>NC_091790.1:70000000-70625000 GCF_041296235.1 Equus asinus | reverse complement strand
CTTCGCTGCCCTGACCTGGCTGACGTTGAAATACTGCTCTGCCGTGTGCTGCATTGCCCACATGATGCAAGGCGCAAAGTCCTGCCTTGTTTGCGAATGGGGAGATAGGCCCCAAAGCATCTTGCTTCCAGCTCT
Organism: Equus asinus; assembly: GCF_041296235.1. Taxonomy (NCBI): domain Eukaryota; kingdom Metazoa; phylum Chordata; class Mammalia; order Perissodactyla; family Equidae; genus Equus; species Equus asinus. The sequence goes on along the minus strand of NC_091790.1, from coordinate 70,624,865 downwards.
TTGGGAAGCTAAGAAACAACTCGCTCTGCACAGTGCTCTTACAGCCTACCGGGAACATCTCTTACAAAGGCCTGTGAAACGCAATTTCATTCTGGGCCTCCTCTGGCTGAAGTAGAACTTCTGCTCTGCCATGTGCTACATTGCCCTAGAGCTTCAAGACTCAAAGCCCTGCCTTGTTTCCAAAGGGGAAGTCAGGCCCCAAAGCATCTTGCTTCCAGCTCATTGGGAAGCTAAGAAACAACTCAGTCTGCACAGTGCTCTTACAGACAACTGGGAACATCTCTTCCAAAGGCCTGTGAAATGCAGTTTCTTGGCAGGCCTGATCTGGCTGAAGTAGAACTTCTGCTGTGGGTGTGCTACATTGCTCTAGAGCTTCAAGGCTGAAAGCCCTGCCTTGTTTCCAAAGGGAAAGATACGCCAAAAAGCATATTGCTTCCAGTTCTTTGGGAAGCTAAGAAACAAATCGCTCTGCACAGTGTTCTTACAGACTACTGGGAACATCTCTTACAAAGGCCCGTGAAACGCAGTTTCTTTGAAGGCCTGATCTATCTGAAGTAGAACTTCTGCTCTGGGTGTGCTACATTGCCCTAGAGCTTCAAGGCCCAAAGCCGTGCCTTGTTTCCAAAGGGGGAGATAGGCTCCAAAGCATCTTGCTTCCAGCTCTTTGGGAAGCTAAGAAACAACTCGCTCTGCACAGTGCTCTTACAGGCTACCTGGAACATCTCTTACAAAGGCCTGTGAAACGCATTTTCTTCGCTGCCCTGATCTGGCTGACGTTGAACTACTGCTCTGCCCTGTGCTGCATTGCCCACATGGTGCAAGGCGCAAAGTCCTGCCTTGTTTGCAAATGTGGAGATAGGCCCCAAAGCATCTTGCTTCCAGCTCTTTCGGAAGCTGAGAAACAACTCGCTCTGCACAGTGCTCTTACAGCCTACCGGGAACATCTCTTACAAAGGCCTGTGAAACGCAATTTCATTCTAGGCCTCCTCTGGCTGAAGTAGAACTTCTGCTCTTGGTCTGCTACATTGCCCTAGAGCTTCAAGACTCAAAGCCCTGCCTTGTTTCCAAAGGAGAAGATAGGCCCCAAAGCATCTTGCTTCCAGCTCATTGGGAAGCTAAGAAACAACTCAGTCTGGACAGTGCTCTTACAGACAAATGGGAACATCTCTTCCAAAGGCCTGTGAAATGCAGTTTCTTGGCAGGCCTGATCTGGCTGAAGTAGAACTTCTGCTGTGGGTGTGCTACATTGCTCTAGAGCTTCAAGGCTGAAAGCCCTGCCTTGTTTCCAAAGGGAAAGATACGCCAAAAAGCATATTGCTTCCAGTTCTTTGGGAAGCTAAGAAACAAATCGCTCTGCACAGTGTTCTTACAGACTACTGGGAACATCTCTTACAAAGGCCCGTGAAACGCAGTTTCTTTGAAGGCCTGATCTATCTGAAGTAGAACTTCTGCTCTGGGTGTGCTACATTGCCCTAGAGCTTCAAGGCCCAAAGCCGTGCCTTGTTTCCAAAGGGGGAGATAGGCTCCAAAGCATCTTGCTTCCAGCTCTTTGGGAAGCTGAGAAACAACTCGCTGTCCACAGTGCTCTTACAGCCTACCGGGAACATCTCTTACAAAGGCATGGGAAACGCAATTTCTTTGCAGGCTTGATCTGGCTGAAGTATAACTTCTGCTCTGGCTGTGCTATATTGCCCTAGAGATTCAAGGCACAAAGTGCTGAATTGTTTAGAAACTTCTCAGATAGGCACCAAAGCGTCTTGCTTCCAGCTCTTTGGGAAGCTAAGAAACAACTCGCTCGGCACAGTTCTCTTACAGCCTATCGGGAACATCTCTTACAAAGGCCTGTGAAACGCAGTTTCTTTGCAGGCTGATCTGGCTGAAGTAGTTCTTCTGCACTGGGTGTGCTACGTTGCCCTTGAGCTTCAAGGCACAAAGTGCTGAATTGTTTCCAAAGGCGGAGATAGGCCCCAAAGCGTCTTGCTTCCAGCTCTTTGGGAAGCTAAGAAACAACTCGCTCTGCACAGTGCTCTTACAGCCTACTGCGAACATCTCTTACAAAGGCCTGTGAAACGCAGTTTCTCTGCAGGCCTGACCTGGCTGAAGTAGAAGTTATGCTGTGGGAGGGCTACATTGCTCTAGAGCTTCAAGGCTGAAAGCCCTGCCTTGTTTCCAAAGGGAAAGATACGCCAAAAAGCATATTGCTTCCAGTTCTTTGGGAAGCTAAGAAACAAATCGCTCTGCACAGTGTTCTTACAGCCTACTGGGAACATCTCTTACAAATGCCTGTGAAACGCAGTTTCTTTGCAGAGCTGATCTGGGTGAAGTAGAACTCCTGCTCTGGGTATGCTACATTGCCCTAGAGCTTCAAGGCGCAAAGCCCTGCCTTGTTCCCAAAGGGGGCGATAGGCCCCAAATCATCTTGCATCCAGCTCTTTGGGAAGCTAAGAAACAACTCGCTCTGCACAGTGCTCTTACAGGCTACCTGGAACATCTCTTACAAAGGCCTGTGAAACGCATTTTCTTCGCTGCCCTGACCTGGCTGACGTTGAAATACTGCTCTGCCGTGTGCTGCATTGCCCACATGATGCAAGGCGCAAAGTCCTGCCTTGTTTGCGAATGGGGAGATAGGCCCCAAAGCATCTTGCTTCCAGCTCTTTGGGAAGCTAAGAAACAACTCGCTCTGCACAGTGCTCTTACAGCCTACCGGGAACATCTCTTACAAAGGCCTGTGAAACGCAATTTCATTCTGGGCCTCCTCTGGCTGAAGTAGAACTTCTGCTCTGCCATGTGCTACATTGCCCTAGAGCTTCAAGACTCAAAGCCCTGCCTTGTTTCCAAAGGGGAAGTCAGGCCCCAAAGCATCTTGCTTCCAGCTCATTGGGAAGCTAAGAAACAACTCAGTCTGCACAGTGCTCTTACAGACAACTGGGAACATCTCTTCCAAAGGCCTGTGAAATGCAGTTTCTTGGCAGGCCTGATCTGGCTGAAGTAGAACTTCTGCTGTGGGTGTGCTACATTGCTCTAGAGCTTCAAGGCTGAAAGCCCTGCCTTGTTTCCAAAGGGAAAGATACGCCAAAAAGCATATTGCTTCCAGTTCTTTGGGAAGCTAAGAAACAAATCGCTCTGCACAGTGTTCTTACAGACTACTGGGAACATCTCTTACAAAGGCCCGTGAAACGCAGTTTCTTTGAAGGCCTGATCTATCTGAAGTAGAACTTCTGCTCTGGGTGTGCTACATTGCCCTAGAGCTTCAAGGCCCAAAGCCGTGCCTTGTTTCCAAAGGGGGAGATAGGCTCCAAAGCATCTTGCTTCCAGCTCTTTGGGAAGCTAAGAAACAACTCGCTCTGCACAGTGCTCTTACAGGCTACCTGGAACATCTCTTACAAAGGCCTGTGAAACGCATTTTCTTCGCTGCCCTGATCTGGCTGACGTTGAACTACTGCTCTGCCCTGTGCTGCATTGCCCACATGGTGCAAGGCGCAAAGTCCTGCCTTGTTTGCAAATGTGGAGATAGGCCCCAAAGCATCTTGCTTCCAGCTCTTTCGGAAGCTGAGAAACAACTCGCTCTGCACAGTGCTCTTACAGCCTACCGGGAACATCTCTTACAAAGGCCTGTGAAACGCAATTTCATTCTAGGCCTCCTCTGGCTGAAGTAGAACTTCTGCTCTTGGTCTGCTACATTGCCCTAGAGCTTCAAGACTCAAAGCCCTGCCTTGTTTCCAAAGGAGAAGATAGGCCCCAAAGCATCTTGCTTCCAGCTCATTGGGAAGCTAAGAAACAACTCAGTCTGGACAGTGCTCTTACAGACAAATGGGAACATCTCTTCCAAAGGCCTGTGAAATGCAGTTTCTTGGCAGGCCTGATCTGGCTGAAGTAGAACTTCTGCTGTGGGTGTGCTACATTGCTCTAGAGCTTCAAGGCTGAAAGCCCTGCCTTGTTTCCAAAGGGAAAGATACGCCAAAAAGCATATTGCTTCCAGTTCTTTGGGAAGCTAAGAAACAAATCGCTCTGCACAGTGTTCTTACAGACTACTGGGAACATCTCTTACAAAGGCCCGTGAAACGCAGTTTCTTTGAAGGCCTGATCTATCTGAAGTAGAACTTCTGCTCTGGGTGTGCTACATTGCCCTAGAGCTTCAAGGCCCAAAGCCGTGCCTTGTTTCCAAAGGGGGAGATAGGCTCCAAAGCATCTTGCTTCCAGCTCTTTGGGAAGCTGAGAAACAACTCGCTGTCCACAGTGCTCTTACAGCCTACCGGGAACATCTCTTACAAAGGCATGGGAAACGCAATTTCTTTGCAGGCTTGATCTGGCTGAAGTATAACTTCTGCTCTGGCTGTGCTATATTGCCCTAGAGATTCAAGGCACAAAGTGCTGAATTGTTTAGAAACTTCTCAGATAGGCACCAAAGCGTCTTGCTTCCAGCTCTTTGGGAAGCTAAGAAACAACTCGCTCGGCACAGTTCTCTTACAGCCTATCGGGAACATCTCTTACAAAGGCCTGTGAAACGCAGTTTCTTTGCAGGCTGATCTGGCTGAAGTAGTTCTTCTGCACTGGGTGTGCTACGTTGCCCTTGAGCTTCAAGGCACAAAGTGCTGAATTGTTTCCAAAGGCGGAGATAGGCCCCAAAGCGTCTTGCTTCCAGCTCTTTGGGAAGCTAAGAAACAACTCGCTCTGCACAGTGCTCTTACAGCCTACTGCGAACATCTCTTACAAAGGCCTGTGAAACGCAGTTTCTCTGCAGGCCTGACCTGGCTGAAGTAGAAGTTATGCTGTGGGAGGGCTACATTGCTCTAGAGCTTCAAGGCTGAAAGCCCTGCCTTGTTTCCAAAGGGGGCGATAGGCCCCAAATCATCTTGCATCCAGCTCTTTGGGAAGCTAAGAAACAACTCGCTCTGCACAGTGCTCTTACAGCCTACCGGGAACATCTCTTACAAAGGCCTGTGAAACGCATTTTCTTTGCAGGCTTCATCTGGCTGAAGTATAACTTCTGCTCTGGCTGTGCTATATTGCCCTAGAGATTCAAGGCACAAAGTGCTGAATTGTTTAGAAACTTCTCAGATAGGCACCAAAGCGTCTTGCTTCCAGCTCTTTGGGAAGCTAAGAAACAACTCGCTCGGCACAGTTCTCTTACAGCCTATCGGGAACATCTCTTACAAAGGCCTGTGAAACGCAGTTTCTTTGCAGGCTGATCTGGCTGAAGTAGTTCTTCTGCACTGGGTGTGCTACGTTGCCCTTGAGCTTCAAGGCACAAAGTGATGAATTGTTTCCAAAGGCGGAGATAGGCCCCAAAGCGTCTTGCTTCCAGCTCTTTGGGAAGCTAAGAAACAACTCGCTCTGCACAGTGCTCTTACAGCCTACTGCGAACATCTCTTACAAAGGCCTGTGAAACGCAGTTTCTCTGCAGGCCTGACCTGGCTGAAGTAGAAGTTATGCTGTGGGAGGGCTACATTGCTCTAGAGCTTCAAGGCTGAAAGCCCTGCCTTGTTTCCAAAGGGAAAGATACGCCAAAAAGCATATTGCTTCCAGTTCTTTGGGAAGCTAAGAAACAAATCGCTCTGCACAGTGTTCTTACAGCCTACTGGGAACATCTCTTACAAATGCCTGTGAAACGCAGTTTCTTTGCAGAGCTGATCTGGGTGAAGTAGAACTCCTGCTCTGGGTATGCTACATTGCCCTAGAGCTTCAAGGCGCAAAGCCCTGCCTTGTTCCCAAAGGGGGCGATAGGCCCCAAATCATCTTGCATCCAGCTCTTTGGGAAGCTAAGAAACAACTCGCTCTGCACAGTGCTCTTACAGCCTACCGGGAACATCTCTTACAAAGGCCTGTGAAACGCATTTTCTTCGCTGCCCTGACCTGGCTGACGTTGAAATACTGCTCTGCCGTGTGCTGCATTGCCCACATGATGCAAGGCGCAAAGTCCTGCCTTGTTTGTGAATGGGGAGATAGGCCCCAAAGCATCTTGCTTCCAGCTCTTTGGGAAGCTAAGAAACAACTCGCTCTGCACAGTGCTCTTACAGCCTACCGGGAACATCTCTTACAAAGGCCTGTGAAACGCAATTTCATTCTGGGCCTCCTCTGGCTGAAGTAGAACTTCTGCTCTGCCATGTGCTACATTGCCCTAGAGCTTCAAGACTCAAAGCCCTGCCTTGTTTCCAAAGGGGAAGTCAGGCCCCAAAGCATCTTGCTTCCAGCTCATTGGGAAGCTAAGAAACAACTCAGTCTGCACAGTGCTCTTACAGACAACTGGGAACATCTCTTCCAAAGGCCTGTGAAATGCAGTTTCTTGGCAGGCCTGATCTGGCTGAAGTAGAACTTCTGCTGTGGGTGTGCTACATTGCTCTAGAGCTTCAAGGCTGAAAGCCCTGCCTTGTTTCCAAAGGGAAAGATACGCCAAAAAGCATATTGCTTCCAGTTCTTTGGGAAGCTAAGAAACAAATCGCTCTGCACAGTGTTCTTACAGACTACTGGGAACATCTCTTACAAAGGCCCGTGAAACGCAGTTTCTTTGAAGGCCTGATCTATCTGAAGTAGAACTTCTGCTCTGGGTGTGCTACATTGCCCTAGAGCTTCAAGGCCCAAAGCCGTGCCTTGTTTCCAAAGGGGGAGATAGGCTCCAAAGCATCTTGCTTCCAGCTCTTTGGGAAGCTAAGAAACAACTCGCTCTGCACAGTGCTCTTACAGGCTACCTGGAACATCTCTTACAAAGGCCTGTGAAACGCATTTTCTTCGCTGCCCTGATCTGGCTGACGTTGAACTACTGCTCTGCCCTGTGCTGCATTGCCCACATGGTGCAAGGCGCAAAGTCCTGCCTTGTTTGCAAATGTGGAGATAGGCCCCAAAGCATCTTGCTTCCAGCTCTTTCGGAAGCTGAGAAACAACTCGCTCTGCACAGTGCTCTTACAGCCTACCGGGAACATCTCTTACAAAGGCCTGTGAAACGCAATTTCATTCTAGGCCTCCTCTGGCTGAAGTAGAACTTCTGCTCTTGGTCTGCTACATTGCCCTAGAGCTTCAAGACTCAAAGCCCTGCCTTGTTTCCAAAGGAGAAGATAGGCCCCAAAGCATCTTGCTTCCAGCTCATTGGGAAGCTAAGAAACAACTCAGTCTGGACAGTGCTCTTACAGACAAATGGGAACATCTCTTCCAAAGGCCTGTGAAATGCAGTTTCTTGGCAGGCCTGATCTGGCTGAAGTAGAACTTCTGCTGTGGGTGTGCTACATTGCTCTAGAGCTTCAAGGCTGAAAGCCCTGCCTTGTTTCCAAAGGGAAAGATACGCCAAAAAGCATATTGCTTCCAGTTCTTTGGGAAGCTAAGAAACAAATCGCTCTGCACAGTGTTCTTACAGACTACTGGGAACATCTCTTACAAAGGCCCGTGAAACGCAGTTTCTTTGAAGGCCTGATCTATCTGAAGTAGAACTTCTGCTCTGGGTGTGCTACATTGCCCTAGAGCTTCAAGGCCCAAAGCCGTGCCTTGTTTCCAAAGGGGGAGATAGGCTCCAAAGCATCTTGCTTCCAGCTCTTTGGGAAGCTGAGAAACAACTCGCTGTCCACAGTGCTCTTACAGCCTACCGGGAACATCTCTTACAAAGGCATGGGAAACGCAATTTCTTTGCAGGCTTGATCTGGCTGAAGTATAACTTCTGCTCTGGCTGTGCTATATTGCCCTAGAGATTCAAGGCACAAAGTGCTGAATTGTTTAGAAACTTCTCAGATAGGCACCAAAGCGTCTTGCTTCCAGCTCTTTGGGAAGCTAAGAAACAACTCGCTCGGCACAGTTCTCTTACAGCCTATCGGGAACATCTCTTACAAAGGCCTGTGAAACGCAGTTTCTTTGCAGGCTGATCTGGCTGAAGTAGTTCTTCTGCACTGGGTGTGCTACGTTGCCCTTGAGCTTCAAGGCACAAAGTGCTGAATTGTTTCCAAAGGCGGAGATAGGCCCCAAAGCGTCTTGCTTCCAGCTCTTTGGGAAGCTAAGAAACAACTCGCTCTGCACAGTGCTCTTACAGCCTACTGCGAACATCTCTTACAAAGGCCTGTGAAACGCAGTTTCTCTGCAGGCCTGACCTGGCTGAAGTAGAAGTTATGCTGTGGGAGGGCTACATTGCTCTAGAGCTTCAAGGCTGAAAGCCCTGCCTTGTTTCCAAAGGGAAAGATACGCCAAAAAGCATATTGCTTCCAGTTCTTTGGGAAGCTAAGAAACAAATCGCTCTGCACAGTGTTCTTACAGACTACTGGGAACATCTCTTACAAAGGCCCGTGAAACGCAGTTTCTTTGAAGGCCTGATCTATCTGAAGTAGAACTTCTGCTCTGGGTGTGCTACATTGCCCTAGAGCTTCAAGGCCCAAAGCCGTGCCTTGTTTCCAAAGGGGGAGATAGGCTCCAAAGCATCTTGCTTCCAGCTCTTTGGGAAGCTGAGAAACAACTCGCTGTCCACAGTGCTCTTACAGCCTACCGGGAACATCTCTTACAAAGGCATGGGAAACGCAATTTCTTTGCAGGCTTGATCTGGCTGAAGTATAACTTCTGCTCTGGCTGTGCTATATTGCCCTAGAGATTCAAGGCACAAAGTGCTGAATTGTTTAGAAACTTCTCAGATAGGCACCAAAGCGTCTTGCTTCCAGCTCTTTGGGAAGCTAAGAAACAACTCGCTCGGCACAGTTCTCTTACAGCCTATCGGGAACATCTCTTACAAAGGCCTGTGAAACGCAGTTTCTTTGCAGGCTGATCTGGCTGAAGTAGTTCTTCTGCACTGGGTGTGCTACGTTGCCCTTGAGCTTCAAGGCACAAAGTGCTGAATTGTTTCCAAAGGCGGAGATAGGCCCCAAAGCGTCTTGCTTCCAGCTCTTTGGGAAGCTAAGAAACAACTCGCTCTGCACAGTGCTCTTACAGCCTACTGCGAACATCTCTTACAAAGGCCTGTGAAACGCAGTTTCTCTGCAGGCCTGACCTGGCTGAAGTAGAAGTTATGCTGTGGGAGGGCTACATTGCTCTAGAGCTTCAAGGCTGAAAGCCCTGCCTTGTTTCCAAAGGGAAAGATACGCCAAAAAGCATATTGCTTCCAGTTCTTTGGGAAGCTAAGAAACAAATCGCTCTGCACAGTGTTCTTACAGCCTACTGGGAACATCTCTTACAAATGCCTGTGAAACGCAGTTTCTTTGCAGAGCTGATCTGGGTGAAGTAGAACTCCTGCTCTGGGTATGCTACATTGCCCTAGAGCTTCAAGGCGCAAAGCCCTGCCTTGTTCCCAAAGGGGGCGATAGGCCCCAAATCATCTTGCATCCAGCTCTTTGGGAAGCTAAGAAACAACTCGCTCTGCACAGTGCTCTTACAGGCTACCTGGAACATCTCTTACAAAGGCCTGTGAAACGCATTTTCTTCGCTGCCCTGATCTGGCTGACGTTGAACTACTGCTCTGCCGTGTGCTGCATTGCCCACATGATGCAAGGCGCAAAGTCCTGCCTTGTTTGCGAAGGGGGAGATAGGCCCCAAAGCATCTTGCTTCCAGCTCTTTCGGAAGCTAAGAAACAACTCGCTCTGCACAGTGCTCTTACAGCCTACCGGGAACATCTCTTACAAAGGCCTGTGAAACGCAGTTTCATTCTGGGCCTCCTCTGGCTGAAGTAGAACTTCTGCTCTGCCATGTGCTACATTGCCCTAGAGCTTCAAGACTCAAAGCCCTGCCTTGTTTCCAAAGGGGAAGACAGGCCCCAAAGCATCTTGCTTCCAGCTCATTGGGAAGCTAAGAAACAACTCAGTCTGCACAGTGCTCTTACAGACAACTGGGAACATCTCTTCCAAAGGCCTGTGAAACGCAGTTTCTTGGCAGGCCTGATCTGGCTGAAGTAGAACTTCTGCGGTGGGTGTGCTACATTGCTCTAGAGCTTCAAGGCTGAAAGCCCTGCCTTGTTTCCAAAGGGAAAGATACGCCAAAAAGCATATTGCTTCCAGTTCTTTGGGAAGCTAAGAAACAAATCGCTCTGCACAGTGTTCTTACAGACTACTGGGAACATCTCTTACAAAGGCCCGTGAAACGCAGTTTCTTTGAAGGCCTGATCTATCTGAAGTAGAACTTCTGCTCTGGGTGTGCTACATTGCCCTAGAGCTTCAAGGCCCAAAGCCGTGCCTTGTTTCCAAAGGGGGACATAGGCTCCAAAGCATCTTGCTTCCAGCTCTTTGGGAAGCTAAGAAACAACTCGCTCTGCACAGTGCTCTTACAGGCTACCTGGAACATCTCTTACAAAGGCCTGTGAAACGCATTTTCTTCGCTGCCCTGATCTGGCTGACGTTGAACTACTGCTCTGCCGTGTGCTGCATTGCCCACATGATGCAAGGCGCAAAGTCCTGCCTTGTTTGCGAATGGGGAGATAGGCCCCAAAGCATCTTGCTTCCAGCTCTTTGGGAAGCTAAGAAACAACTCGCTCTGCACAGTGCTCTTACAGCCTACCGGGAACATCTCTTACAAAGGCCTGTGAAACGCAATTTCATTCTGGGCCTCCTCTGGCTGAAGTAGAACTTCTGCTCTGCCATGTGCTACATTGCCCTAGAGCTTCAAGACTCAAAGCCCTGCCTTGTTTCCAAAGGGGAAGACAGGCCCCAAAGCATCTTGCTTCCAGCTCATTGGGAAGCTAAGAAACAACTCAGTCTGGACAGTGCTCTTACAGACAAATGGGAACATCTCTTCCAAAGGCCTGTGAAATGCAGTTTCTTGGCAGGCCTGATCTGGCTGTAGTAGAACTTCTGCGGTGGGTGTGCTACATTGCTCTAGAGCTTCAAGGCTGAAAGCCCTGCCTTGTTTCCAAAGGGAAAGATACGCCAAAAAGCATATTGCTTCCAGTTCTTTGGGAAGCTAAGAAACAAATCGCTCTGCACAGTGTTCTTACAGACTACTGGGAACATCTCATACAAAGGCCCGTGAAACGCAGTTTCCTTGAAGGCCTGATCTATCTGAAGTAGAACTTCTGCTCTGGGTGTGCTACATTGCCCTAGAGCTTCAAGGCCCAAAGCCGTGCCTTGTTTCCAAAGGGGGAGATAGGCTCCAAAGCATCTTGCTTCCAGCTCTTGGGGAAGCTGAGAAACAACTCGCTGTCCACAGTGCTCTTACAGCCTACCGGGAACATCTCTTACAAAGGCATGGGAAACGCAATTTCTTTGCAGGCTTGATCTGGCTGAAGTATAACTTCTGCTCTGGCTGTGCTATATTGCCCTAGAGATTCAAGGCACAAAGTGCTGAATTGTTTAGAAACTTCTCAGATAGGCACCAAAGCGTCTTGCTTCCAGCTCTTTGGGAAGCTAAGAAACAACTCGCTCGGCACAGTTCTCTTACAGCCTATCGGGAACATCTCTTACAAAGGCCTGTGAAACGCAGTTTCTTTGCAGGCTGATCTGGCTGAAGTAGTTCTTCTGCACTGGGTGTGCTACGTTGCCCTTGAGCTTCAAGGCACAAAGTGCTGAATTGTTTCCAAAGGCGGAGATAGGCCCCAAAGCGTCTTGCTTCCAGCTCTTTGGGAAGCTAAGAAACAACTCGCTCTGCACAGTGCTCTTACAGCCTACTGCGAACATCTCTTACAAAGGCCTGTGAAACGCAGTTTCTCTGCAGGCCTGACCTGGCTGAAGTAGAAGTTATGCTGTGGGAGGGCTACATTGCTCTAGAGCTTCAAGGCTGAAAGCCCTGCCTTGTTTCCAAAGGGAAAGATACGCCAAAAAGCATATTGCTTCCAGTTCTTTGGGAAGCTAAGAAACAAATCGCTCTGCACAGTGTTCTTACAGCCTACTGGGAACATCTCTTACAAATGCCTGTGAAACGCAGTTTCTTTGCAGAGCTGATCTGGGTGAAGTAGAACTCCTGCTCTGGGTATGCTACATTGCCCTAGAGCTTCAAGGCGCAAAGCCCTGCCTTGTTCCCAAAGGGGGCGATAGGCCCCAAATCATCTTGCATCCAGCTCTTTGGGAAGCTAAGAAACAACTCGCTCTGCACAGTGCTCTTACAGGCTACCTGGAACATCTCTTACCAAGGCCTGTGAAACGCATTTTCTTCGCTGCCCTGATCTGGCTGACGTTGAACTACTGCTCTGCCGTGTGCTGCATTGCCCACATGATGCAAGGCGCAAAGTCCTGCCTTGTTTGCGAATGGGGAGATAGGCCCCAAAGCATCTTGCTTCCAGCTCTTTCGGAAGCTAAGAAACAACTCGCTCTGCACAGTGCTCTTACAGCCTACCGGGAACATCTCTTACAAAGGCCTGTGAAACGCAATTTCATTCTGGGCCTCCTCTGGCTGAAGTAGAACTTCTGCTCTGCCATGTGCTACATTGCCCTAGAGCTTCAAGACTCAAAGCCCTGCCTTGTTTCCAAAGGGGAAGACAGGCCCCAAAGCATCTTGCTTCCAGCTCATTGGGAAGCTAAGAAACAACTCAGTCTGGACAGTGCTCTTACAGACAAATGGGAACATCTCTTCCAAAGGCCTGTGAAATGCAGTTTCTTGGCAGGCCTGATCTGGCTGTAGTAGAACTTCTGCGGTGGGTGTGCTACATTGCTCTAGAGCTTCAAGGCTGAAAGCCCTGCCTTGTTTCCAAAGGGAAAGATACGCCAAAAAGCATATTGCTTCCAGTTCTTTGGGAAGCTAAGAAACAAATCGCTCTGCACAGTGTTCTTACAGACTACTGGGAACATCTCATACAAAGGCCCGTGAAACGCAGTTTCCTTGAAGGCCTGATCTATCTGAAGTAGAACTTCTGCTCTGGGTGTGCTACATTGCCCTAGAGCTTCAAGGCCCAAAGCCGTGCCTTGTTTCCAAAGGGGGAGATAGGCTCCAAAGCATCTTGCTTCCAGCTCTTTGGGAAGCTGAGAAACAACTCGCTGTCCACAGTGCTCTTACAGCCTACCGGGAACATCTCTTACAAAGGCATGGGAAACGCAATTTCTTTGCAGGCCTGATCTGGCTGAAGTATAACTTCTGCTCTGGCTGTGCTATATTGCCCTAGAGATTCAAGGCACAAAGTGCTGAATTGTTTAGAAACTTCTCAGATAGGCACCAAAGCATCTTGCTTCCAGCTCTTTGGGAAGCTAAGAAACAACTCGCTCGGCACAGTTCTCTTACAGCCTATCGGGAACATCTCTTACAAAGGCCTGTGAAACGCAGTTTCTTTGCAGGCTGATCTGGCTGAAGTAGTTCTTCTGCACTGGGTGTGCTACGTTGCCCTTGAGCTTCAAGGCACAAAGTGCTGAATTGTTTCCAAAGGCGGAGATAGGCCCCAAAGCGTCTTGCTTCCAGCTCTTTGGGAAGCTAAGAAACAACTCGCTCTGCACAGTGCTCTTACAGCCTACTGCGAACATCTCTTACAAAGGCCTGTGAAACGCAGTTTCTCTGCAGGCCTGAACTGGCTGAAGTAGAAGTTATGCTGTGGGAGGGCTACATTGCTCTAGAGCTTCAAGGCTGAAAGCCCTGCCTTGTTTCCAAAGGGAAAGATACGCCAAAAAGCATATTGCTTCCAGTTCTTTGGGAAGCTAAGAAACAAATCGCTCTGCACAGTGTTCTTACAGCCTACTGGGAACATCTCTTACAAATGCCTGTGAAACGCAGTTTCTTTGCAGAGCTGATCTGGGTGAAGTAGAACTCCTGCTCTGGGTATGCTACATTGCCCTAGAGCTTCAAGGCGCAAAGCCCTGCCTTGTTCCCAAAGGGGGCGATAGGCCCCAAATCATCTTGCATCCAGCTCTTTGGGAAGCTAAGAAACAACTCGCTCTGCACAGTGCTCTTACAGGCTACCTGGAACATCTCTTACAAAGGCCTGTGAAACGCATTTTCTTCGCTGCCCTGATCTGGCTGACGTTGAACTACTGCTCTGCCGTGTGCTGCATTGCCCACATGATGCAAGGCGCAAAGTCCTGCCTTGTTTGTGAATGGGGAGATAGGCCCCAAAGCATCTTGCTTCCAGCTCTTTGGGAAGCTAAGAAACAACTCGCTCTGCACAGTGCTCTTACAGCCTACCGGGAACATCTCTTACAAAGGCCTGTGAAACGCAATTTCATTCTGGGCCTCCTCTGGCTGAAGTAGAACTTCTGCTCTGCCATGTGCTACATTGCCCTAGAGCTTCAAGACTCAAAGCCCTGCCTTGTTTCCAAAGGGGAAGACAGGCCCCAAAGCATCTTGCTTCCAGCTCATTGGGAAGCTAAGAAACAACTCAGTCTGCACAGTGCTCTTACAGACAACTGGGAACATCTCTTCCAAGGGCCTGTGAAACGCAGTTTCTTGGCAGGCCTGATCTGGCTGAAGTAGAACTTCTGCGGTGGGTGTGCTACATTGCTCTAGAGCTTCAAGGCTGAAAGCCCTGCCTTGTTTCCAAAGGGAAAGATACGCCAAAAAGCATATTGCTTCCAGTTCTTTGGGAAGCTAAGAAACAAATCGCTCTGCACAGTGTTCTTACAGACTACTGGGAACATCTCTTACAAAGGCCCGTGAAACGCAGTTTCTTTGAAGGCCTGATCTATCTGAAGTAGAACTTCTGCTCTGGGTGTGCTACATTGCCCTAGAGCTTCAAGGCCCAAAGCCGTGCCTTGTTTCCAAAGGGGGAGATAGGCTCCAAAGCATCTTGCTTCCAGCTCTTTGGGAAGCTAAGAAACAACTCGCTCTGCACAGTGCTCTTACAGGCTACCTGGAACATCTCTTACAAAGGCCTGTGAAACGCATTTTCTTCGCTGCCCTGATCTGGCTGACGTTGAACTACTGCTCTGCCCTGTGCTGCATTGCCCACATGGTGCAAGGCGCAAAGTCCTGCCTTGTTTGCAAATGTGGAGATAGGCCCCAAAGCATCTTGCTTCCAGCTCTTTCGGAAGCTGAGAAACAACTCGCTCTGCACAGTGCTCTTACAGCCTACCGGGAACATCTCTTACAAAGGCCTGTGAAACGCAATTTCATTCTAGGCCTCCTCTGGCTGAAGTAGAACTTCTGCTCTTGGTCTGCTACATTGCCCTAGAGCTTCAAGACTCAAAGCCCTGCCTTGTTTCCAAAGGAGAAGATAGGCCCCAAAGCATCTTGCTTCCAGCTCATTGGGAAGCTAAGAAACAACTCAGTCTGGACAGTGCTCTTACAGACAAATGGGAACATCTCTTCCAAAGGCCTGTGAAATGCAGTTTCTTGGCAGGCCTGATCTGGCTGAAGTAGAACTTCTGCTGTGGGTGTGCTACATTGCTCTAGAGCTTCAAGGCTGAAAGCCCTGCCTTGTTTCCAAAGGGAAAGATACGCCAAAAAGCATATTGCTTCCAGTTCTTTGGGAAGCTAAGAAACAAATCGCTCTGCACAGTGTTCTTACAGACTACTGGGAACATCTCTTACAAAGGCCCGTGAAACGCAGTTTCTTTGAAGGCCTGATCTATCTGAAGTAGAACTTCTGCTCTGGGTGTGCTACATTGCCCTAGAGCTTCAAGGCCCAAAGCCGTGCCTTGTTTCCAAAGGGGGAGATAGGCTCCAAAGCATCTTGCTTCCAGCTCTTTGGGAAGCTGAGAAACAACTCGCTGTCCACAGTGCTCTTACAGCCTACCGGGAACATCTCTTACAAAGGCATGGGAAACGCAATTTCTTTGCAGGCTTGATCTGGCTGAAGTATAACTTCTGCTCTGGCTGTGCTATATTGCCCTAGAGATTCAAGGCACAAAGTGCTGAATTGTTTAGAAACTTCTCAGATAGGCACCAAAGCGTCTTGCTTCCAGCTCTTTGGGAAGCTAAGAAACAACTCGCTCGGCACAGTTCTCTTACAGCCTATCGGGAACATCTCTTACAAAGGCCTGTGAAACGCAGTTTCTTTGCAGGCTGATCTGGCTGAAGTAGTTCTTCTGCACTGGGTGTGCTACGTTGCCCTTGAGCTTCAAGGCACAAAGTGCTGAATTGTTTCCAAAGGCGGAGATAGGCCCCAAAGCGTCTTGCTTCCAGCTCTTTGGGAAGCTAAGAAACAACTCGCTCTGCACAGTGCTCTTACAGCCTACTGCGAACATCTCTTACAAAGGCCTGTGAAACGCAGTTTCTCTGCAGGCCTGACCTGGCTGAAGTAGAAGTTATGCTGTGGGAGGGCTACATTGCTCTAGAGCTTCAAGGCTGAAAGCCCTGCCTTGTTTCCAAAGGGAAAGATACGCCAAAAAGCATATTGCTTCCAGTTCTTTGGGAAGCTAAGAAACAAATCGCTCTGCACAGTGTTCTTACAGCCTACTGGGAACATCTCTTACAAATGCCTGTGAAACGCAGTTTCTTTGCAGAGCTGATCTGGGTGAAGTAGAACTCCTGCTCTGGGTATGCTACATTGCCCTAGAGCTTCAAGGCGCAAAGCCCTGCCTTGTTCCCAAAGGGGGCGATAGGCCCCAAATCATCTTGCATCCAGCTCTTTGGGAAGCTAAGAAACAACTCGCTCTGCACAGTGCTCTTACAGGCTACCTGGAACATCTCTTACCAAGGCCTGTGAAACGCATTTTCTTCGCTGCCCTGATCTGGCTGACGTTGAACTACTGCTCTGCCGTGTGCTGCATTGCCCACATGATGCAAGGCGCAAAGTCCTGCCTTGTTTGCGAATGGGGAGATAGGCCCCAAAGCATCTTGCTTCCAGCTCTTTCGGAAGCTAAGAAACAACTCGCTCTGCACAGTGCTCTTACAGCCTACCGGGAACATCTCTTACAAAGGCCTGTGAAACGCAATTTCATTCTGGGCCTCCTCTGGCTGAAGTAGAACTTCTGCTCTGCCATGTGCTACATTGCCCTAGAGCTTCAAGACTCAAAGCCCTGCCTTGTTTCCAAAGGGGAAGACAGGCCCCAAAGCATCTTGCTTCCAGCTCATTGGGAAGCTAAGAAACAACTCAGTCTGGACAGTGCTCTTACAGACAAATGGGAACATCTCTTCCAAAGGCCTGTGAAATGCAGTTTCTTGGCAGGCCTGATCTGGCTGTAGTAGAACTTCTGCGGTGGGTGTGCTACATTGCTCTAGAGCTTCAAGGCTGAAAGCCCTGCCTTGTTTCCAAAGGGAAAGATACGCCAAAAAGCATATTGCTTCCAGTTCTTTGGGAAGCTAAGAAACAAATCGCTCTGCACAGTGTTCTTACAGACTACTGGGAACATCTCATACAAAGGCCCGTGAAACGCAGTTTCCTTGAAGGCCTGATCTATCTGAAGTAGAACTTCTGCTCTGGGTGTGCTACATTGCCCTAGAGCTTCAAGGCCCAAAGCCGTGCCTTGTTTCCAAAGGGGGAGATAGGCTCCAAAGCATCTTGCTTCCAGCTCTTGGGGAAGCTGAGAAACAACTCGCTGTCCACAGTGCTCTTACAGCCTACCGGGAACATCTCTTACAAAGGCATGGGAAACGCAATTTCTTTGCAGGCCTGATCTGGCTGAAGTATAACTTCTGCTCTGGCTGTGCTATATTGCCCTAGAGATTCAAGGCACAAAGTGCTGAATTGTTTAGAAACTTCTCAGATAGGCACCAAAGCATCTTGCTTCCAGCTCTTTGGGAAGCTAAGAAACAACTCGCTCAGCACAGTTCTCTTACAGCCTATCGGGAACATCTCTTACAAAGGCCTGTGAAACGCAGTTTCTTTGCAGGCTGATCTGGCTGAAGTAGTTCTTCTGCACTGGGTGTGCTACGTTGCCCTTGAGCTTCAAGGCACAAAGTGCTGAATTGTTTCCAAAGGCGGAGATAGGCCCCAAAGCGTCTTGCTTCCAGCTCTTTGGGAAGCTAAGAAACAACTCGCTCTGCACAGTGCTCTTACAGCCTACTGCGAACATCTCTTACAAAGGCCTGTGAAACGCAGTTTCTCTGCAGGCCTGAACTGGCTGAAGTAGAAGTTATGCTGTGGGAGGGCTACATTGCTCTAGAGCTTCAAGGCTGAAAGCCCTGCCTTGTTTCCAAAGGGAAAGATACGCCAAAAAGCATATTGCTTCCAGTTCTTTGGGAAGCTAAGAAACAAATCGCTCTGCACAGTGTTCTTACAGCCTACTGGGAACATCTCTTACAAATGCCTGTGAAACGCAGTTTCTTTGCAGAGCTGATCTGGGTGAAGTAGAACTCCTGCTCTGGGTATGCTACATTGCCCTAGAGCTTCAAGGCGCAAAGCCCTGCCTTGTTCCCAAAGGGGGCGATAGGCCCCAAATCATCTTGCATCCAGCTCTTTGGGAAGCTAAGAAACAACTCGCTCTGCACAGTGCTCTTACAGGCTACCTGGAACATCTCTTACAAAGGCCTGTGAAACGCATTTTCTTCGCTGCCCTGATCTGGCTGACGTTGAACTACTGCTCTGCCGTGTGCTGCATTGCCCACATGATGCAAGGCGCAAAGTCCTGCCTTGTTTGTGAATGGGGAGATAGGCCCCAAAGCATCTTGCTTCCAGCTCTTTGGGAAGCTAAGAAACAACTCGCTCTGCACAGTGCTCTTACAGCCTACCGGGAACATCTCTTACAAAGGCCTGTGAAACGCAATTTCATTCTGGGCCTCCTCTGGCTGAAGTAGAACTTCTGCTCTGCCATGTGCTACATTGCCCTAGAGCTTCAAGACTCAAAGCCCTGCCTTGTTTCCAAAGGGGAAGACAGGCCCCAAAGCATCTTGCTTCCAGCTCATTGGGAAGCTAAGAAACAACTCAGTCTGCACAGTGCTCTTACAGACAACTGGGAACATCTCTTCCAAAGGCCTGTGAAACGCAGTTTCTTGGCAGGCCTGATCTGGCTGAAGTAGAACTTCTGCGGTGGGTGTGCTACATTGCTCTAGAGCTTCAAGGCTGAAAGCCCTGCCTTGTTTCCAAAGGGAAAGATACGCCAAAAAGCATATTGCTTCCAGTTCTTTGGGAAGCTAAGAAACAAATCGCTCTGCACAGTGTTCTTACAGACTACTGGGAACATCTCTTACAAAGGCCCGTGAAACGCAGTTTCTTTGAAGGCCTGATCTATCTGAAGTAGAACTTCTGCTCTGGGTGTGCTACATTGCCCTAGAGCTTCAAGGCCCAAAGCCGTGCCTTGTTTCCAAAGGGGGAGATAGGCTCCAAAGCATCTTGCTTCCAGCTCTTTGGGAAGCTAAGAAACAACTCGCTCTGCACAGTGCTCTTACAGGCTACCTGGAACATCTCTTACAAAGGCCTGTGAAACGCATTTTCTTCGCTGCCCTGATCTGGCTGACGTTGAACTACTGCTCTGCCCTGTGCTGCATTGCCCACATGGTGCAAGGCGCAAAGTCCTGCCTTGTTTGCAAATGTGGAGATAGGCCCCAAAGCATCTTGCTTCCAGCTCTTTCGGAAGCTGAGAAACAACTCGCTCTGCACAGTGCTCTTACAGCCTACCGGGAACATCTCTTACAAAGGCCTGTGAAACGCAATTTCATTCTAGGCCTCCTCTGGCTGAAGTAGAACTTCTGCTCTTGGTCTGCTACATTGCCCTAGAGCTTCAAGACTCAAAGCCCTGCCTTGTTTCCAAAGGAGAAGATAGGCCCCAAAGCATCTTGCTTCCAGCTCATTGGGAAGCTAAGAAACAACTCAGTCTGGACAGTGCTCTTACAGACAAATGGGAACATCTCTTCCAAAGGCCTGTGAAATGCAGTTTCTTGGCAGGCCTGATCTGGCTGAAGTAGAACTTCTGCTGTGGGTGTGCTACATTGCTCTAGAGCTTCAAGGCTGAAAGCCCTGCCTTGTTTCCAAAGGGAAAGATACGCCAAAAAGCATATTGCTTCCAGTTCTTTGGGAAGCTAAGAAACAAATCGCTCTGCACAGTGTTCTTACAGACTACTGGGAACATCTCTTACAAAGGCCCGTGAAACGCAGTTTCTTTGAAGGCCTGATCTATCTGAAGTAGAACTTCTGCTCTGGGTGTGCTACATTGCCCTAGAGCTTCAAGGCCCAAAGCCGTGCCTTGTTTCCAAAGGGGGAGATAGGCTCCAAAGCATCTTGCTTCCAGCTCTTTGGGAAGCTGAGAAACAACTCGCTGTCCACAGTGCTCTTACAGCCTACCGGGAACATCTCTTACAAAGGCATGGGAAACGCAATTTCTTTGCAGGCTTGATCTGGCTGAAGTATAACTTCTGCTCTGGCTGTGCTATATTGCCCTAGAGATTCAAGGCACAAAGTGCTGAATTGTTTAGAAACTTCTCAGATAGGCACCAAAGCGTCTTGCTTCCAGCTCTTTGGGAAGCTAAGAAACAACTCGCTCGGCACAGTTCTCTTACAGCCTATCGGGAACATCTCTTACAAAGGCCTGTGAAACGCAGTTTCTTTGCAGGCTGATCTGGCTGAAGTAGTTCTTCTGCACTGGGTGTGCTACGTTGCCCTTGAGCTTCAAGGCACAAAGTGCTGAATTGTTTCCAAAGGCGGAGATAGGCCCCAAAGCGTCTTGCTTCCAGCTCTTTGGGAAGCTAAGAAACAACTCGCTCTGCACAGTGCTCTTACAGCCTACTGCGAACATCTCTTACAAAGGCCTGTGAAACGCAGTTTCTCTGCAGGCCTGACCTGGCTGAAGTAGAAGTTATGCTGTGGGAGGGCTACATTGCTCTAGAGCTTCAAGGCTGAAAGCCCTGCCTTGTTTCCAAAGGGAAAGATACGCCAAAAAGCATATTGCTTCCAGTTCTTTGGGAAGCTAAGAAACAAATCGCTCTGCACAGTGTTCTTACAGCCTACTGGGAACATCTCTTACAAATGCCTGTGAAACGCAGTTTCTTTGCAGAGCTGATCTGGGTGAAGTAGAACTCCTGCTCTGGGTATGCTACATTGCCCTAGAGCTTCAAGGCGCAAAGCCCTGCCTTGTTCCCAAAGGGGGCGATAGGCCCCAAATCATCTTGCATCCAGCTCTTTGGGAAGCTAAGAAACAACTCGCTCTGCACAGTGCTCTTACAGGCTACCTGGAACATCTCTTACAAAGGCCTGTGAAATGCATTTTCTTCGCTGCCCTGATCTGGCTGACGTTGAACTACTGCTCTGCCGTGTGCTGCATTGCCCACATGATGCAAGGCGCAAAGTCCTGCCTTGTTTGCGAATGGGGAGATAGGCCCCAAAGCATCTTGCTTCCAGCTCTTTCGGAAGCTAAGAAACAACTCGCTCTGCACAGTGCTCTTACAGCCTACCGGGAACATCTCTTACAAAGGCCTGTGAAACGCAATTTCATTCTGGGCCTCCTCTGGCTGAAGTAGAACTTCTGCTCTGCCATGTGCTACATTGCCCTAGAGCTTCAAGACTCAAAGCCCTGCCTTGTTTCCAAAGGGGAAGTCAGGCCCCAAAGCATCTTGCTTCCAGCTCATTGGGAAGCTAAGAAACAACTCAGTCTGCACAGTGCTCTTACAGACAACTGGGAACATCTCTTCCAAAGGCCTGTGAAATGCAGTTTCTTGGCAGGCCTGATCTGGCTGAAGTAGAACTTCTGCTGTGGGTGTGCTACATTGCTCTAGAGCTTCAAGGCTGAAAGCCCTGCCTTGTTTCCAAAGGGAAAGATACGCCAAAAAGCATATTGCTTCCAGTTCTTTGGGAAGCTAAGAAACAAATCGCTCTGCACAGTGTTCTTACAGACTACTGGGAACATCTCTTACAAAGGCCCGTGAAACGC
Source organism: Equus asinus (assembly GCF_041296235.1). Taxonomy (NCBI): domain Eukaryota; kingdom Metazoa; phylum Chordata; class Mammalia; order Perissodactyla; family Equidae; genus Equus; species Equus asinus. Next base: position 70,603,322 of record NC_091790.1, on the reverse strand, counting down.
AGTTTCTTTGAAGGCCTGATCTATCTGAAGTAGAACTTCTGCTCTGGGTGTGCTACATTGCCCTAGAGCTTCAAGGCCCAAAGCCGTGCCTTGTTTCCAAAGGGGGAGATAGGCTCCAAAGCATCTTGCTTCCAGCTCTTTGGGAAGCTAAGAAACAACTCGCTCTGCACAGTGCTCTTACAGGCTACCTGGAACATCTCTTACAAAGGCCTGTGAAACGCATTTTCTTCGCTGCACTGATCTGGCTGACGTTGAACTACTGCTCTGCCCTGTGCTGCATTGCCCACATGGTGCAAGGCGCAAAGTCCTGCCTTGTTTGCAAATGTGGAGATAGGCCCCAAAGCATCTTGCTTCCAGCTCTTTCGGAAGCTGAGAAACAACTCGCTCTGCACAGTGCTCTTACAGCCTACCGGGAACATCTCTTACAAAGGCCTGTGAAACGCAATTTCATTCTAGCCCTCCTCTGGCTGAAGTAGAACTTCTGCTCTTGGTCTGCTACATTGCCCTAGAGCTTCAAGACTCAAAGCCCTGCCTTGTTTCCAAAGGAGAAGATAGGCCCCAAAGCATCTTGCTTCCAGCTCATTGGGAAGCTAAGAAACAACTCAGTCTGGACAGTGCTCTTACAGACAAATGGGAACATCTCTTCCAAAGGCCTGTGAAATGCAGTTTCTTGGCAGGCCTGATCTGGCTGTAGTAGAACTTCTGCGGTGGGTGTGCTACATTGCTCTAGAGCTTCAAGGCTGAAAGCCCTGCCTTGTTTCCAAAGGGAAAGATACGCCAAAAAGCATATTGCTTCCAGTTCTTTGGGAAGCTAAGAAACAAATCGCTCTGCACAGTGTTCTTACAGACTACTGGGAACATCTCATACAAAGGCCCGTGAAACGCAGTTTCCTTGAAGGCCTGATCTATCTGAAGTAGAACTTCTGCTCTGGGTGTGCTACATTGCCCTAGAGCTTCAAGGCCCAAAGCCGTGCCTTGTTTCCAAAGGGGGAGATAGGCTCCAAAGCATCTTGCTTCCAGCTCTTGGGGAAGCTGAGAAACAACTCGCTGTCCACAGTGCTCTTACAGCCTACCGGGAACATCTCTTACAAAGGCATGGGAAACGCAATTTCTTTGCAGGCCTGATCTGGCTGAAGTATAACTTCTGCTCTGGCTGTGCTATATTGCCCTAGAGATTCAAGGCACAAAGTGCTGAATTGTTTAGAAACTTCTCAGATAGGCACCAAAGCATCTTGCTTCCAGCTCTTTGGGAAGCTAAGAAACAACTCGCTCGGCACAGTTCTCTTACAGCCTATCGGGAACATCTCTTACAAAGGCCTGTGAAACGCAGTTTCTTTGCAGGCTGATCTGGCTGAAGTAGTTCTTCTGCACTGGGTGTGCTACGTTGCCCTTGAGCTTCAAGGCACAAAGTGCTGAATTGTTTCCAAAGGCGGAGATAGGCCCCAAAGCGTCTTGCTTCCAGCTCTTTGGGAAGCTAAGAAACAACTCGCTCTGCACAGTGCTCTTACAGCCTACTGCGAACATCTCTTACAAAGGCCTGTGAAACGCAGTTTCTCTGCAGTCCTGAACTGGCTGAAGTAGAAGTTATGCTGTGGGAGGGCTACATTGCTCTAGAGCTTCAAGGCTGAAAGCCCTGCCTTGTTTCCAAAGGGAAAGATACGCCAAAAAGCATATTGCTTCCAGTTCTTTGGGAAGCTAAGAAACAAATCGCTCTGCACAGTGTTCTTACAGCCTACTGGGAACATCTCTTACAAATGCCTGTGAAACGCAGTTTCTTTGCAGAGCTGATCTGGGTGAAGTAGAACTCCTGCTCTGGGTATGCTACATTGCCCTAGAGCTTCAAGGCGCAAAGCCCTGCCTTGTTCCCAAAGGGGGCGATAGGCCCCAAATCATCTTGCATCCAGCTCTTTGGGAAGCTAAGAAACAACTCGCTCTGCACAGTGCTCTTACAGGCTACCTGGAACATCTCTTACAAAGGCCTGTGAAACGCATTTTCTTCGCTGCCCTGATCTGGCTGACGTTGAACTACTGCTCTGCCGTGTGCTGCATTGCCCACATGATGCAAGGCGCAAAGTCCTGCCTTGTTTGTGAATGGGGAAATAGGCCCCAAAGCATCTTGCTTCCAGCTCTTTGGGAAGCTAAGAAACAACTCGCTCTGCACAGTGCTCTTACAGCCTACCGGGAACATCTCTTACAAAGGCCTGTGAAACGCAATTTCATTCTGGGCCTCCTCTGGCTGAAGTAGAACTTCTGCTCTGCCATGTGCTACATTGCCCTAGAGCTTCAAGACTCAAAGCCCTGCCTTGTTTCCAAAGGGGAAGACAGGCCCCAAAGCATCTTGCTTCCAGCTCATTGGGAAGCTAAGAAACAACTCAGTCTGCACAGTGCTCTTACAGACAACTGGGAACATCTCTTCCAAAGGCCTGTGAAATGCAGTTTCTTGGCAGGCCTGATCTGGCTGAAGTAGAACTTCTGCGGTGGGTGTGCTACATTGCTCTAGAGCTTCAAGGCTGAAAGCCCTGCCTTGTTTCCAAAGGGAAAGATACGCCAAAAAGCATATTGCTTCCAGTTCTTTGGGAAGCTAAGAAACAAATCGCTCTGCACAGTGTTCTTACAGACTACTGGGAACATCTCTTACAAAGGCCCGTGAAACGCAGTTTCTTTGAAGGCCTGATCTATCTGAAGTAGAACTTCTGCTCTGGGTGTGCTACATTGCCCTAGAGCTTCAAGGCCCAAAGCCGTGCCTTGTTTCCAAAGGGGGAGATAGGCTCCAAAGCATCTTGCTTCCAGCTCTTGGGGAAGCTGAGAAACAACTCGCTGTCCACAGTGCTCTTACAGCCTACCGGGAACATCTCTTACAAAGGCATGGGAAACGCAATTTCTTTGCAGGCCTGATCTGGCTGAAGTATAACTTCTGCTCTGGCTGTGCTATATTGCCCTAGAGATTCAAGGCACAAAGTGCTGAATTGTTTAGAAACTTCTCAGATAGGCACCAAAGCATCTTGCTTCCAGCTCTTTGGGAAGCTAAGAAACAACTCGCTCGGCACAGTTCTCTTACAGCCTATCGGGAACATCTCTTACAAAGGCCTGTGAAACGCAGTTTCTTTGCAGGCTGATCTGGCTGAAGTAGTTCTTCTGCACTGGGTGTGCTACGTTGCCCTTGAGCTTCAAGGCACCAAGTGCTGAATTGTTTCCAAAGGCGGAGATAGGCCCCAAAGCGTCTTGCTTCCAGCTCTTTGGGAAGCTAAGAAACAACTCGCTCTGCACAGTGCTCTTACAGCCTACTGCGAACATCTCTTACAAAGGCCTGTGAAACGCAGTTTCTCTGCAGGCCTGACCTGGCTGAAGTAGAAGTTATGCTGTGGGAGGGCTACATTGCTCTAGAGCTTCAAGGCTGAAAGCCCTGCCTTGTTTCCAAAGGGAAAGATACGCCAAAAAGCATATTGCTTCCAGTTCTTTGGGAAGCTAAGAAACAAATCGCTCTGCACAGTGTTCTTACAGCCTACTGGGAACATCTCTTACAAATGCCTGTGAAACGCAGTTTCTTTGCAGAGCTGATCTGGGTGAAGTAGAACTCCTGCTCTGGGTATGCTACATTGCCCTAGAGCTTCAAGGCGCAAAGCCCTGCCTTGTTCCCAAAGGGGGCGATAGGCCCCAAATCATCTTGCATCCAGCTCTTTGGGAAGCTAAGAAACAACTCGCTCTGCACAGTGCTCTTACAGGCTACCTGGAACATCTCTTACAAAGGCCTGTGAAACGCATTTTCTTCGCTGCCCTGATCTGGCTGACGTTGAACTACTGCTCTGCCCTGTGCTGCGTTGCCCACATGGTGCAAGGCGCAAAGTCCTGCCTTGTTTGCGAATGGGGAGATAGGCCCCAAAGCATCTTGCTTCCAGCTCTTTCGGAAGCTGAGAAACAACTCGCTCTGCACAGTGCTCTTACAGCCTACCGGGAACATCTCTTACAAAGGCCTGTGAAACGCAATTTCATTCTAGCCCTCCTCTGGCTGAAGTAGAACTTCTGCTCTTGGTCTGCTACATTGCCCTAGAGCTTCAAGACTCAAAGCCCTGCCTTGTTTCCAAAGGAGAAGATAGGCCCCAAAGCATCTTGCTTCCAGCTCATTGGGAAGCTAAGAAACAACTCAGTCTGGACAGTGCTCTTACAGACAAATGGGAACATCTCTTCCAAAGGCCTGTGAAATGCAGTTTCTTGGCAGGCCTGATCTGGCTGTAGTAGAACTTCTGCGGTGGGTGTGCTACATTGCTCTAGAGCTTCAAGGCTGAAAGCCCTGCCTTGTTTCCAAAGGGAAAGATACGCCAAAAAGCATATTGCTTCCAGTTCTTTGGGAAGCTAAGAAACAAATCGCTCTGCACAGTGTTCTTACAGACTACTGGGAACATCTCATACAAAGGCCCGTGAAACGCAGTTTCCTTGAAGGCCTGATCTATCTGAAGTAGAACTTCTGCTCTGGGTGTGCTACATTGCCCTAGAGCTTCAAGGCCCAAAGCCGTGCCTTGTTTCCAAAGGGGGAGATAGGCTCCAAAGCATCTTGCTTCCAGCTCTTGGGGAAGCTGAGAAACAACTCGCTGTCCACAGTGCTCTTACAGCCTACCGGGAACATCTCTTACAAAGGCATGGGAAACGCAATTTCTTTGCAGGCCTGATCTGGCTGAAGTATAACTTCTGCTCTGGCTGTGCTATATTGCCCTAGAGATTCAAGGCACAAAGTGCTGAATTGTTTAGAAACTTCTCAGATAGGCACCAAAGCATCTTGCTTCCAGCTCTTTGGGAAGCTAAGAAACAACTCGCTCGGCACAGTTCTCTTACAGCCTATCGGGAACATCTCTTACAAAGGCCTGTGAAACGCAGTTTCTTTGCAGGCTGATCTGGCTGAAGTAGTTCTTCTGCACTGGGTGTGCTACGTTGCCCTTGAGCTTCAAGGCACCAAGTGCTGAATTGTTTCCAAAGGCGGAGATAGGCCCCAAAGCGTCTTGCTTCCAGCTCTTTGGGAAGCTAAGAAACAACTCGCTCTGCACAGTGCTCTTACAGCCTACTGCGAACATCTCTTACAAAGGCCTGTGAAACGCAGTTTCTCTGCAGGCCTGACCTGGCTGAAGTAGAAGTTATGCTGTGGGAGGGCTACATTGCTCTAGAGCTTCAAGGCTGAAAGCCCTGCCTTGTTTCCAAAGGGAAAGATACGCCAAAAAGCATATTGCTTCCAGTTCTTTGGGAAGCTAAGAAACAAATCGCTCTGCACAGTGTTCTTACAGCCTACTGGGAACATCTCTTACAAATGCCTGTGAAACGCAGTTTCTTTGCAGAGCTGATCTGGGTGAAGTAGAACTCCTGCTCTGGGTATGCTACATTGCCCTAGAGCTTCAAGGCGCAAAGCCCTGCCTTGTTCCCAAAGGGGGCGATAGGCCCCAAATCATCTTGCATCCAGCTCTTTGGGAAGCTAAGAAACAACTCGCTCTGCACAGTGCTCTTACAGGCTACCTGGAACATCTCTTACAAAGGCCTGTGAAACGCATTTTCTTCGCTGCCCTGATCTGGCTGACGTTGAACTACTGCTCTGCCCTGTGCTGCGTTGCCCACATGGTGCAAGGCGCAAAGTCCTGCCTTGTTTGCGAATGGGGAGATAGGCCCCAAAGCATCTTGCTTCCAGCTCTTTCGGAAGCTGAGAAACAACTCGCTCTGCACAGTGCTCTTACAGCCTACCGGGAACATCTCTTACAAAGGCCTGTGAAACGCAATTTCATTCTAGCCCTCCTCTGGCTGAAGTAGAACTTCTGCTCTTGGTCTGCTACATTGCCCTAGAGCTTCAAGACTCAAAGCCCTGCCTTGTTTCCAAAGGAGAAGATAGGCCCCAAAGCATCTTGCTTCCAGCTCATTGGGAAGCTAAGAAACAACTCAGTCTGGACAGTGCTCTTACAGACAAATGGGAACATCTCTTCCAAAGGCCTGTGAAATGCAGTTTCTTGGCAGGCCTGATCTGGCTGTAGTAGAACTTCTGCGGTGGGTGTGCTACATTGCTCTAGAGCTTCAAGGCTGAAAGCCCTGCCTTGTTTCCAAAGGGAAAGATACGCCAAAAAGCATATTGCTTCCAGTTCTTTGGGAAGCTAAGAAACAAATCGCTCTGCACAGTGTTCTTACAGACTACTGGGAACATCTCATACAAAGGCCCGTGAAACGCAGTTTCTTTGAAGGCCTGATCTATCTGAAGTAGAACTTCTGCTCTGGGTGTGCTACATTGCCCTAGAGCTTCAAGGCCCAAAGCCGTGCCTTGTTTCCAAAGGGGGAGATAGGCTCCAAAGCATCTTGCTTCCAGCTCTTGGGGAAGCTGAGAAACAACTCGCTGTCCACAGTGCTCTTACAGCCTACCGGGAACATCTCTTACAAAGGCATGGGAAACGCAATTTCTTTGCAGGCCTGATCTGGCTGAAGTATAACTTCTGCTCTGGCTGTGCTATATTGCCCTAGAGATTCAAGGCACAAAGTGCTGAATTGTTTAGAAACTTCTCAGATAGGCACCAAAGCATCTTGCTTCCAGCTCTTTGGGAAGCTAAGAAACAACTCGCTCGGCACAGTTCTCTTACAGCCTATCGGGAACATCTCTTACAAAGGCCTGTGAAACGCAGTTTCTTTGCAGGCTGATCTGGCTGAAGTAGTTCTTCTGCACTGGGTGTGCTACGTTGCCCTTGAGCTTCAAGGCACCAAGTGCTGAATTGTTTCCAAAGGCGGAGATAGGCCCCAAAGCGTCTTGCTTCCAGCTCTTTGGGAAGCTAAGAAACAACTCGCTCTGCACAGTGCTCTTACAGCCTACTGCGAACATCTCTTACAAAGGCCTGTGAAACGCAGTTTCTCTGCAGGCCTGAACTGGCTGAAGTAGAAGTTATGCTGTGGGAGGGCTACATTGCTCTAGAGCTTCAAGGCTGAAAGCCCTGCCTTGTTTCCAAAGGGAAAGATACGCCAAAAAGCATATTGCTTCCAGTTCTTTGGGAAGCTAAGAAACAAATCGCTCTGCACAGTGTTCTTACAGCCTACTGGGAACATCTCTTACAAATGCCTGTGAAACGCAGTTTCTTTGCAGAGCTGATCTGGGTGAAGTAGAACTCCTGCTCTGGGTATGATACATTGCCCTAGAGCTTCAAGGCGCAAAGCCCTGCCTTGTTCCCAAAGGGGGCGATAGGCCCCAAATCATCTTGCATCCAGCTCTTTGGGAAGCTAAGAAACAACTCGCTCTGCACAGTGCTCTTACAGGCTACCTGGAACATCTCTTACAAAGGCCTGTGAAACGCATTTTCTTCGCTGCCCTGATCTGGCTGACGTTGAACTACTGCTCTGCCGTGTGCTGCATTGCCCACATGATGCAAGGCGCAAAGTCCTGCCTTGTTTGCGAATGGGGAGATAGGCCCCAAAGCATCTTGCTTCCAGCTCTTTGGGAAGCTGAGAAACAACTCGCTCTGCACAGTGCTCTTACAGCCTACCGGGAACATCTCTTACAAAGGCCTGTGAAACGCAATTTCATTCTGGGCCTCCTCTGGCTGAAGTAGAACTTCTGCTCTGCCATGTGCTACATTGCCCTAGAGCTTCAAGACTCAAAGCCCTGCCTTGTTTCCAAAGGGGAAGACAGGCCCCAAAGCATCTTGCTTCCAGCTCATTGGGAAGCTAAGAAACAACTCAGTCTGCACAGTGCTCTTACAGACAACTGGGAACATCTCTTCCAAAGGCCTGTGAAACGCAGTTTCTTGGCAGGCCTGATCTGGCTGAAGTAGAACTTCTGCGGTGGGTGTGCTACATTGCTCTAGACCTTCAAGGCTGAAAGCCCTGCCTTGTTTCCAAAGGGAAAGATACGCCAAAAAGCATATTGCTTCCAGTTCTTTGGGAAGCTAAGAAACAAATCGCTCTGCACAGTGTTCTTACAGACTACTGGGAACATCTCTTACAAAGGCCCGTGAAACGCAGTTTCTTTGAAGGCCTGATCTATCTGAAGTAGAACTTCTGCTCTGGGTGTGCTACATTGCCCTAGAGCTTCAAGGCCCAAAGCCGTGCCTTGTTTCCAAAGGGGTAGATAGGCTCCAAAGCATCTTGCTTCCAGCTCTTTGGGAAGCTGAGAAACAACTCGCTGTCCACAGTGCTCTTACAGCCTACCGGGAACATCTCTTACAAAGGCATGGGAAACGCAATTTCTTTGCAGGCCTGATCTGGCTGAAGTATAACTTCTGCTCTGGCTGTGCTATATTGCCCTAGAGATTCAAGGCACAAAGTGCTGAATTGTTTAGAAACTTCTCAGATAGGCACCAAAGCATCTTGCTTCCAGCTCTTTGGGAAGCTAAGAAACAACTCGCTCGGCACAGTTCTCTTACAGCCTATCGGGAACATCTCTTACAAAGGCCTGTGAAACGCAGCTTCTTTGCAGGCTGATCTGGCTGAAGTAGTTCTTCTGCACTGGGTGTGCTACGTTGCCCTTGAGCTTCAAGGCACAAAGTGCTGAATTGTTTCCAAAGGCGGAGATAGGCCCCAAAGCGTCTTGCTTCCAGCTCTTTGGGAAGCTAAGAAACAACTCGCTCTGCACAGTGCTCTTACAGCCTACTGCGAACATCTCTTACAAAGGCCTGTGAAACGCAGTTTCTCTGCAGGCCTGACCTGGCTGAAGTAGAAGTTATGCTGTGGGAGGGCTACATTGCTCTAGAGCTTCAAGGCTGAAAGCCCTGCCTTGTTTCCAAAGGGAAAGATACGCCAAAAAGCATATTGCTTCCAGTTCTTTGGGAAGCTAAGAAACAAATCGCTGTGCACAGTGTTCTTACAGACTACTGGGAACATCTCTTACAAAGGCCCGTGAAACGCAGTCTCTTTGAAGGCCTGATCTATCTGAAGTAGAACTTCTGCTCTGGGTGTGCTACATTGCCCTAGAGCTTCAAGGCCCAAAGCCGTGCCTTGTTTCCAAAGGGGGAGATAGGCTCCAAAGCATCTTGCTTCCAGCTCTTTGGGAAGCTAAGAAACAACTCGCTCTGCACAGTGCTCTTACAGGCTACCTGGAACATCTCTTACAAAGGCCTGTGAAACGCATTTTCTTCGCTGCCCTGATCTGGCTGACGTTGAACTACTGCTCTGCCCTGTGCTGCATTGCCCACATGATGCAAGGCGCAAAGTCCTGCCTTGTTTGCCAATGGGGAGATAGGCCCCAAAGCATCTTGCTTCCAGCTCTTTCGGAAGCTGAGAAACAACTCGCTCTGCACAGTGCTCTTACAGCCTACCGGGAACATCTCTTACAAAGGCCTGTGAAACGCAATTTCATTCTAGGCCTCCTCTGGCTGAAGTAGAACTTCTGCTCTGGGTCTGCTACATTGCCCTAGAGCTTCAAGACTCAAAGCCCTGCCTTGTTTCCAAAGGAGAAGATAGGCCCCAAAGCATCTTGCTTCCAGCTCATTGGGAAGCTAAGAAACAACTCAGTCTGCACAGTGCTCTTACAGACAACTGGGAACATCTCTTACAAAGGCCTGTGAAACGCAGTTTCTTGGCAGGCCTGATCTGGCTGAAGTAGAACTCCTGCTCTGGGTGTGCTACATTGCCCTAGAGCATCAAGGCACAAAAACCTGCCTTGTGTCCAAAGTGGGAGATAGATCCCAAAGCAACTTGCTTCCATCTCTTTGGGAAGCTATGAAAAAACTCGCTCTGCACAGTGCTCTTACATCCTTCAGGGAAAATCTCATACAAAGGCCCGTGAAACGCAGTTTCTTTGAAGGCCTGATCTATCTGAAGTAGAACTTCTGCTCTGGGTGTGCTACATTGCCCTAGAGCTTCAAGGCCCAAAGCCGTGCCTTGTTTCCAAAGGGGGAGATAGGCTCCAAAGCATCTTGCTTCCAGCTCTTTGGGAAGCTGAGAAACAACTCGCTGTCCACAGTGCTCTTACAGCCTACCGGGAACATCTCTTACAAAGGCATGGGAAACGCAATTTCTTTGCAGGCTTGATCTGGCTGAAGTATAACTTCTGCTCTGGCTGTGCTATATTGCCCTAGAGATTCAAGGCACAAAGTGCTGAATTGTTTAGAAACTTCTCAGATAGGCACCAAAGCGTCTTGCTTCCAGCTCTTTGGGAAGCTAAGAAACAACTCGCTCGGCACAGTTCTCTTACAGCCTATCGGGAACATCTCTTACAAAGGCCTGTGAAACGCAGTTTCTTTGCAGGCTGATCTGGCTGAAGTAGTTCTTCTGCACTGGGTGTGCTACGTTGCCCTTGAGCTTCAAGGCACAAAGTGCTGAATTGTTTCCAAAGGCGGAGATAGGCCCCAAAGCGTCTTGCTTCCAGCTCTTTGGGAAGCTAAGAAACAACTCGCTCTGCACAGTGCTCTTACAGCCTACTGCGAACATCTCTTACAAAGGCCTGTGAAACGCAGTTTCTCTGCAGGCCTGACCTGGCTGAAGTAGAAGTTATGCTGTGGGAGGGCTACATTGCTCTAGAGCTTCAAGGCTGAAAGCCCTGCCTTGTTTCCAAAGGGAAAGATACGCCAAAAAGCATATTGCTTCCAGTTCTTTGGGAAGCTAAGAAACAAATCGCTCTGCACAGTGTTCTTACAGCCTACTGGGAACATCTCTTACAAATGCCTGTGAAACGCAGTTTCTTTGCAGAGCTGATCTGGGTGAAGTAGAACTCCTGCTCTGGGTATGCTACATTGCCCTAGAGCTTCAAGGCGCAAAGCCCTGCCTTGTTCCCAAAGGGGGCGATAGGCCCCAAATCATCTTGCATCCAGCTCTTTGGGAAGCTAAGAAACAACTCGCTCTGCACAGTGCTCTTACAGGCTACCTGGAACATCTCTTACCAAGGCCTGTGAAACGCATTTTCTTCGCTGCCCTGATCTGGCTGACGTTGAACTACTGCTCTGCCGTGTGCTGCATTGCCCACATGATGCAAGGCGCAAAGTCCTGCCTTGTTTGCGAATGGGGAGATAGGCCCCAAAGCATCTTGCTTCCAGCTCTTTCGGAAGCTAAGAAACAACTCGCTCTGCACAGTGCTCTTACAGCCTACCGGGAACATCTCTTACAAAGGCCTGTGAAACGCAATTTCATTCTGGGCCTCCTCTGGCTGAAGTAGAACTTCTGCTCTGCCATGTGCTACATTGCCCTAGAGCTTCAAGACTCAAAGCCCTGCCTTGTTTCCAAAGGGGAAGACAGGCCCCAAAGCATCTTGCTTCCAGCTCATTGGGAAGCTAAGAAACAACTCAGTCTGGACAGTGCTCTTACAGACAAATGGGAACATCTCTTCCAAAGGCCTGTGAAATGCAGTTTCTTGGCAGGCCTGATCTGGCTGTAGTAGAACTTCTGCGGTGGGTGTGCTACATTGCTCTAGAGCTTCAAGGCTGAAAGCCCTGCCTTGTTTCCAAAGGGAAAGATACGCCAAAAAGCATATTGCTTCCAGTTCTTTGGGAAGCTAAGAAACAAATCGCTCTGCACAGTGTTCTTACAGACTACTGGGAACATCTCATACAAAGGCCCGTGAAACGCAGTTTCCTTGAAGGCCTGATCTATCTGAAGTAGAACTTCTGCTCTGGGTGTGCTACATTGCCCTAGAGCTTCAAGGCCCAAAGCCGTGCCTTGTTTCCAAAGGGGGAGATAGGCTCCAAAGCATCTTGCTTCCAGCTCTTGGGGAAGCTGAGAAACAACTCGCTGTCCACAGTGCTCTTACAGCCTACCGGGAACATCTCTTACAAAGGCATGGGAAACGCAATTTCTTTGCAGGCCTGATCTGGCTGAAGTATAACTTCTGCTCTGGCTGTGCTATATTGCCCTAGAGATTCAAGGCACAAAGTGCTGAATTGTTTAGAAACTTCTCAGATAGGCACCAAAGCATCTTGCTTCCAGCTCTTTGGGAAGCTAAGAAACAACTCGCTCGGCACAGTTCTCTTACAGCCTATCGGGAACATCTCTTACAAAGGCCTGTGAAACGCAGTTTCTTTGCAGGCTGATCTGGCTGAAGTAGTTCTTCTGCACTGGGTGTGCTACGTTGCCCTTGAGCTTCAAGGCACAAAGTGCTGAATTGTTTCCAAAGGCGGAGATAGGCCCCAAAGCGTCTTGCTTCCAGCTCTTTGGGAAGCTAAGAAACAACTCGCTCTGCACAGTGCTCTTACAGCCTACTGCGAACATCTCTTACAAAGGCCTGTGAAACGCAGTTTCTCTGCAGGCCTGAACTGGCTGAAGTAGAAGTTATGCTGTGGGAGGGCTACATTGCTCTAGAGCTTCAAGGCTGAAAGCCCTGCCTTGTTTCCAAAGGGAAAGATACGCCAAAAAGCATATTGCTTCCAGTTCTTTGGGAAGCTAAGAAACAAATCGCTCTGCACAGTGTTCTTACAGCCTACTGGGAACATCTCTTACAAATGCCTGTGAAACGCAGTTTCTTTGCAGAGCTGATCTGGGTGAAGTAGAACTCCTGCTCTGGGTATGCTACATTGCCCTAGAGCTTCAAGGCGCAAAGCCCTGCCTTGTTCCCAAAGGGGGCGATAGGCCCCAAATCATCTTGCATCCAGCTCTTTGGGAAGCTAAGAAACAACTCGCTCTGCACAGTGCTCTTACAGGCTACCTGGAACATCTCTTACAAAGGCCTGTGAAACGCATTTTCTTCGCTGCCCTGATCTGGCTGACGTTGAACTACTGCTCTGCCGTGTGCTGCATTGCCCACATGATGCAAGGCGCAAAGTCCTGCCTTGTTTGTGAATGGGGAGATAGGCCCCAAAGCATCTTGCTTCCAGCTCTTTGGGAAGCTAAGAAACAACTCGCTCTGCACAGTGCTCTTACAGCCTACCGGGAACATCTCTTACAAAGGCCTGTGAAACGCAATTTCATTCTGGGCCTCCTCTGGCTGAAGTAGAACTTCTGCTCTGCCATGTGCTACATTGCCCTAGAGCTTCAAGACTCAAAGCCCTGCCTTGTTTCCAAAGGGGAAGACAGGCCCCAAAGCATCTTGCTTCCAGCTCATTGGGAAGCTAAGAAACAACTCAGTCTGCACAGTGCTCTTACAGACAACTGGGAACATCTCTTCCAAAGGCCTGTGAAACGCAGTTTCTTGGCAGGCCTGATCTGGCTGAAGTAGAACTTCTGCGGTGGGTGTGCTACATTGCTCTAGAGCTTCAAGGCTGAAAGCCCTGCCTTGTTTCCAAAGGGAAAGATACGCCAAAAAGCATATTGCTTCCAGTTCTTTGGGAAGCTAAGAAACAAATCGCTCTGCACAGTGTTCTTACAGACTACTGGGAACATCTCTTACAAAGGCCCGTGAAACGCAGTTTCTTTGAAGGCCTGATCTATCTGAAGTAGAACTTCTGCTCTGGGTGTGCTACATTGCCCTAGAGCTTCAAGGCCCAAAGCCGTGCCTTGTTTCCAAAGGGGGAGATAGGCTCCAAAGCATCTTGCTTCCAGCTCTTTGGGAAGCTAAGAAACAACTCGCTCTGCACAGTGCTCTTACAGGCTACCTGGAACATCTCTTACAAAGGCCTGTGAAACGCATTTTCTTCGCTGCCCTGATCTGGCTGACGTTGAACTACTGCTCTGCCCTGTGCTGCATTGCCCACATGGTGCAAGGCGCAAAGTCCTGCCTTGTTTGCAAATGTGGAGATAGGCCCCAAAGCATCTTGCTTCCAGCTCTTTCGGAAGCTGAGAAACAACTCGCTCTGCACAGTGCTCTTACAGCCTACCGGGAACATCTCTTACAAAGGCCTGTGAAACGCAATTTCATTCTAGGCCTCCTCTGGCTGAAGTAGAACTTCTGCTCTTGGTCTGCTACATTGCCCTAGAGCTTCAAGACTCAAAGCCCTGCCTTGTTTCCAAAGGAGAAGATAGGCCCCAAAGCATCTTGCTTCCAGCTCATTGGGAAGCTAAGAAACAACTCAGTCTGGACAGTGCTCTTACAGACAAATGGGAACATCTCTTCCAAAGGCCTGTGAAATGCAGTTTCTTGGCAGGCCTGATCTGGCTGAAGTAGAACTTCTGCTGTGGGTGTGCTACATTGCTCTAGAGCTTCAAGGCTGAAAGCCCTGCCTTGTTTCCAAAGGGAAAGATACGCCAAAAAGCATATTGCTTCCAGTTCTTTGGGAAGCTAAGAAACAAATCGCTCTGCACAGTGTTCTTACAGACTACTGGGAACATCTCTTACAAAGGCCCGTGAAACGCAGTTTCTTTGAAGGCCTGATCTATCTGAAGTAGAACTTCTGCTCTGGGTGTGCTACATTGCCCTAGAGCTTCAAGGCCCAAAGCCGTGCCTTGTTTCCAAAGGGGGAGATAGGCTCCAAAGCATCTTGCTTCCAGCTCTTTGGGAAGCTGAGAAACAACTCGCTGTCCACAGTGCTCTTACAGCCTACCGGGAACATCTCTTACAAAGGCATGGGAAACGCAATTTCTTTGCAGGCTTGATCTGGCTGAAGTATAACTTCTGCTCTGGCTGTGCTATATTGCCCTAGAGATTCAAGGCACAAAGTGCTGAATTGTTTAGAAACTTCTCAGATAGGCACCAAAGCGTCTTGCTTCCAGCTCTTTGGGAAGCTAAGAAACAACTCGCTCGGCACAGTTCTCTTACAGCCTATCGGGAACATCTCTTACAAAGGCCTGTGAAACGCAGTTTCTTTGCAGGCTGATCTGCCTGAAGTAGTTCTTCTGCACTGGGTGTGCTACGTTGCCCTTGAGCTTCAAGGCACAAAGTGCTGAATTGTTTCCAAAGGCGGAGATAGGCCCCAAAGCGTCTTGCTTCCAGCTCTTTGGGAAGCTAAGAAACAACTCGCTCTGCACAGTGCTCTTACAGCCTACTGCGAACATCTCTTACAAAGGCCTGTGAAACGCAGTTTCTCTGCAGGCCTGACCTGGCTGAAGTAGAAGTTATGCTGTGGGAGGGCTACATTGCTCTAGAGCTTCAAGGCTGAAAGCCCTGCCTTGTTTCCAAAGGGAAAGATACGCCAAAAAGCATATTGCTTCCAGTTCTTTGGGAAGCTAAGAAACAAATCGCTCTGCACAGTGTTCTTACAGCCTACTGGGAACATCTCTTACAAATGCCTGTGAAACGCAGTTTCTTTGCAGAGCTGATCTGGGTGAAGTAGAACTCCTGCTCTGGGTATGCTACATTGCCCTAGAGCTTCAAGGCGCAAAGCCCTGCCTTGTTCCCAAAGGGGGCGATAGGCCCCAAATCATCTTGCATCCAGCTCTTTGGGAAGCTAAGAAACAACTCGCTCTGCACAGTGCTCTTACAGGCTACCTGGAACATCTCTTACAAAGGCCTGTGAAATGCATTTTCTTCGCTGCCCTGATCTGGCTGACGTTGAACTACTGCTCTGCCGTGTGCTGCATTGCCCACATGATGCAAGGCGCAAAGTCCTGCCTTGTTTGCGAATGGGGAGATAGGCCCCAAAGCATCTTGCTTCCAGCTCTTTCGGAAGCTAAGAAACAACTCGCTCTGCACAGTGCTCTTACAGCCTACCGGGAACATCTCTTACAAAGGCCTGTGAAACGCAATTTCATTCTGGGCCTCCTCTGGCTGAAGTAGAACTTCTGCTCTGCCATGTGCTACATTGCCCTAGAGCTTCAAGACTCAAAGCCCTGCCTTGTTTCCAAAGGGGAAGTCAGGCCCCAAAGCATCTTGCTTCCAGCTCATTGGGAAGCTAAGAAACAACTCAGTCTGCACAGTGCTCTTACAGACAACTGGGAACATCTCTTCCAAAGGCCTGTGAAATGCAGTTTCTTGGCAGGCCTGATCTGGCTGAAGTAGAACTTCTGCTGTGGGTGTGCTACATTGCTCTAGAGCTTCAAGGCTGAAAGCCCTTACTTGTTTCCAAAGGGAAAGATACGCCAAAAAGCATATTGCTTCCAGTTCTTTGGGAAGCTAAGAAACAAATCGCTCTGCACAGTGTTCTTACAGACTACTGGGAACATCTCTTACAAAGGCCCGTGAAACGCAGTTTCTTTGAAGGCCTGATCTATCTGAAGTAGAACTTCTGCTCTGGGTGTGCTACATTGCCCTAGAGCTTCAAGGCCCAAAGCCGTGCCTTGTTTCCAAAGGGGGAGATAGGCTCCAAAGCATCTTGCTTCCAGCTCTTTGGGAAGCTAAGAAACAACTCGCTCTGCACAGTGCTCTTACAGGCTACCTGGAACATCTCTTACAAAGGCCTGTGAAACGCATTTTCTTCGCTGCACTGATCTGGCTGACGTTGAACTACTGCTCTGCCCTGTGCTGCATTGCCCACATGGTGCAAGGCGCAAAGTCCTGCCTTGTTTGCGAATGGGGAGATAGGCCCCAAAGCATCTTGCTTCCAGCTCTTTCGGAAGCTGAGAAACAACTCGCTCTGCACAGTGCTCTTACAGCCTACCGGGAACATCTCTTACAAAGGCCTGTGAAACGCAATTTCATTCTAGCCCTCCTCTGGCTGAAGTAGAACTTCTGCTCTTGGTCTGCTACATTGCCCTAGAGCTTCAAGACTCAAAGCCCTGCCTTGTTTCCAAAGGAGAAGATAGGCCCCAAAGCATCTTGCTTCCAGCTCATTGGGAAGCTAAGAAACAACTCAGTCTGGACAGTGCTCTTACAGACAAATGGGAACATCTCTTCCAAAGGCCTGTGAAATGCAGTTTCTTGGCAGGCCTGATCTGGCTGTAGTAGAACTTCTGCGGTGGGTGTGCTACATTGCTCTAGAGCTTCAAGGCTGAAAGCCCTGCCTTGTTTCCAAAGGGAAAGATACGCCAAAAAGCATATTGCTTCCAGTTCTTTGGGAAGCTAAGAAACAAATCGCTCTGCACAGTGTTCTTACAGACTACTGGGAACATCTCATACAAAGGCCCGTGAAACGCAGTTTCCTTGAAGGCCTGATCTATCTGAAGTAGAACTTCTGCTCTGGGTGTGCTACATTGCCCTAGAGCTTCAAGGCCCAAAGCCGTGCCTTGTTTCCAAAGGGGGAGATAGGCTCCAAAGCATCTTGCTTCCAGCTCTTGGGGAAGCTGAGAAACAACTCGCTGTCCACAGTGCTCTTACAGCCTACCGGGAACATCTCTTACAAAGGCATGGGAAACGCAATTTCTTTGCAGGCCTGATCTGGCTGAAGTATAACTTCTGCTCTGGCTGTGCTATATTGCCCTAGAGATTCAAGGCACAAAGTGCTGAATTGTTTAGAAACTTCTCAGATAGGCACCAAAGCATCTTGCTTCCAGCTCTTTGGGAAGCTAAGAAACAACTCGCTCGGCACAGTTCTCTTACAGCCTATCGGGAACATCTCTTACAAAGGCCTGTGAAACGCAGTTTCTTTGCAGGCTGATCTGGCTGAAGTAGTTCTTCTGCACTGGGTGTGCTACGTTGCCCTTGAGCTTCAAGGCACAAAGTGCTGAATTGTTTCCAAAGGCGGAGATAGGCCCCAAAGCGTCTTGCTTCCAGCTCTTTGGGAAGCTAAGAAACAACTCGCTCTGCACAGTGCTCTTACAGCCTACTGCGAACATCTCTTACAAAGGCCTGTGAAACGCAGTTTCTCTGCAGTCCTGAACTGGCTGAAGTAGAAGTTATGCTGTGGGAGGGCTACATTGCTCTAGAGCTTCAAGGCTGAAAGCCCTGCCTTGTTTCCAAAGGGAAAGATACGCCAAAAAGCATATTGCTTCCAGTTCTTTGGGAAGCTAAGAAACAAATCGCTCTGCACAGTGTTCTTACAGCCTACTGGGAACATCTCTTACAAATGCCTGTGAAACGCAGTTTCTTTGCAGAGCTGATCTGGGTGAAGTAGAACTCCTGCTCTGGGTATGCTACATTGCCCTAGAGCTTCAAGGCGCAAAGCCCTGCCTTGTTCCCAAAGGGGGCGATAGGCCCCAAATCATCTTGCATCCAGCTCTTTGGGAAGCTAAGAAACAACTCGCTCTGCACAGTGCTCTTACAGGCTACCTGGAACATCTCTTACAAAGGCCTGTGAAACGCATTTTCTTCGCTGCCCTGATCTGGCTGACGTTGAACTACTGCTCTGCCGTGTGCTGCATTGCCCACATGATGCAAGGCGCAAAGTCCTGCCTTGTTTGTGAATGGGGAGATAGGCCCCAAAGCATCTTGCTTCCAGCTCTTTGGGAAGCTAAGAAACAACTCGCTCTGCACAGTGCTCTTACAGCCTACCGGGAACATCTCTTACAAAGGCCTGTGAAACGCAATTTCATTCTGGGCCTCCTCTGGCTGAAGTAGAACTTCTGCTCTGCCATGTGCTACATTGCCCTAGAGCTTCAAGACTCAAAGCCCTGCCTTGTTTCCAAAGGGGAAGACAGGCCCCAAAGCATCTTGCTTCCAGCTCATTGGGAAGCTAAGAAACAACTCAGTCTGCACAGTGCTCTTACAGACAACTGGGAACATCTCTTCCAAAGGCCTGTGAAATGCAGTTTCTTGGCAGGCCTGATCTGGCTGAAGTAGAACTTCTGCGGTGGGTGTGCTACATTGCTCTAGAGCTTCAAGGCTGAAAGCCCTGCCTTGTTTCCAAAGGGAAAGATACGCCAAAAAGCATATTGCTTCCAGTTCTTTGGGAAGCTAAGAAACAAATCGCTCTGCACAGTGTTCTTACAGACTACTGGGAACATCTCTTACAAAGGCCCGTGAAACGCAGTTTCTTTGAAGGCCTGATCTATCTGAAGTAGAACTTCTGCTCTGGGTGTGCTACATTGCCCTAGAGCTTCAAGGCCCAAAGCCGTGCCTTGTTTCCAAAGGGGGAGATAGGCTCCAAAGCATCTTGCTTCCAGCTCTTGGGGAAGCTGAGAAACAACTCGCTGTCCACAGTGCTCTTACAGCCTACCGGGAACATCTCTTACAAAGGCATGGGAAACGCAATTTCTTTGCAGGCCTGATCTGGCTGAAGTATAACTTCTGCTCTGGCTGTGCTATATTGCCCTAGAGATTCAAGGCACAAAGTGCTGAATTGTTTAGAAACTTCTCAGATAGGCACCAAAGCATCTTGCTTCCAGCTCTTTGGGAAGCTAAGAAACAACTCGCTCGGCACAGTTCTCTTACAGCCTATCGGGAACATCTCTTACAAAGGCCTGTGAAACGCAGTTTCTTTGCAGGCTGATCTGGCTGAAGTAGTTCTTCTGCACTGGGTGTGCTACGTTGCCCTTGAGCTTCAAGGCACCAAGTGCTGAATTGTTTCCAAAGGCGGAGATAGGCCCCAAAGCGTCTTGCTTCCAGCTCTTTGGGAAGCTAAGAAACAACTCGCTCTGCACAGTGCTCTTACAGCCTACTGCGAACATCTCTTACAAAGGCCTGTGAAACGCAGTTTCTCTGCAGGCCTGACCTGGCTGAAGTAGAAGTTATGCTGTGGGAGGGCTACATTGCTCTAGAGCTTCAAGGCTGAAAGCCCTGCCTTGTTTCCAAAGGGAAAGATACGCCAAAAAGCATATTGCTTCCAGTTCTTTGGGAAGCTAAGAAACAAATCGCTCTGCACAGTGTTCTTACAGCCTACTGGGAACATCTCTTACAAATGCCTGTGAAACGCAGTTTCTTTGCAGAGCTGATCTGGGTGAAGTAGAACTCCTGCTCTGGGTATGCTACATTGCCCTAGAGCTTCAAGGCGCAAAGCCCTGCCTTGTTCCCAAAGGGGGCGATAGGCCCCAAATCATCTTGCATCCAGCTCTTTGGGAAGCTAAGAAACAACTCGCTCTGCACAGTGCTCTTACAGGCTACCTGGAACATCTCTTACAAAGGCCTGTGAAACGCATTTTCTTCGCTGCCCTGATCTGGCTGACGTTGAACTACTGCTCTGCCCTGTGCTGCGTTGCCCACATGGTGCAAGGCGCAAAGTCCTGCCTTGTTTGCGAATGGGGAGATAGGCCCCAAAGCATCTTGCTTCCAGCTCTTTCGGAAGCTGAGAAACAACTCGCTCTGCACAGTGCTCTTACAGCCTACCGGGAACATCTCTTACAAAGGCCTGTGAAACGCAATTTCATTCTAGCCCTCCTCTGGCTGAAGTAGAACTTCTGCTCTTGGTCTGCTACATTGCCCTAGAGCTTCAAGACTCAAAGCCCTGCCTTGTTTCCAAAGGAGAAGATAGGCCCCAAAGCATCTTGCTTCCAGCTCATTGGGAAGCTAAGAAACAACTCAGTCTGGACAGTGCTCTTACAGACAAATGGGAACATCTCTTCCAAAGGCCTGTGAAATGCAGTTTCTTGGCAGGCCTGATCTGGCTGTAGTAGAACTTCTGCGGTGGGTGTGCTACATTGCTCTAGAGCTTCAAGGCTGAAAGCCCTGCCTTGTTTCCAAAGGGAAAGATACGCCAAAAAGCATATTGCTTCCAGTTCTTTGGGAAGCTAAGAAACAAATCGCTCTGCACAGTGTTCTTACAGACTACTGGGAACATCTCATACAAAGGCCCGTGAAACGCAGTTTCTTTGAAGGCCTGATCTATCTGAAGTAGAACTTCTGCTCTGGGTGTGCTACATTGCCCTAGAGCTTCAAGGCCCAAAGCCGTGCCTTGTTTCCAAAGGGGGAGATAGGCTCCAAAGCATCTTGCTTCCAGCTCTTGGGGAAGCTGAGAAACAACTCGCTGTCCACAGTGCTCTTACAGCCTACCGGGAACATCTCTTACAAAGGCATGGGAAACGCAATTTCTTTGCAGGCCTGATCTGGCTGAAGTATAACTTCTGCTCTGGCTGTGCTATATTGCCCTAGAGATTCAAGGCACAAAGTGCTGAATTGTTTAGAAACTTCTCAGATAGGCACCAAAGCATCTTGCTTCCAGCTCTTTGGGAAGCTAAGAAACAACTCGCTCGGCACAGTTCTCTTACAGCCTATCGGGAACATCTCTTACAAAGGCCTGTGAAACGCAGTTTCTTTGCAGGCTGATCTGGCTGAAGTAGTTCTTCTGCACTGGGTGTGCTACGTTGCCCTTGAGCTTCAAGGCACCAAGTGCTGAATTGTTTCCAAAGGCGGAGATAGGCCCCAAAGCGTCTTGCTTCCAGCTCTTTGGGAAGCTAAGAAACAACTCGCTCTGCACAGTGCTCTTACAGCCTACTGCGAACATCTCTTACAAAGGCCTGTGAAACGCAGTTTCTCTGCAGGCCTGACCTGGCTGAAGTAGAAGTTATGCTGTGGGAGGGCTACATTGCTCTAGAGCTTCAAGGCTGAAAGCCCTGCCTTGTTTCCAAAGGGAAAGATACGCCAAAAAGCATATTGCTTCCAGTTCTTTGGGAAGCTAAGAAACAAATCGCTCTGCACAGTGTTCTTACAGCCTACTGGGAACATCTCTTACAAATGCCTGTGAAACGCAGTTTCTTTGCAGAGCTGATCTGGGTGAAGTAGAACTCCTGCTCTGGGTATGCTACATTGCCCTAGAGCTTCAAGGCGCAAAGCCCTGCCTTGTTCCCAAAGGGGGCGATAGGCCCCAAATCATCTTGCATCCAGCTCTTTGGGAAGCTAAGAAACAACTCGCTCTGCACAGTGCTCTTACAGGCTACCTGGAACATCTCTTACAAAGGCCTGTGAAATGCATTTTCTTCGCTGCCCTGATCTGGCTGACGTTGAACTACTGCTCTGCCGTGTGCTGCATTGCCCACATGATGCAAGGCGCAAAGTCCTGCCTTGTTTGCGAATGGGGAGATAGGCCCCAAAGCATCTTGCTTCCAGCTCTTTCGGAAGCTAAGAAACAACTCGCTCTGCACAGTGCTCTTACAGCCTACCGGGAACATCTCTTACAAAGGCCTGTGAAACGCAATTTCATTCTGGGCCTCCTCTGGCTGAAGTAGAACTTCTGCTCTGCCATGTGCTACATTGCCCTAGAGCTTCAAGACTCAAAGCCCTGCCTTGTTTCCAAAGGGGAAGTCAGGCCCCAAAGCATCTTGCTTCCAGCTCATTGGGAAGCTAAGAAACAACTCAGTCTGCACAGTGCTCTTACAGACAACTGGGAACATCTCTTCCAAAGGCCTGTGAAATGCAGTTTCTTGGCAGGCCTGATCTGGCTGAAGTAGAACTTCTGCTGTGGGTGTGCTACATTGCTCTAGAGCTTCAAGGCTGAAAGCCCTGCCTTGTTTCCAAAGGGAAAGATACGCCAAAAAGCATATTGCTTCCAGTTCTTTGGGAAGCTAAGAAACAAATCGCTCTGCACAGTGTTCTTACAGACTACTGGGAACATCTCTTACAAAGGCCCGTGAAACGCAGTTTCTTTGAAGGCCTGATCTATCTGAAGTAGAACTTCTGCTCTGGGTGTGCTACATTGCCCTAGAGCTTCAAGGCCCAAAGCCGTGCCTTGTTTCCAAAGGGGGAGATAGGCTCCAAAGCATCTTGCTTCCAGCTCTTTGGGAAGCTAAGAAACAACTCGCTCTGCACAGTGCTCTTACAGGCTACCTGGAACATCTCTTACAAAGGCCTGTGAAACGCATTTTCTTCGCTGCACTGATCTGGCTGACGTTGAACTACTGCTCTGCCCTGTGCTGCATTGCCCACATGGTGCAAGGCGCAAAGTCCTGCCTTGTTTGCGAATGGGGAGATAGGCCCCAAAGCATCTTGCTTCCAGCTCTTTCGGAAGCTGAGAAACAACTCGCTCTGCACAGTGCTCTTACAGCCTACCGGGAACATCTCTTACAAAGGCCTGTGAAACGCAATTTCATTCTAGCCCTCCTCTGGCTGAAGTAGAACTTCTGCTCTTGGTCTGCTACATTGCCCTAGAGCTTCAAGACTCAAAGCCCTGCCTTGTTTCCAAAGGAGAAGATAGGCCCCAAAGCATCTTGCTTCCAGCTCATTGGGAAGCTAAGAAACAACTCAGTCTGGACAGTGCTCTTACAGACAAATGGGAACATCTCTTCCAAAGGCCTGTGAAATGCAGTTTCTTGGCAGGCCTGATCTGGCTGTAGTAGAACTTCTGCGGTGGGTGTGCTACATTGCTCTAGAGCTTCAAGGCTGAAAGCCCTGCCTTGTTTCCAAAGGGAAAGATACGCCAAAAAGCATATTGCTTCCAGTTCTTTGGGAAGCTAAGAAACAAATCGCTCTGCACAGTGTTCTTACAGACTACTGGGAACATCTCATACAAAGGCCCGTGAAACGCAGTTTCCTTGAAGGCCTGATCTATCTGAAGTAGAACTTCTGCTCTGGGTGTGCTACATTGCCCTAGAGCTTCAAGGCCCAAAGCCGTGCCTTGTTTCCAAAGGGGGAGATAGGCTCCAAAGCATCTTGCTTCCAGCTCTTGGGGAAGCTGAGAAACAACTCGCTGTCCACAGTGCTCTTACAGCCTACCGGGAACATCTCTTACAAAGGCATGGGAAACGCAATTTCTTTGCAGGCCTGATCTGGCTGAAGTATAACTTCTGCTCTGGCTGTGCTATATTGCCCTAGAGATTCAAGGCACAAAGTGCTGAATTGTTTAGAAACTTCTCAGATAGGCACCAAAGCATCTTGCTTCCAGCTCTTTGGGAAGCTAAGAAACAACTCGCTCGGCACAGTTCTCTTACAGCCTATCGGGAACATCTCTTACAAAGGCCTGTGAAACGCAGTTTCTTTGCAGGCTGATCTGGCTGAAGTAGTTCTTCTGCACTGGGTGTGCTACGTTGCCCTTGAGCTTCAAGGCACAAAGTGCTGAATTGTTTCCAAAGGCGGAGATAGGCCCCAAAGCGTCTTGCTTCCAGCTCTTTGGGAAGCTAAGAAACAACTCGCTCTGCACAGTGCTCTTACAGCCTACTGCGAACATCTCTTACAAAGGCCTGTGAAACGCAGTTTCTCTGCAGTCCTGAACTGGCTGAAGTAGAAGTTATGCTGTGGGAGGGCTACATTGCTCTAGAGCTTCAAGGCTGAAAGCCCTGCCTTGTTTCCAAAGGGAAAGATACGCCAAAAAGCATATTGCTTCCAGTTCTTTGGGAAGCTAAGAAACAAATCGCTCTGCACAGTGTTCTTACAGCCTACTGGGAACATCTCTTACAAATGCCTGTGAAACGCAGTTTCTTTGCAGAGCTGATCTGGGTGAAGTAGAACTCCTGCTCTGGGTATGCTACATTGCCCTAGAGCTTCAAGGCGCAAAGCCCTGCCTTGTTCCCAAAGGGGGCGATAGGCCCCAAATCATCTTGCATCCAGCTCTTTGGGAAGCTAAGAAACAACTCGCTCTGCACAGTGCTCTTACAGGCTACCTGGAACATCTCTTACAAAGGCCTGTGAAACGCATTTTCTTCGCTGCCCTGATCTGGCTGACGTTGAACTACTGCTCTGCCGTGTGCTGCATTGCCCACATGATGCAAGGCGCAAAGTCCTGCCTTGTTTGTGAATGGGGAGATAGGCCCCAAAGCATCTTGCTTCCAGCTCTTTGGGAAGCTAAGAAACAACTCGCTCTGCACAGTGCTCTTACAGCCTACCGGGAACATCTCTTACAAAGGCCTGTGAAACGCAATTTCATTCTGGGCCTCCTCTGGCTGAAGTAGAACTTCTGCTCTGCCATGTGCTACATTGCCCTAGAGCTTCAAGACTCAAAGCCCTGCCTTGTTTCCAAAGGGGAAGACAGGCCCCAAAGCATCTTGCTTCCAGCTCATTGGGAAGCTAAGAAACAACTCAGTCTGCACAGTGCTCTTACAGACAACTGGGAACATCTCTTCCAAAGGCCTGTGAAATGCAGTTTCTTGGCAGGCCTGATCTGGCTGAAGTAGAACTTCTGCGGTGGGTGTGCTACATTGCTCTAGAGCTTCAAGGCTGAAAGCCCTGCCTTGTTTCCAAAGGGAAAGATACGCCAAAAAGCATATTGCTTCCAGTTCTTTGGGAAGCTAAGAAACAAATCGCTCTGCACAGTGTTCTTACAGACTACTGGGAACATCTCTTACAAAGGCCCGTGAAACGCAGTTTCTTTGAAGGCCTGATCTATCTGAAGTAGAACTTCTGCTCTGGGTGTGCTACATTGCCCTAGAGCTTCAAGGCCCAAAGCCGTGCCTTGTTTCCAAAGGGGGAGATAGGCTCCAAAGCATCTTGCTTCCAGCTCTTGGGGAAGCTGAGAAACAACTCGCTGTCCACAGTGCTCTTACAGCCTACCGGGAACATCTCTTACAAAGGCATGGGAAACGCAATTTCTTTGCAGGCCTGATCTGGCTGAAGTATAACTTCTGCTCTGGCTGTGCTATATTGCCCTAGAGATTCAAGGCACAAAGTGCTGAATTGTTTAGAAACTTCTCAGATAGGCACCAAAGCATCTTGCTTCCAGCTCTTTGGGAAGCTAAGAAACAACTCGCTCGGCACAGTTCTCTTACAGCCTATCGGGAACATCTCTTACAAAGGCCTGTGAAACGCAGTTTCTTTGCAGGCTGATCTGGCTGAAGTAGTTCTTCTGCACTGGGTGTGCTACGTTGCCCTTGAGCTTCAAGGCACCAAGTGCTGAATTGTTTCCAAAGGCGGAGATAGGCCCCAAAGCGTCTTGCTTCCAGCTCTTTGGGAAGCTAAGAAACAACTCGCTCTGCACAGTGCTCTTACAGCCTACTGCGAACATCTCTTACAAAGGCCTGTGAAACGCAGTTTCTCTGCAGGCCTGACCTGGCTGAAGTAGAAGTTATGCTGTGGGAGGGCTACATTGCTCTAGAGCTTCAAGGCTGAAAGCCCTGCCTTGTTTCCAAAGGGAAAGATACGCCAAAAAGCATATTGCTTCCAGTTCTTTGGGAAGCTAAGAAACAAATCGCTCTGCACAGTGTTCTTACAGCCTACTGGGAACATCTCTTACAAATGCCTGTGAAACGCAGTTTCTTTGCAGAGCTGATCTGGGTGAAGTAGAACTCCTGCTCTGGGTATGCTACATTGCCCTAGAGCTTCAAGGCGCAAAGCCCTGCCTTGTTCCCAAAGGGGGCGATAGGCCCCAAATCATCTTGCATCCAGCTCTTTGGGAAGCTAAGAAACAACTCGCTCTGCACAGTGCTCTTACAGGCTACCTGGAACATCTCTTACAAAGGCCTGTGAAACGCATTTTCTTCGCTGCCCTGATCTGGCTGACGTTGAACTACTGCTCTGCCCTGTGCTGCGTTGCCCACATGGTGCAAGGCGCAAAGTCCTGCCTTGTTTGCGAATGGGGAGATAGGCCCCAAAGCATCTTGCTTCCAGCTCTTTCGGAAGCTGAGAAACAACTCGCTCTGCACAGTGCTCTTACAGCCTACCGGGAACATCTCTTACAAAGGCCTGTGAAACGCAATTTCATTCTAGCCCTCCTCTGGCTGAAGTAGAACTTCTGCTCTTGGTCTGCTACATTGCCCTAGAGCTTCAAGACTCAAAGCCCTGCCTTGTTTCCAAAGGAGAAGATAGGCCCCAAAGCATCTTGCTTCCAGCTCATTGGGAAGCTAAGAAACAACTCAGTCTGGACAGTGCTCTTACAGACAAATGGGAACATCTCTTCCAAAGGCCTGTGAAATGCAGTTTCTTGGCAGGCCTGATCTGGCTGTAGTAGAACTTCTGCGGTGGGTGTGCTACATTGCTCTAGAGCTTCAAGGCTGAAAGCCCTGCCTTGTTTCCAAAGGGAAAGATACGCCAAAAAGCATATTGCTTCCAGTTCTTTGGGAAGCTAAGAAACAAATCGCTCTGCACAGTGTTCTTACAGACTACTGGGAACATCTCATACAAAGGCCCGTGAAACGCAGTTTCTTTGAAGGCCTGATCTATCTGAAGTAGAACTTCTGCTCTGGGTGTGCTACATTGCCCTAGAGCTTCAAGGCCCAAAGCCGTGCCTTGTTTCCAAAGGGGGAGATAGGCTCCAAAGCATCTTGCTTCCAGCTCTTGGGGAAGCTGAGAAACAACTCGCTGTCCACAGTGCTCTTACAGCCTACCGGGAACATCTCTTACAAAGGCATGGGAAACGCAATTTCTTTGCAGGCCTGATCTGGCTGAAGTATAACTTCTGCTCTGGCTGTGCTATATTGCCCTAGAGATTCAAGGCACAAAGTGCTGAATTGTTTAGAAACTTCTCAGATAGGCACCAAAGCATCTTGCTTCCAGCTCTTTGGGAAGCTAAGAAACAACTCGCTCGGCACAGTTCTCTTACAGCCTATCGGGAACATCTCTTACAAAGGCCTGTGAAACGCAGTTTCTTTGCAGGCTGATCTGGCTGAAGTAGTTCTTCTGCACAGGGTGTGCTACGTTGCCCTTGAGCTTCAAGGCACCAAGTGCTGAATTGTTTCCAAAGGCGGAGATAGGCCCCAAAGCGTCTTGCTTCCAGCTCTTTGGGAAGCTAAGAAACAACTCGCTCTGCACAGTGCTCTTACAGCCTACTGCGAACATCTCTTACAAAGGCCTGTGAAACGCAGTTTCTCTGCAGGCCTGAACTGGCTGAAGTAGAAGTTATGCTGTGGGAGGGCTACATTGCTCTAGAGCTTCAAGGCTGAAAGCCCTGCCTTGTTTCCAAAGGGAAAGATACGCCAAAAAGCATATTGCTTCCAGTTCTTTGGGAAGCTAAGAAACAAATCGCTCTGCACAGTGTTCTTACAGCCTACTGGGAACATCTCTTACAAATGCCTGTGAAACGCAGTTTCTTTGCAGAGCTGATCTGGGTGAAGTAGAACTCCTGCTCTGGGTATGATACATTGCCCTAGAGCTTCAAGGCGCAAAGCCCTGCCTTGTTCCCAAAGGGGGCGATAGGCCCCAAATCATCTTGCATCCAGCTCTTTGGGAAGCTAAGAAACAACTCGCTCTGCACAGTGCTCTTACAGGCTACCTGGAACATCTCTTACAAAGGCCTGTGAAACGCATTTTCTTCGCTGCCCTGATCTGGCTGACGTTGAACTACTGCTCTGCCGTGTGCTGCATTGCCCACATGATGCAAGGCGCAAAGTCCTGCCTTGTTTGCGAATGGGGAGATAGGCCCCAAAGCATCTTGCTTCCAGCTCTTTGGGAAGCTAAGAAACAACTCGCTCTGCACAGTGCTCTTACAGCCTACCGGGAACATCTCTTACAAAGGCCTGTGAAACGCAATTTCATTCTGGGCCTCCTCTGGCTGAAGTAGAACTTCTGCTCTGCCATGTGCTACATTGCCCTAGAGCTTCAAGACTCAAAGCCCTGCCTTGTTTCCAAAGGGGAAGACAGGCCCCAAAGCATCTTGCTTCCAGCTCATTGGGAAGCTAAGAAACAACTCAGTCTGCACAGTGCTCTTACAGACAACTGGGAACATCTCTTCCAAAGGCCTGTGAAATGCAGTTTCTTGGCAGGCCTGATCTGGCTGAAGTAGAACTTCTGCGGTGGGTGTGCTACATTGCTCTAGACCTTCAAGGCTGAAAGCCCTGCCTTGTTTCCAAAGGGAAAGATACGCCAAAAAGCATATTGCTTCCAGTTCTTTGGGAAGCTAAGAAACAAATCGCTCTGCACAGTGTTCTTACAGACTACTGGGAACATCTCTTACAAAGGCCCGTGAAACGCAGTTTCTTTGAAGGCCTGATCTATCTGAAGTAGAACTTCTGCTCTGGGTGTGCTACATTGCCCTAGAGCTTCAAGGCCCAAAGCCGTGCCTTGTTTCCAAAGGGGTAGATAGGCTCCAAAGCATCTTGCTTCCAGCTCTTTGGGAAGCTGAGAAACAACTCGCTGTCCACAGTGCTCTTACAGCCTACCGGGAACATCTCTTACAAAGGCATGGGAAACGCAATTTCTTTGCAGGCCTGATCTGGCTGAAGTATAACTTCTGCTCTGGCTGTGCTATATTGCCCTAGAGATTCAAGGCACAAAGTGCTGAATTGTTTAGAAACTTCTCAGATAGGCACCAAAGCATCTTGCTTCCAGCTCTTTGGGAAGCTAAGAAACAACTCGCTCGGCACAGTTCTCTTACAGCCTATCGGGAACATCTCTTACAAAGGCCTGTGAAACGCAGCTTCTTTGCAGGCTGATCTGGCTGAAGTAGTTCTTCTGCACTGGGTGTGCTACGTTGCCCTTGAGCTTCAAGGCACAAAGTGCTGAATGGTTTCCAAAGGCGGAGATAGGCCCCAAAGCGTCTTGCTTCCAGCTCTTTGGGAAGCTAAGAAACAACTCGCTCTGCACAGTGCTCTTACAGCCTACTGCGAACATCTCTTACAAAGGCCTGTGAAACGCAGTTTCTCTGCAGGCCTGACCTGGCTGAAGTAGAAGTTATGCTGTGGGAGGGCTACATTGCTCTAGAGCTTCAAGGCTGAAAGCCCTGCCTTGTTTCCAAAGGGAAAGATACGCCAAAAAGCATATTGCTTCCAGTTCTTTGGGAAGCTAAGAAACAAATCGCTGTGCACAGTGTTCTTACAGACTACTGGGAACATCTCTTACAAAGGCCCGTGAAACGCAGTCTCTTTGAAGGCCTGATCTATCTGAAGTAGAACTTCTGCTCTGGGTGTGCTACATTGCCCTAGAGCTTCAAGGCCCAAAGCCGTGCCTTGTTTCCAAAGGGGGAGATAGGCTCCAAAGCATCTTGCTTCCAGCTCTTTGGGAAGCTAAGAAACAACTCGCTCTGCACAGTGCTCTTACAGGCTACCTGGAACATCTCTTACAAAGGCCTGTGAAACGCATTTTCTTCGCTGCCCTGATCTGGCTGACGTTGAACTACTGCTCTGCCCTGTGCTGCATTGCCCACATGATGCAAGGCGCAAAGTCCTGCCTTGTTTGCCAATGGGGAGATAGGCCCCAAAGCATCTTGCTTCCAGCTCTTTCGGAAGCTGAGAAACAACTCGCTCTGCACAGTGCTCTTACAGCCTACCGGGAACATCTCTTACAAAGGCCTGTGAAACGCAATTTCATTCTAGGCCTCCTCTGGCTGAAGTAGAACTTCTGCTCTGGGTCTGCTACATTGCCCTAGAGCTTCAAGACTCAAAGCCCTGCCTTGTTTCCAAAGGAGAAGATAGGCCCCAAAGCATCTTGCTTCCAGCTCATTGGGAAGCTAAGAAACAACTCAGTCTGCACAGTGCTCTTACAGACAACTGGGAACATCTCTTACAAAGGCCTGTGAAACGCAGTTTCTTGGCAGGCCTGATCTGGCTGAAGTAGAACTCCTGCTCTGGGTGTGCTACATTGCCCTAGAGCATCAAGGCACAAAAACCTGCCTTGTGTCCAAAGTGGGAGATAGATCCCAAAGCAACTTGCTTCCATCTCTTTGGGAAGCTATGAAAAAACTCGCTCTGCACAGTGCTCTTACATCCTTCAGGGAAAATCTCATACAAAGGCCCGTGAAACGCAGTTTCTTTGAAGGCCTGATCTATCTGAAGTAGAACTTCTGCTCTGGGTGTGCTACATTGCCCTAGAGCTTCAAGGCCCAAAGCCGTGCCTTGTTTCCAAAGGGGGAGATAGGCTCCAAAGCATCTTGCTTCCAGCTCTTTGGGAAGCTGAGAAACAACTCGCTGTCCACAGTGCTCTTACAGCCTAACGGGAACATCTCTTACAAAGGCATGGGAAACGCAATTTCTTTGCAGGCCTGATCTGGCTGAAGTATAACTTCTGCTCTGGCTGTGCTATATTGCCCTAGAGATTCAAGGCACAAAGTGCTGAATTGTTTAGAAACTTCTCAGATAGGCACCAAAGCATCTTGCTTCCAGCTCTTTGGGAAGCTAAGAAACAACTCGCTCTGCACAGTGCTCTTTCAGCCTACTGCGAACATCTCTTACAAAGGCCTGTGAAACGCAGTTTCTCTGCAGGCCTGACCTGGCTGAAGTAGAACTTCTGCTGTGGGAGGGCTACATTGCTCTAGAGCTTCAAGGCTGAAAGCCCTGCCTTGTTTCCAAAGGGAAAGATACGCCAAAAAGCATATTGCTTCCAGTTCTTTGGGAAGCTAAGAAACAAATCGCTCTGCACAGTGTTCTTACAGCCTACTGGGAACATCTCTTACAAATGCCTGTGAAACGCAGTTTCTTTGCAGAGCTGATCTGGGTGAAGTAGAACTCCTGCTCTGGGTATGCTACATTGCCCTAGAGCTTCAAGGCGCAAAGCCCTGCCTTGTTCCCAAAGGGGGCGATAGGCCCCAAAGCATCTTGCATCCAGCTCTTTGGGAAGCTAAGAAACAACTCGCTCTGCACAGTGCTCTTACAGGCTACCTGGAACATCTCTTACAAAGGCCTGTGAAACGCATTTTCTTCGCTGCCCTGATCTGGCTGACGTTGAACTACTGCTCTGCCGTGTGCTGCATTGCCCACATGATGCAAGGCGCAAAGTCCTGCCTTGTTTGCGAAGGGGGAGATAGGCCCCAAAGCATCTTGCTTCCAGCTCTTTCGGAAGCTGAGAAACAACTCGCTGTCCACAGTGCTCTTACAGCCTACCGGGAACATCTCTTACAAAGGCCTGTGAAACGCAATTTCATTCTGGGCCTCCTCTGGCTGAAGTAGAACTTCTGCTCTGCCATGTGCTACATTGCCCTAGAGCTTCAAGACTCAAAGCCCTGCCTTGTTTCCAAAGGGGAAGATAGGCCCCAAAGCATCTTGCTTCCAGCTCATTGGGAAGCTAAGAAACAACTCAGTCTGCACAGTGCTCTTACAGACAACTGGGAACATCTCTTCCAAAGGCCTGTGAAACGCAGGTTCTTGGCAGGCCTGATCTGGCTGAAGTAGAACTTCTGCGGTGGGTGTGCTACATTGCTCTAGAGCTTCAAGGCTGAAAGCCCTGCCTTATTTCCAAAGGGAAAGATACGCCAAAAAGCATATTGCTTCCAGTTCTTTGGGAAGCTAAGAAACAAATCGCTCTGCACAGTGTTCTTACAGACTACTGGGAACATCTCTTACAAAGGCCCGTGAAACGCAGTTTCTTTGAAGGCCTGATCTATCTGAAGTAGAACTTCTGCTCTGGGTGTGCTACATTGCCCTAGAGCTTCAAGGCCCAAAGCCGTGCCTTGTTTCCAAAGGGGGAGATAGGCTCCAAAGCATCTTGCTTCCAGCTCTTTGGGAAGCTGAGAAACAACTCGCTGTCCACAGTGCTCTTACAGCCTATCGGGAACATCTCTTACAAAGGCCTGTGAAACGCAGTTTCTTTGCAGGCCTCATCTGGCTGAAGTAGTTCTTCTGCTCTGGGTGTGCTACGTTGCCCTTGACCTTCAAGGCACAAAGTGCTGAATTGTTTCCAAAGGCGGAGATAGGCCCCAAAGCGTCTTGCTTCCAGCTCTCAGGGAAGCTAAGAAACAACTCGCTCTGCACAGAGCTCTTACAGACTACCGGGATCATCTCTTACAAAGGCCTGTGAAACGCATTTTCTTCGCTGCCCTGATCTGGCTGACGTTGAACTTCTGCTCTGCCGTGTGCTGCATTGCCCAGGAGATGCAAGGCACAAAGTCCTGCCTTGTTTGCGAAGGGGGAGATAGGCCCCAAAGCATCTTGCTTCCAGCTCTTTCGGAAGCTAAGAAACAACTCTCTCTGCACAGTGCTCTTACAGCCTACCGGGAACATCTCTTACAAAGGCCTGTGAAACGCAGTTTCTTGGCAGGCCTGATCTGGCTGAAGTAGAACTCCTGCTCTGGGTGTGCTACATTGCCCTAGAGCATCAAGGCACAAAAACCTGCCTTGTGTCCAAAGTGGGAGATAGATCCCAAAGCAACTTGCTTCCATCTCTTTGGGAAGCTATGAAACAACTCGCTCTGCACAGTGCTCTTACATCCTTCAGGGAAAGTCTCATACAAAGGCCCGTGAAACGCAGTTTCTTTGAAGGCCTGATCTATCTGAAGTAGAACTTCTGCTCTGGGTGTGCTACATTGCCCTAGAGCTTCAAGGCCCAAAGCCGTGCCTTGTTTCCAAAGGGGGAGATAGGCTCCAAAGCATCTTGCTTCCAGCTCTTTCGGAAGCTGAGAAACAACTCGCTGTCCACAGTGCTCTTACAGCCTACCGGGAACATCTCTTACAAAGGCATGGGAAACGCAATTTCTTTGCAGGCTTGATCTGGCTGAAGTATAACTTCTGCTCTGGCTGTGCTATATTGCCCTAGAGATTCAAGGCACAAAGTGGTGAATTGTTTAGAAACTTCTCAGATAGGCACCAAAGCATCTTGCTTCCAGCTCTTTGGGAAGCTAAGAAACAACTCGCTCGGCACAGTTCTCTTACAGCCTATTGGGAACATCTCTTACAAAGGCCTGTGAAACGCAGTTTCTTTGCAGGCCTGATCTGGCTGAAGTAGTTCTTCTGCACTGGGTGTGCTACGTTGCCCTTGAGCTTCAAGGCACAAAGTGCTGAATTGTTTCCAAAGGCGGAGATAGGCCCCAAAGCGTCTTGCTTCCAGCTCTTTGGGAAGCTAAGAAACAACTCGCTCTGCACAGTGCTCTTTCAGCCTACTGCGGACATCTCTTACAAAGGCCTGTGAAACGCAGTTTCTCTGCAGGCCTGACCTGGCTGAAGTAGAACTTCTGCTGTGGGAGGGCTACATTGCTCTAGAGCTTCAAGGCTGAAAGCCCTGCCTTGTTTCCAAAGGGAAAGATACGCCAAAAAGCATATTGCTTCCAGTTCTTTGGGAAGCTAAGAAACAAATCGCTCTGCACAGTGTTCTTACAGCCTACTGGGAACATGTCTTACAAATGCCTGTGAAACGCAGTTTCTTTGCAGAGCTGATCTGGGTGAAGTAGAACTCCTGCTCTGGGTATGCTACATTGCCCTAGAGCTTCAAGGCGCAAAGCCCTGCCTTGTTCCCAAAGGGGGCGATAGGCCCCAAATCATCTTGCATCCATCTCTTTGGGAAGCTAAGAAACAACTCGCTCGGCACAGTGCTCTTACAGGCTACCTGGAACATCTCTTACAAAGGCCTGTGAAACGCATTTTCTTCGCTGCCCTGATCTGGCTGACGTTGAACTACTGCTCTGCCGTGCGCTGCATTGCCCACATGATGCAAGGCGCAAAGTCCTGCCTTGTTTGCGAATGGGGAGATAGGCCCCAAAGCATCTTGCTTCCAGCTCTTTCGGAAGCTGAGAAACAACTCGCTGTCCACAGTGCTCTTACAGCCTACCGGGAACATCTCTTACAAAATCATGGGAAACGCAATTTCTTTGCAGGCCTGATCTGGCTGAAGTATAACTTCTGCTCTGGCTGTGCTATATTGCCCTAGAGATTCAAGGCACAAAGTGCTGAATTGTTTAGAAACTTCTCAGATAGGCACCAAAGCATCTTGCTTCCAGCTCTTTGGGAAGCTAAGAAACAACTCGTTCGGCACAGTTCTCTTACAGCCTATCGGGAACATCTCTTACAAAGGCCTGTGAAACGCGTTTCTTTGCAGGCCTGATCTGGCTGAAGTAGTTCTTCTGCACTGGGTGTGCTACGTTGCCCTTGAGCTTCAAGGCACAAAGTGCTGAATTGTTTCCAAAGGCGGAGATAGGCCCCAAAGCGTCTTGCTTCCAGCTCTTTGGGAAGCTAAGAAACAACTCACTCTGCACAGTGCTCTTTCAGCCTACTGCGGACATCTCTTACAAAGGCCTGTGAAACGCAGTTTCTCTGCAGGCCTGACCTGGCTGAAGTAGAACTTCTGCTGTGGGAGGGCTACATTGCTCTAGAGCTTCAAGGCTGAAAGCCCTGCCTTGTTTCCAAAGGGAAAGATACGCCAAAAAGCATATTGCTTCCAGTTCTTTGGGAAGCTAAGAAACAAATCGCTCTGCACAGTGTTCTTACAGCCTACTGGGAACATGTCTTACAAATGCCTGTGAAACGCAGTTTATTTGCAGAGCTGATCTGGGTGAAGTAGAACTCCTGCTCTGGGTATGCTACATTGCCCTAGAGCTTCAAGGCGCAAAGCCCTGCCTTGTTCCCAAAGGGGGCGATAGGCCCCAAAGCATCTTGCATCCAGCTCTTTGGGAAGCTAAGAAACAACTCGCTCGGCACAGTGCTCTTACAGGCTACCTGGAACATCTCTTACAAAGGCCTGTGAAACGCATTTTCTTCGCTGCCCTGATCTGGCTGACGTTGAACTACTGCTCTGCCCTGTGCTGCATTGCCCACATGATGCAAGGCGCAAAGTCCTGCCTTGTTTGCGAATGGGGAGATAGGCCCCAAAGCATCTTGCTTCCAGCTCTTTCGGAAGCTAAGAAACAACTCGCTCTGCACAGTGCTCTTACAGCCTACCGGGAACATCTCTTACAAAGGCCTGTGAAACGCAATTTCATTCTGGGCCTCCTCTGGCTGAAGTAGAACTTCTGCTCTGCCATGTGCTACATTGCCCTAGAGCTTCAAGACTCAAAGCCCTGCCTTGTTTCCAAAGGGGAAGATAGGCCCCAAAGCATCTTGCTTCCAGCTCATTGGGAAGCTAAGAAACAACTCAGTCTGCACAGTGCTCTTACAGACAACTGGGAACATCTCTTCCAAAGGCCTGTGAAACGCAGTTTCTTGGCAGGCCTGATCTGGCTGAAGTAGAACTTCTGCGGTGGGTGTGCTACATTGCTCTAGAGCTTCAAGGCTGAAAGCCCTGCCTTATTTCCAAAGGGAAAGATACGCCAAAAAGCATATTGCTTCCAGTTCTTTGGGAAGCTAAGAAACAAATCGCTCTGCACAGTGCTCTTACAGGCTACCTGGAACATCTCTTACAAAGGCCTGTGAAACGCATTTTCTTTGCTGCCCTGATCTGGCTGACGTTGAACTTCTGCTCTGCCGTATGCTATAATGCCCTAGAGATTCAAGGCACAAAGTGCTGAATTGTTTAGAAAGTTCTCAGATAGGCACCAAAGCATCTTGCTTCCAGCTCTTTGGGAAGCTAAGAAACAACTCGCTCGGCACAGTGCTCTTACAGCCTACCGGGAACATCTCTTACAAAGGCCTGTGAAATGCAGTTTCTTTGCAGGCCTGATCTGGCTGAAGTAGTTCTTCTGCTCTGGGTGTGCTACGTTGCCCTTGAGCTTCAAGGCACAAAGTGCTGAATTGTTTCCAAAGGCGGAGATAGGCCCGAAAGCGTCTTGCTTCCAGCTCTTAGGGAAGCTAAGAAACAACTCGCTCTGCACAGAGCTCTTACAGACTACCGGGATCATCTCTTACAAAGGCCTGTGAAACGCAGTTTCTTTGCAGGCCTGATCTGGGTGAAGTAGAACTCCTGCTCTGGGTATGCTACATTGCCCTAGAGACTCAAGGCCCAAAGCCCTGCCTTGTTTCCAAAGGGGGCGTTAGGCCCCATATCATCTTGCATCCATCTCTTTGGGAAGCTAAGAAACAACTCGCTCGGCACAGTGCTCTTACAGCATACCTGGAACATCTCTTACAAAGGCCTGTGAAACGCATTTTCTTTGCTGCCCTGATCTGGCTGACGTTGAACTTCTGCTCTGCCGTGTGCTGCATTGCCCAGGAGATGCAAGGCACAAAGTCCTGCCTTGTTTGCAAAGGGGGAGATAGGCCCCAAAGCATCTTGCTTCCAGCTCTTTCGGAAGCTAAGAAACAACTCGCTCTGCACAGTGCTCTTACAGCCTATCGGGAACATCGCTTACAAAGGCCTGTGAAACGCAGTTTCTTTGCAGGCCTGATCTGGCTGATGTAGTTCTTCTGCTCTGGGTGTGCTACGTTGCCCTCGTGCTTCAAGGCTCAAAGTGCTGAATTGTTTCCAAAGGGGGAGATAGGCCCCAAAGCGTCTTGCTTCCAGCTCTTTGGGAATCTAAGAAACAACTGGCTCTGCACACTGCTCTTACAGCCTACCGGGAACATCTCTTACAAAGGCCTGTGAAACGCAGTTTCTTGGCAGTCCTCATCTGGCTGAAGTAGAACTTCTGTTCTGCCGTCTGGTACATTGCCCTTGAACTGCAAGGCACAAAGTCCTGCCTTGTTTGCCAGGGGGAGATAGGCCCCAAAGCTTCTTGCTTCCAGCTCTTTGGGAAGTTCAGAATCAACTGGCTCTGTACAGTGCTCTTTCAGCCTACCAGGATCATCTCTTACAAAGGCCTGTGAAACGCATTTTCTTCGCTGCCCTGATCTGGCTGACGTTGAACTTCTGCTCTGCCGTGTGCTGCATTGCCCAGGAGATGCAAGGCACAAAGTCCTGCCTTGTTTGCGAAGGGGGAGATAGGCCCCAAAGCATCTTGCTTCCAGCTCTTTCGGAAGCTAAGAAACAACTCTCTCTGCACAGTGCTCTTACAGCCTACCGGGAACATCTCTTACAAAGGCCTGTGAAACGCAGTTTCTTGGCAGGCCTGATCTGGCT
Organism: Equus asinus; assembly: GCF_041296235.1. Classification (NCBI taxonomy): domain Eukaryota; kingdom Metazoa; phylum Chordata; class Mammalia; order Perissodactyla; family Equidae; genus Equus; species Equus asinus. The sequence goes on along the minus strand of NC_091790.1, from coordinate 70,566,349 downwards.
GAAGTAGAACTCCTGCTCTGGGTGTGCTACATTGCCCTAGAGCATCAAGGCACAAAAACCTGCCTTGTGTCCAAAGTGGGAGATAGATCCCAAAGCAACTTGCTTCCATCTCTTTGGGAAGCTATGAAACAACTCGCTCTGCACAGTGCTCTTACATCCTTCAGGGAAAGTCTCATACAAAGGCCCGTGAAACGCAGTTTCTTTGAAGGCCTGATCTATCTGAAGTAGAACTTCTGCTCTGGGTGTGCTACATTGCCCTAGAGCTTCAAGGCCCAAAGCCGTGCCTTGTTTCCAAAGGGGGAGATAGGCTCCAAAGCATCTTGCTTCCAGCTCTTTCGGAAGCTGAGAAACAACTCGCTGTCCACAGTGCTCTTACAGCCTACCGGGAACATCTCTTACAAAGGCATGGGAAACGCAATTTCTTTGCAGGCCTGATCTGGCTGAAGTATAACTTCTGCTCTGGCTGTGCTATATTGCCCTAGAGATTCAAGGCACAAAGTGGTGAATTGTTTAGAAACTTCTCAGATAGGCACCAAAGCATCTTGCTTCCAGCTCTTTGGGAAGCTAAGAAACAACTCGCTCGGCACAGTTCTCTTACAGCCTATTGGGAACATCTCTTACAAAGGCCTGTGAAACGCAGTTTCTTTGCAGGCCTGATCTGGCTGAAGTAGTTCTTCTGCACTGGGTGTGCTACGTTGCCCTTGAGCTTCAAGGCACAAAGTGCTGAATTGTTTCCAAAGGCGGAGATAGGCCCCAAAGCGTCTTGCTTCCAGCTCTTTGGGAAGCTAAGAAACAACTCGCTCTGCACAGTGCTCTTTCAGCCTACTGCGGACATCTCTTACAAAGGCCTGTGAAACGCAGTTTCTCTGCAGGCCTGACCTGGCTGAAGTAGAACTTCTGCTGTGGGAGGGCTACATTGCTCTAGAGCTTCAAGGCTGAAAGCCCTGCCTTGTTTCCAAAGGGAAAGATACGCCAAAAAGCATATTGCTTCCAGTTCTTTGGGAAGCTAAGAAACAAATCGCTCTGCACAGTGTTCTTACAGCCTACTGGGAACATGTCTTACAAATGCCTGTGAAACGCAGTTTCTTTGCAGAGCTGATCTGGGTGAAGTAGAACTCCTGCTCTGGGTATGCTACATTGCCCTAGAGCTTCAAGGCGCAAAGCCCTGCCTTGTTCCCAAAGGGGGCGATAGGCCCCAAATCATCTTGCATCCATCTCTTTGGGAAGCTAAGAAACAACTCGCTCGGCACAGTGCTCTTACAGGCTACCTGGAACATCTCTTACAAAGGCCTGTGAAACGCATTTTCTTCGCTGCCCTGATCTGGCTGACGTTGAACTACTGCTCTGCCGTGCGCTGCATTGCCCACATGATGCAAGGCGCAAAGTCCTGCCTTGTTTGCGAATGGGGAGATAGGCCCCAAAGCATCTTGCTTCCAGCTCTTTCGGAAGCTGAGAAACAACTCGCTGTCCACAGTGCTCTTACAGCCTACCGGGAACATCTCTTACAAAATCATGGGAAACGCAATTTCTTTGCAGGCCTGATCTGGCTGAAGTATAACTTCTGCTCTGGCTGTGCTATATTGCCCTAGAGATTCAAGGCACAAAGTGCTGAATTGTTTAGAAACTTCTCAGATAGGCACCAAAGCATCTTGCTTCCAGCTCTTTGGGAAGCTAAGAAACAACTCGTTCGGCACAGTTCTCTTACAGCCTATCGGGAACATCTCTTACAAAGGCCTGTGAAACGCGTTTCTTTGCAGGCCTGATCTGGCTGAAGTAGTTCTTCTGCACTGGGTGTGCTACGTTGCCCTTGAGCTTCAAGGCACAAAGTGCTGAATTGTTTCCAAAGGCGGAGATAGGCCCCAAAGCGTCTTGCTTCCAGCTCTTTGGGAAGCTAAGAAACAACTCACTCTGCACAGTGCTCTTTCAGCCTACTGCGGACATCTCTTACAAAGGCCTGTGAAACGCAGTTTCTCTGCAGGCCTGACCTGGCTGAAGTAGAACTTCTGCTGTGGGAGGGCTACATTGCTCTAGAGCTTCAAGGCTGAAAGCCCTGCCTTGTTTCCAAAGGGAAAGATACGCCAAAAAGCATATTGCTTCCAGTTCTTTGGGAAGCTAAGAAACAAATCGCTCTGCACAGTGTTCTTACAGCCTACTGGGAACATCTCTTACAAATGCCTGTGAAACGCAGTTTCTTTGCAGAGCTGATCTGGGTGAAGTAGAACTCCTGCTCTGGGTATGCTACATTGCCCTAGAGCTTCAAGGCGCAAAGCCCTGCCTTGTTCCCAAAGGGGGCGATAGGCCCCAAATCATCTTGCATCCAGCTCTTTGGGAAGCTAAGAAACAACTCGCTCTGCACAGTGCTCTTACAGGCTACCTGGAACATCTCTTACAAAGGCCTGTGAAACGCATTTTCTTCGCTGCCCTGATCTGGCTGACGTTGAACTACTGCTCTGCCCTGTGCTGCATTGCCCACATGATGCAAGGCGCAAAGTCCTGCCTTGTTTGCGAATGGGGAGATAGGCCCCAAAGCATCTTGCTTCCAGCTCTTTCGGAAGCTAAGAAACAACTCGCTCTGCACAGTGCTCTTACAGCCTACCGGGAACATCTCTTACAAAGGCCTGTGAAACGCAATTTCATTCTGGGCCTCCTCTGGCTGAAGTAGAACTTCTGCTCTGCCATGTGCTACATTGCCCTAGAGCTTCAAGACTCAAAGCCCTGCCTTGTTTCCAAAGGGGAAGATAGGCCCCAAAGCATCTTGCTTCCAGCTCATTGGGAAGCTAAGAAACAACTCAGTCTGCACAGTGCTCTTACAGACAACTGGGAACATCTCTTCCAAAGGCCTGTGAAACGCAGTTTCTTGGCAGGCCTGATCTGGCTGAAGTAGAACTTCTGCGGTGGGTGTGCTACATTGCTCTAGAGCTTCAAGGCTGAAAGCCCTGCCTTATTTCCAAAGGGAAAGATACGCCAAAAAGCATATTGCTTCCAGTTCTTTGGGAAGCTAAGAAACAAATCGCTCTGCACAGTGTTCTTACAGACTACTGGGAACATCTCTTACAAAGGCCCGTGAAACGCAGTTTCTTTGAAGGCCTGATCTATCTGAAGTAGAACTTCTGCTCTGGGTGTGCTACATTGCCCTAGAGCTTCAAGGCCCAAAGCCGTGCCTTGTTTCCAAAGGGGGAGATAGGCTCCAAAGCATCTTGCTTCCAGCTCTTTGGGAAGCTGAGAAACAACTCGCTGTCCACAGTGCTCTTACAGCCTATCGGGAACATCTCTTACAAAGGCCTGTGAAACGCAGTTTCTTTGCAGGCCTCATCTGGCTGAAGTAGTTCTTCTGCTCTGGGTGTGCTACGTTGCCCTTGACCTTCAAGGCACAAAGTGCTGAATTGTTTCCAAAGGCGGAGATAGGCCCCAAAGCGTCTTGCTTCCAGCTCTCAGGGAAGCTAAGAAACAACTCGCTCTGCACAGAGCTCTTACAGACTACCGGGATCATCTCTTACAAAGGCCTGTGAAACGCATTTTCTTCGCTGCCCTGATCTGGCTGACGTTGAACTTCTGCTCTGCCGTGTGCTGCATTGCCCAGGAGATGCAAGGCACAAAGTCCTGCCTTGTTTGCGAAGGGGGAGATAGGCCCCAAAGCATCTTGCTTCCAGCTCTTTCGGAAGCTAAGAAACAACTCTCTCTGCACAGTGCTCTTACAGCCTACCGGGAACATCTCTTACAAAGGCCTGTGAAACGCAGTTTCTTGGCAGGCCTGATCTGGCTGAAGTAGAACTCCTGCTCTGGGTGTGCTACATTGCCCTAGAGCATCAAGGCACAAAAACCTGCCTTGTGTCCAAAGTGGGAGATAGATCCCAAAGCAACTTGCTTCCATCTCTTTGGGAAGCTATGAAACAACTCGCTCTGCACAGTGCTCTTACATCCTTCAGGGAAAGTCTCATACAAAGGCCCGTGAAACGCAGTTTCTTTGAAGGCCTGATCTATCTGAAGTAGAACTTCTGCTCTGGGTGTGCTACATTGCCCTAGAGCTTCAAGGCCCAAAGCCGTGCCTTGTTTCCAAAGGGGGAGATAGGCTCCAAAGCATCTTGCTTCCAGCTCTTTCGGAAGCTGAGAAACAACTCGCTGTCCACAGTGCTCTTACAGCCTACCGGGAACATCTCTTACAAAGGCATGGGAAACGCAATTTCTTTGCAGGCCTGATCTGGCTGAAGTATAACTTCTGCTCTGGCTGTGCTATATTGCCCTAGAGATTCAAGGCACAAAGTGGTGAATTGTTTAGAAACTTCTCAGATAGGCACCAAAGCATCTTGCTTCCAGCTCTTTGGGAAGCTAAGAAACAACTCGCTCGGCACAGTTCTCTTACAGCCTATTGGGAACATCTCTTACAAAGGCCTGTGAAACGCAGTTTCTTTGCAGGCCTGATCTGGCTGAAGTAGTTCTTCTGCACTGGGTGTGCTACGTTGCCCTTGAGCTTCAAGGCACAAAGTGCTGAATTGTTTCCAAAGGCGGAGATAGGCCCCAAAGCGTCTTGCTTCCAGCTCTTTGGGAAGCTAAGAAACAACTCGCTCTGCACAGTGCTCTTTCAGCCTACTGCGGACATCTCTTACAAAGGCCTGTGAAACGCAGTTTCTCTGCAGGCCTGACCTGGCTGAAGTAGAACTTCTGCTGTGGGAGGGCTACATTGCTCTAGAGCTTCAAGGCTGAAAGCCCTGCCTTGTTTCCAAAGGGAAAGATACGCCAAAAAGCATATTGCTTCCAGTTCTTTGGGAAGCTAAGAAACAAATCGCTCTGCACAGTGTTCTTACAGCCTACTGGGAACATGTCTTACAAATGCCTGTGAAACGCAGTTTCTTTGCAGAGCTGATCTGGGTGAAGTAGAACTCCTGCTCTGGGTATGCTACATTGCCCTAGAGCTTCAAGGCGCAAAGCCCTGCCTTGTTCCCAAAGGGGGCGATAGGCCCCAAATCATCTTGCATCCATCTCTTTGGGAAGCTAAGAAACAACTCGCTCGGCACAGTGCTCTTACAGGCTACCTGGAACATCTCTTACAAAGGCCTGTGAAACGCATTTTCTTCGCTGCCCTGATCTGGCTGACGTTGAACTACTGCTCTGCCGTGCGCTGCATTGCCCACATGATGCAAGGCGCAAAGTCCTGCCTTGTTTGCGAATGGGGAGATAGGCCTCAAAGCATCTTGCTTCCAGCTCTTTCGGAAGCTGAGAAACAACTCGCTGTCCACAGTGCTCTTACAGCCTACCGGGAACATCTCTTACAAAATCATGGGAAACGCAATTTCTTTGCAGGCCTGATCTGGCTGAAGTATAACTTCTGCTCTGGCTGTGCTATATTGCCCTAGAGATTCAAGGCACAAAGTGCTGAATTGTTTAGAAACTTCTCAGATAGGCACCAAAGCATCTTGCTTCCAGCTCTTTGGGAAGCTAAGAAACAACTCGTTCGGCACAGTTCTCTTACAGCCTATCGGGAACATCTCTTACAAAGGCCTGTGAAACGCGTTTCTTTGCAGGCCTGATCTGGCTGAAGTAGTTCTTCTGCACTGGGTGTGCTACGTTGCCCTTGAGCTTCAAGGCACAAAGTGCTGAATTGTTTCCAAAGGCGGAGATAGGCCCCAAAGCGTCTTGCTTCCAGCTCTTTGGGAAGCTAAGAAACAACTCACTCTGCACAGTGCTCTTTCAGCCTACTGCGGACATCTCTTACAAAGGCCTGTGAAACGCAGTTTCTCTGCAGGCCTGACCTGGCTGAAGTAGAACTTCTGCTGTGGGAGGGCTACATTGCTCTAGAGCTTCAAGGCTGAAAGCCCTGCCTTGTTTCCAAAGGGAAAGATACGCCAAAAAGCATATTGCTTCCAGTTCTTTGGGAAGCTAAGAAACAAATCGCTCTGCACAGTGTTCTTACAGCCTACTGGGAACATCTCTTACAAATGCCTGTGAAACGCAGTTTCTTTGCAGAGCTGATCTGGGTGAAGTAGAACTCCTGCTCTGGGTATGCTACATTGCCCTAGAGCTTCAAGGCGCAAAGCCCTGCCTTGTTCCCAAAGGGGGCGATAGGCCCCAAATCATCTTGCATCCATCTCTTTGGGAAGCTAAGAAACAACTCGCTCTGCACAGTGCTCTTACAGGCTACCTGGAACATCTCTTACAAAGGCCTGTGAAACGCATTTTCTTCGCTGCCCTGATCTGGCTGACGTTGAACTACTGCTCTGCCCTGTGCTGCATTGCCCACATGATGCAAGGCGCAAAGTCCTGCCTTGTTTGCGAATGGGGAGATAGGCCCCAAAGCATCTTGCTTCCAGCTCTTTCGGAAGCTAAGAAACAACTCGCTCTGCACAGTGCTCTTACAGCCTACCGGGAACATCTCTTACAAAGGCCTGTGAAACGCAATTTCATTCTGGGCCTCCTCTGGCTGAAGTAGAACTTCTGCTCTGCCATGTGCTACATTGCCCTAGAGCTTCAAGACTCAAAGCCCTGCCTTGTTTCCAAAGGGGAAGATAGGCCCCAAAGCATCTTGCTTCCAGCTCATTGGGAAGCTAAGAAACAACTCAGTCTGCACAGTGCTCTTACAGACAACTGGGAACATCTCTTCCAAAGGCCTGTGAAACGCAGTTTCTTGGCAGGCCTGATCTGGCTGAAGTAGAACTTCTGCGGTGGGTGTGCTACATTGCTCTAGAGCTTCAAGGCTGAAAGCCCTGCCTTATTTCCAAAGGGAAAGATACGCCAAAAAGCATATTGTTTCCAGTTCTTTGGGAAGCTAAGAAACAAATCGCTCTGCACAGTGCTCTTACAGGCTACCTGGAACATCTCTTACAAAGGCCTGTGAAACGCATTTTCTTTGCTGCCCTGATCTGGCTGACGTTGAACTTCTGCTCTGCCGTATGCTATAATGCCCTAGAGATTCAAGGCACAAAGTGCTGAATTGTTTAGAAAGTTCTCAGATAGGCACCAAAGCATCTTGCTTCCAGCTCTTTGGGAAGCTAAGAAACAACTCGCTCGGCACAGTGCTCTTACAGCCTACCGGGAACATCTCTTACAAAGGCCTGTGAAATGCAGTTTCTTTGCAGGCCTGATCTGGCTGAAGTAGTTCTTCTGCTCTGGGTGTGCTACGTTGCCCTTGAGCTTCAAGGCACAAAGTGCTGAATTGTTTCCAAAGGCGGAGATAGGCCCGAAAGCGTCTTGCTTCCAGCTCTTAGGGAAGCTAAGAAACAACTCGCTCTGCACAGAGCTCTTACAGACTACCGGGATCATCTCTTACAAAGGCCTGTGAAACGCAGTTTCTTTGCAGGCCTGATCTGGGTGAAGTAGAACTCCTGCTCTGGGTATGCTACATTGCCCTAGAGACTCAAGGCCCAAAGCCCTGCCTTGTTTCCAAAGGGGGCGTTAGGCCCCATATCATCTTGCATCCATCTCTTTGGGAAGCTAAGAAACAACTCGCTCGGCACAGTGCTCTTACAGCATACCTGGAACATCTCTTACAAAGGCCTGTGAAACGCATTTTCTTTGCTGCCCTGATCTGGCTGACGTTGAACTTCTGCTCTGCCGTGTGCTGCATTGCCCAGGAGATGCAAGGCACAAAGTCCTGCCTTGTTTGCAAAGGGGGAGATAGGCCCCAAAGCATCTTGCTTCCAGCTCTTTCGGAAGCTAAGAAACAACTCGCTCTGCACAGTGCTCTTACAGCCTATCGGGAACATCGCTTACAAAGGCCTGTGAAACGCAGTTTCTTTGCAGGCCTGATCTGGCTGATGTAGTTCTTCTGCTCTGGGTGTGCTACGTTGCCCTCGTGCTTCAAGGCTCAAAGTGCTGAATTGTTTCCAAAGGGGGAGATAGGCCCCAAAGCGTCTTGCTTCCAGCTCTTTGGGAATCTAAGAAACAACTGGCTCTGCACACTGCTCTTACAGCCTACCGGGAACATCTCTTACAAAGGCCTGTGAAACGCAGTTTTTTTGCAGTCCTCATCTGGCTGAAGTAGAACTTCTGTTCTGCCGTCTGGTACATTGCCCTTGAACTGCAAGGCACAAAGTCCTGCCTTGTTTGCCAGGGGGAGATAGGCCCCAAAGCTTCTTGCTTCCAGCTCTTTGGGAAGTTCAGAATCAACTGGCTCTGTACAGTGCTCTTTCAGCCTACCAGGATCATCTCTTACAAAGGCCTGTGAAACGCATTTTCTTCGCTGCCCTGATCTGGCTGACGTTGAACTTCTGCTCTGCCGTGTGCTGCATTGCCCAGGAGATGCAAGGCACAAAGTCCTGCCTTGTTTGCGAAGGGGGAGATAGGCCCCAAAGCATCTTGCTTCCAGCTCTTTCGGAAGCTAAGAAACAACTCTCTCTGCACAGTGCTCTTACAGCCTACCGGGAACATCTCTTACAAAGGCCTGTGAAACGCAGTTTCTTGGCAGGCCTGATCTGGCTGAAGTAGAACTCCTGCTCTGGGTGTGCTACATTGCCCTAGAGCATCAAGGCACAAAAACCTGCCTTGTGTCCAAAGTGGGAGATAGATCCCAAAGCAACTTGCTTCCATCTCTTTGGGAAGCTATGAAACAACTCGCTCTGCACAGTGCTCTTACATCCTTCAGGGAAAGTCTCATACAAAGGCCCGTGAAACGCAGTTTCTTTGAAGGCCTGATCTATCTGAAGTAGAACTTCTGCTCTGGGTGTGCTACATTGCCCTAGAGCTTCAAGGCCCAAAGCCGTGCCTTGTTTCCAAAGGGGGAGATAGGCTCCAAAGCATCTTGCTTCCAGCTCTTTCGGAAGCTGAGAAACAACTCGCTGTCCACAGTGCTCTTACAGCCTACCGGGAACATCTCTTACAAAGGCATGGGAAACGCAATTTCTTTGCAGGCCTGATCTGGCTGAAGTATAACTTCTGCTCTGGCTGTGCTATATTGCCCTAGAGATTCAAGGCACAAAGTGGTGAATTGTTTAGAAACTTCTCAGATAGGCACCAAAGCATCTTGCTTCCAGCTCTTTGGGAAGCTAAGAAACAACTCGCTCGGCACAGTTCTCTTACAGCCTATTGGGAACATCTCTTACAAAGGCCTGTGAAACGCAGTTTCTTTGCAGGCCTGATCTGGCTGAAGTAGTTCTTCTGCACTGGGTGTGCTACGTTGCCCTTGAGCTTCAAGGCACAAAGTGCTGAATTGTTTCCAAAGGCGGAGATAGGCCCCAAAGCGTCTTGCTTCCAGCTCTTTGGGAAGCTAAGAAACAACTCGCTCTGCACAGTGCTCTTTCAGCCTACTGCGGACATCTCTTACAAAGGCCTGTGAAACGCAGTTTCTCTGCAGGCCTGACCTGGCTGAAGTAGAACTTCTGCTGTGGGAGGGCTACATTGCTCTAGAGCTTCAAGGCTGAAAGCCCTGCCTTGTTTCCAAAGGGAAAGATACGCCAAAAAGCATATTGCTTCCAGTTCTTTGGGAAGCTAAGAAACAAATCGCTCTGCACAGTGTTCTTACAGCCTACTGGGAACATGTCTTACAAATGCCTGTGAAACGCAGTTTCTTTGCAGAGCTGATCTGGGTGAAGTAGAACTCCTGCTCTGGGTATGCTACATTGCCCTAGAGCTTCAAGGCGCAAAGCCCTGCCTTGTTCCCAAAGGGGGCGATAGGCCCCAAATCATCTTGCATCCATCTCTTTGGGAAGCTAAGAAACAACTCGCTCGGCACAGTGCTCTTACAGGCTACCTGGAACATCTCTTACAAAGGCCTGTGAAACGCATTTTCTTCGCTGCCCTGATCTGGCTGACGTTGAACTACTGCTCTGCCGTGCGCTGCATTGCCCACATGATGCAAGGCGCAAAGTCCTGCCTTGTTTGCGAATGGGGAGATAGGCCCCAAAGCATCTTGCTTCCAGCTCTTTCGGAAGCTGAGAAACAACTCGCTGTCCACAGTGCTCTTACAGCCTACCGGGAACATCTCTTACAAAATCATGGGAAACGCAATTTCTTTGCAGGCCTGATCTGGCTGAAGTATAACTTCTGCTCTGGCTGTGCTATATTGCCCTAGAGATTCAAGGCACAAAGTGCTGAATTGTTTAGAAACTTCTCAGATAGGCACCAAAGCATCTTGCTTCCAGCTCTTTGGGAAGCTAAGAAACAACTCGTTCGGCACAGTTCTCTTACAGCCTATCGGGAACATCTCTTACAAAGGCCTGTGAAACGCGTTTCTTTGCAGGCCTGATCTGGCTGAAGTAGTTCTTCTGCACTGGGTGTGCTACGTTGCCCTTGAGCTTCAAGGCACAAAGTGCTGAATTGTTTCCAAAGGCGGAGATAGGCCCCAAAGCGTCTTGCTTCCAGCTCTTTGGGAAGCTAAGAAACAACTCACTCTGCACAGTGCTCTTTCAGCCTACTGCGGACATCTCTTACAAAGGCCTGTGAAACGCAGTTTCTCTGCAGGCCTGACCTGGCTGAAGTAGAACTTCTGCTGTGGGAGGGCTACATTGCTCTAGAGCTTCAAGGCTGAAAGCCCTGCCTTGTTTCCAAAGGGAAAGATACGCCAAAAAGCATATTGCTTCCAGTTCTTTGGGAAGCTAAGAAACAAATCGCTCTGCACAGTGTTCTTACAGCCTACTGGGAACATCTCTTACAAATGCCTGTGAAACGCAGTTTCTTTGCAGAGCTGATCTGGGTGAAGTAGAACTCCTGCTCTGGGTATGCTACATTGCCCTAGAGCTTCAAGGCGCAAAGCCCTGCCTTGTTCCCAAAGGGGGCGATAGGCCCCAAATCATCTTGCATCCAGCTCTTTGGGAAGCTAAGAAACAACTCGCTCTGCACAGTGCTCTTACAGGCTACCTGGAACATCTCTTACAAAGGCCTGTGAAACGCATTTTCTTCGCTGCCCTGATCTGGCTGACGTTGAACTACTGCTCTGCCCTGTGCTGCATTGCCCACATGATGCAAGGCGCAAAGTCCTGCCTTGTTTGCGAATGGGGAGATAGGCCCCAAAGCATCTTGCTTCCAGCTCTTTCGGAAGCTAAGAAACAACTCGCTCTGCACAGTGCTCTTACAGCCTACCGGGAACATCTCTTACAAAGGCCTGTGAAACGCAATTTCATTCTGGGCCTCCTCTGGCTGAAGTAGAACTTCTGCTCTGCCATGTGCTACATTGCCCTAGAGCTTCAAGACTCAAAGCCCTGCCTTGTTTCCAAAGGGGAAGATAGGCCCCAAAGCATCTTGCTTCCAGCTCATTGGGAAGCTAAGAAACAACTCAGTCTGCACAGTGCTCTTACAGACAACTGGGAACATCTCTTCCAAAGGCCTGTGAAACGCAGTTTCTTGGCAGGCCTGATCTGGCTGAAGTAGAACTTCTGCGGTGGGTGTGCTACATTGCTCTAGAGCTTCAAGGCTGAAAGCCCTGCCTTATTTCCAAAGGGAAAGATACGCCAAAAAGCATATTGCTTCCAGTTCTTTGGGAAGCTAAGAAACAAATCGCTCTGCACAGTGCTCTTACAGGCTACCTGGAACATCTCTTACAAAGGCCTGTGAAACGCATTTTCTTTGCTGCCCTGATCTGGCTGACGTTGAACTTCTGCTCTGCCGTGTGCTATAATGCCCTAGAGATTCAAGGCACAAAGTGCTGAATTGTTTAGAAAGTTCTCAGATAGGCACCAAAGCATCTTGCTTCCAGCTCTTTGGGAAGCTAAGAAACAACTCGCTCGGCACAGTGCTCTTACAGCCTACCGGGAACATCTCTTACAAAGGCCTGTGAAATGCAGTTTCTTTGCAGGCCTGATCTGGCTGAAGTAGTTCTTCTGCTCTGGGTGTGCTACGTTGCCCTTGAGCTTCAAGGCACAAAGTGCTGAATTGTTTCCAAAGGCGGAGATAGGCCCGAAAGCGTCTTGCTTCCAGCTCTTAGGGAAGCTAAGAAACAACTCGCTCTGCACAGAGCTCTTACAGACTACCGGGATCATCTCTTACAAAGGCCTGTGAAACGCAGTTTCTTTGCAGGCCTGATCTGGGTGAAGTAGAACTCCTGCTCTGGGTATGCTACATTGCCCTAGAGACTCAAGGCCCAAAGCCCTGCCTTGTTTCCAAAGGGGGCGTTAGGCCCCATATCATCTTGCATCCATCTCTTTGGGAAGCTAAGAAACAACTCGCTCGGCACAGTCCTCTTACAGCCTACCTGGAACATCTCTTACAAAGGCCTGTGAAACGCATTTTCTTTGCTGCCCTGATCTGGCTGACGTTGAACTTCTGCTCTGCCGTGTGCTGCATTGCCCAGGAGATGCAAGGCACAAAGTCCTGCCTTGTTTGCAAAGGGGGAGATAGGCCCCAAAGCATCTTGCTTCCAGCTCTTTCGGAAGCTAAGAAACAACTCGCTCTGCACAGTGCTCTTACAGCCTATCGGGAACATCGCTTACAAAGGCCTGTGAAACGCAGTTTCTTTGCAGGCCTGATCTGGCTGATGTAGTTCTTCTGCTCTGGGTGTGCTACGTTGCCCTCGTGCTTCAAGGCTCAAAGTGCTGAATTGTTTCCAAAGGGGGAGATAGGCCCCAAAGCGTCTTGCTTCCAGCTCTTTGGGAATCTAAGAAACAACTGGCTCTGCACACTGCTCTTACAGCCTACCGGGAACATCTCTTACAAAGGCCTGTGAAACGCAGTTTCTTTGCAGTCCTCATCTGGCTGAAGTAGAACTTCTGTTCTGCCGTCTGGTACATTGCCCTTGAACTGCAAGGCACAAAGTCCTGCCTTGTTTGCCAGGGGGAGATAGGCCCCAAAGCTTCTTGCTTCCAGCTCTTTGGGAAGTTCAGAATCAACTGGCTCTGTACAGTGCTCTTTCAGCCTACCAGGATCATCTCTTACAAAGGCCTGTGAAACGCAATTTCTTTGCTTCCCTGATCTGGCTGAAGTTGAACTTCTGCTCTGCCGTGTGCTGCGTTGCCCAGGAGATGCAAGTCACAAAGTCCTGCCTTGTTTCCAAAGGGGGAGATAGGCCCCAAAGAATCTTGCTTCCAGCTCTTTGGGAAGCTAAGAAACAACTCGCTCTGCACAGTGCTCTTACAGCCTACCGGGAACATCTCTTACAAAGGCCTGTGAAACGCAGTTTCTTTGCAGGCGTGATCTGGCTGAAGGAGAACTTCTGCTCTGCCATGTGCTACATTGACCTAGAGCTGCAATGCACAAAGTCCTGCCTTGTTCCCAAATGGGAAGGTAGGCCCCAAAGCATTTCCTTACGGCCCTTTGAGATGCTGTGAAACAACTCAGTGTGCACAGTGCTGTTCCAGCCACTGGGAACATCTCTTACAAAGGCCTGTGAAACGCAGTTTCTTTGCAGGCCTGATCTGGCTGAAGTAGAACTTCTGCTCTGCCGTCTGGTACATTGCCCTTGAGCTGCAAGGCACACAGTCCTGCCTTGTCCCCTCAAGGGTAGACAGGCCTCAAAGCGTCTGGCTTCCAGCTCTTTGGCAATCTCATAGAGAGCTCGCTCTCCACAGTGCTCTTCCATCCTCCCTGGAACATCTCTTACAAAGGCCTGTGAAATGCAGTTTCTTCCCAGCCCTCATCGCTCTGAAGTAGAACTTTGGCTCTGCCGTGTCCTACATTGCCCTAGAGCTGCAAAGCACAAAGTCCTGCCTTGTCTCCTCAAGGGGAGACAGGCCCCAAAGCGTCTGGCTTCCAGCTCTGTGGCAAGCTAAGAAACAGCTCACTCTCCATTGTGCTCTTCCAGCCTCCCGTTAACATCTCCTACAAAGGCCTCTGAATCGCAGTTTCTTTCCAGCCCTGACCTCGCTGCATTAGAACTTTTGCTCTGAGCCGTGTCTTGTCAGATATTCGAACAGTGTTATTTACTCTGCTTGTGGCTGAGAAAAAGTCAGCTGTTCTATTAAATGCTAGCGAAGAAGCATATAATGAATATGACCCAGGATCAGCCATTGGCAGGCTTAGTGAACAGCCTGTGCCAGAGACCGATGCTGTGTGGATTCCCAATGATCCTGATGATCACGAAGAGGAAGACAAGAAGATGAAAAAGCAAGCCACCTTGTTAGGTGTCTCCCTTCAAGTCCTTTCAATGTAACCTGAGGAAGAGAAGGAGTGAGTGACCTCAGCCCCCAACCAGTGACCAGAAAGCCACCAACAAATTTGGGTGTGTGTACTGCAAACTGGAAGGGCATTGGCAGCACGACTGTTCCAACCATCGCCAGAGAGGGAAGAGATTGAACAAGACCAAGCCACGGCATCTTCTCTTGACCACAGATGAGACGTGACAGGGCCATGTGGCTCCCCAGTTGGTTCTAGGGTTGACCTTGGCAGTAGGAGGAGAACATGTTAAAATTTTTGGTCAATACTGGAGCCACATTCTCGGTGCTGAATACCAAAAAGAGAAACCTTTCAAAAAGTTAAAGATGTAGCCTCAAAGGTGTATCAGGCAAAGGGGAGACCAAAAGTTTTCTGGAGCCCCTTGACATATGAAACAGGATAAAAAATACTTAAGCGTTTCTTTCTGTATGTATCAGAATGCCTTGTTCCCCCTCTAGGGAGGGACAGGCTATCTAAGTTAGGGGCCTCAATAAGCTGGGAAAAAGATAGAGATCCAAGATCCAAAATGTTTGGGAATTGGGCTTATGGCCCTATTACAGGATACACCAGCACCTGAGAAGGAAGAGATTCCAGTAAATATTTTAAGTTAAGCTAACTCAGAATTATAGGCACAAGGACAGGTGGAGTGAGCTGCCAGTGCCATGTCAGTAAAGGTAAAACTGAAGCAGGCAGTTTGCTGGCCCTGGGTAAAACAATACCCCCCGAAGCCAGAAGACATAAAGATGAATCTTTCTTATAATCAATACGTTTTTACAACTGGGGAATGTAGGTTTGTTCAAGACCATACTGCTGTCAATGCTGTACAGTACTGGATTTATAATAGTAAATATCTTCATTTTGTTTCTGGCACAGAGATCCAAAAACTCTTGTAATTTCCCATATATGAGCCATAGAGGCATATATTGTTATAATAATTACTTTAGTCCTCAGTTCCTGAAATTACTCCAGAGCAATAAAGGGGAAAGAGGTGTCTTTTGTTATTCCTAACAAGACCCTTTCAACCACATTGAATTTATGTTAATAAGGTGACATTTGGAAAGCCCCTAAGGGTGGAGGCTGGTGTGTGGGAAAATAGGGAAAGCTATTTTGTGATTCAGGGTTGGAATTTTCAGCCCCATCCCCCTCTCCACAGGTCCAGGATGAGGAGGGGGCTGAAGATTGAGTTCGATTGTCAAAGGCCAATGATGTAATCAGCTGTGCCTATGTAGGGGGGTCTCCATTAAAATCCAAAGGGATGGGCTTCAGAGAGCTTCTGGGTTGGTAAACACCCAGGGAGATTTGGGGAGAGTGGCATGTCCAGAGAGGGTCTGGGAGCTCCAGGTCCTTGCCCCAAGTATTTTACTCTATGCATCTCTTCCATCTGGCTGCTAAGTAAAATGTTTTCCTGAGTTCTGTGAGCCGCTCTATCAAAATAATCAAACACAATGAGGGGGCTGTGGGAACATCTACTCTGTGGCTGGTTGCTCAGAAGCACAGGTGACAACCTGAACTTACAATTGGCATCTAAAATGGGAGGCAAAGGGTAATCTTGTGGGACTGAACTCTTAACCTGTGGGATCTGATTCTATCCCCAGGTAGTGTCAAAACTGAGTTAAAATGTTAAACTTCTTAGCCAGTAAGGGATATAAAGTGTCTAAAGGGAAGGCACAAATATCTCAAGAGACTGTAAAGTACTCGGGGTTCATCATTTCAAGGGGACAACACAGCCTTCCCCTAGAGAGGAAAATGGTAATACGTCAACTTGCTTCACCAAAAACTTATAGGCAGCTCTGAGGATTCTTGGGGATGGCTGGCTTTTGCTGCATTTAGATCCCTAACTTTGGATTAATTGCTAAGCCTCTCTAGGATAAGCTGCAGGGGCCAGAAATAGACCCCTTTGAATGGGATAAGCTATGTCACCAAACTTTCAATAAGCTTAAAACTTGCTAATGGAAGCACCTACACTGGCCTTACCAGACCTGAGCAAAACATTTGACCTATGTGCCTGTGACAGACAGGGAGTAGCTACAGGAGTGCTAACCCAAATGCTGAGACGCCCTAAAAGCGTGGTAGCCTATTATTGTGGCAAAATGATGACTCCCATGCTTGAGAACTGTAGCTGCCACCTGCCTATTAATCAAGAATGCAGAAAAAGTCATGATGGGCCAAACTTTGACTGATCTGGAGCCCCCAGCAAGTCTCTAGCCTACTAGAGACTAAAGGACATCTCTGGCTATCCAAGAATAGAACACTACAATATCAAGCTATGCTGTTAGGGTCCCCTCAGATTTCTTTAAAACCTTGTCATACCTTAAACCAAGTTACCCTGCTCCTTGATTCCAAGGGGCCTATTACCCATGCTTGCCCAGAAGTGATTGATCAGGTTTACTCTACCCACAGAGATCTCCAGGGTGAACTATTGCCTAATGCAGAGTAGGTACAATTTGTAGATGGGAGCACCTTCGTAAGTAACAGACAAGGAAGAGCAGATTATGCAGTAGTGTTTCTGCATGAAACTATAGAAGCCAAGGGGCTGACACCAGTCACCTTGACCCAAAAGGCAGAAATAATTGCATCAATCAGAGCTTTGGAATTGGGACTAGAAAAAATACTAACAATATACACAGACCCTAAATATGCTTTCTCTGTAATTCATGCTCATGGAGCCATTTGTAAAGAAAGAGGACTTTGTAACAGCAGCAGTAAGATAAATCAAACTTGAGCCAGATATCCTCTGGTGCATGGCCCCAAGGAACTAGCTGTGGCCGTTGTAAAGGCCATCGAAGTGGAGAATCAGAGCATATAAAGGGGAATGATTTGGCAGCTGCAGCTGCAAAAAGGGCTGCTATATCAGGAGAGCTTCTCCAATTATCATTAATTCCCATTCTACCCTTCTATGAATTTACACCAGTGTAAATTCCCCTGATGAAGTCAGGGAAACCACTACACAGGGTTATCAGTGGTCTCCAGTAGTCAAGGGCTGGATGATAAACACATGAGGGAAGATTTGGGTCCCCAAACAGGTTGGGGGCTCCTTAAGAGTGCTCATGATTCTACCCATTATGGAAAAGAAACCTTATATACCTATGGCTGACAAAGGTCATAAGCACCCCAGGTATAAAAGAACTTATTGAAAACAATAACTGGACAGTGCATTTATCACCAGAAGAATAATGCATAAACCAGGCCTCCTGTACCGACCCTGGCCAAAGCAATGCAAATTTGGGGAACTTTAGTGGGGGAAGACTGGCAAGCTGATTTTACTGTTATGTCCATGGCCCCTGGAGGGTACAAATTCCTCTTGGTGTTTGTGGATAAATTTACTGGATGCATTGAAGCCCTTCCTTGTAGGTCAGAAAGGGCGAATGTGGTAACAAAGTGTTAAAAGAAATAATTGCCCATTTGGGGTTGCCAAGATCAATTCAGAGTGACAACAGGCCAACTTTTATATGAAACATAACCTCCAAAGTGGCCAGAGTTTTAAAAATTAAGTGGAAGCCTACATGCTGCAAAGAGACCACAACTTCTGGAAAAACTGAGTGGGCCAATCAAACTTTAAAGAAAACATTAGCAAAATCGTGCCAAGAGATGCAGGAAAATTGGCTAAATTACTGCTAATAGCCCTCACTCAGATAAGGGTAGTTTCAAAAGGGAAACTGAAGCTTAGCCCCTTGGAAATCACCCATGGGAGGCTGTTCCCTAAGGACTCAGATTCGCTACAAACCCAGACAAAGAGGTTTCCATGGCAATCAAACACATAATCAATCTGAAGCAGGTGGTAGAAGAACTCAATAAATATGGAAACTTCTGACTTCCCTTGTACATGGAGGTCAAACTCCACCCATATGAGCCAGGAGATTGGGTCTTCCTTAAAACTTGGAAAAGCGGTTTGTCCCAAGATCTACTATGTCCTATTTGGGTAGGGCCTCGCTTGCTGTTACTAATCACACACTCTTCCCTAAACTAAGGAGTCTCCCCTTGGATCCACCACACAGGAGTTAAAAAGACACTCACGCCTGAACATTAAGAGAGGTCATCACAGACACTTGATGACTCGGAGTTTTCCTGCAAACCACTCTGTCTTGAAACTCTTGCTTTGGTGACACTATACAGATTAGTAATGACTCCCTACTCACCCCAGGCTCTTTCCTGGATCCTAGCCAACCCCACACCAATTAGGGATGGTATGCTTCTAAGGGGGTGGCATGTTCCTGGGCACCAAGACTAGGTCCATCAGAGAAGGATAGATAACTCAGTTTCTAGATTATAAAGAGCTGGTGG
Source organism: Equus asinus (assembly GCF_041296235.1). Lineage (NCBI taxonomy): Eukaryota > Metazoa > Chordata > Mammalia > Perissodactyla > Equidae > Equus > Equus asinus. The sequence continues at coordinate 70,548,058 of NC_091790.1, read as the reverse complement.
AATTGGGGGCAAGTACGCCCAGATCTTAAACATGTACTAAACACATTGAGGGTATAAAATTACAGGTGGTTGTTATGAACAACTTGGGGCTATGCCTGTGGTGAGCCACAAACCTATTTGAGAGTAGCTGGAAATTCAGCTCCTCTTCTGGTCCCTATGACAATGCCCAAGCTCAGCAGTCACAGAACATGGACCTTCGACCTGTGCCCCTCAAGAACAAGGCACAGGATAAAACCAGAGGAGGGATTTGTGTCACCGACTAGTTACTCCGAGAAACTCAAGGGTGAGTATGGATATTTTAACTGATTTTCCAAGTTGTTACTGTTCCTTATGTTAAGGAGATGCAATCACCAAGCTCTCTGGATCAGACAAAGCCTCATCACAAGAGCAATGCCTATGACCTTTGCCTTATTTTTAAGGCTGAGATCTCTCCAGGAGGAGCTTAGGCCTTATTACCATAACCTACAGTGTATGCGGAAGCATGTTTTCAAACTGAGCCTGTGCAAGGAAATACCCACCTTACCCTTTTGAATATTCATTTCTTATCTGAAATAAACGTCCCTTCTTCCCTTTGTTCAGGGAGGCCATGACTTGGGAGATGATTACTCATAGTCTCCTATTTGCTGAAAATATGCCTTACTTTGTGAGATGGCTACTTCTGATGGAGAGCCTGATTTAACTCACCAGGAGCAAACTCACATTGGTTTGGTAAAAAAGGGAATCCTGAGAATAAAATAACAAAGATGGAGGTACCACACTCCCTGATTTCAAAATATACTACAAAGCTATAGTAATCAAAACAGCACTGTAGTGGCACAAAAACAGACACACAGATCAATGGAACAGAATTGAGAGCAAAGTAAATAAACCCATATATCTATGGAGAGCTAATTTTTGACTAGGGAGCAAAGAGCATACAATGGACAAAGGAAAGTCTCTTCAATAAATGGTATGGGGAAAACTGGACAGCCACCTTCAAAAGGATGAAAGACCATTATCTTACATCATACACAAAAATTAACTCAAAGCGGATTAGAGGACTTGAATGTAAGACCTGATACCATAACACTTCTAGAGGAAAACATAGGCACTATCCTCTTCAACATCGATCATAGCAGTGTATTTTCAAGTACCATGTCTGGCCAGGCAAGGGAAAAAATAAACAAATGAGAGTACATCAAACAAAAAAGCTTCTGTACAGCAAAGGAAACCATCAACAAAACGAAAAGTCAACCTGGAAATTGGGAGAAGATATTTTCAAACTCGTGCTCATCACATATACAGTATGAGCTGTTAATATCCAAATTATATAAAGAACTCATACATCTCAACAACAAATAAACGAAAAACCCAACTCAAAAATGGGCAAAAGACGTTTCTCCAATGAAGATATACCAATGGCCAGCAAGCACAAGAAAAGATGTTCAACATCACTAATTATCAGGGAAATGCAAATGAAAACTATCATGAGATACCAACTTACACCCATCAGAATGGCTATAATTAACAAAAAAGGAAATAAGAAGTATGATTAAGTATAGTAGTTCAGTATGATCCAGACAGTCCACTGCTGGGCATTTTTGCAAAGAACATGAAAACATGAGTAGGTAAAGACATATTCACCCTTATGTTCATGGCAGCTTCATTCAGAGTAGCCAAAACTTGGAAGCATTTAGGTCCCCATTAAGAGATGAATGGGGGCCAGCAGTTAAGTTCACATGTTCCTCTTTGGTGGCCTGCGGTTCACCAGTTAGGATCCCAGGTGGGGACATGGCACTGCTTGGCAAGCCATGCTGTGGTAGTCATCCCACATATAAAGTAGAAGAAGATGGGCATGGATGTTAGCTTAGGGCCAGTCTTCCTCAGCAAAAAGAGGAAGATTGGTGGTAGATGTTAGCTCAGGGCTAATCTCCCTCAAACAAAAAAAGAGATGAATGGATAAAGAAAATGTGGTATATATACACAATGGAATACTACTCCACAATGGAATACTACTCAGCCATGAAAGAGAATGAAATCTGGCCATTTGTGACAACATGGATGGAACTTGAGGGTATTATGCTAAGTGAGATAAGTCACAGTAAGAAAGTCAAATACCATATGATCTCATTCCTATATAGAAGATAAAAATGAGAACAAAGACAGAGAGACAGAGATTGGATTGGTCGTTACCAGAGGTTAGGGGGGAGGCAGGAGGGGAAAAGGGGTAATTACACACTTGGGTATGGTGATTCATTGTAATTAGCCTTTGGGTGGTGAATATGATGTAACTTACACCAAAATCGAAGGATAATAATGTACACTTGAAATTTATATACTGTTATAAACCAATGTTACTGCAACAAATAAATAAAAAAGGAATGAATATGGTAAAGTTGCAGGATGCAAATCAACATGAAGACATATGTTAGGTTTCTATACAATAACAAGGAATTTGCTGAAAGAGAAATTGCAAATGCAATCCCATTTACAATTGCAACAAAAGGAATAAGCCACCTGGGAAGAAACTTCTCCAATGAGGTGAAAGAAATTTGCACTCAAAAAGTTAAAACATTGTTGAAAGAAATGGAAGATGCAAAGAAATAGAATGATATTCCACGCTCTTGGATTGGAAGAATTAACATAGTTAAAATGTCCATACATCTTAAAGCAATCTTCAGGCTCAATGCAATCCCTACCAAAGTTCCAATGACATTTGTCACAGAAATAGAACAAAGAATCCTAAAATTTATATGGCACAACAAGAGACCAAAAAGACCCAAAGGAATCCTTAGAAAAAAGAACAAAGTTGGAGATATCACACTCCCTGATTACAAAATATACTACAGAGCTATAGTAATCAAAACAGCACTGTAGTGGCACAAAAACAGACACACAGATCAATGGAGCAGACTCACGAGGGCAGAACTAAACCCACACATCTATGGACATCTAGTTTTTGACAAGGGAGCAAACAACATACAATGGAAAAAGGAAAGCCTCTTCAATAAATGGTGTTGGGAAAACTGGAGAGCCACTTGCAAAAGAATGAAAGTAGACCATTGTCTCACACGGTACACAAAAATTAACTCAAAATGGACTATAGATTTGAATGTAAGACCTGAAACCATGAAAATTCTAGAAGAAATTAAAAGTAGTACCATCTTTGACATCGGTCTTAGCGGTATATTTTCGAGTACTATGTCTGACCGGGCAAGGGAAACAATAGAACAAATAAACAGATGGGACTACATCAAACTAAAAAGCTTCTGCACAGCAAAGGAAACCAACAAAACAGAAAGACAACCTAACAATCGCTAGAATATGTTGGCAAACCATATATCTGATAAGAGGTTAATATCCAAAATCTATAAAGAACTCATACATATCAGCTAGAAAAAATGGAAAAGCCCAATCAAAAAATGGGCAAAAGGCATTTCTCCAAAGAAGATATACACATGGCCAACAGGCACATGAAAAGATGTTCAACGTGACTAATTATCAGGGAAATGCAAATGAAAACTATGATGAGATATCACCTCATGCCCGTCAAAATGCCTATAATTAGCAAGACAGGAAATAAGTGTTGGAGAAGATGTGGAGAAAAGAGAATTCTCATACACAGCAGGTGGGAGTGCAAACTGGTGCAGCCACAACGGAAAACAGTTTGGAGATTCCTCAAAATAATTATGAGTAGAACTACCATACGATCCAGCTATTCCAATGAAGAGTATTTACCCAAAGAAGATGAAAACATGAACATGTAAATATGTATGCGCCCCTATGTTCATGGCAGCATCATTCACAATAGCCAAGACTTTGAAGCAAACAAGGTTTCCATCAAGGGCCAATTGGTAAAGAAGATGTGGTATACAACTAGACGGACACACAACTAAAAATGCACAACTATGTACCTGGGGGCTTTGGGGAGAAAAAGGAAAAATAAAATATTTAAAATAAAAAAGGAGATGTGGTAAATATACACAATGGAATATTGTTCAACATAAAAAAGGATGAAATCTGGCCATTTGTGACAACATGGATGGAACTTGAGGGTCCACTGTGCTAAGTGGAATAAGTCATAGTATGGAAGTCAAATGTTGCATGATCTCATTCATAAATAAAAAACAATAAACAAGGGGCTGGCCCCGTGGCCGAGTGGTTAAGTTCACGCGCTCCGCTGCAGGCAGCCCAGTGTTTCGTTGGTTCGAATCCTGGGCGCGGACACGGCACTGCTCATCAAACCATGCTGAGGCAGCATCCCACATGCCACAACTAGAAGGACCTACAATGAAGAATATACAACTATGTACCAGTGGGCTTTGGGGAGAAAAACGAAAAATAAAATCTTTAAAAAAACAACAACAAACAAACACATAGAGACAGAGATTGGATTTGTGGTCACTAGAGGGTAAGGAGGGAGGAAGGATGGTGAAAGGAGTGATGAGGCACATGTGTATGGTGATGGATTGTGATTGGGCTTTGGGTGGTGAGCATGATATACTCTACACAGAAATCGAAATGTACTGATTTACACCTCAAATTTACATAACGGTGTAAACCAACATTACCACAATAATGAATGAATGAATGAATGAATGAAATAAGAAATGAATATGGTAAAGTTGTAGGATACAAAATTAACATGCAGAAATCAGTTGCTTTTTTATACACTAACAAGGAATTAGCAGAAAGAGAAACTAAAAAATAAATCCCATTTACAATTGAAGCAGAAAGAATAAAATACCTGGGAGGAAACTGAACCAAAGAGGTAAAAGGCTTTTATACTGAAAATGATAAAACATTGTTCAGAGAAATAGAAGGAGACACAAAGAAATGGAATGGTATTCCATACTCTTGGATTGGGATAATTAACACAGCTAGAATGTCCATACTCCCTAAAGCAATCTACAGATTCAATGCCATCTCCATCATAGTTCCAATGACACTTGTCACAGAAACAGAACAAACAATCCTAAAATTTATATGGCACAACAAGGTTCCAAACAGCCAAGGGAATCCTGAGAACAAAAAGCAAAGCTGGAAGTATCACACTCCCTGACTTGATGTAAGTTGAAGAGATTGGAAACTTTGGCTGGGCCAGTGGCTGGTGTCTCTGATGAGCTCCTGTGGCTCATCTTTGATCTGGAAGTCACTGACATGCTTCCCATTCTCCCCTACATCCCTAATCCTGCCGTCTCCTTCCATAGGTCTTAGGGGTGGGAAAAGCATTAAGCCCCAACATCCACCTCCTTCAACTCTTCCTGGCACTTTTGGCAAATATCAGCCCAATAATGACATTGACCATGGCCAAGCTCCCTGCTGAGCACTTTCATTCATGATCACCTCATTTAAATCCCGTAGAAGCCTCCATGAGGTGGATAAAATGAACATTCCTGTTGTTCAGATGGGGCAACTGAGGCTCAGAGAAGTGAAGCAAATGGGCCAAGAAGTGCACATGGGTTTGAATCCAGGTCTCTGAGGGATGGGTGGAGAAACTAGGACATCCACACAGGGGAAGAGGGGGATCAAGGGACACAATGCTATCTTTGAATCTTTCTAAACTTCAGTTCCTTTGTCTTTAACATGGGGATAATCATAATAATACTTTCCACCACAGTAATGGTGAGGGAATGTGTAAGTCACTTCTCAGAAGTGCTCAGTAGGTGTTCATTATTGTCGCTGTTACTGCTTCTATTCCCAACTCCAGGAAGCCTTTTCTTTCTGGTCAGGATCTCTTTCCCAGCCTGGGAGAAGAGACAGCCAGATAACCCCGCACTGCTTGTCCCTAGGTCTCTGGCTGTATAAAGCAGGACCTCAGGAGTTCCCTTGGTCTCTGTCTCTAGTTTGGACTACATGTTGGCCACCATCCAGGCACTGTTCTCCTCCAATCTGGACCACCTCAGGGTGAAGCAAGTGCTTTTAGACAACATCCTGAATGCCTCATCCCACTGCCTGGGTGCAACTTAACTTGTGGTTGGTGTGCACGTGACAGGTACTAGATGGCGTCTGGTTTCATGGCTCGAAGAGATGGGGCTGTGAGGAAGGATGGGTTTTCTCAGTAGCAATGTAATGGATGGAGGCTCTGGAGGTGAAAGGGGGTCTATCTAGATACCCATGGAAGTGTGCCATCCAGCAGGAGGCAGGAAGACGACGTCAAGCAACTGCACCCAAGGGAATGGTTATTATTACACATCAATTTTTCCAACTCAAAACGTGAAGGATCCTGAGTTGACTTCTTAGGCCCCTTAGTTATGAGTCATACATTGTTTCATTCTCATTCATTTATTCAACAAATACTTAAGGGGAGTAAATAGGCACTGATGGTACATTTTGATGGTTGCTATAATCAGAGAATTTCAAGAGCCTGTGGGAACCTCAAGGAGGGACACACAGTCATGTCTTGAAAAGTTTTCTGAGGAAGTGATGAGGAAACAGAGATGTGACGGGGAACAGGACCTAGAAAGGGGGAAGAGATGGGGAGTGGTGCTGCATGTGTCTATAACCTAGAGAGAAAGATCAGGGCATATTTGGGGAAGCTGTTAGAAGTTTAGTGAGGCCAAACCGTACAGTTTGACACAGGAGAGGTGACAGTTGAGGCTAAAGATGTGGGCAGGGTCTTTGGGCACTGGAATGGTTCATGGGGGGACACTACACATTCAGAGTCCTGCTTTAGAAAGCTCACCTTCTAGGTGATGTTTGGAGAATGGATTGGGAGGGGAAAGACGACCAGAGGCAGAAAGCCCCATTAGGAACCTAGGTCAGAAAAGGTATGTGACAGATGCCCACTGGGGTGACAAGCACCTTCACTTGCTGACTATGCCCCCCAAGAGGCCCAATTTCCTCTTCCCCCATCCTAGTGACCTCTCATAATTCTTGGTTGGGAGTTGGACAGGTAGACATACGAATGGATTCGATGTGGACAGGGAGGTGAAGGGCCTTCTGCAGCCCACCATTAAAAACCCAGCTCAGGGGTCGGCCCGGTGGCCGAGTGGTTGGGTTCGCATGCTCTGATTTGGGGGCCAGGGATTTCACCAGTTCGGGTCCTGGGCGCAGGCATGGCACTGCTCATCGGGCCATGCTGGGGAGGCATCCCACCTGCCACAGCTAGAAGAACCCACAACTAAAAATACACAACTATGTACTGGGGGGCTTTGGGAGAAAAAGGAAAAATAAAATCTTTTTTAAAAAAATAAACCCAGCTCCGGTCATGTTGCCAGAAATAAGTGGACCTGGCTGGAATGACGTCTTTGTTAAAATCTTCTCCTGATCCAGGAATTTTATACCTTCTATTTATTCTAGGAGTGGAGGCACCATTTCATCTACTGACAGACAAGCCAAGAAGCGATCCCAGTCCTCAGCATTTCCAGGTGAATTTCACTGTCACCAACCTACTCTATTCCCAGGACATAACCCAGCCAAGCACCAGCAAACACCAATAGAACAAGAGAAGTATGGAGGGTGCGGTGAGAATGGAGATGCTTGTCCACTCTGTTCTCATATAAGGACTGACCTATGGACACTGGGTGGTCAGAGTTTGACTTTTCTTAACAATTCATGGATACAGGTTCTTGTTTCTGTTTTACAAATTAAGAAATAGGCACTGAGAGTTCCAATAGCTGGCCCAGGGTCACATAGCTAAGTCATAGCCTGGAACAAGACATCCTTTGGTACACATACCTGGTCTAGTGTTCATTGAGACAAGAAAAAGTAAATGGGGAAGTTCATTCAGTAGCTTAAAACTCTCAAGATGGCGCCGTGAGTAGTCCTCTTTGTCTCTCGCCCTTCGAGTCTACAATTATTTGGACACTTAACGCTTGACAAAGGATATCCAGACAGCATCTCAGGACGTCTGAGACACCCACGCGACTATACATCGGAAGGCGGATGGACTTTCCTCCGGGAGGATGTGGAAATAGGTGAGGGCTCTCCGACCCCGACGGGCAGCCTGGTACCCGCAAGCGGCTTTCTTCCAACGGACGCCCCCAGAGGATCCACGCACGTCTAGGGCAGGAGCGAGAACACAACAGAGGAGCGACGGTGGAAACAGGTGACCAGAACCCTACCTAAACCCCCTGCAATTACTCCTAAACGCAGAGGGAAACTTTGGAGTTGCACACCTGAGCCCGCGGGGAGAGTCTCTCCCCGCCATTGGCGGGGGGATCCAGCCTGGTGCTCGGGGCGCCTGGAGGGTCCCAGAGAGAGACATGGAGGGCACGGAGATCTCCCAGCTGCCGTTGCCCGCCCCGTGGGACTAGGGATTGCCAGAGATCTCGGAGAGGACCGGGGCGGGGGGAATTTTCAAAGGCCGGTCCTGCGACCCGGAGGGGAAGCGCCGGAGCTCCGCCCGGGCAGCAGACAAAAGTCTCTGTCTGCCATTAGCAGAGGGGCCACGCTGAGCATTCACGGCTCCGGGAGAGGCCCGGAGAGAATCCCTGAGGGCGGGGCGACCCCCAGCTGCTGTTGCCCGCCCCGTGGGGCTAGGGATTGCCGGAGATCTCGGAGAGGACCGGGGCTGTGGGAATTTTCAAAGGCCGGTTCTGCGACCCGGAGGGGAAGCGCCGGAGCTCCGCCCGGGCAGCAGACAAAACCCTCTGCCTGCGGTTAGCAGAGGGGCCACGCCCAGCATTCACGCTCCGGCAGAGGCCCGGAGAGAAGCCCTGAGGGCAGGGCGACCCCCAGCTGCCATTGCCCGCCCCGTGGGTCTAGGGATTGCCGGAGATCTCGGAGAAGACCGGGGCGGGGGGAACTTTCAAAAGGTCGGTCCTGCGACCCGGAGGGGAAGCGCCGGAGCTCCGCCCAGGCAGCAGACAAAACTCTCTGTCTGCCATTGGCAGAGGGGCCACGCCCAGCATTCACGGCTCCGGGAGAGGCCAGGAGAGAAGCCCTGAGGGCGGGGCGACCCCCAGCTGCCATTGCCCGCCCCGTGGGTCTAGGGATTGCCGGAGATCTCGGAGAGGACTGGGGCTGGAGAGAGTTCCAGAGACCCAGCTTAGTAGCCTAGGGGGAAACCCTACAGGCTCACAGCAGCCTTAGGGAAAGCCTCTGCACAGCACCAGTAGAAGGCACCCAGCCGCCAGCCACAAGGCTGGAAGACCCCAGGGCAAAAGCAGCATAACTAGGTGTACTAACCACAGACTGTAGAAGATGCCAATAGCTCTCCTGCGACCTATAGAGGACAAGTGAGATTTGGTGGGTGCCGACAGCAACGGAGCGACAAATATAAGTGATCCCACCCCTGGCTGCTGGAAAAGCCCATAACACCGTTGCAGACCACAAGGAGAGAGCACATCTAGGTGGGCTGCAACAGTAGGCACCTGCAGCCTGAAGCCCCCCTGTGACGGCCCCCACAGCAGAGGAGGGAATCCAAAGGGCCACTGTGGCTACGAAGAGGGGCCCAGGCCCAGTTAGCAACTACGGACAGGGTTCCTGGTTGGTGAAATATAAACAGCTGCTCCTCCCACCGCAGCAGCTGAAACAAATGAAAGGAGCAACTAAACTCTATCTACATGCGGAGGCACAAATCAACAACATCAAGCAATATGAAAAAATACATTAAATCTCCAGAACAGAAAGAAAGCAACAAATACACAGAAAACAATCCCAAAGAAAATGAGATGTATAACCTAAATGACGATGACTTCAAAACAGCCATCATTAAGATTCTCAATGAGTTAAGAGAGAATTCTGACCGACAACTCAACGAGTTCAGGAGCTATGTCACAAAAGAGTTTGATACGATAAAGAAGAACCAAACAGAAATATTGGAAATGAAGAACACAATAGAGGAGATTAAGAAAAATCTAGATGCTCTGAACAGTAGGGCCGATAATATGGAGGAAAGAATTAGCAATTTGGAAGATGGCAATATAGAATTGTTGCAGGCAGAGGAGGAGAGAGAAGCAAGACTTAAAAGAAATGAAGAAACTCTCCGAGAATTATCAGACACAATTAGGAGATGCAACGTAAGGATTATAGGTATACCAGAGGGAGAAGAGAAGGAGAAAGGGGCAGAAAACCTATTCAAAGAAATAATGGCTGAGAACTTCCCAAATCTGGTGAGGGAGATGGATCTTCAGGTGACAGAAGCCAATAGATCTCCAAACTTTATCAATGCAAGAAGACCAACTCCACGGCATATAGTAGTGAAGCTAGCAAAAGTCAACGACAAGGAGAAAATATTAAGGACAGCCAGGCAAAAGAAACTAACCTACAAAGGAACCCCCATCAGGCTATCAGCAGATTTCTCAGCAGAAACTTTACAGGCTAGAAGAGAGTGGAATGATATATTCAAAAATCTGAAGGACAAAAATCTACAGCCGAGAATTCTCTACCCAGCGAAAATATCCTTCAAATACGATGGAGAAATAAAAACTTTCCCAGACAAACAAAAATTAAGGGAGTTCATTGCCACAAAACCTCCTCTTCAGGAAATCCTCAGGAAAACCCTCATTCCTGAAAAATCCAAGAAAGGAAAGGGGCTACAAAACCAAGAGCAGAGGAGATAAGTAGAAGGACAACAACAGAGAGTAGCAGCTCTACATCAGAACAGATTAAACCATGGGACGAGAAACAAAGGAAACTGAAGAAAACCGGAAAACAAGACACAAAATGGGAGTGGTAGGCCCCCACGTCTCAATAATCACTCTAAATGTAAATGGATTGAACTCCCCAATCAAAAGACACAGAGTGGCAGGATGGATCAAAGAACAAGATCCAACAATATGCTGCCTCCAGGAAACACACCTCAGCCCCAAAGACAAACACAGACTCAGAGTGAAGGGATGGAGAACAATACTCCAAGCTAATAATGAACAAAAGAAAGCAGGTGTCGCTATACTAATATCAGACAAGGTAGATTTCAAAGCAAAACAGATAAAGAAAGATAAAGAGGGACAGTATATAATGATAAAAGGGACTCTCCACCAAGAAGACATAACACTTATAAATATATACGCACCCAACACAGGAGCACCAAAATTTGTAAAGCAACTCTTAATAGAACTAAAAGAAGACATCAACAACAATACAATAATAGTAGGGGACCTCAACACACCATTAACACCAATGGACAGAACATCCAGACAGAAAATCAACAAGGAAATAATAGAATTAAATGAAAAATTAGACCAGATGGACTTAATAGATATATATAGAACACTTCATCCAAAAACAGCAGGTTACACATTCTTCTCAAGTGCACATGGAACATTCTCAAGGATTGACCATATTTTGGGAACCAAAGCAAACATCAATAAATACAAGAGAGTTGAAATAATATCAAGCATCTTTTCTGATCATAACGCTATTAAACTAGAAATCAACTACAAGAAAAAAGCAGAGAAAGGTGCAAAAATGTGGAGACTAAACAACACGCTTCTCAACAAACAATGGATCATTGAAGAAATTAAAGAAGAAATCAAATATTATCTGGAGACAAATGAAAATGAGAACACGACATACCAAATCATTTGGGATGCAGCAAAAGCAGTCCTAAGAGGGAAATTCATCGCAATACAGGCTCACCTCACTAAACAAGAAAAAGCTCACGTAAGCAACCTCAAACGACACCTAACAGAACTAGAAAAAGAAGAACAAACAAAGCCCAGAGTCAGTAGAAGGAGGGAAATAATAAAAATAAGAGCAGAAATAAACGATATTGAAACAAAAAAGACAATAGAAAGGATCAATGAAACAAAGAGTTGGTTCTTCGAAAGAATTAACAAAATTGACAAACCCCTAGCCAGACTCACCAAGAAAAGAAGAGAGAAAGCGCAAATTAATAAAATCAGGAATGAGAGAGGAGAAATCACAACAGATACCAATGAAATACAAGAGATCATAAGAGAATACTATGAAAAACTATATGCCAACAAATTGAACAACTTGGAAGAAATGGACAAATTCCTAGACTCCTACAATCTCCCCAAACTGAATCAGGAAGAAATGGAGAATCTGAATAGACCAATCACAAGTAAGGAAATAGAAACGGTAATCAAAAACCTCCCCAAAAACAAGAGTCCAGGACCAGACGGCTTCTCTGGAGAATTCTACCAAACATTCAAAGAAGACTTAATACCTATTCTCCTCAAACTGTTCCAGAAAATTGAGAAAGATGGAGAACTCCCTAACACATTCTATGAAGCCAACATCACTCTGATCCCCAAACCTGACAAGGACAACACAAAGAAGGAGAACTACAGGCCGATATCACTGATGAACATAGATGCAAAAATCCTCAACAAAATTTTGGCAAACCGATTACAGCAATACATCAAAAAGATTATACACCATGATCAAGTGGGATTTATACCAGGGACACAGGGATGGTTCAACACCCGCAAGTCAATCAACATGATACACTACATCAACAAAATGAAAAACAAAAACCACATGATCATCTCAATAGATGCAGAGAAAGCATTCGACAAGATCCAACACCCATTTATGATAAAAACCCTCAGTAAAATGGGTATAGAAGGAAAGTACCTCAACATAATAAAGGCCATATATGATGGACCCACAGCCAACATCATACTCAATGGACAAAAGCTGAAAGCCATCCCTCTGAGGACAGGAACAAGACAAGGGTGCCCACTTTCACCACTCCTATTCAACATAGTACTGGAGGTGCTGGCCAGAGCAATTCGGCAGGAAAAAAAAATAAAAGGAATCCAAATAGGTAACGAAGAAGTAAAACTCGCGTTGTTTGCAGACGACATGATCTTATACATAGAAAACCCCAAAGAATCCACAGAAAAACTATTAGAAATAATCAACAACTACAGCAAAGTAGCAGGGTATAAAATTAACGTGCATAAATCAGTAGCATTTCTATACACTAACAATAAACTAACAGAAAAAGAACTCAAGAACTCTATCCCATTCACAATCGCAACGAAAAGAATAAAATACCTTGGGATAAACTTAACCAAGGAAGTGAAGGATCTATACAATGAAAACTACAAGACTTTCTTGAAAGAAATTGACGATGACATAAAGAGATGGAAAGACATTCCTTGCACATGGATTGGAAGAATAAACATAGTTAAAATGTCCATACTACCCAAAGCAATATACAGATTCAATGCTATCCCAATCAGAATCCCAAAAACATTCTTCACAGAAATTCAACAAACAATCCTAAAATTCATATGGGGGAACAAAAGACCACGAATTGCTAAAGCAATCTTGAGCAAGAAAAACAAAGCCGGCGGAATCACAATCCCTACAAAGCTACAGTGATCAAAACAGCATGGTACTGGTACAAAAACAGGTGCACAGATCAATGGAACAGAATTGAAAGCCCAGAGATAAAACCACACATCTATGGACAGCTAATCTTCGACAAAGGAGCAGAGGGCCTACAATGGAGAAAAGAAAGTCTCTTCAACAAATGGTGCTGGGAAAACTGGACAGCCACATGCAAAAGATTGAAAATCGACCATTCTTTTTCACCACACACCAAAATAAACTCAAAATGGATCAAAGACCTAAAGATTAGGCCTGAGACAATAAGTCTTTTGGAAGAGAATATAGGCAGTACACTCTTTGACATCAGTTTCAAAAGAATCTTTTCGGACACTGTAACTCCTCAGTTGAGGGAAACAATAGAAAGAATAAACAAATGGGACTTCATCAGACTAAAGAGCTTCTTCAAGGCAAGGGAAAACAGAATTGAAACAAAAAAACAGCTCACTAATTGGGAAAAAATATTTACAAGCCACTTATCCGACAAAGGGTTAATCTCCATAATATACAAAGAACTCACACTGCTTAACAACAAAAAAACAAACAACCCGATCAAAAAATGGGCAGAGGACATGAACAGACATTTCTCAAAAGAAGATATGAATATGGCCAATAGACACATGAAAAGATGTTCATCATCGCTAATCATCAGGGAAATGCAAATCAAAACTACACTAAGATATCACCTTACCCCCGTTAGATTGGCAAAAACATCCAAAACCAAGAACGACAAATGTTGGAGAGGTTGTGGAGAAAGAGGAACCCTCATACACTGTTGGTGGGAATGCAAACTGGTACAGCCACTATGGAAAACAGTATGGAGATTTCTCAAAAAGTTAAAAATAGAAATACCCTATGACCCAGCCATCCCATTACTGGGTATCTATCCTAAGAACCTGATATCAGATATCTCAAGAGTCCGTTGCACCCCTATGTTCATCGCAGCATTATTTACAATAGCCAAGACGTGGAACCAGCCTACATGCCCAGAAACTGATGATTGGATAAAGAAGATGTGGTATATATACACAATGGAATACTACTCAGCCATAAAAAAGACGACATTGGCCCATTCACAACAATGTGGATGGACCTCGAGGGCATTATGTTAAGCGAAATAAGTCAGTCAGAGAAAGACGAACTCTATATGACTCCACTCATAGGTGGAAATTAGTATATTGAGAAGGAGATCTGATCGGTGGTTACCAGGGAAAAGGGGGGGTGGGGGGAGGGCACGGAGGGGGAAGTGGTGTACCCACAACATGACTAACAAAAATGTACAACTGAAATTTCACAAGCTTGTAATCCATCATAACATTAATAAAAAAAAAAATTAAAAAAAAAAAAAAAAGAACTCTCAGAGGCCACGGAGCCTGGGATTCTGACCTCGGAAATATTGCCGTGTCTTTCAGCTCAACCAGCTCTTCTGAAACAGCAGTGGCAGGAGTTATTTTTCTGACTGTCAAGTTTTAGCATTCAGTTGAGTTTCAACTCAGGACCTAATGACTCTGGAAAGTTCTCATTCTGTAAAAGTATTCCCATTCAACAGTCTCTCAGTTCTAGCTGTTATGGAAGAGAATCCTTGGAATATAGAACTGTTACCTAAAATCCAGTGTCTTCCTAAACCAGTGAGCCCAACAGGTTTAGAACCTCAAGGAAGCCTGTGTAAACTCAGAAGTCATGGAGGTACCTAGTGCTGGGAACCATGGAATATAGTGTGTAGGAATCATGCCTTAGTCAAGATTCATGGAAGATGGGGGCCTAGAACCAGTTGACTTAGGATCCAGCAGTCTAACTGTGCTGTTCAGTAGTGCATCCACTAACCACATGAGGCAATTTAAGTTTTTATACACCTGTTGTGATAGGGTTCACATACCGTGTGTTCATCTGCTTATCTCTTAGGATTTTCTATATATGATATGTCATCTGCAAAAGGAAATAGTTTCACACCTTCCTTTCCAACCTGGATGCCTTTTATTTCTTTTTCTTACCTAACTGCCCTGATTAGAACCTCTAGTACAATGTGGTTACCACATGAGATGAGGGCAGACATTGCTGTCTTGTCCCTGGTCTTAGGGGGAAAGTTTCAGTCTTTCACCATTGAGTATGTTGTTAGCTGTGGGTTTTTCAAGGATGATATTTATCAGGTTGAGAAAATTTCTTTCTATTCCTAATGTGTTGAGTGATTTCTTTTTTAATCCTGAAGGATTTGTATTTTGTGAAACCTATATTCCATGTGTGTATTGAGATTATGTGGTATGTGTCCTTTATTAATACGGCATATTACGTTAATCAATTTTTCAGATAAACCAAACTTTCAGCTAAAGGTGAGGGATTAAGACCTTCTCAAGTCTTTCCTGGTTATGCACAGAGCCCTGCACACTTACAGCCTTCTAGATAACCACAAATCCACTGGAGCTTTCCAAAGCCCCCTATGGACATTTCATTCCCACAATTTTTCTTTTATGCTTCTGCTCACCTCTTGCCTGCCTCAACTGGTATAGCTCACTCAGGCCTCTGAAATGTAAAACACTTACCACTGATGTTTTTTCTTCAAGTGCTCTGGGCTAAAGCTTTCCTTACTGAGCAAGCTCTGAGTCAACTACAGAGAAGCCCTGAGAGTGAGGCTTTTTCAAGGAGCTGCCAGACAGGTCAAATAGTGACAGTTCATTGGGGATGGGTCTTTTGGGAGCTCCAAATCCATTATGGCTGCTAAGGTGTTGGTTTTCAGAGCGACCATGGTTCTGCGACTGATGGTTTTCAAAGTTATTGAGAATATTGTGAGGACAGGATGGGAATAGTGCACGTTATAATGCCACAGAGCTTACTCTCTTCACCAAGAATCAAGTTTTTCTTAACCAAACAGTCCTCAGATTGCTGTAAGCCTTTGGTTCATTTATAGACTTCTGAAAATATTGATTTTGACCATTTTGACCAGTCTTCTCATTTTTTTGTATTTTCAGAAATCCTTTCTCCAACATTTCCCTGTGACTAATTATTTATAAATCAATTATATTAAATTAAAATATATGAGAAATTTAGCTCCTTGTTCACACCCAAAAGGCACATTTTAACTTCTCAATAGCAACATAGCACTAATGATGACTGCATTGGGTAGGGCAGACAAATGTTCACATCCTTAGAGAAAGTTCTCTTGAACAGGACCTAGAATCAGGGTAGAATTCCAGACACCCTTGTGCATCACTTGCGCCCTTCTAGCTCTGTCCCCACAGTAACCACACTGGGGGACCGTCTGTGTAACTTCTCACCATTGATGTGGAGACTGGACAGAGTTGCCATCTGTGAGGAATTCCTGTGACTGACGCAGAATGGTACCCAGCTACAGAGCCTTACCCTTACCCTGGACAAGATCAGCGTCTTTGTGGATGGGAAGGCTCCCTGGTCACTGGGGCTGGAGTAGGTTTCCAACTTCTACACCTGGGGTTTTTCCTGGGAATCGGGAGGACTGGAGCTGAGAGAGCATGGAACCTTCTCAGGCTAGTGGGAGGTGGCATAGTCCCCCAGGCTTTACCCACCATTGAGGGAGAGAAAAGGAGACCCAGTGGAATATAAGAGGCCTTCTCCTAGACAGCTCTGTGAGCTCAGGCTGGTCACCTCCCCTCTCTGGACTCTGTTTCCTTATCTCTGCACTGAAAGCCACTTGGCCAGATGGTCAGTGAGGGCCTCTAGCTGTGTGTGAACCAGCATTGACAAGTGTGGCAGGGTGGACCTGTTTCCACATCCATAGGCTGTATAAAAATAGGAACGAGCCTGACTTGGCCCACAGGCTGTAGTTTGCCAAGTCCTGCTCTAGATCAGCACCATGCACTAGAGCTTTCTGCAAAGATGGAAATGTTCTATATCTGTGCTGTCCAGTGCATAACTACCTGTGGCTATCGAGTACTTGAAGTTACATTATTGTGACTAGGATTTATGGTTACCAATTTCTAACGGTACTGAAGTACCAGATTTTTAATTTTACTTAATTAAAATTAATTTTAATTTAAAAAGGCACTTGTTGCAACTCCACATTGGACAACACATCTATAAGAATTTGGCTGGAGAGAGGTTGCACAAGTACAGGTACCTGAAACCCTCCCCCCATGCACAACAGGTGCTGTGTGTCCAAACTCTCCCGGAGTTTATGTTGTAGTTGGTAACAACAATGATAGGTGATTCAAAATTATAAATTATGTGACGTGAAGCAATCCATGATTGGGAGTGGTAATCTGAGAAGGCTACTTGGAGGAAATTATGTTATAAGACAATCCTTAAAAATGAGTATAAAACAACTCAGTAAAGGAGAAGTGGATGAATATTTTTCTAGGCAGAGAAGAAAGCGTTTGAGTGAGAATTTACAAATTTAGAGAGATCCCATGGGCTTGCCAGGTATGATGATCCATTCTGCCTGCGACCATCATAAGGTGACTCAGCCCAATTTCAGTTCTCCGTGCCCAGAGGTATAAGTTTGATTTAATTTGTTACTCTCTTGTCGTGCGATAGTGACCTTGAATATGTAGCAAAATTCCCTGATTTTTCAGAGGTGCAAAATGGGGTTGAAACATCACGATGTCTACTTGACTTTAATATTTCAATGAAAATATCCATTTTCATTGAAGCAAGGGTGGCAAGTTTTAAGAATTTACACACTGGAAGAAATATTGTTTCACTTGGCTAAAATATACATTGTTAAATCTAGGTGATGGATGTTTCTGATATTGTTCTACTTTTCTGTGTTTGAAAAGTTTTATTTAAAAAAGTAAAACACACATGCATTCTCCATTCCATTCACTTCCAGGGTATTCTCCCAACAGAAATGGTGCCTTGACTGAGAATTCTGGTCAACCTCAAGGAAACCCCAGCCCAGGGTGGGGAGGCAATATCTTGATGCTCTGACCCATAAAAGATAACCATGCAAACAGGGTCTTGGGTGATGATGAAAGTTGGCCAACCCATGTCAAGGAGTGTTGCAACACAGTGAGGGGACAGCAGCAGCCCTGGGAGAATTACAAGAGGTGGCTCACAGGAACAATTGTCTGCCCATATCTCCCCTTCTAGACCATCGTTCTCATTTGCTTGGCAGGATTCATGGTGCTCATCACATGCCGGATCTGCTGTCTCCTGGCAAGCAGGGAAGTGTTGCTTGTCTTCTTACTATTGGGTTGTAAGAGCTCTTTGTATATTATAAACACATGTGCTTTGCTAGGGATATGTTTCGCAAATGTTTTCTCCCATTGACCACTTGGTATGCAGAGCTCCTTTAGAGCTTAAATTAATAGTGAAATTATCTACATGACTCTTAGTGACTCACTCCCACATCCCAGATATTTCCATCAACCCAAATGGTCTTGTGCAAAAATAAATAACTCAGAAAACATATCCGCCCACAACCAATTCCTGATTTCCAGTTTTTACTCAAATGCTCATACAACAGATACTCATTCCTCAAGATTGGAAATAATGCCAGATCACCACATCCTCACCTTCATTTCTCTTCTCCTCTTCATTCTCCTCTCCTATCATCCCAGGATTCCATGGGCTATGATCTCAATAATTCCCTTGGAATGATCCAAACTTTCTTACTGCTCATATCTGTCTTGTAAAACTTCAAACCCAGAAGATCCTGGTTATCTGCCATGCCCTACCTGCTGCTGGTCTTATGTTAACTGCTAAGAAAAGCACATAACATATGTTGGTACCACTGTATATCCAATATCATCTACCTCAACTGGGAAGCATCCATAAAGCCTGGACATTTTACTTTCTTTTTATGTGTCAGTAATTTAGAGCCTGTTTTTAATATTCTCCACTTTCCTTATTCCTTCCAACATATTCAAAGTCACTTAACTTTCCTCACATTTCACAGAGAAATTGCTGTCTATAACTCCTTTTCTGTAGTGGTGCACCATTGCGAAAAGATCATCTATCTTATGTGTCTCTGTCCCACCACCTCCTCAGATCCCCCACACTCTATCTGCCCTCAGTATTCTATGAGTGATTCCCTTGGTAAGGCCGCACTGACTCCTTTCTTACTAGACCCAAGAGAAACTTTTCATTATTCATCCTACGTGATCCTTAAATGGAAATCTTTTAAGCATGGTTCCAGCAACTTAGAGATGTGAATCTTGTTACAACTGTCAACGTTATAATATAATGTATATACGAAAAAATTCAAGTTACGAATGGAGATTATGCTACAGCTGAAGGGTACAAACTGGATTTGTGGAACCAATAAAACCCCCCAGAATGTAAACTCTCTCATTATTAATTTTTATATAGATTGCATCACGAATAATATCATGGTTATAATGGGTTAAAATATACTATTAAAATTAGGTTCAGCTGTTTGTTTTTACTTTCTTAAATGTGCCACTAGAAAGTTTTGATTTCATGTTATAGAGTGTAAATGCTACTATTGCACAGCACCGGTCAAGGCAGGAGTGAAAATAAAGCACAGAGAAAGTGGTTAGGGGGGCCCGCTGGGTGGTGCAGCGGTTAAGTTCACATGTTCCGCTTCTTGGCAGCCTGGGGTTCACCGGTTTGGAACCCGGGTGTGGACATGGCAATGATCTGCAAAAGCCATGCTGCGGTAGTCATCCCACCTATAAAGTAGAGGAAGATGGGCATGGATGTTAGCTCAGGGCCACTCTTCCTCAGTGAAAAGAGGAGGATTGGCAGTAGTTAGCTCAGGGCTAATCTTCCTAAAAAAAAAAGTGGTTAGGGAACATTTTTCCCAAGAAAAGGAGTGTACTCTGCCCCACACTGCAAGAGGCAGTAAACACTCTCATTCACACACACAGACACACAAAATGAAACAAATGTCATCCTAGGGTCCCACCACTACTTCTCAAGTGGCATGAAGTTGCACTCCTACATAGTCCTAAATAGACTAATCTCAAGAAAGTAATCAGAAATCAAGATAATTTACCAATCAGGAAGATCTAAAACCAGAGACTAAGGGTCAAAATTTTTTGTGTGAATTTTCCATCAATGGCTTCTGTTATTAATTCAATATGCTAGGGAGACTCTTTGAAGGAGAGTTCTTTTAAAACTCACTTTTTCTTTACTATGTAAATGTATACAAGATATGT
Organism: Equus asinus; assembly: GCF_041296235.1. Classification (NCBI taxonomy): domain Eukaryota; kingdom Metazoa; phylum Chordata; class Mammalia; order Perissodactyla; family Equidae; genus Equus; species Equus asinus. The sequence continues at coordinate 70,527,737 of NC_091790.1, read as the reverse complement.
AAAGAATAATTGAATTACACTAGCCAATCAATGAAAAGGAGATGATAGAATACAAACATCACTACTATAAATCACTACTGGATTAGCGAATTGGTCAGGGAACAGATGACATTGGATTAATTTGGACCTCATTGGGATGATTCTGACTTCATGAACCATCATATTGCAGGTATTATGCTAGGACCTATGAAACAGCCATCCCCACCCCACACACAGTTTAACTATCAAGGCCCACCAGCAAGACCGGTCCTTGCTGACAACTCCCCTGACTCCACCCCTCTGACAACACCTGGAGAGTTTTACACAAATCCCACCCTGTCACTGCATGCTTCTACCTGCCACAGGCCAGGAAACGTTTCTACAAGGCTCATGTTCTGTGCATGCCCAGATCTGGGGATGACACTTCTCCTTAGTGTGAAGAAAAGGATCAGAGTGCAGACCCTGTGAGCTGCAGCAATTAGGACAAGGACTGGGGTTTGTGACAGAGAGAAGAGAACTTTTAGAGGGAATCTTCACTAGGGTCCAAGAAGCCCCAGTGATTCCTGGATAGAATCAAAGAAGACACTTAAGGATAGAACACATAGGTTTGGGTGTGATTCTGCTTGGGAATGCCTGTAGGATGACATATGTGACAGTGGTAAAGCATTCAACAGTGTTGTTCATTCTTTTATTCATTGTATGTCATGGAGTGCTTTCTACATACATCCGGGCACTAGCCTCACCCTCTGGAGCTTATGAACAGGGTCAGAAGATTTTTTTAATTTTATTTATAATGCATAGATACAGTGCTTATGATATGCTAGGTGTTCCAAGCATTTTACAGACATTAACGCCTTTAATACTCTCCATGACTTTACAAAGTGGCTACACTTATCATTATTGCAAGATGACATTATTGACAGATGAAGAAACTGAGGCACCAACGACATAGTAATTTGCCCAATACACATATCTAGTAAGTGACTGTGGTAGAATTTGAGCATGAGATGTTTGCTCCATTTTCTATGCTCCTAATAATGATATTTGCTCTCTAAAGACTTCACACATTGAAAAAATTTGATCAACTTATCCATTTTCTTGGTGTATTCAATAGCCTATCTTATCTGTTTGAAAAATATAATACCTGCATAGAAACTATTGCACATACACACCCAAAAACATTTACTATGTACCAGGGGACTTTTGGAGAATAAGCAAAAAAAAAGATTGGCAACAGATGTTAGCTCAGGTGCCAATCTTAAAAAAACAAAAAACTTAGACATGATCCCGTCACCTTGGCTGTATTAAGTTGTTCAGAATCCAGTAACTAACCACATCATGGTTACATGAGGATATGCACACCAGGAGGCAGGGAGTATTGGGAGCCATTGTGAAGAACCCATAGGCCAACATGAGGCACTTGGGTCCATAAAACAGGAGACCCTGGAAGGTTTAATGCCAGTGGATGACATTAGATGAATATCTGAATTTCATTTACTTTCAACCCTTTAAAGATGCAGGCCTGAATATGAGGCCTGGTGGGGCAGTGAATTTCCCAAGATCACACAGCTGAAACCCAGGCCAGCATTGAGAGATAGTCCATGGTATATCCCACGCTTTCTTGTAATTATTTCATCTGTAAGTTTGTGCATCAGACACATGTGACGCTAGCCCACAGGTGTTGTAGATGTCATCTCATATACACCTGACCATATGCCTAGGTAGTAGTTTTGAGCATCATCACCATTGTGCAGGTTGGGAGAGTGGGGAAGCCCTGAGAGGCACAATGGTTTTTCCAGGACACAGGACTGGTAGAAAAAAAGAGGTCTGAATTCAGTTCTGCCTCCTCAAAGCTGGAGCCCTGGCTTCATCCCCAAGGATCTGTGGGCAGGGTTGTGATGGATATTTGTGTACAGTTATGGAGATGACATGAGCAAGGAGGATGAGCAGTCAGAGCCCAGAAGGCTCAATGCCTCAGCACAATGCCTTGCAAGCACAACACAATGTCTGCCTGTTTAGCACTCAGCAGAGTGCTGTCCATTTGAGCATTCAGCACAGTGGTTGGTGAGCACTCAGCATAACGCCTGCATGATGAGCACTCAGCACTGTGCCTTCCTGTGACAAATAGAAATGGCAAGCAATAGGATATATTGGAGAATATGAGGAAGCCACTTGATGTAAACCTAATTTGGCCTGACTTTGTTTTTTCCAAAAGGGACTGAGCACAGCCATTGAGCACGCATTGTATATCTGCTTTAAAACATTTACTATGGCAAGAACAAATGGCCTTAATTAAGATAAAGGTGCAACTTCCCCCCACATTGGCATTTCCTTAGGGGTAAGCATCTTTCCTTAGTCTAGGAACTGATTGCTGTGCTCACCCTTGACCACCCAGCTCACCTGTGACCACCCAGCTCGAGACAGCAGACCTGCCACCCTGCTGTGTTCACTGAGACAGCAGACCTACCTGCTGTTTCCATCAATCATCATGCCGACACAGCAGTCTCACGACTGTTGTAAAAGGACATTTCAATCCTGTGTGAAACATCCTTTTTGGGGGTATATAACCACTCTGTGCACCCCACTTCTTTGGTGCCCTTTCTTCCTTTGGGAAGAAAGGGCCCAGGCCATGGTCCTCACATTTTAGCTCAGAATAAGCTCACCCAAATTTTCACTTATAGATTGGTTATGGATTATTTTCATTGACACCTGTGAGAACTCAACACTGTGCATGGTGCTCACTCAGCCGAGTGCCTTCCTGGTGAGCACTCAGCACAAGGCCTGCATGGTGAGCTCTCAGCATATTGCCTGGTGAACATTCACAAAGCTCACGCCAAGTGAGTGATAAGCACAGTGTCTGCCTGGTGAGCATTCAGCACAGTGACAGCCAGGTGAGTACTCAGCATAGTACCTACACTGTGAGCATTGTGCAAAGAGGCTGGTGAGCAGTCAGCACAGTTCCTATCTGGTGAGGACTCAGGATATTGCCTGTCAGATGAGCACTCAGCAAAGTACCTGGTCAGCATTCAGCAGACTACCTGCCTGTGGAGCACTCAGCAAAGTGCTAGGGGAGCACTCAACACGGTGCTTCATGAACACACAGAACTTCCCATATTTGCATTCTTAGCCCTGGCACCTCCATTCCCAGGTCTCTTTCTCTGAGGCCACCAACAGAGTTCTTCCTCAGGCACCTCTGCTACACATTTCCTATGAAGGGAAGAGGAAAAACCTGAAGACACTTTTTCCCTCTCTGACTCAGTAATCCACACTTCTCCACTCCTATCTCATCCCTCCTAGCCCCCAGCATCCAGAGAAAAAAATGAAGCCTTTTGTCTGGGGCTCTCCAAACAGTGAGATGACCCACATATCTGTGCTGATCCACATGACTCTCAACCAGTAAGCCATTCCATGGGAGAAAATTAAATAGGAGGAGACTAAATTTCCAGTTCTAGTTTCTTGCTTATACCATCACAGTAAGTGATTAAAGGCTTAACTCCTTCATTTTGGGTTTGTATTTTAATCAGTCACTCTGACACCTGGCAGTTCAGCTGTCTCTCTCTCAGCCCAGCTGATCTCCTGACACTATCTTTATATAATTGTGTTACAAGATTCAGGAGGATAAAAGACAAGTTTAAATATTCTGTTGGAGGGGCTGGCCCCTTGACCGAGTGGTTAAGTTCACGTGCTCTGCTGCAGGTGGCCCAGTGTTTCGTTGGTTTGTAATCCTGGGTGCAGACATGGCACTGGTCATCAAACCATGCTGAGGCAGCATTCCACATGCCACAACCAGAAGGCCTCACAACAAATAATATACGACTATGTACCGAGGGGCTTTGGGGAGAAAAAGGAAAAAAATAAAATCTTAAAAAAAATTCTGGTGGAGAAGTGGAAGATAAACTTTCAAAAAGACAAAGTAAATTTGGAGAAAGGAAAATAAAAATTCTAAAACTGACAAGTAAAATAATATTAAGAACTCAACTGATGTGTTTGAAAGTATACATCTTAGAAACAGCTAAGGAAAAATTAATAAGCAGGATAAATGGTTGGAAAGAAATCCAAAATAAAGTCCAAAGAGGCAAAATTTTGAAGAAGAGAGAGAGAGACCATGAGAATGAAATAGAAATAATTCTAAAATGCATTCAGCTATTACCACAGGTTAAAGGGACACATGGGCAGCAACAATATTGAACTGAAAATGACTAAGCATTTTTAAACTGATGAGTGACTACTCCATAGAGACAATAAGCTCAGTGGATCACAAGCACAACACAAAAAACAAATTCCACATCTACAGTGAGTATAATAAAATCACAAAAAAGAGAGGAATGAAAAGACAAAGAGAAAACCTGAAAGCAGTCAGGAGGGGGCAAAAACAGGAAGGAGAGGAGGAAATAAGGAAAGAGAGAAAGAACAAATTCAACAGATATCTCTTTTTTCAACAGCAAAAATGGAAGCTGGATCACAGTGGGAAAAAAATAGCTTTAATGTGCTGAAACAATAGAATGACAAACTCAAGAACTGTAAAGAAAACAAAAATATCTTTTGGAAAATAACAGAAAACGAAAACATTTCTAGAAAAACAAAAACTGAAATTTATCATTAATGTGTTGTCACAGAGCAGAATTTGCTACCCCAAAATGTGCATTTTTGGCTTGATTATTTTTTTTTAAGATTTTTAAAATTTTTTCCTTTTTCTCCCCAAAGCCCCCAGTACATAGTTGTATATTCTTCATTGTGGGTCCTTCTAGTTGTGGCATGTGGGATGCTGCCTCAGAGTGGCTTGATGACCAGTGCCATGTCCGCACCCAGGATTCGAACCAATGAAACACTGAGCCGCCTGCAGTGGAGCGTGCAAACTTAACCACTTGGCCACGGGGCCAGCCCCTTGGCTTGATTATTTTTAGGAACAAAAGACCAAGAAGATCCGTTGACTTTCCTCCTAACTTCCTAAAGGATTTTAAGATAGAAGGCCTGTTCCAGGAAGGAGCTCTCACCATAGATAACTATAGTGTAATATGTAGTAGGTGTGGCAGACAGGGAGGAGCCTAGCAAGGCCCATTTGATCAAAACTCTCCTCATGTCCCACACTCTCTGCCAAACATGACAAACATTTGTTGACCAAACACTTACTTTTCCTTCTCTTAGTGAATTGCCTCCCTCCTCTTTGAAGTCTCAAGCCACTACCCTCAAAACCCTCTTTTGTCTTCAGCTGAAGTATTTAAGGTATTTCAGGTGGTGGCTCCAGCCATTTTGGGGAATTACTCAGTTTTCCTGTGTTTCTCCCATGTATACATGTTCTTAACTTTCTTTGATTTTCTCCTGTTATTCTTTCTCATGTCAATTTAATCCTTAGACCAGCCAGAAGAACCAAGAGGAAAGAGGAAAATTTCTTGCTCCCCTAAAATATCAAACTGAAGGATAATAGTGAAGGATATTTTTTGAGAGAAAGGGAGGAAATCTCATGATGGAGAAGTAGGAACAACGTAAGAACAGCAAAATTAATAAATATGTGGGTAGCTCAAAATAAATAATCTATAAAACAAAGATAAAATGTGATAGGCTTCAAATATATATTTTCATATATTACATTTATAGTTTTATAGTTATATGATAATTTAAGCACACAACAATAATAATCTAGAAGTCAGAAAGAGGTAAATGGGATTCTTGCACTCTGTGGGAAGAAGGTATACATACTAATTAATGTTAGACCTTGATAAAGTAGGGTAGCCACTAAGATAATAGGAAAAATATTTACTCCTCTGAGAAGAGAGAGCACACAGGAACGAGAAGGGAGTATTACTAGAGATGTGGTGGAGGAGAAGGAGCAGGAGGAGGGAGAGATGGGGGAGGGAATTCAGGAGAGAAGGGGTGTCTGGAAATCCAGAGGAAAGTGTTTCAAGAAGGAGGAGTGTTCAATTGTATAATCGGTGTCAAATGCAGCTGAAAGGTTGAGTGAGATGAGAGCAAAAACTTAACCTTGAATTTAGCAAAATGGAAATCATCGGTGACCTGGAAAAAGACATTTCAGTGAAGTGATGTGGAGAAAACTCCTGAATTGGTTCAGGAGAGAACCTGAGGAGAGGCAGTTTGAATTTGAGCAGAGAAACAGAATGGGAAATGGAGAGGAATCTTGGGTCAAAGGAGGTCTGCCTGTTTAACACACATTAGGGCATGTTTGTACATGGATGTTGGCAAGGAATCAACCCAGATACAGGACTACAGCACTCTGAGATGCAGCCTGAAAGGACTTCCCAGCCCAATTTTACTCAAAGTTACCACTTTAGGTCAAGATGGTGGTGTAGGCAGACTCTGAACTCACCTCCTCCCGTGGACACAACAAATCTACAACTACCCTTGGAAAAATTAACCCTAAGAGAGAACTGAAAACTGGGTTAAAAGAACCCCCACAAAATGGGACAGGGCTGACTGAGGTGGAAGAGGCAGAAACTCCTTTCTGGAGAGAAAAAGACCACCTTCTAGCAGAGATGCTTCACGGCCAGCTGGGAGTAACCTTAAGCCTAGCCTCCCCAGGCACCTGCAGCAAGAGCAACACAAACAGAAGGGCACATATAGCGCACACAGGCGATACTCCTGGAACATTTGGAACTGGTGATGAGAGGGAAGCAAACTGCTGGACCTCATAAGGCATCTCTTATATAAGCCCACCTCTCCAAGATCAGGAGATGTAGCTGGCATACATGATACATAGATATAAGCACAGAGAAAGAGGCAAAATGAGGAGATAAAGGAATACATTCCAAGTAAGGAAACAGGATAAAACCCCAGAAAAAGTACTAAATGAAACAGAAGTAAACTACCTATGTGACAAACAGTTTGAAAAAAGAGTCATAAGGATGCTTGTTGATCTTGGGAGAAGAACTCAGTGAAAACATCAACAAAGAATTGGAAAATATAAAAAAGAACCAATCGGGGGCTGGCCCCGTGGCCGAGTGGTTAAGTTCGCATGCTCCACTGCAGGCGGCCCAGTGTTTTGTTGGTTCAAATCCTGGGTGCGGACATGGCACTGCTCATCAAACCACGCTGAGGCAGCGTCCCCCATGCCACAACTAGAAGGATCCACATTGAAGGATATGCAACTATGTATCAGGGGGCTTTGGGGAGAAAAAGGAAAAAAAAATCTTTTAAAAAATAATTTAATTTAAAAAAGAATCAATCTGAAATGAAGAATACAATACTAGAAATGAAACCTTCACTAGAGGGACTCAATAGCAGACTAGATACAGAAGAATGGATCAGCAAGATGGATGAAAGACCAGAGGAAATCACACAAGCTGAACAGATAAAAGAAAAAAATTTAAAAAGAGTGAGGGCAGTCTAAGGGACCTTTGGGACAACATCTAGCATACTAATATCTGTGTTATAGGTGTCCCAGGAGGAGAAGAGAGAGACAAAGGTGCAGAGAATCTATTTGAAGAAATCATAGCTGAAAACTTTCCTAACCTAAGGAAGGAAACAGACATCCAAGTACAGGAAGCACAGAGAGCACCAAATAAGAGAAACCCAAGGAGGCCCACACCAAGACACATTATAATTGAAAGGTCAAGAATTAAAGATGAGCGAGACTCCTAAAAGCCACAAGAGAAGAGCAACAAGTTACATACAGAGGAAACCCCATAATGCAATCTGCTGACTTCTCAGCAGAAACTTTACAGGCTAGAAGGGAGTGGCGCGATATATTTAAAGTGCTGAAAGGAAAATCCTACAGCCATAATACTCTACCCAGCAAGTTTATCACTCAGAATGGAAGGAAAGATAGTTTCCCAGACAAGCAAAAACTAAAGGAGTTTATCAGCAAGAAACTAGCTTTACAAGAAATGCTAAAGGGACTTGATTGAATGGAAAAGATAAGACCACAAATAGGAATAAGAAAATTACTTTTTAAAAACCAATAAAATCACTGGTAAAGGCAAATATACAATAAATGTAGCAGCTAATATCAAGGTCAAAAGACAAAAGTATTAAAATTATCTATTTCCATGATAAGAGGGTAATGGATACACATGCAGAAAAAAAGAGGTTAGATATGATATCAAAAACAGAAAATGTGGGATGAAGGGAGTAAAAGAGTAGAGCTTTTAGGGCCAGCCCAGTGGTGCAGTGGTTAAGTTCACATGTTCTGCTTCAGTGGCCCGGGATTTGCCAATTCAGATCCCAAGTGTGGACCAATGCACCGCTTGTCAAGCCATGTTGTGGCGGCGTCCCACATATAAAGTAGAGGAAGATGGGTATGGATGTTAGCTCAGGGCCAGACTTCCTCAGAAAAAGAGAGGAGGATTGATGGCAGATGTTAGCTCAGGGCTAATCTTTCTCACACACACACACACAAAAGAGTAGAGCTTTCAGTAAGAGGTCAAACTAAAGAGACCAGCAACTCAATATTGACCATGATACATGTAGACTATAATATATGAACCTCGTGCTAATGACAGACCAGACACCTATAATACACGAATAATTAATAGAACGGAACCCAAACATAATACTAAAGAAAGCCATCAAACTATAAGGGAAGAGAGCAAGAGAAGAAAGGAACTGAGAAGAATTACTAAAACACCCAGAAAAAAAAGCAACGAAATGGCAATAAGTACCTTCTTATCAATAGCTACTTTAAATGTCAATGGACTAAATGCTCCAATCGAAAGGCATAGGGTGGCTCATTGGATAGAAAAGTCAGTGGATACAGAGGAAATTATTAATAAATGCTATTTTGTATCAAGAAAGAAAAAGTACCAGCTCTAAGAGATAACACTAACACGTTCCCCATTAGCTCTTTCAAGAACGAACTTAAGGTAAAAGCAGAGCCCATGCCCACAAGTTCCTTTAGCTCATTATCAGAGCACTGCACACTATTTGTTGACCTTCACTGGAAGAATGGCTGCAGTGGACTTGCCGGGATGAGTTCTCTTACATATGAAGGGGGATCAGAATAAATAGTCTTAGTTGCAAAACGATATATTCTCCTGGTAAGAAAATAGATTCTTCATCATAGTAAATGTGGTGGCCACAAGATCATACCAGCTACAGGGAGCAGAACTGACCAATGGCCCCAGCCGCTGCTCTGAAATCCATCACTTCTTTGTGCTGAGGCCACGCCTCCCACAAGCTCTTCCCAGCCCATTACTGAGCTCAGCAGGGATAGCTTGGCTGCCCTCTTCCTGAAAGATGTGAGCTGCAGGGTTCCTCTATTGGTTGACTTTGGTTCAAGGTTGTCCCCCCTTTCCTCAAGTCAGACCTCTATTACAGTGTGAGAGCCCTGCCAGCTTCTCTAACTTCTACCACAATTTCTCTCTGAAATATTTCCCTGCCAAAATCCTTGTCATCTCTTGGAGGATCCAGATTTTCTTTAAGCAAAACAAGAAAATACTCAGTTTTCAAAAAATTTTTGCATCTATAATAACATCTATTCCTTATAAATATCCAATACATTACACAAAATGGAAATTGTAACCCCCACAGTTTGGATGAGGAAACGAGTTAAGTGATTTAGCCACGGTCCATTACCTTATTTTTGTTCAGTAGCTTCTCCATTTCCTAGTCTTCCATGATCAGTGTTCAGAAAAGAACTTTGAGTCTGCTTTCCCTTTTGATTAGTATTTCCCTACTATGGATAACAATAACACCTATAGTTTACTAAGCAGGCACTGTGTAAGCACTTTGCATATATTCAATTTTTCATTTAATCCTCACAACAACTCAGGGAGGTAGATACATCCCCCTTTATATATATGTGAGGAAATAGCTCCCAGGAATCAAGTGACCTGCTCAGGTCACTCACCTACTAAGCAGAAGGCCTAGGACCAGCCCCTGACTCTAAATCTAGTGCCATTAGCACTTATCATAACACGTCATATCTGTCAGCATTTTACTAAGCACACCTACATTCATTAGGAAGTGGGATGGGCACCCACCAGCAACTCCCCCTGCAGAGGTCTGGAGATGACAAGAGCCAGGGAAAGGAGGAGGTGGTGATAGGAGGTGACAAGGTACAGGCAAAGGTGAAGATGAGTAACCTTCTCCCAACTGCTCCATCTCAGGTTGCAGAAGAGTTGCTCATGGCCACCTGTACTCCAAGGGGTCTTATTTCAAAGAAAGTATGGGGGGAAGTAAGCTTTTATTTAAGAGGTTGCAGCAATTATTTTCGCAAATAATTCTCATAAAAATGTTAGGAGATGGGACCCAGCTCCCTCCCACCTGCCAGCCATGGAATGGGGAAGAAAGTATTAGACACTCAAGCTTCTCCATGGTCCAATCTTTAGCCTCCTCTCCAGCTTCATCTCCCCTCATACTCTGTTTTACTTGATGCTTCAATACAGCAGCATCCTTACCGTGCTGTCACATATCACTGTACATTCAGTCATGAAGTTCACTGTCTAGTTCACCCTTACTTCCCTTCCCTTGGCGAACTCTTACTCATTTCTCCACATCTCAGCTCAGCCACCATATACTTCAGGAAGTCTTGCTCAACAACCGAATTGAGAACTCCCAGAGGACACCTCCTCTGTGTTCCCCTATCCTACCCTCAGTGCTTACCTTGCCTCAACATTTCCCTTATTACGTGAGATTATCTCACACTAGAGATACAAACAAAATTTTCTCCTTAAAACCTCACTCATACCACATCACTCTGGCCCATAAAGTGCTTCAAGAGGCATCCTATGGAAGGTAAGAGAAGATACAGGTCCCATGCTCTGACCTTTAAGGCCCTAAATGGCCTGGTCCCTGACCTTCTCTCCAAACTCCTCCTTTGTCCTTGCTTACTGTGATGCCACTGTCTGTTTTCAGATCCATCACCCTGCCAAACCGTCTCATGCCTTAAGACTTATTTCCTGAGCTCTTAGCACAGTTGTTCCTTTTTATTCTCCAGGGCTTTGCTTGAAAGTTGCCTTCTTACAGGCACCTTCCATCTCCACCTCTAGAACTGTCATCCTTTCCCACTGTTCCCTATTTCTTTTCTTCACTGAAACCACAGAATTTTATAATTAAGATATTTATTGACTTATTCATTTATTGTTTTCTTGTTATTTAAATCTCTAATTTAGTGGAAAACACACCGTCAACTCTTCATGCTACTGGAAAGCACAATCCAGACTTTTTAATCTGTATCCTTCCAGGGTGTTTGGTGCACTGTTACATCCTCAAACGTGCCAAGTAAATGAATGAGCAAGCAAAGTTCAGGAATGACATAAAAAGAGAGGGAATTACAAAATAGCAGAGATTTAAATAAATTAAATATTAGTGTTAGTTTCCATAATAACTTGCATTGAGGGAACTCTGAGTGCTTTAAAAACACTAATTTACACTCTGCTCACAGGAAGAACTCATTATCTCTAACTTACGAGCAAAGAAAGTCAGCCAAATGAAGCGACTTTTCCAAAAGGAATATAATGCATTAAATAGGGAGCTTGGTCTAAACTCTGAATAGCTTTATTTTATACCCTGTCTTGTTCCCAAAGGATTTTCGATGGCTTTGAAAGACACAGACAGTTACACAATTTAGAGTGTTCACAAAAACAAAACAAGCCAGTTGCTCAGGAGAAGCACGATTATTCCTGGTACAAGGTCTGAAAGAAACTTCTTTCTTGGGTCCACACAAAGGACAGAAAACCACATCCTCAATCACATCCTCCAGGCAAGGAAGCAGTGGGGCTCACGGGGTTGTTTGCGGCACTCCTCAGTGTGGGCCAATGGCGCGGGGCCAAGGCTCAGATCCACAGAGCAATTCTCCAAGGAATCAGATCAAGACAGCCCAGGTGTGCAATTCTCTGATGGCCTGTCTTAATCCAAAAAGAACATCTGGAGATTCTGGAGGAATCATTTAACAGCACACTCTTCATACGCTGGGCTCTGTGAATTTTACTTTTCACCCAAAAACTTCTAATAAGTACTACCTAACAGTGAAATTGAATGTGACAAGCATCTGGAACACGGTCAATGTTGTGTAACAATGAAGATTTCCATCTGATTTATCAGTCAGATGACCTGGGGAAGGGTATATTAGCTAAGGTGTAGGTTAAGCTGTTCTAACAAAGAGACCCCAAAATACAGTGACCTAGATAAAACCACACTAACATTTTGGGAAAAAACACTGGGAACTTCTGGTCCTGTTGCCTGTGTTAACTAGGCCAAGAGGCCCATGGTGGGTAAGGAGGTCCTGTGGACCCACTGAGTGGGGCCTCAGAGAAGGGGCTTAGGGGGTCACTTACTGGGCTTCTGCGTTTCCTGTCTATAGTGCAGGAATTAGAGCTGTCCACTGTGATGTTTCCTCCTTTTAATACTATGGCTGGGGCTGTTCTTCTATGAGGCATGACCAAAGTGTAGACCCCTCAGCCAGGAGTTCTCCACTGTGAGGGTTCCAGCAGCCCGACCAGATGGAGGGGATGGAGGGAAAGGTGGCTTTGAAAATGCAAGTTCCACCTACCCGGGTCCCAGTATTTCCATTTTAGCCACTGAGCTTTTATCAGCCAGGGAGCTTTTGCTGGGTTTCAAGCTGCCTCAGGAGCCCTCAGGAGCCGGCCTCAGGCGCCATTAATTAAACCCGCTTTAGCCCGGCAGCATGGCTGCAGGGTCAGAGTGTGGAGGATGCCGGGAGGAAGGGGAGGGTCGTGAAGAAGGAAGGGGAGGGCCGTGAAGGAGCACAGAGCGTGGTGGGCGTGGGGAGGGGTGTGGGAAGGGGTGTGAGGGGAGGGGCTTGAAGGAGCGCAGAGCGTGATATGCGTGGTGACGGGCATGATGGAGGAAAGGGTGGATACATCGGTGCCTTCCTAAGAGCTGTAAGCAGCAGTGACTGTGACTCCTTTCAGCCCTCAGGCCATGGAGCAGTGGGCCTTTTGCTGCAATTTGCGCTTGCCCTGAATCTTTGGGGTGGGGCCTTCAGCCTGGGTGAGGCGTGAAGGGGGCGTTCCTGACGCCACAGGCGTCCAAGTCTTATGGCAGGCACCACTGTCACGCTCAGACTTCTCAGACTTGGTCTCAGGCTCACCTGCTGTCTCTATGGGGCGGCTGTGGACTCTTCAGGTGGGTCGGACTCACTTTGGGGGGCTCAGAGCTGGGGTGGGGTGAGCACAGCTCAGCAGGCAGGGGATGAGGGGCAGGGTGGGGGATGGGGTGGAGGGTTCTGTGGCCATTTGGGGTCTCCTGGAGTGACCATATACAATTGAGAGGCTGCTGTTACCTGTTATCAGATGCATAGGACTAAACTAAATGATAGCGGATGCTTGGAGGTCCCAGAGAAAATTCACAATGGAAGCCTCACTGCAGGTGGGGCAGGCTAGGGCCATCCTTCTGTATAGAAGTATCAGGGAACCTTGGGTTGTGTTTCTGGACCATCTGTCCTTCTACCTTGTAGTGAACACAGGGAATGTGTACAGATAAGAGACAGAGGCTGTACCTGCCGATCCGGGTTCTCTAAGTCTGTTCCATTCTGCAGAATGGTCAGCATGGCTTCATTCAAATAACATACTTATTACTTATATGCATTGAGTGTTTGATGCAAAAGAAGTGCTTTGCAAATTAGCTCATTGGGTTGGTCAACATTTGTAAGAGGTTGTTAAACCATTTCACAAAGGAGAAAGGTAAGGTTCCTATAGGGGAAATGTTTACACATAATCACAGTTATATGTCACAGGCAATTGATATTGCCTGCTGTGTGATGAGTCTGTGATTCACTTTAAATTGGTGAGGAGAATCTAGTTATGTATTCTTAAGTTGACAACCAATAAACTGTATTAAGCGTGCCAGTCTGTAAATGAGATTTACCATATTATTGCACATCGTGTGATATTCCTTAATAATGAAGCTAGTATGTATTAAGGCTGTGTACAGACTGTATATACGTTTGCGGTTATGCAAGAATAACACATGCCAGATCAGCACAGGGAAGCGTTTGGCTAGAACCCCAAAGAGGACTTCAGCTTTATATACCTACAGCCTCATTTCCCCAACTCTATCATGTCAACTTTCTGCCCCTGGACTCTGGTAGAGATGTCCCTGTCTGAACCAGAATGTCCACAATGTTTTAGGAATCAGCGACCTTCATGGATGTGGTTCTGGGCTTCACCCAGGAAGAATAGGCCTTGGTGGGCGCATCCTGGCAAAAGCTACACAGAGATGTGATGCTGGAGAACATCATTCATCTTCTCTCTGTTGTTGAGTCTGTCAATAAGGATTTATTTACTCAACAAGTATCCAGAGAAGTTTCCACATATCATGCTCCCCTCAGCTCTCATTTTTATTCTTTCATAACACAACTACGAGAAGGTAACTCTGTTTATTGATTTAATGACATGTAGTTTGCCCCTTCACTAGAATATAGTCTTCTTGACCACAATTTTATGTCTTTGTTGCTGCTCTATTGCCAGCACCCAGAACAGTGCTGAAAACTCAATGGATTTTTTTTAATAACTAAAAAATAAGATTAAACAGTTCCTAAGTAATTATTCTGTTCTAAGCAGTAAGCCCAAAGTTTGAGGCCACAGTAGAAAAAACCACCAGGCAACATAAATTTAGGTTATTCTGGATTAACTAGAAACATTTAATTCCTCATTTGTTGAAAACACTGGGAATCTTTACTCTGTGAGCTTGCTCATGCACATCCACGAGTTCCTCAATGCTTTTGGCTTGGTGTCATGGTGTTCCTCCTGCTCTGCTCAAGGACTTACAAGGTTTTCTTCAATGCTCACTTAGTCGTTCATTGAGATCCTGTCCTTTACTTGAGGAATATGTATGGTTCCTAAAAGACAGTTCAAAATTCAAGTGGCTTTTCCCCATGAACAGGGTGGCAGGTCTGCAAATAAGACAGAATTTCCCATTGGAGCAAGGAGAGGAGTTGTGGAGGGAAGAAAGGGGATTCCCACAAGGCCTGAGGCTGGGTAAGCTCCAGGCATGTGTGTTCACTATGAGGAAAAGCCTAGTCAGTGAGGGATCAGGACCTTGGTAATGCCAACTGCAGATTTCCTTAAGTCCATGGTCTTTTCAGGAAAGTATGGGAATCCAGTGGGGAAAAATTCTCAATGTTGTCATTATTCCTAGCATTTATCAATGTCTTTTATTCATAGTTTATGTCCTCTTTGGATTGAAAGTTTCATATTGTGAACTTTGCCCTCATCCCTTCCCCTTGATGATTTCTTCTCTCATAACCTTACCAAAATCCGTCTTAGTTTTCTCTTCAATCTTGAGAACATTTTGTAATTGACAGTGCCCTAAAACATGTTTCTAGACACTAGTGCATTGCTCCATTTCACATTCTTGCCCTGTGTAAGGGTCAATATTTGCCTTGCATGCTGTACAACACTTTGGTTCCCTAATGCCTCTTGAGAAATTTATTTTTTAATTGACTTTAGGCAGGAGAAGTAACCTTTAAAACCAAGAAATGGTACCTATACCAGGAAGGATCCATCTAACTGCACAGTGATGGTAAGTTTCTTGGGTTGAACCCTGGTCCCCTACGTTAGAGGCCTGGGAATGGGATGATTACTAGTAAAGCACAATAACGGGACTATAATTTGAGTTGGGAGTAAGTGCCATCCCAGCAGAAAGTTTTGCATAATTTTAATTTAGGAAAGATATTGACCTGAGCTCAGAGCTACAACCTGAGTTCTTATAAAAGGAAAATTGTATAAACACGGCTCAAATACCTAGTCTATGAAACACAATGATGTTACAAAATTAACCAACTGTACAGTTGAGGTGTTATAAAGAGGAAATCTCTGGGCTGGTCCAGTGGCACAACAGTTGAGTTCACACGTTCCACTTCAGTGGCCCAGGCTTCACGAGTTTGGATCCCCAGTGCAGACATGGGACCACTTGGCAGGCCATTCTATGGCAGACGTCCCACATATAAAGTAGAGGAAGATGGACACAGATGTTAGCTCAAGGCCAGTCTTCCTTAGCAAAAAGAGGATTGGCAGCAGATGTTCGCTCAAGGCCAGTCTTCCTTAGCAAAAAGAGGATTGGCAGCAGATGTTAGCTCAGGGCTAATCTTCCTCAAAAAAAACAAAACAAAACAAAAGAAGAAGAAATCTCAATGCATGCAAGAGAGTAACACACCGTGCATATGTAACTTACATAGGGAAGGTTTTTAACCAGGAACTATGACTGACTGATTAGCCTAGAATTCATACATAGAGAAAAGAACAAATGAACGTCTGTGGGCAGTCTTTTAAGTGCCTCTTATCTCCTCCAATAAGCAGAAATCTCACGTTGGGGAAGAACCCATTGAACAGAACTAGTGTGAGATGTTTTCACTCACAGATTCACAGTGACTTAACATATGTGAAGTCACGTGGGCCCAGGAGGCCCACCTCTGTAAGCTGTTGGACCAACTGAGGCAGCAAAGCCATGAGGAAACACTGAAGTTTCACCTGGAAAATACCCAAGATATTCTCCAGAACATGAAATACTGGTAGGCAGACCAGATTCAAAAAGACAGAAGGGGATGGCCTGAAATCCATAATTAACGTCAGATGAAGCCTGCTTAGGAGCCCAGGGGTGTGCCCAGGAAGTTCAAGATGAAAATCTTGCCTCTAACTTTGGAGAATGTTGTGGACTTTGCTGCTCTGTTCTCAGCCAACTCAGGAGGTTCCAGGGAGAATTTTGATCTGAATAACTTATGGAGGGAGGTTTCAAGGTCATGTAATTTAAACAAGTGCAGTCAAAGAGATGGCTGTAAGTGAGGAAAGCAGGGCTCCTGGAGTGGTGAGAGTCACTAGGCCAGATGGGAGAGATGGGGGGCTGGGGAGGGTGTGGGTACACCAACGATGCACTCCTCGGGTCCCCAAGATGCCAGATGTCTGGGAAGCAGCTGCCACCATGGCCTTTACTGCTGCAGCCACCGCCAGTGCCATTTTCCCAACCACCAAGAACACCACCACAGTAGGCTGGACAGGGAAGTAAGAAGTAGGTTCCAAATTCACCACTGTGGTCTCAAATCTGGACGTGGGAATGTTGGGATTGGGTCTGATAGGAGTCGTTGGGCAAGAGGAATTATCCTGAGGCAGGGGCATGAAGATCCCTGAGCTCCTCTCCAAGTGTCATTTGTTGTATTTGCCTCTGTTGAGCTGAGGTGGATCCCTGCCCCAGAGGTGACCAGAGTCAGCCCACTCCACATGCCACACCACAGGGGGCGCCACCCCACCCAATGCATCCCAGGAGGTTGTGGGACACCACCCCCCGCTGCTGGTGCCCTTGCACCGGCTGCTGCCAAGTTCATCATCCTCCCTCAGGAGCCCGGCCTGGGCTGGAAGGAGCCAGAATGTGGAGGGGCTGAGACACAGTTTGGGCACACTAGCTGCCTGGCAGCCTCCTGCTCCAACCAGGCTGATGACAACTGCCAGGGTACTTTCAGGTCTCAGGGCCCTTTTCCCCATCGTAGACCCCAGACAGAGACTCATCCCAGGAAGCTGGAATGGCTGGCCTCCTTAAGACAAAGCAGGCTCCTACAGAGGATACACCTCTCCCCGTGCCCTGCCACAGTGCACCCAGGGAGATGGCCAGGGGAAGGCCTGCCTTGGCCCTTAGTCATGGATTTCTCTCAAGAGTAGAGCTCTGGGCAGCAGGAGGGCATGGCTTTAGTGACTCCAGAGTGAAGGGAGGTGCCTGCCCCTGGAAGGGCAGGCCTGCCAATTTCCCCACTATTTCCACAGGGGGCGTGGCATGCCTAGTGTGGCCAAACTCCTTTGGCTAGCATTGTGAGCCCTGTTGACTTGTCAAACATTTACTGCTCCCTGTGTTGAAAAGTTCCTTCCTGATGGGAGGCCTTGTTCTGTCAAACAATAAAGGAGGCCCCGGATGATCAGCATGCAGGAGGGATAGCCTTGCCCTGCCCCCTGGCTCCTGATGGGCAAAGAGGGGCAGAAAGCTATTTTCAAAGGATGGGAGTGGGACCTGAGCAGAAGGGGAGAAGGGGATGTGAGACACAGTTGTAGAAGTTGGGAATCCCAGTTCACCAGCAGCTGCACCCAGCCACCACCAGTGGGCTCCCCCACACTTTCAGTGCCACAAGGACCTGTCCCTCAGCAAGCCCAAGGGCCTTTCTGAGGCCAGTCACCTTTGCTGTGCATGCGTAGATAGAAAGGAGGGTTTTCCCTCCATGGAGTGGCGCTTCCAGAGTGCTAACAGTCAATAAGACCCATGGGATTTGTCAGTCAGTTGGGGAGGGGCGGGTGCACCCACCATCCTCTCTTCATTTTCCTGAGATCCTAGATCTGGTGAGAGTCACTTGAGGTTTCCATGAAATTAGTGGAGTTCTCACTGTGTTGTAGGGGATCTTGTTGAGGTAATGGCTGGCCTCTGTGATATCGGGTCTTGGTGAGGTCAGAGGGGGGTCTCTATAATGTCACTAGAGGTTTCTTGGAGGTCATGGGAGTTCTTTGTGTGTTCAGGGAGTTCTCTGTGAAATCAGGAGACCTCACTTTGAGGGAAGAGGGGTTCACTATGAGGTCAGTGGAGGTCTCTGGGTGGTCAGACAAGTCTCTGTGTGGGCATGGGATGTCTCTGTGTGGTCAAGGGGAGTGTCTAAAGTGTCAGGGGATGACTCTGTTAGGTCAGCTGAGATCTCTGTCTGTCAGTGAGGGCAGAAGGGGTCTCTATGAGGTCAGAGGTGGTCTCTGTGAGGTCACGGTGTTACCAAAATCAAAGTGGGTTGAATCCTTGCGAGTTAAGTTGGCATGAGCACACTAAAGCTATTTGGGGACATAAACCTTCCCTCGTTTGTTTGTCTTCCAGCCCTTGACTATTGGGGGCAACTGAGAATGCTGTGTAGTAGCTTCCCTCACTTCATCTGTAGTAAGTTCACAGAAGGTGTCAGTTCACACAAGGGCAGTGTGGAAATTAATGGTAACTAGAGAAGCTCTCCTGATGGAGCGGCCATTTTTGCAGCTGCAGCTGCCACGTTATGTCCTTTGAAGGGCTTTACCATGGATCCCAGCTACTTTCTGGGGGACCTGTACCACTTCTAACAGTTTAAGCATCTCTGGCCCATGTTTAACGTCCATGATTCACTCTGGAGACCTCTGTGGCTGGAGGTCACTTCTGGGCAAGCATGGCTTAAAGACCCATTGGAATCAAGGAAAAGGGCAGCAGAGTTTAAGATATGACAGGATATTAAAGAAATCTGAAGGGTCTCTGGCATCATATCTTGATACTGAAGTATTCTATTTTGGGATAGCCAGAGGCCTCATCAGTCACTGGTAGACTAGAGAATTGATGTAGGAGTCCAAACCCTCATAGGTAGGTCCATAGCCGATTTTTTTGCTTTCTTGATTAACAGGCAGATGGCAGCTACTGCTCTCTTGGGGGCTACACTTTAACCACGGTGTCCAGCTTGCCCCACTCAAAAGCGTCCGTTTATGGTCGCCGTAGTTTATCAGAGAAGCTGATAGCCCTGCATCCAATGTAAAGAATCCAAGGAAGAAAAAACAGAGCCATCCCTTTAGACACATCATATCCCTTACAGGTCAAGAAGCTGAACATACTTAGCTCACATCTGACTCTATCCTCCTGGGGATAGAATCACACCCTGCAGGATTACCCTTCTCCCCGCCCCCATTTTCGATGCCAATTGCAAGTTCGGGTCGTGACCTGTGCTCCTGACAAAGCGGCCGCGAGACCGCAGGTTCCCACCACCCCCTCCCTGGGTTTGAGGGCTCTGATAGAGCGGCTCACACAACTCGGGAGAACCTCTCCCTTCTGAACAGCCACAGGGAAGAGGTGCATAGAGCAAAACATGTGTGGCAGGGAGGAGGAGCTCCCGGGGCCTCTCTGGGTGTGCCACTCTCCCCGAACCTCCACGTGTTCGCCAACGCGGCAGCTGTCTGAGCACCGTCCTTTCGCAGTCTGACGGAGACTCCATCGCCTGGGCATAGTCGATTACGGTCATTGGCCGTTGGCTACTCAGCGTGACCTTCAGCCCCTCTTGCCCCCGCCCCCACCCCAGGGCTGGGGGTGGGGATGGGGACGGGGACAGGCCTGAAACTTCCAAGGCCCGAATCGAATCGCACAGTTGGTTTCCCCGGCACCCAGCCCCCACCCTTAGGGCTTCTCCAACACTCACCTCGTTAACACCAGTTCAGGTGGCGTTGAAAGGGGCTTGTTAGGAATAACACCAGACAAACCACTTCGCCTTTCTGGCTCTGGACTCGTTTCAGGAACTGAGCCCTAAAGTAATTCTCCTAACCAAAGATGCGCCATGTGGCTCTCGTATGGGCAATCACAGGACTTTTAGGCACTCGGTGCCAGAAACCAAGGGAAGGCATTTACTGTTATAGCCCCAGGAGCGCACAGCATTGAGAGCACTAAGGTCACGGGCAAAGCTAGATTCCCCTGTTCTGAAAACTTACTGATTCCGGGAAAGCTTCCTCTTTATGGCTTCTGGCTTCAAGGGGCATATGTTTTACCCGGGGCCAGCCACCTACCTGCTTCCGTTTTACCTTTCCTGGCGTGGCACCAGCTGCTCACTCCACCTGTCCTTGGGCCCATAGTTCCGAGTTAGCCCTGCTTGAATCATGTAGGGGAATCTCTCGCTTCTCAGGGGCTGCTGTATCCTGCAAGAGGGCCATCAGCTCACCTCCCCCACTTTTTGGCGCTTGGAGCTCGGTTTTCTCCTGTTCCCGGCCTGTGGAGGCCCCTAACTCACAGCGCATGTCCCTCCCTAGAAGGGGGTGGGGAACGGGGCATTCTGGTACACACAGTGAGGAATCCTTCAGCAGTCTGGACCCTGTTTCACAGGTCCAGGGCTCCAGACGTCTTCCGGTCTCTCCCTTTCCTGAGACCTCCTTCAGTTCACACTTTCCTTCAGAAAGGTTTCCCTTGTGGGCATTCCACACCAAGAACACGGCTCCACTAGGGAGCAAAGATTCAGCCTGCTCTCCTCCTTCCTGCCGAGGTCACCGGGGCCTCCCGGAGCCAACCGGGGGAGGGGGCTGTCCCTCAGCCCCATCACGTCTCATCTGTGGTCAAGGGAAACTGCCACGGCTCGGTCTTCTTCGATCCCTTCCCTCCCTGGGGACGGTTCGGACAATCCTGCCACCAACGCCCTTCCTCTTGGCAGTCCGCACACCGATTAGCCCCCGACATTGTGGGTGGCCTCCTGGCCCCTCGGTGGGGGCCGGGGTTACTCACCCATGGCATATGCCCCCTCTCCCTCAGGATACCTTGAGGAGACTGGCGGGCCACAGCGAGCAGGGCGGCCTGCCTTTTCATCATCTTGTCTTCCTTTGCATCCTCAGCTTCAAGTCGGTTATGGAGCACCCTCCGTGCAGCCACTCGTAGCTGTGCGGGACTGGTAGCAGGACGGATCGCCAACTTTTGGAGTTTCCCACGGGTGTCTGGAGCACTTCTGAGATCTGAAACACGGATTCGGGATCACTGTACTGCCCCGGGCCTCCAGGTCCCAGTTTGTGTATCGCCTGAGGCAGTCCTGCGGCCTCTGGAACAAAGTGTGTGGGTGTGGTGGGGTGGGGGTGGGGGGGGTGGGCGCGGGGCGGGGAGGGGCGGCTCGGCTTTCCCCAGGGCCCTATTGGACCTGTCTGAATTTAGGCCATTTAATGGGTGGCCGGCTTACTCTTTTCATGGCTTTCAGAAGCAGACCCCAACAATATCCTCCCTTTCCTCCATCCCCAGGATCATTGGGATTTCACCCTGCCTCGCTCTCTGGCACAGCCTGTCCACCAGGCCTGCGGATGTCCGATCCTGGGTCATCTGCCTTACCCGCTTGTTCCCTGGCTTCGAACGGAACGGATGACTTTGCCTCAGGCATGCTAACCTTCTCCTCCAGAAGCCCACAATTCGTATGGGGTGAGAATTCATATGGAGTAAGTATAATAATATTGCTCATAATGTTATTTTTATTATTAATAGCTAACAATTATATAGTGCTTCCTATATTCCAAGCAATATTCTAAGTGCTTTCTCAATGTTAACTCTTTGAATCCTTGCAATTCCCCCATGAGGTAGGTATTATTTCTTTCAAATGAGGAAACTGAGGCACCAGAGAGAGGCTAAAACCAATATGTAACTGATAAATGAATTCCTCGATAAGGCTGAGTAAATGCAGGCTCTTTGTGTTCGGAGTCTTGGCTCTTGATACTCTATACCTGTTCTCCTGCAAGTCCTATGAAACTCAGAAGCTTGTACCGTGGTGGTGAGGCACAGGGGCTTTAAGCACACTGCTGAGTTCCAGAGCTGACTCCACCCTTGGCTTGGTAGTGAAAACAGTCCTGGATTTGAGAAGCTCAGTATCTACTGCCCTCTCCTCTAGGACCCAGTAGAGGTGGGGGATACAGATGCAAATGTTGGGAGACTTTTAAGTTCTAGGGGCAGGTTGTATCCAAAGAAGCTGAGGGCCTGCAGGTAACTTCTCCTCGCCAGTTTAGCACCTCCCCTACCCCTTCAGCCCCCATCCATGCAGAAAGGCAGCATGAGCCTGGAATCACTCAGGCCTAGATGGAAATCCTGGCTCTGAAATGCACTGGCTTTGGGTAACAACTTAGGCTTCATGATCAAGAAGGTAAAATCAGAGGAAGATGGTGCTGTTGAGTGAGCATCCCAGCAGCTGAGTTAAACGGTAACCAAAATGACTGCCTGACTCAGGGGCATAAGGCTTTAATGCACACACACTTCACATGTCCCAGGCACAGGCTAGACATTCTACACGGCTCCTCCCTTTTCATACTCCCAATAGCCCCAGGAGTTGTGTTGTTCTATACCCACTTCACAGATGAATAAACTGAGGTTCAGAGACCTTAAGTAAGTTGTACCAAAAGTTGGGCTTCTTTGAATCCTTGTTACCATTATGGGCTTAACTGTATCCTCCCAAAATTCATATGTTGAAGACCTAACACTTAGCACCTCGGAAGGTGATTGTATTTGGAGACAAGGACTTTAAAATGGTGATTAAGTTACATGAGGCCATTAAGGTGGAGCCCTAATCCTGTCTGACTGGGGTTCTTGTAAGAGGAGGAAATTTGGAATCACAGGGAGACATCAGGAATGCGCTCACACAGAGGGAAGAACATGTTAGCACAGTGAGAAAGTGGCCATCCACAGGTCCCCTACTATCAGCACATAATCAGGAAGGGCAAAGAGGTTTTCTGGTGCCATTTTGTCCCGAGGCTTTATCTCATATTTCGTAACTCCTAGCAGCTCTGAAAAATAAATGTTATGAATGTGGAAATATCAACGGATCTGGGACTTTTTCTTGCATTATTGTCATTTCTCAGAGGATCAGAAGATGTCATAGGCATAAGCCTGTCTCTCCTAAGAAGGCCTGGAAAGAAATTACAGAAAGTGTAGAAGGCAGGAGCTACTTCTACTATAGCTCATTTCCAGATTCGGGCTAATATCAGATCTTCATTGGATTATTAATGTTTCTTGAGAGTGCAGCTTCATCAAATTTCTCTTCCCTGCCTGGGCCTTCAGCAGCTGATACGGTCATCAGCTGTCTAGCTTGTGGCCCTGCATACCTATGCCTTACCTATTCATATGTCCAAAGTGACATGAAGCTCAGGACGCCATATTTTCTGATTTATGGTATCATTTTTGGAAAAGTTTTATGAGGTATAAACAAAGCAAACTAGTTAAAAATCTAACAATCCTTTTTATTTGAAGAGAATAAGATTATATGCCATTAGAACTCCTCTGCAAAACCCAGGACATATATCTCACAACTTGCTTGACATTTTTTTTTAAAGATTTAATTTTTTCCTTTTTCTCCCCAAAGCCCCCCGGTACATAGTTGTATATTCTTAGTTGTGGGTCCTTCCAGTTGTGGCATGTGGGATGCTGACTCAATGTGGCTGGATAAGCGGCGCCATGTCCGCACCCAGGATCCAAACTGATGAAACACTGGGCCACTTGCAGCAGAGCACGCTAACCTAACCACTCAGCCACGGGGCTGGCCCCCTTGCTTGACTTTTGATAGGTAAGAAGGAGATAGAAATTCTTACCAGTGGCTATCTGGTTGCTAGAAACAGAAACTGCCTTTTGTTAACATAAGCAAAAGAAATATCTTTAAAGGCTATGGAATGACATATAAAATTGAGGGAAAATAGAACTTCAGGAAGAACCCGAACCAAAAAATAATGAGAGATACAGAGACAGAGATAGAGAGGGGGGGGAAGGGAAGAAGGGAGGGAAGGATGGGTGGAGAAAGTGATAGAGTTAATTGAACAAGGTGGCCACAGCATAGGCTAAGGGAGGGGATGGGAGATTGACAGTAGTCCGTGATCCCAGAGAAGAATGTATTTATATACAAATGGAGGAAGGATACTGGACAAGCAAGTATAAGTGATTTTCACTAACAAAGCATTCCTAAATTACTCATAAGCATTACGTGACTCCCTGATTGTCACATGCACAAGTATTGCTCCATGAAATTCCTGCTTGGGGACTTCACCAAATGTCATCTATTTACACTCAACACCCATTTCCATCTCCTTGTACATTCTTTCTTGTGTTGCAGTACTTCCCATACTTGAGAGGGCTAAAAAGAACGTTTCCAAAACTCCCTTGATGCCACGGTTCCAGAATTGATTTAAGTTCCATCAATGTAATGCAGTTGCATGAGATTTGAAAGGCAGAAGGGGTAGTGAAGGGCAGCAGGGACATTTCGTATATTTATTTTCCGGCATTAGTAGGAACTCCAGGCCCTGGCAGGCATCAGTTTTTCCAGTGGCCAAAAGGCACTTTGCACTGCCTAGTCACCAACCTCATGGTCAGGGGCACGGAGACATCAGCCAGAATTTCCTGCAGTTCCCCCATCTCTGGACTACATCTGCTGAGGCCTGACCCTGAGCCTGAGCCTAGCAGCAGACACCAAACTCCATTCTACTAGCCCTTGCAATAATTCTGTGGATGTCTAATTTCCTATAGTAAAGCCCTTTCTAGTGGAGATACTTAAAGTAGTTTCTGTTTCCTGCATGCACCCTGAATGATACAAGTATCAAAAAGCTCCTTCAGTATCAATTTAATTTCCAGCTTTATTGCACCTTCTTTCAGTGCAATGATATGGTTCACCCATCTTATGGCTCCTTTCCTTGCACAGATGACAGAGTTTTCTTGAGTAATTGAGCAGAGCTTCCTCTGACTTTCCTACAGGTGAGTTGAGTTATTTTGTTCCTTGAGATCACTCCCATTTCCCAGAACTATTGTTGACTATGCTGCTTAGCTTCAGTGGTTTCTTTGTTGTGTTTCATCTCATTACTCCCAGAAATGTAGATGCCTCACCAGTGAAGAAAGACTAGGAGTGATGATTGCCTTGATGGCTGTTCTTTTAGGCCAGTTGGATCATAAAAGGCATACTTCTCCAAATATTATTATATCATGAAGCATTCTCTGGTGATAGCCCTTTGATAGGTACACTTATGGAAGAAGTTAGAGTTGGTATTATGCATTAGAATTTCAGTCACATAGTCCCTTGGATCTAGGAATCCCAAAGCTAGGGACTTATGTTACTGATATCTCACAAAAAATCCTCTCAGATTTACATATAAGTTTAGTGCAGGAATTTTTTTTGGTAAGTGTTTTTAAAAATGAAAACAGCAAAACGATCATTCAGGGACCATTTAATTGAATTACAGTATATTCAATTGATAAAAGTATTCAGCTGTAAAATAACATGGTTGGCCCAATACAGGAACATTTCCAAGATGTAATATTAAGTGAAATGATAAGGATGAATTGCACAAAATATTTAGCATTTAGCAAGTTTTAAGTATGACAGGTGAAAAAATATGCATTGGTGTCAACTACACATCAACTGTTCACTAATTCCCCTTGGGATCAAAATACTAGGTTCTGAGGGTTTAGAGTGGGGGGGTGGTATATCATTTTGTGTTTCAGTGGAGAAAGAGAAACATTACCAGGTATTTCAAACAGAGGGAATTTACAACAGGGGATTGTGGGTTGGTTATGCCAGGATTGGACGACTGAGAATGAGGGTATTCATTTCCTAAGGCTGCTGTAGCAAATTACCACAAACTTGGAGACTTAAAATAATAAGCATGAATGAAAAAAGAGAATGAAATATACAAAAAGAAGTGTATATGAGACATATAGGAAATGCTGACAATACTCAGTACACATGTAATCAACGTTTCAGAAGGACAGGAGGAAGAGAACGGAGCTAAAGCAATATCTGAAACAATTATGGCTGAGAAATTTCCAAAAGTGATAGAAGACTTCAAGCCACAGATCCAAGAAATGCTATGGATTCCCATGAAGACAAATACAAAACATTTAGAGCCCACCAAACATGGTATGGTCTAAGGTCTAAAGGGGTATTTCACAATAAGGAAGTGTGGGCCCAACTTTGCATCTCTTCATTGTGGGGCCTGTGAGTGAGGGAGAGGAAGAAGCAGCAATCATGGAGCAGGGCTATAGCATGGCTGCTGATGGGGGATAATTAGGAGGGAATGAAGGTGGCCTCAGAGGCTCATTGATCCCCTCAAACATTGCTTGAAGACCTGTAACTCAAGATTTGACAGAAAAATGGCTAAGAGTTTGCCTTCCCTTTTATCAAGGAAAAAAAATAGCTATAGTAATTCTTACTTACAACTACTTATACAAAGGGACAGAAAACCCAACTCAGTGGGTATAGACCATGAAGAGATTTTGTTTTATGTAAGTGCAAAGTCTGGCAGCAGCAAGCCTTACAGGTGTGGGTTGATCTAACCATTCAGGTGTCAAAATCAAGGATCTGCTTTCATTCTGGCTCTCTGTTCTGCTTTACTTGGTGTTGGCATAATCTCTAGGCTCTACGTGGTAGTCCTCCAACTTCTCCAGGTGGGCACTCCTCTGCAATAGCAAAATAGCCATGGCAGCTATGTCATCATATCTGTACAGCTCCCTCTTTTGGTAGGTCCTTCTAGGAAGGAGAGAACATTACTAGCTAAGAAATTATAGCAGATATCTCCTCTCACCTCTGAGGCTCAGATTGAGTCTTATGCCCATCTTTGAACCAAGATCGTGATTGAGATACCACGTTAGTCTTCAACTAAGCAGAGACCAGGTTTAGAGTTGGAATTGGGGGTTAATACTACCAAACCACAGCACTGGGATGGGGGAGGAGTGGTCTCCACAAAGCAAAATATAGTTGCTAACAGTAGAAGTGGGTAATCACCAGAGGAGGAACAAATGCTGAAAGCCAAAAAAAAAAAAAAAAAAAAAATTAACTCAAATCACATGGCATGACACTTGACCCACTTCTCTTCCCTTTTCCTCCTGGGTTAGCTCGGCTCTGTTCTCAACTGTTGCTTGAATGCACCAAACACCACGCCCTTGAGGCCTTTGCTCTCCCCAGAGCTTTATCCTGGAATGCTCTTTCCTCAGACATTTGCTTGGCTTTCTCCCTTGTTTTTCTATTCACGGCTCTATTTAAATGTCACTTCAGAGAGGCCTTTGGTGAATTCCCTATCAAAAATAGCAACTGCATTTCTATATACCCCCATAATTGGCTTTGGTTGTGTTTATAGCATTTATCACTATTTGACATTATTTTATGTCTCTCTTTGTCCTCACCACTGGAACGCACTCTCCCTGAGAAGATTCTCTCTTGCTCATTGTTGTATCGTGGTGCCTAAAACAGTGCCCAGCATGTAGTAAACATTAAACAAATGTTTGTTGAATGAATGAATGCGTTAGAATCCAAGACCTAACCCCACTTCTGTAATCTTAAGCAGGGAACTGAAGCCTTTATTGCCTCTGTTACCTTATCTGTCAAATGGAGATGCTTTCTACCACAGAGCATTATTCTTCAAGTAAGAAAATGTGTGGGAAATGTCTGGCATGTACAGATCTTTGATATATATTATTCTCACAAACATATATATTGATGTATATATATATATATATATATATATATTCTCACAAAGCTTCATTCAGTGGACCCAATGAGGCCAGAATCCTTTATTTAAATCAGTTGTTATCGACCCTGGTGTCACTTTAGGATTACCGAGGGAATTCTTCACAGGTGCTGAGCTTGGTTCTCACCCTGAGTCTCTTATTTAATTGGCCTGGTGTGACGCCCAATCATTGGCAATTTTTAAAGCTCCCCAGCGGGGTCTAATATGCAGCCAGTGCTCAAGACCACTAGTTTCTAGTCATTGGTGGGCTGATGGCAGGGCTGGATGTGTAACCATCAGACTCATGGAAGCATTGTAAAACCTGGCCCTTCCAACACCTGGAAATCTCTAGAAGCCAGCTTGGCTTATTTTCTCCAGTACAAACCTTCAACTGGCAGACTACACAGATGATCCTTCCCACTGTGTTAGAAAGAAAAAACATCAGCCCTGCCTCAGATTTCTCAAATGATTTTTACATGTGCAAACCATGACCTGTTTCCACGCTTGTAGATGTTAGGGGGGAGAAAGGGAAGCTTAAAGGAGACCAGGGAGACTAGTGTGTATTTTCTTCTAAAGAAACTTTTAAAAGTGCAGAGAAACTGGCCTGGGACAGGGTCTAGGATCTAGATCTTATACTAACAGGGATGATGCATGTGAACAGTGCCCAGGACAATTCCTGGCCCATCGTAATTAGTGTTCAATTAAGCAAACTAGACTTGCCTAAGGTGTTATGATAATAATGACACAACAAACAATGAATCCTTTTTTTGAGCATCTTCCCTGTGTTAAGTATTTTAGGTAGGTAATTTTTTATCTCTACAACATTACGGTAAATCACTGGTTTTCTCCCCTTTCACAACTGGCAAAATTAGGATCTGAAAGCTTGCAGCTGGGAGAGGGAAGACTCAAGATTAGCATTCAGGGCTGACACCAAAGTTCATCTTCCTGCCTGTATACTCTATACTGTTTCTAGAATCCCCTTAACTCTCAAACTCTATGACTCGGAGCAACTTGGACCTTTTTCACCTGCAGTAAACAGAAAGCTTTTCCTTCACTTAAAATAATGTAAATAGTGATAAATGCTAGGAATACAACCGAAGCCAATTGTGGGGGTACTGGGTTAGAGATGCTGTTCAAACCTCATCCCATTCAGACCCTCTGACTATTGATAGGAGAGGGAAAGTGGAAGAGAGAGGTTTTGCCTGATCTTTGAGGCATACACCTGTGTGGAGAGAGGGGGCAGAAATGCCTGGTTTTCTGTTAAGAGGTAGGGCCATGGGAGGAAGCTGCTGCCCACTCCTCAAACTGTGCAAGTCCTCCTGATTCAGGGCAGTTCTACAGGCTCTTGTCTCTGCTTATCTGGAACTCTCTGCTCCTTGTGAACACCCACCATCACCTTTGCCTAGAAATTCCTATTCACCCTTTGGATCCACAGTTTAAGTGTCACTTCCTCCAAGAAGCCTCCTCTGGTTCTCCACCACTCCCACCCCTACCCTAAAACAAAATATTTTCACATCTTCTTTTGTTGTGTTTATGGTAGTTTGTAATTAAATAATAATTTTGAGTAATTGTTTAGCGCCTACCTCCCCTTTGTCAGCTCCATCAGGGCAGGAACCAGATCTTTCTGATCTACCTCCATATCCCCATCGCCTAACACAGTGCCAAACACATAGAAGGGCCTCAACATTTTATTTGCCTGGCTGTAAGTGTTACAATGAAGAGACCAAACTTAACCCTTCCATTTTTTCTATCTTTCTCAGGAAACAGAGGAAAGGGAACCTCTGCCACTCCAGTGCAGCCTGACATTCCTGAGATGACTCAAGACACAACTAAACAAATGGTATGCACCTGGGTATGTGGAGCTTGAGGAAGAGCTTCACTCATCTTTCACCTTCTATTCTCTGATGCTGGGTAGGGTCCTCCTTTCTGGTTTTTTTTTTTTTTGGTGTTGTTCATTTATTTTTTTAATGATTGGCCCTGAGCTAATATCTGTTACCAATTTTTTGTTCTTCTTCTCTCAAAATTCCCCTAGTACATGGTTTTATATTCTAGTTGTAGGTCCTTCTGCTTCTGCTATGTGGATGCTGCTTCAGCATGGCTTGTTGAGATCCATTCCCAGGATCTGAACTGGTGAAGCCCTGGGCTGCTGAAGCAGAGCATGTGAACTTAACCATTCGGCCACGGGGCTAACCCCCCCTTCTTGGTTTTTGGTTTCCACCCACCACCGTGATGTCAGACTCTCTTTGACTTTGAGAATCTCCTCTGGCAGAGAAGGGAGGTAGAAACCTCTTCAAGTGTGGGGTGGTTCCTGCCTTAGCTGATATCGCTGCAGAAACCTCTCTCCACAACCTGGTCATGGGCTTGGCACCTGCCGCAAGAAATTGGACCTGTAGCATGTGCAATGGTTCTGAAGCCTGTGACCAATCCTCCCACTGCCATCAAAATAAAGGGTGGTTCTGAGACCTATTTCAACTTTTTTTTTAAAGATTTTATTTTTTTCCTTTTTCTCCCCAAAGCCCCCGGTACATAGTTGTATATTTTACTTGTGAGTCCTTCTAGATGTGGCATGTGGGATGCTGCCTCAGCAAGGTTTGATGAGCAGTGCCATGTCCGCACCCAGGATTCAAACCAACGAAACACTGGGCCACCTGCAGTGGAGCGCACGAACTTAACCACTTGGCCACAGGGCCAGCCCCCTATTTCAACATCTTAAATTCAGCTTCCAGAGACTGAGGGTGACCTTTTCCCCAGACACCACATTTTAAAATGTAATGGGCTCTTTGATTTTGCAAACAAAATCTTGCAAGCAGTTAAATTACATTTTTAATATTCCCAGCACTTAGCCAGGAAAAGATGCAGACAGAATTGAAAAGCATCCTGAGGTTTTCTGTCGTTGTTTTTATTTAAATGCCCAGATTAGACCATAATTCATCTCAAAATGGCAGGAGGCCTCTTCAGGCACTTCACACTTCAAAATGTCTTAGAAAATCATGTCAATTTTGGCAAGCCTCTTGCCATGCCAGAAACAACAGCAGATGCTTTTCTCCTTGAGTATCATCTATTGTGAATCAGATTATTAAAAAATACACCTTGCTCTTTTATTTTTGCCTCTGTTTTGAGGATTTTATGGCATCTCTGCAGTAATTGATTTGTGTCACATTCCTGCATAAGTAGCATTCATTGTCCCACTTTTTAGAAGGGGGAATTGAAGCAGAGGTGTGGTAAACCAACTTTCTTATGATCCCGGAGAAACTCACTCATTCATTCACTTGTTCATTCAGTAACCATGTCTTGAGAACCAGCTATGCCCTGGTCACTAACCAGACCTTGAGGATACATAAACGACTATCTCACAGGCCAGTCTCCAGATCTCTGGTAGAAGAGAGAGTCAATAAATGATTACAACATTCCACGATAAGTGCTGAGGTGGATAAAGGGGCCACAAAGAATCGCCCCTCAGCCAGCTTGTCTGTAAGAGAAGGCTTCCCACAAGAAGTGAAATATGAGTCAAATCTTGAAGGATGAGTAGGACCCCAACCATCCAAGGCCTGAGTGGCAAGAAGGGCTTTTACAGCAGAGGGAGCAGCATGCACAAGGCACAAAACAGCTTCGTGTTTTCTGGTTTTAGGTGGTTGGAGAAAAAGATGTATATGTGGGATTGAAAGAAGATAGGCAAGAACGAGAACGAGAACAGTCTTACATGCCAATCACGGGACGTGGACTTCCTCCTGACACAGTGGGACGAAAACAGTATAGAGTGTGTTAGTACTCACTCACTTACTTAGTTCAGCCTAATTCAGGTTCATACAAATTCCCCCTTTCCCTGTCTTTAGTGGTCAAAGAGAGTGTTGATCTATCTGAAGAAATATAAAATTATTAAAATCACTTTTTCAGATCCAAGGACCTCTTTGAACTGTCTAAAGTCATCCTGCATGCAAATGTGCATTTGCCTGGGTAGATTATCTAAAGCCTTCGTTGGATTTCTCAAGTGATCTAAAGCTCTAAAAAGTATAAGAATCACTACTCTGTTTATTTTATGAAAACTTTCAGCCCTTCCCAAAGTTGATTTTATCCAAGTAGAATTCTTTTATATCAATCTCTTAAAATTTACTGGTTGCTTGTTATCCATGTGGGTACCATATCATGTACCATTCTATTATTTCAAACAAAACAATTCTTCACATTTCCCAGCAGCAGGTTAATCCATGTTTGTTAACCAACTAAAACTGGACTTCTAATCTCAATTACTATTCTTTAGACCTATGGGATTTTCATACTTTCTATGTGAGAAGTTTGAGACAAAGGTACTATATTGGAGAAATACAGGTATTTGAATGTTGGGGGAAGCACAGATGATTTTCAAAAGTTAGAGTCATAATTCTATGGTGAGTTAGTTAAGATTATTTGGATTGAAATTAAGAGAAGAAACTCTACTAAATTTATTGGAAGGAGAGAGAAGCGTATTATGCTACCTAAGGTTAGAAATGTAACAAGTAACAGTGAAGTAAAATCAGGGACTTGAACTTCATCATGACGTCCTATATCTTTTCTCTTCTCTCTGCTGTTAGCTTCATTCTCCCTCTCTCTCTCTCTGTCCGTCTCTATCTTTCTGGACAGATCAGCCTTTTCTCATTTCCAGTACACAGTGTGTAAAACCCGTGAGAGTTCCTACCTCTCACACAGAATGATCTCTGTTTGTATATCCCTCTGTCTTCATCTCTCACAAATCGTTCCAAAATCACTGAACAATGAGTGCATTGGTCCCTTTGCATTAGATACCCAGTCCTGCACTGTACACTTAGATATGGCTGTTCTGTCCCTAACCATATGGCTCGGCAGGAGAGAAAATTCCTGGAAAAATGAAGTTGTGAAGATCAAACAATGGATGCCACTCTGTACATGGTAGGTGACAGAATGCCTGTCATGGCTGCCGGGACTAGGTTGTCCATTATTCTAAAAACATCTCTATTTTGCAGTAGACATGAGATTAGGATGCCAAACTGAGCTAGACATAACCTCTACATCTCCTTATAGTTCTGTGTCTACCATTCACTGCCTGATCTCAGTAAGTCACTTCCACTCTCTGGGCCTCGTCTTCCTTAGTTAAATTAACAGGACAGACAGAACTAGAAGTTCTTTATGGTCCATTACAAGGAGCCCATGAGCCTAAGACAACGTCACTATTCTTTCAGTCATTCTTTGTCAAGAACCTCAGGCTCATTGTCCAGAGGTTATTCCGTGGAGAAGTTATAAGCAATTCCTGAAGACCCTCCTCCATGAATCCCACTAGTATAGAACGTCAAGAAAAATCTCAACCAGTTACAAAAACCTTTTCTTTGTGAAAATCAGAAATGCAAACTGATTAAAGTCATGATTTCACCCTTCTCTTAAAAACATAGAAAACATTCAACACAGTAATTTACATCCTGGAAGGCTTCACAGATGTAGTCCTATAGCACTCAGGACTTGAAACCCATCCTCCAAGCTTTACAAAGCCAGACATTACAGTAAATCTCGCTAGCTGTATGGCCTCATCTTTGGCCAAGAGACTGGAGAAGATCTAGGTGGTGAATGTGTTGCCAGTGAGATAGTTGTGTTGTTTTGGTAGAAAACTCTAGAAGAGGATCTGCAGCCAGAAAACCCTACTGCTGAGACTTCAGCCTCCAAAGATCCCCCAAGCTCTTTGAAAATCAGGCCAGTCTCACAGCCTTTCCTGAACCCAGTGATGAAGAACGAGTCTGAAGAATCGGAGACATGGATCAAAAGGTTCAGGAAGCTAGAAGATGCCCTATACTTGTGTGATCTGAATAATGCAGGTGAAGTGCGAAGCTTAAAGCTAATAAACTTCTGTTTGTGTTTTAGTCTGAAAGTGGTGATCTCATTTTCTTTCACTTGTTAACAAACACAATTTGTATATAACCCACGTGCCTGGCACTGTGCTGGGCGCAGTCAGGGAATACAAAGATGGATCAGATGTGTAACCTCCACCAGGTTGCTTAAAGTTTCTCTGTGTCTCTGGAGGAATCCACTTCACCACCTGGGTCTAACCCACAGTCCAATCTTGCAATTCCCTTGATTGACATTTTCAGCATGCTTGCTAACAGACTGAACTCCAAACTTCTTAGCAAAGCAAAACCTGATCCTTGTCTACCTGACCAGTGTCTTCTCCTTCAGTTGCTATTCTCTCAGCATACCCTATCCTGTCAGAGTCAACAACGTGCCTTCCTCAAATGTGATTTCTCCTGTGGCCATGCCCTCCATCTGTGCTGTCTGCCTCTCCTTTACCTACCTCACCCCCTCCCAACTCCCCGTCTTGTCCAACTGGCTAATTAATGCCTAAACATATTTTACGTTGGAACTCCACTCCACTCCTCTGAGACTCCACAGACAGATCTAGGCCAACCTTTATCTGATCACTTAGAGTTCATTAACATCCAGTATCATATTTGATATATTGTATTTTTTCAATCGAGGGCTTGTTACTATCTCACCAGTAGACTATATTCCCTTTTTATCCCCAGCATCTTGTGCAATTCTGTTCAACACTTTTTTTGAGGCAATAAGTAAATAAATAAATGTACATAAATAACTAAATCCAAGATGGGAGGTGATAAATGCCATTAGGGTGTGCTACGTGGGCATTCAGAGAAAGGAGGTTCCTTCCCATAAGGTGATCAGGAAGTCTCTGGTAATATGGGACTGATCATTAGAGATCAAGCGCAGTTTGTATACAAAGGGATGAAATGGAGCGCCCTCTCTGGCAAAGGTGCAGGTTAGCCAAGCAAAGTTATGTATGAAGCTCAAGGCAAGGAGTTTGCTTTGTATAAAATGTAAGGACTATTAAGAAGAATATCAAACGGTAGAAGATGGGACCAGATCCAGGAGGATCTTAGATGCCAGACCTGGAGATGAAGATTTCATTCAAAGATAGTGAGTAGTAGTGAGGGTTTCTAAGCAGGGGAGTGGTATGATCAAGTTGTACTCCAGAAAGTTGGTGTTTCTGTGCAGAATGAAGGAGAAATTGAAAGCAGGAAAAGGAGGAAGGAGGCTATCGGAGTGTCCAACTGAGAGAGAATGTAATCCAGAACCAGGTCAGAGGCCTGCAGAAGGGAGGAGCACATACAAAAGCACATGGGCTGAAATTGTTGTACTTAATCACACGCTGTGGCTCGTGAAGACTTAGTGTCCCCTATGTGGCTCTGGAAACATGAAACTTGTAGAAACAGAGATAAGAGTGGTTGTTTTCAGGGGACAGGGGGAGATGTTTAAAGGGTACAAACTTTCAGTTTTCAGATGAATAAGTTCTGAGGATCTAGTGTACAGCATGGTGAGGCTAGTTAATGTAGGGGAGGAAGACATTTCCTCTTCCCAAATGTGGGTTCGTCTGGCCGGAGAATGAATTAAATTCACCTGAGACAGAATAACAAGAGAAAATTAAACAAAGCTTTATGAGGAACCATGGCCCGGGGCCTTTCTTCCCGAAGGAAGAAAGGGCACCAAAGAAGTGGGGTGCACAGAGTGGTTATATATCCCCAAACAGGGTGTTTCACGTATGATTGAAATGTCCCTTTTACAACAGTCACGAGCCTGCTCTGTCAGCACAGCCCTTGATGAAGGCAGATAGGTCTGCTGTCTCAGTGAACGCTGCGGGGTGGCAGGTGTGTTGCCTCGGGGCTGGGGGATCACAGATGAGCGCAGCAATCAGTTCCTTGACTACAGAGAGGGAGGCACCTTTACAGATAGAGATTTACCTTACAGATGTAAATGTGTCCTAACAAAGGGCAAGTTCCACTCCTCAGAGCCTCCTTCCCTGTCCCACTTTATCAAAAGCAATCAGCCTCAAATAATCCTGATGCCAAAGAGACATATCTTGGGGTGGCCAATTTCAGGTCCCTACAGTCCCGCCTTTGAAACTAAAAGTTTCACAATCCAGAAGCTGAGTGGTAGATTGTTTCATCTCACTGAACACATTTCTTAGTCCTGGTAATAGATCAGTCCAGTTAAATTCATTTTAGAAGGTGGCGACGCAGGTGGGCTCCCAAAGTTAGGCCTTTATTTTGGAAGCAAGCAATCAGGTGTTTAAGAAGTATTTCTATGGAAATAAAAAGAAAAACAAGGTTAATGGTTGGAGCAAATTATAAACTAGTTCCTGAGTCCAGGAGGCAGCCAGTCAAGAAGACTTCTGGATGTCGGAGTGAAGCATCTTTAGCAGCTTGAAATGTCTCTGATGATGTCATCAGGCATTCAGATATCTTTCTGAGTGGCTTACAGCTTACACAGCAGCAGACAGGAATCTCTCAAGTTTTTATCAAGTCATTCAGCTTTAGTTTGCAAGGCTTCAGGAAAAAGAGCAGGTTCAAATCTCAATGATTCCAAATGAAAATGAGGAAAAGATTGAAAACATTAGTTTAGAGATTTGTAACCAGATATTTCAGCAGAAGAATTCAGGATCCAGTCCAGTTCACAGGTGGAAAAAAACCCTCAAAGACAGTTAACAAAGCTAGGATCTAACATCCACAAATGTGTCTTATAGCTTTTCACTGAAACGTAGTTCTTCTCTCTAAAATCACCCTCATTTTTACCAAAGATAGCCAAATTAAGACTAATTCGTTTGCAAAATAAGTTTAGTTTCAAGAAACTTGGCCCAATTATTTACATAAGTGCAGCAAGAATAGCAGTTGATCATATAGGCTCTTACATCTGCTTTGCTGAAATTTTTTATGAGGAATCTCAGATTGAACTTTAAAGACCTCTCGAGGCCAGGAAAGCCACGCCAAGGACTTGCTGTCAGATTTTGCCTACAGTACCTACAGATTTGGGTGGACTCCTCTCTTCTTGAGTTCCCCCAAAATATTCCAAGTTTCCTTACATCTGCCAGATAAGCAAGCTTCCTTACTTACCGGGTAAGATTGCCATAATCTCTATACACAAGGTACCAGGCCCATGTTTCCAAGTGGCTTTATTTCCAGAAAGTCAACCTTATTCCTCAAAGGCAGTATTGTCATATCTGAGTCTGTACGTTTCTCTCAAATATGACATTCCAGTCAAAGCCTTGGTAATACAACCAATGTCCTGTTATAAGGAGGACAGATTCTTATTGAACTTATGCAAATAACAATATTGCCATGAAACAACCATACTCACTCACTTACTAGGTTTCCAAATTCTGGAGGGATCAGGTAGGGAGAAAAAGATAAATGTTTCAGTTTTGTTCACAAAGGTATAATTTCACCAAATTGGTAAGTCATAGTTAGCATAAGAGAAAAAGAGAGAAAGATCTCCTTGAATCTGAGAAAACAAAGCAACACATCAAAAACAATATTTCAAACAAAAGTCATAAAAAAATTATAATCATCCTCAGTTCATTCAGTCCCATATAATCAGTTCTTGATCTTAATCTTCTGTTAACAGTTTTATGGGGTCTTCAGTTTCTCCACTAGATTTCTGTACTTTCTTACCCAGTTCAGTTCTGTGATCTGAAAGTGTGTCAGAAACCTGTATTCCAGAGTAAGTGTCAGAGTCCTTTTTATGAATCCCTCTGAAGATGAGACATATTTGCAAAAGCAAAAAGCATCAGAGTAAAACAACTGACTGTAAATAACAAAAGACTTAAAAATGACAATTGACAGAGAAACTTGGTTATTTCTGTGATATACAACACCTTAAAATGATAGTTAGAATTATGGCTGATAGCCAGGACAGATCAGAATTTTAGGAATGTTATATAATTTTCAAAACACTTATATCAATAACATTTACCCACATAATACCAGCTAAGAAAGATTATCATCACTTATATGACAATGCTTCCAATGTAATTTAACAGACCAATAAGCCTAATTAGTTTAGAATCTTCCACCTTATAGGAAGAGAGAGCAAATTTCTCTGTGAAGTCCCAGTGGCCCTCTGAAAATCCCCAGAGAAATCCTCTTCCTTCATCCAGGTCAAAGGAAAGCCTTTATTTCAGGACTTGAATATTTTTGAGGAAGAAGCTTGTCAAAAATATCAAAGGTTTTAAAACATTTGTGAAACAATGCTCAGGTATCAACAGCAAAAAAAAGAAAAACCTTAATAGAGAGACCTCTGTCTTTTTGCATAGGAGATTATCTTAACCAAACATAGATCTTCTTCTGGAAACTTACTCAGAAGGAAAAACCTTTTATAATTTCTTTATCAAGAGCAGACGAAGAGTTTAAGAAAATTATCATTTTTAGAGAGAAAGCCAAATTCTAATTCTTGTACCAGTTTACTCTTTCATATTAAAACCCATTTACCTAATTAGATTCATTTCAATCTTAACCAACTTGACCAGGTACAAAACTCTTTTCAGAATTTCTATAACTTTGTTTTACATTCAGAATTTGTCCCATGCTTGCTTTCTTACTTTCTAGTACTTTAGGACAAATTTATCTTTCTTAATCCAACAAAATATTTCCATTCTTTATACCGTCTTTACTAAAAACACACATTTTACTTTCCTTGAATACAGAGCATTTTCCTTATTAATTTCCAGTAGCTTTAATTACATGTGTTAATTAGACTTTTAACCCTTACAGACCATAGTAAAAAACTAAAAACTAAGCAATTAAGAATTATCTTTTATATCAGCATTCTAAACACTTCATAATTTCTAGAAACATTCCACTTCACAATAAAACACAAGGCATACTTTCTAATAGACCCAAATGTTTTTAGCCTCTTTGCAATAAGAAGCCAAAAGTAGATAAACTTACATTTAATAATTAATGTCTAATATCTTATTTGGAAATGATCTAGTTACTCAACGAATTTTATCATTTAAATTAACCTAGCAAAACTTCAAAATTTCAAGTTACCAAAGATTTTGGAAGTTATTTTAAATACACATACCGTAAACTACAATTATTGCTAAAAAAAGTTATCTATAAACTCTTATTTCATTTATATCTAAACCATTTGTTCCCAATAATTATGTTTAGATTACCCACAAAAACTTTGAGACATTAGACAAACAGCTATCATTTAAAGTTATTATGCTGACAAATTTCTAACAGAAAACATGAACTTTTTTGACTAGTGAACCCAGGCTGCATGTTTGCATCACATCCAAATACTGACAGCTCTTTAGGACATGCCTTTTCAATCAAACAAACAAAGTTAAACTTTCATTAACCAAAGATTAATCCATATCATCTTAACTTAAAAGACATTGGGTTAATTTCCATTGCATTTAGAATTTATGTAAGCGCTGACTTTAATCCAATTAAACAGAGCTCTTAGTTTGGGCCATATCACCCGGGGTAAAAATATCACACACACATAGACACACACAGACACAGCACTTCCACAGCAATTGTTTTAAAAATCACTCCATGAATCTGGTACAATACAAAACTCCCTAGTTATGAATCCAAATTTTGTTCTGAGCCTTTTTACTAATATTTCTGGAGAAGACACTCAAGACGCTAGATTTTTTTTCTCAGCAAGGGCACACTTATGACCTTTCCCCTCTTTTTTTTTTCCTTCAGTCTTAGGATTAGTGATGGTCTAGATAGTAGTTCCTGGAGAGGGGAGATGATAATCCTTTTGAGATAAAGGAACTGGGTGGAATCTGAACTGCCTCTAGAGCTGTATGTCCAGTCTTGCAAGGATTTTCCAAGGACAGTTGGAAGTTACTGGGTTTAACTTAATGACATTCTAGATTGACCTGCCTGTCCAACTACATCACAAAGGGACAGAGAAACTCCTCAAGTTTTCTCCAAGCTGGAGTTTCTGGGGCATAAGCCATCCAACTGAAAGCGTTTCCAACTTTAAAATGCACCCAGGGGGTGAGTCTCTTAGGATGCTTGAGGCATTCCTCATGGTGGTAAAGCTGGTGTCCAATTGACAAGGCCAGAGAAAGGGTGCAAAGGTGCCTGACCGCAGGCATCAACATAGTTATAAGATCTAGTCAAATCCCACTTAGCCCAGGGCACTTAGTCCCTGAGCCAGCACAGGTGAGCCAGGCAGGGAAGCAGGAGGCAAAGGCCTGGAGAACAATGGAAAAGAGATCAGGCCTCACCCTCATGGCCTCTTCCCCAAGGGTTATCGAGCTAGAGGTCACACAGCAGTTCCCGTGCAGGGGCACACAACACCATCAGGACAGTTCACAGAATAAACCACAGGTCTCCTATTGTCATAACCAATTCAGTAGGCACCTAAAATGCTTAACAAGTCGATCGCCAAGAGAGGGCACCCCACGTGGTTGCTGGGGTGATCAGGCCCAGAAACCAGAGTGGGGGCTCCCAGAGGTCGAGCCTTTCACACTTTAAAGATTTCTTTGTTTCTCAATTGCAAAGCTCAAAAAGAGCCCAAAAATGGTCACTATCACTTTAAGAGAGAGGAAAGAAAAGGGTCCATTACCTTGAAAATCTCCCGAACCTAGGGCAGCATCCTACTTGTTCTGCCTGTGGGGTTCCTATAGCAAGGGATGATGGGGCGCATCCCTCTGCATTGCATCTCTTGTATGCCTTCCCTATTATGCCTGGCAGTCGTTAAGTGCCAGGTGAGTTGTCCCAAAGATCAAAGAACAGAGAAAAACCGTGAAGAATTTTTCCTCCGGTCTGGGGGACATTCTACCCAATTGCATCCTGGACCCATTCTCCCAAGAAGGGGTTCCCATACTCAACCAAAGGTTAGAGTTTGGTACTTGCCTTGAACCGGAGTCCTGATTGGGACTTACCCACAGTTCAGAGAGTGATCAGGTGCCAGAGGAAGGGATCCCAATCCAGCCTTAGGAAAAGAAACCTTCCACAGGAGTCTTGGAGATTGGCGACCATCCTAATGACTTAAGTGGCCGACCCGTGCCCATGTAAAATTTGTCTATTACAGATAGAGTCAGGAAAGAATGGATTAATTCATTTTCCATCACCCTCAGGCTTAAGGTACTGATTCTATTCAGGCTGAATGCCACGATTTGCCCCATAGAGTAGCCATGGGCAAGCAAACATGGATTCATACAGCTGTCTGAGAAGGTTCCCGATGGAGCAGTTAATTTAGACCCATCCTTGAAAAAGAGAAAGGCACAAGGAAAACTAGAACTTCGGCTCCCAAGCTGGTGAAGCAAGCTGGCTCAGCAGCCAAGGAGTCAAAAGAAAGACTTCCTGGGCTCAAGGCCTGGAAATAGCGTTCCTCTATTCAAATAGCGTGGGTACAGGGCCTATGGGCAGTGAAGAGCTGCAGCATGGCAGCAGGACCCATGGCCAGGACTTAACAGGTCTTAGTCTTATAATATTGCATAAGGAAGCATTCCCAGAAAGACGCTTTAAAACATACTCAAGCAAAGTTGATATAACCTCTTCATAAAAAGAAAATCAGCTCAAGCATTCCAACCTTTACAATCTTAACACATAGACCTTTATATTTCACCAGTTCAATTATAACCTGAGTCAGGGTTTAAACCTAGTTACCATTTTCTTGTGTTTCCTTTTCAATTTGGCTTTTTTTCATAGATACCAATAAAAATTATGATGAGAGCTCTCACAATTTTTTTCCCCAATTTAGAAGTTTTCCGAATTTAAATGATCCATCGTCTGGCTGATTTGACGAGTAGGATCTTAACAGCGACTCAACCAAAGCTTAACCAAGGACAAAGAGGCGTCCCCAAAAGAGATCCAGAAAGTTCACTCCCAAAAATAGCCTAAGAAAGTAAAGGCAAGCAACAAATGTTGAGACGACAAAGGCCCCTTATGAAAGCAGTTGGGACCTCTTATGACAAACTTCCCCGAGAGCTTACACAGCCAGACAAAGAGAGCCAAGCTCTCAAGACAAACTTTCCCAGAGCCCCAGTCTATGTGACTGGCTGCCAAGATGCATGCCGGTACATGCATCCTCCAATGGCGGAGACCAGAAAGGTCACAAAGCCAAGCTCTCAAGACATACAACAAGACAAAAAGCCCAGACAACAGGCTTATAGAGATGCCTGTGTTGTATGACAAACAAAAAGACAGAGACAAGGAAAAGTCTATCTCTGGGAGGAAAAGGATCTACAACCAGTGAGTACTCAAATCCTAGAGTCGCTGAATCCGAGAAGCTAGCCCCACCAACATTTTCTCCTGCTAATCTAAATTTAGAAGAGCAAAAACCTCACCACTCTTGCTTCCTTTGGACTCTGCAGGCAGAGATCCGGGAGACTGATGTGGTAAGAACTCTTACCTCTTGCCGGCTCTCGTCAGGGGTCTGGGATCTCTCAGCCGCAGCAGTCTAGGAGCAAGCAGTGTCCAGCCAGGGAAATTTCAGCCTGCCAACTACGCCAAAACTGTAGGGGAGGAGGACATTTCCTCTCCCCAAATAGGGGTTCGTCTGGCTGGAGAACGAATTAAATTCACATGAGACAGAATAGCAAGAGAAAATTAAACAAAGCTTTATGAGGAACCATGGCCCGGGGCCTTTCTTCCAGAAGGAAGAAAGGGCACCCAAGAAGTGGGGTGCCAGAGTGGTTATATACCCCCAAACGGGGTGTTTCACATGTGATTGAAATGTCCCTCCCACAATAGTCACAAGATTGCCCTGTCGGCACAGTGCTTGATGGACACAGCAGGTAGTGGTCTGCTGTCTCAGAGGGCGTAGCTGGAGGCAAGTCGATTGTCTGGAGCTGGGCGGTCACAGGTGAGCTCAGCAATCAGTTCCTAGCCTAAGGAAAGATGCTTAATCATTAAGAAATGCCAGCGTTGGGAGGGGGAGGGAAGTTAGTTCCAGGAGGTTACCAGAGTAGCACAATAAAATGCAGATTTTAAGTCCTTGTCTTTGGTATTGATTAAGAGTTTTTAGAGAGAAGGTCATCTCCTTTCTTCTTCCTGGTACAGAGAGGGAGGCAACTTTACAGATAGAGATTTACCTTAAAAATGTAAATGTGTCCTAACAAAGGGCAAGTTACACTCCTCAGAGCCTCCTTCCCTGTCCCACTTTATCAAAAGCAATCAGCCTCAAATAATCCTGATGCCAAAGAGACATATCTTGGGGTGGCCAATTCCAGGTCCCCACAATAACAAAAGAAAATCAAAAGAGACACGGGAAATTGAGCTTCTGAAAAGGCCCGAATCAGTTCCCGAATTTGCAGCCTTTCCTCCAGACTCTGGTTGGCTTCGTGCTGTGATTGCAATTGCTTAACAAAGGGGGTATCCCAAGCCAGATTGCTAAGGCGAAAAGAAAGAAAGAAAGAGAGAAAGGAAAAAAAAAAACTGGGAAAACAAGTTTTTTCACCGTGGTCTGCTATGACAACACCTAAATCAAATCTAAGGAAAATCTTTGTTCTATATGTCTGTCTGTATCTATATATGTTACAAATGTGTGATACTTTACCTCCAGATGGTACAATTTCTAAAGAGCTCTATTCCTTTGACTTAAAGTAAACACTTACAAAAAAGTTTCTCTAAGAAGTATTAACCCAAATGTCTTTCAAGTTAACATGACATAGATTAATCTTTGCTTAATGAAAGTTTAAGTTGTTGGTTTGATTGAAAATGCATGCCCTCAAGAGTTGTAGGTATTTGCATATGATGCAGGCATGCAAGCCTGTGTTTACTAGTCAAATAAGCTCAGGTTGTCTGTTAGAAATTCGTCAGCAAAATAACAGATATAAATGATCAGTTTTGTCTGATGTCTCATGAGGTTTCCGTAGGTAATCTGAATATAATTGTTGGGAACAAATGATTTAAATAGATAAAAGTGGATACAATAACTGTTTTATGGTTTGTATACTTGGGGAAAAAAAACAGCTTCGAAATTCTTTTTGGTAACAATCTTCAGTTTTGCCAAGTTAAGTTAAATGATAAAAAATCTGAGTATCTGGGTCATTTTTGGATTGGATAGAACACTGAAACATTATTGCCAGACGTATCTAAGTTTATCTACTTTTGCCTTCTTATTGCAGAGAGGCTAAAAGTCTTTGGGTCTTTTACTGTAAAGTGTGGGGTGTTTCTAGAAATTATGAAAAGTGTTTAGAAGGCTGATATAAAAGACAATTCATAATTGCTTACCATTTTCGTGTTTCCTACGGTTTGTTAAAGGTTAAAGAGTTCTAATATATGTGATTAAAGCTGCTAGAAATTAATAAGAAAAACAGCTCTGTATTTAAGGAAAGTAAGGTGTAAATTTTTAGTAAAGAAGGTATGAAGAATGGAATATTTTTGTTTGATGGGTTAAGAAAAGATAAA
The DNA here is from genome assembly GCF_041296235.1 of Equus asinus. NCBI lineage: Eukaryota > Metazoa > Chordata > Mammalia > Perissodactyla > Equidae > Equus > Equus asinus. Next base: position 70,483,729 of record NC_091790.1, on the reverse strand, counting down.
CTTGTCCTAAAGTACTAGGTGGAAAAAAAAAAAAGAAAGACTTTGGGACAAATTCTGAAGGCAAAAAGAAAGTTGTAGAAGGTCTGTGAAGGAGAAATTCTGAAAGGAGTTTTATGCCTGGTGAAGTTGGCTAAGATTGAAATGAATCTAATTAAGTAAATGGGTTTTAATATGAAAAAGTAAAGTGGTACAGAAATTAAAATTTGGTTTTCTCTCAAAGGATAATTGTCTTGAACTTTTGGTCTGCTCTTGATAAAGAGGTTATAAAAGGTGTTCCTTTGAGTAAGTCTACATAAAAGACAAATCCGTTTTGTTAGTATAATGACTGAGGTCACTCAAGACTTTTGATTGTTTCTGTTGTCACTTTAAATGGACACCTGAGCATTGTCTGACAGTGAGCGTTGTTTGAACAAGTGTTTTCAAATCTTTTGATATTTTTGACAAGCTTCTCCCTCAAGAATATTCAAGTCCCGAATGAAGGCTGTCTTTTAACCTGGTAGAAGGGGGAGGATTTCTCTGTGGATTTTCAGACGGCCCCTGGGACTTCGGAGAGACATTTGTTCTCCCTTCCTGTAAGGTGGAAGATTCTAAACTAATTAGGCTTCCTTGGTAGCTTAATTTACATTGGAAGCATTATCAGATAAGCGATGATAATCTTTCCTAAGTGGTATTATGTGGGTAAATATTACTGATATAAGTGTTTTGAAAATTAGATAACATTCCTAAAATTCTGATCTGTCCTGGCTATCAGCCATAATTCTAACTATCATTTTAAGGTGTTGTATATCAGAAATAATAAGTTTCTCTGTCAATTGTCATTTTTAAGTCTTTTGTTGCCTACAGTCGGTTGTTTTACTCTGATGCTCTTTGCTTTTGCAAATACACTCATCTTCAGAGACATTCATGGAAAAGACTCTGACACTTACTCTGGATTACAGTTTTCTGATAAACTTTCAGATCACAGAACTGGACTGGGTAAGAAATTGCAGAAATCTAATGGAGAAACGGATAACCTCATAGATCCTCCTAACAGGAGCTTAAGCACAGTAATCAATTATACAGGACTGTGTGAACTGATGAGGATGATTATGACTTTTTATGACTTTTATTTGAAATATTGTTGATTCTTTTGATGTTTGTTTTTGTTTTGTTTCCTCAGATATAGGAAATCTTTTCTCTTAGGCTGACTATGACTTACAGCAATTTACTGATAGTATACCATTATGAGCAAAACTGAAACATTTATCTTTTTCTCCCTACCTGATCCCTCCAGAATTTGGAAACCTAGTAAGTGAGTGAGTATGGTTGTTTCATGGCAATATTGTTATTTGCATAAGTTCAATAAGAATCTGTCCTCCTTATAACAGGACATTGGTTGTATTACCAAGGCTTTGACTGGAATGTCATATTTCAGAGAAACGTACAGACTCAGATATGACAATACTGCCTTTGAGGAATAAGGTTGACTTTCTGGAAATAAAGCCACTTGGAAACATGGGCCTGGTACCTTGTGTATAGAGATTATGGCAATCTTACCCGGTAAGTAAGGAAGCTTGCTTATCTGGCAGATGTAAGGAAACTTGGAATATTTTGGGGGAACTCAAGAAGAGAGGAGTCCACCCAAATCTGTAGGTACTGTAGGCAAAATCTGACAGCAAGTCCTTGGCGTGGCTTTCCTGGCCTCGAGAGGTCTTTAAAGTTCAATCTGAGATTCCTCATAAAAAATTTCAGCAAAGCAGATGTAAGAGCCTATATGATCAACTGCTATTCTTGCTGCACTTATGTAAATAATTGGGCCAAGTTTCTTGAAACTAAACTTATTTTGCAAACGAATTAGTCTTAATTTGGCTATCTTTGGTAAAAATGAGGGTGATTTTAGAGAGAAGAACTACGTTTCAGTGAAAAGCTATAAGACACATTTGTGGATGTTAGATCCTAGCTTTGTTAACTGTCTTTGAGGGTTTTTTTCCACCTGTGAACTGGACTGGATCCTGAATTCTTCTGCTGAAATATCTGGTTACAAATCTCTAAACTAATGTTTTCAATCTTTTCCTCATTTTCATTTGGAATCATTGAGATTTGAACCTGCTCTTTTTCCTGAAGCCTTGCAAACTAAAGCTGAATGACTTGATAAAAACTTGAGAGATTCCTGTCTGCTGCTGTGTAAGCTGTAAGCCACTCAGAAAGATATCTGAATGCCTGATGACATCATCAGAGACATTTCAAGCTGCTAAAGATGCTTCACTCCGACATCCAGAAGTCTTCTTGACTGGCTGCCTCCTGGACTCAGGAACTAGTTTATAATTTGCTCCAACCATTAACCTTGTTTTTCTTTTTATTTCCATAGAAATACTTCTTAAACACCTGATTGCTTGCTTCCAAAATAAAGGCCTAACTTTGGGAGCCCACCTGCGTCGCCACCTTCTAAAATGAATTTAACTGGACTGATCTATTACCAGGACTAAGAAATGTGTTCAGTGAGATGAAACAATCTACCACTCAGCTTCTGGATTGTGAAACTTTTAGTTTCAAAGGCGGGACTGTAGGGACCTGAAATTGGCCACCCCAAGATATGTCTCTTTGGCATCAGGATTATTTGAGGCTGATTGCTTTTGATAAAGTGGGACAGGGAAGGAGGCTCTGAGGAGTGGAACTTGCCCTTTGTTAGGACACATTTACATCTGTAAGGTAAATCTCTATCTGTAAAGGTGCCTCCCTCTCTGTAGTCAAGGAACTGATTGCTGCGCTCATCTGTGATCCCCCAGCCCCGAGGCAACACACCTGCCACCCCGCAGCGTTCACTGAGACAGCAGACCTATCTGCCTTCATCAAGGGCTGTGCTGACAGAGCAGGCTCGTGACTGTTGTAAAAGGGACATTTCAATCATACGTGAAACACCCTGTTTGGGGATATATAACCACTCTGTGCACCCCACTTCTTTGGTGCCCTTTCTTCCTTCGGGAAGAAAGGCCCCGGGCCATGGTTCCTCATAAAGCTTTGTTTAATTTTCTCTTGTTATTCTGTCTCAGGTGAATTTAATTCATTCTCCGGCCAGACGAACCCACATTTGGGAAGAGGAAATGTCTTCCTCCCCTACATTAACTAGCCTCACCATGCTGTACACTAGATCCTCAGAACTTATTCATCTGAAAACTGAAAGTTTGTACCCTTTAAACATCTCCCCCTGTCCCCTGAAAACAACCACTCTTATCTCTGTTTCTACAAGTTTCATGTTTCCAGAGCCACATAGGGGACACTAAGTCTTCACGAGCCACAGCGTGTGATTAAGTACAACAATTTCAGCCCATGTGCTTTTGTATGTGCTCCTCCCTTCTGCAGGCCTCTGACCTGGTTCTGGATTACATTCTCTCTCAGTTGGACACTCCGATAGCCTCCTTCCTCCTTTTCCTGCTTTCAATTTCTCCTTCATTCTGCACAGAAACACCAACTTTCTGGAGTACAACTTGATCATACCACTCCCCTGCTTAGAAACCCTCACTACTACTCACTATCTTTGAATGAAATCTTCATCTCCAGGTCTGGCATCTAAGATCCTCCTGGATCTGGTCCCATCTTCTACCGTTTGATATTCTTCTTAATAGTCCTTACATTTTATACAAAGCAAACTCCTTGCCTTGAGCTTCATACATAACTTTGCTTGGCTAACCTGCACCTTTGCCAGAGAGGGCGCTCCATTTCATCCCTTTGTATACAAACTGCGCTTGATCTCTAATGATCAGTCCCATATTACCAGAGACTTCCTGATCACCTTATGGGAAGGAACCTCCTTTCTCTGAATGCCCACGTAGCACACCCTAATGGCATTTATCACCTCCCATCTTGGATTTAGTTATTTATGTACATTTATTTATTTACTTATTGCCTCAAAAAAAGTGTTGAACAGAATTGCACAAGATGCTGGGGATAAAAAGGGAATATAGTCTACTGGTGAGATAGTAACAAGCCCTCGATTGAAAAAATACAATATATCAAATATGATACTGGATGTTAATGAACTCTAAGTGATCAGATAAAGGTTGGCCTAGATCTGTCTGTGGAGTCTCAGAGGAGTGGAGTGGAGTTCCAACGTAAAATATGTTTAGGCATTAATTAGCCAGTTGGACAAGACGGGGAGTTGGGAGGGGGTGAGGTAGGTAAAGGAGAGGCAGACAGCACAGATGGAGGGCATGGCCACAGGAGAAATCACATTTGAGGAAGGCACGTTGTTGACTCTGACAGGATAGGGTATGCTGAGAGAATAGCAACTGAAGGAGAAGACACTGGTCAGGTAGACAAGGATCAGGTTTTGCTTTGCTAAGAAGTTTGGAGTTCAGTCTGTTAGCAAGCATGCTGAAAATGTCAATCAAGGGAATTGCAAGATTGGACTGTGGGTTAGACCCAGGTGGTGAAGTGGATTCCTCCAGAGACACAGAGAAACTTTAAGCAACCTGGTGGAGGTTACACATCTGATCCATCTTTGTATTCCCTGACTGCGCCCAGCACAGTGCCAGGCACGTGGGTTATATACAAATTGTGTTTGTTAACAAGTGAAAGAAAATGAGATCACCACTTTCAGACTAAAACACAAACAGAAGTTTATTAGCTTTAAGCTTCGCACTTCACCTGCATTATTCAGATCACACAAGTATAGGGCATCTTCTAGCTTCCTGAACCTTTTGATCCATGTCTCCGATTCTTCAGACTCGTTCTTCATCACTGGGTTCAGGAAAGGCTGTGAGACTGGCCTGATTTTCAAAGAGCTTGGGGGATCTTTGGAGGCTGAAGTCTCAGCAGTAGGGTTTTCTGGCTGCAGATCCTCTTCTAGAGTTTTCTACCAAAACAACACAACTATCTCACTGGCAACACATTCACCACCTAGATCTTCTCCAGTCTCTTGGCCAAAGATGAGGCCATACAGCTAGCGAGATTTACTGTAATGTCTGGCTTTGTAAAGCTTGGAGGATGGGTTTCAAGTCCTGAGTGCTATAGGACTACATCTGTGAAGCCTTCCAGGATGTAAATTACTGTGTTGAATGTTTTCTATGTTTTTAAGAGAAGGGTGAAATCATGACTTTAATCAGTTTGCATTTCTGATTTTCACAAAGAAAAGGTTTTTGTAACTGGTTGAGATTTTTCTTGACGTTCTATACTAGTGGGATTCATGGAGGAGGGTCTTCAGGAATTGCTTATAACTTCTCCACGGAATAACCTCTGGACAATGAGCCTGAGGTTCTTGACAAAGAATGACTGAAAGAATAGTGACGTTGTCTTAGGCTCATGGGCTCCTTGTAATGGACCATAAAGAACTTCTAGTTCTGTCTGTCCTGTTAATTTAACTAAGGAAGACGAGGCCCAGAGAGTGGAAGTGACTTACTGAGATCAGGCAGTGAATGGTAGACACAGAACTATAAGGAGATGTAGAGGTTATGTCTAGCTCAGTTTGGCATCCTAATCTCATGTCTACTGCAAAATAGAGATGTTTTTAGAATAATGGACAACCTAGTCCCGGCAGCCATGACAGGCATTCTGTCACCTACCATGTACAGAGTGGCATCCATTGTTTGATCTTCACAACTTCATTTTTCCAGGAATTTTCTCTCCTGCCGAGCCATATGGTTAGGGACAGAACAGCCATATCTAAGTGTACAGTGCAGGACTGGGTATCTAATGCAAAGGGACCAATGCACTCATTGTTCAGTGATTTTGGAACGATTTGTGAGAGATGAAGACAGAGGGATATACAAACAGAGATCATTCTGTGTGAGAGGTAGGAACTCTCACGGGTTTTACACACTGTGTACTGGAAATGAGAAAAGGCTGATCTGTCCAGAAAGATAGAGACGGACAGAGAGAGAGAGAGGGAGAATGAAGCTAACAGCAGAGAGAAGAGAAAAGATATAGGACGTCATGATGAAGTTCAAGTCCCTGATTTTACTTCACTGTTACTTGTTACATTTCTAACCTTAGGTAGCATAATACGCTTCTCTCTCCTTCCAATAAATTTAGTAGAGTTTCTTCTCTTAATTTCAATCCAAATAATCTTAACTAACTCACCATAGAATTATGACTCTAACTTTTGAAAATCATCTGTGCTTCCCCCAACATTCAAATACCTGTATTTCTCCAATATAGTACCTTTGTCTCAAACTTCTCACATAGAAAGTATGAAAATCCCATAGGTCTAAAGAATAGTAATTGAGATTAGAAGTCCAGTTTTAGTTGGTTAACAAACATGGATTAACCTGCTGCTGGGAAATGTGAAGAATTGTTTTGTTTGAAATAATAGAATGGTACATGATATGGTACCCACATGGATAACAAGCAACCAGTAAATTTTAAGAGATTGATATAAAAGAATTCTACTTGGATAAAATCAACTTTGGGAAGGGCTGAAAGTTTTCATAAAATAAACAGAGTAGTGATTCTTATACTTTTTAGAGCTTTAGATCACTTGAGAAATCCAACGAAGGCTTTAGATAATCTACCCAGGCAAATGCACATTTGCATGCAGGATGACTTTAGACAGTTCAAAGAGGTCCTTGGATCTGAAAAAGTGATTTTAATAATTTTATATTTCTTCAGATAGATCAACACTCTCTTTGACCACTAAAGACAGGGAAAGGGGGAATTTGTATGAACCTGAATTAGGCTGAACTAAGTAAGTGAGTGAGTACTAACACACTCTATACTGTTTTCGTCCCACTGTGTCAGGAGGAAGTCCACGTCCCGTGATTGGCATGTAAGACTGTTCTCGTTCTCGTTCTTGCCTATCTTCTTTCAATCCCACATATACATCTTTTTCTCCAACCACCTAAAACCAGAAAACACGAAGCTGTTTTGTGCCTTGTGCATGCTGCTCCCTCTGCTGTAAAAGCCCTTCTTGCCACTCAGGCCTTGGATGGTTGGGGTCCTACTCATCCTTCAAGATTTGACTCATATTTCACTTCTTGTGGGAAGCCTTCTCTTACAGACAAGCTGGCTGAGGGGCGATTCTTTGTGGCCCCTTTATCCACCTCAGCACTTATCGTGGAATGTTGTAATCATTTATTGACTCTCTCTTCTACCAGAGATCTGGAGACTGGCCTGTGAGATAGTCGTTTATGTATCCTCAAGGTCTGGTTAGTGACCAGGGCATAGCTGGTTCTCAAGACATGGTTACTGAATGAACAAGTGAATGAATGAGTGAGTTTCTCCGGGATCATAAGAAAGTTGGTTTACCACACCTCTGCTTCAATTCCCCCTTCTAAAAAGTGGGACAATGAATGCTACTTATGCAGGAATGTGACACAAATCAATTACTGCAGAGATGCCATAAAATCCTCAAAACAGAGGCAAAAATAAAAGAGCAAGGTGTATTTTTTAATAATCTGATTCACAATAGATGATACTCAAGGAGAAAAGCATCTGCTGTTGTTTCTGGCATGGCAAGAGGCTTGCCAAAATTGACATGATTTTCTAAGACATTTTGAAGTGTGAAGTGCCTGAAGAGGCCTCCTGCCATTTTGAGATGAATTATGGTCTAATCTGGGCATTTAAATAAAAACAACGACAGAAAACCTCAGGATGCTTTTCAATTCTGTCTGCATCTTTTCCTGGCTAAGTGCTGGGAATATTAAAAATGTAATTTAACTGCTTGCAAGATTTTGTTTGCAAAATCAAAGAGCCCATTACATTTTAAAATGTGGTGTCTGGGGAAAAGGTCACCCTCAGTCTCTGGAAGCTGAATTTAAGATGTTGAAATAGGGGGCTGGCCCTGTGGCCAAGTGGTTAAGTTCGTGCGCTCCACTGCAGGTGGCCCAGTGTTTCGTTGGTTTGAATCCTGGGTGCGGACATGGCACTGCTCATCAAACCTTGCTGAGGCAGCATCCCACATGCCACATCTAGAAGGACTCACAAGTAAAATATACAACTATGTACCGGGGGCTTTGGGGAGAAAAAGGAAAAAAATAAAATCTTTAAAAAAAAAGTTGAAATAGGTCTCAGAACCACCCTTTATTTTGATGGCAGTGGGAGGATTGGTCACAGGCTTCAGAACCATTGCACATGCTACAGGTCCAATTTCTTGCGGCAGGTGCCAAGCCCATGACCAGGTTGTGGAGAGAGGTTTCTGCAGCGATATCAGCTAAGGCAGGAACCACCCCACACTTGAAGAGGTTTCTACCTCCCTTCTCTGCCAGAGGAGATTCTCAAAGTCAAAGAGAGTCTGACATCACGGTGGTGGGTGGAAACCAAAAACCAAGAAGGGGGGGTTAGCCCCGTGGCCGAATGGTTAAGTTCACATGCTCTGCTTCAGCAGCCCAGGGCTTCACCAGTTCAGATCCTGGGAATGGATCTCAACAAGCCATGCTGAAGCAGCATCCACATAGCAGAAGCAGAAGGACCTACAACTAGAATATAAAACCATGTACTAGGGGAATTTTGAGAGAAGAAGAACAAAAAATTGGTAACAGATATTAGCTCAGGGCCAATCATTAAAAAAATAAATGAACAACACCAAAAAAAAAAAAAACCAGAAAGGAGGACCCTACCCAGCATCAGAGAATAGAAGGTGAAAGATGAGTGAAGCTCTTCCTCAAGCTCCACATACCCAGGTGCATACCATTTGTTTAGTTGTGTCTTGAGTCATCTCAGGAATGTCAGGCTGCACTGGAGTGGCAGAGGTTCCCTTTCCTCTGTTTCCTGAGAAAGATAGAAAAAATGGAAGGGTTAAGTTTGGTCTCTTCATTGTAACACTTACAGCCAGGCAAATAAAATGTTGAGGCCCTTCTATGTGTTTGGCACTGTGTTAGGCGATGGGGATATGGAGGTAGATCAGAAAGATCTGGTTCCTGCCCTGATGGAGCTGACAAAGGGGAGGTAGGCGCTAAACAATTACTCAAAATTATTATTTAATTACAAACTACCATAAACACAACAAAAGAAGATGTGAAAATATTTTGTTTTAGGGTAGGGGTGGGAGTGGTGGAGAACCAGAGGAGGCTTCTTGGAGGAAGTGACACTTAAACTGTGGATCCAAAGGGTGAATAGGAATTTCTAGGCAAAGGTGATGGTGGGTGTTCACAAGGAGCAGAGAGTTCCAGATAAGCAGAGACAAGAGCCTGTAGAACTGCCCTGAATCAGGAGGACTTGCACAGTTTGAGGAGTGGGCAGCAGCTTCCTCCCATGGCCCTACCTCTTAACAGAAAACCAGGCATTTCTGCCCCCTCTCTCCACACAGGTGTATGCCTCAAAGATCAGGCAAAACCTCTCTCTTCCACTTTCCCTCTCCTATCAATAGTCAGAGGGTCTGAATGGGATGAGGTTTGAACAGCATCTCTAACCCAGTACCCCCACAATTGGCTTCGGTTGTATTCCTAGCATTTATCACTATTTACATTATTTTAAGTGAAGGAAAAGCTTTCTGTTTACTGCAGGTGAAAAAGGTCCAAGTTGCTCCGAGTCATAGAGTTTGAGAGTTAAGGGGATTCTAGAAACAGTATAGAGTATACAGGCAGGAAGATGAACTTTGGTGTCAGCCCTGAATGCTAATCTTGAGTCTTCCCTCTCCCAGCTGCAAGCTTTCAGATCCTAATTTTGCCAGTTGTGAAAGGGGAGAAAACCAGTGATTTACCGTAATGTTGTAGAGATAAAAAATTACCTACCTAAAATACTTAACACAGGGAAGATGCTCAAAAAAAGGATTCATTGTTTGTTGTGTCATTATTATCATAACACCTTAGGCAAGTCTAGTTTGCTTAATTGAACACTAATTACGATGGGCCAGGAATTGTCCTGGGCACTGTTCACATGCATCATCCCTGTTAGTATAAGATCTAGATCCTAGACCCTGTCCCAGGCCAGTTTCTCTGCACTTTTAAAAGTTTCTTTAGAAGAAAATACACACTAGTCTCCCTGGTCTCCTTTAAGCTTCCCTTTCTCCCCCCTAACATCTACAAGCGTGGAAACAGGTCATGGTTTGCACATGTAAAAATCATTTGAGAAATCTGAGGCAGGGCTGATGTTTTTTCTTTCTAACACAGTGGGAAGGATCATCTGTGTAGTCTGCCAGTTGAAGGTTTGTACTGGAGAAAATAAGCCAAGCTGGCTTCTAGAGATTTCCAGGTGTTGGAAGGGCCAGGTTTTACAATGCTTCCATGAGTCTGATGGTTACACATCCAGCCCTGCCATCAGCCCACCAATGACTAGAAACTAGTGGTCTTGAGCACTGGCTGCATATTAGACCCCGCTGGGGAGCTTTAAAAATTGCCAATGATTGGGCGTCACACCAGGCCAATTAAATAAGAGACTCAGGGTGAGAACCAAGCTCAGCACCTGTGAAGAATTCCCTCGGTAATCCTAAAGTGACACCAGGGTCGATAACAACTGATTTAAATAAAGGATTCTGGCCTCATTGGGTCCACTGAATGAAGCTTTGTGAGAATATATATATATATATATATATATATACATCAATATATATGTTTGTGAGAATAATATATATCAAAGATCTGTACATGCCAGACATTTCCCACACATTTTCTTACTTGAAGAATAATGCTCTGTGGTAGAAAGCATCTCCATTTGACAGATAAGGTAACAGAGGCAATAAAGGCTTCAGTTCCCTGCTTAAGATTACAGAAGTGGGGTTAGGTCTTGGATTCTAACGCATTCATTCATTCAACAAACATTTGTTTAATGTTTACTACATGCTGGGCACTGTTTTAGGCACCACGATACAACAATGAGCAAGAGAGAATCTTCTCAGGGAGAGTGCGTTCCAGTGGTGAGGACAAAGAGAGACATAAAATAATGTCAAATAGTGATAAATGCTATAAACACAACCAAAGCCAATTATGGGGGTATATAGAAATGCAGTTGCTATTTTTGATAGGGAATTCACCAAAGGCCTCTCTGAAGTGACATTTAAATAGAGCCGTGAATAGAAAAACAAGGGAGAAAGCCAAGCAAATGTCTGAGGAAAGAGCATTCCAGGATAAAGCTCTGGGGAGAGCAAAGGCCTCAAGGGCGTGGTGTTTGGTGCATTCAAGCAACAGTTGAGAACAGAGCCGAGCTAACCCAGGAGGAAAAGGGAAGAGAAGTGGGTCAAGTGTCATGCCATGTGATTTGAGTTAATTTTTTTTTTTTTTTTTTTTTTGGCTTTCAGCATTTGTTCCTCCTCTGGTGATTACCCACTTCTACTGTTAGCAACTATATTTTGCTTTGTGGAGACCACTCCTCCCCCATCCCAGTGCTGTGGTTTGGTAGTATTAACCCCCAATTCCAACTCTAAACCTGGTCTCTGCTTAGTTGAAGACTAACGTGGTATCTCAATCACGATCTTGGTTCAAAGATGGGCATAAGACTCAATCTGAGCCTCAGAGGTGAGAGGAGATATCTGCTATAATTTCTTAGCTAGTAATGTTCTCTCCTTCCTAGAAGGACCTACCAAAAGAGGGAGCTGTACAGATATGATGACATAGCTGCCATGGCTATTTTGCTATTGCAGAGGAGTGCCCACCTGGAGAAGTTGGAGGACTACCACGTAGAGCCTAGAGATTATGCCAACACCAAGTAAAGCAGAACAGAGAGCCAGAATGAAAGCAGATCCTTGATTTTGACACCTGAATGGTTAGATCAACCCACACCTGTAAGGCTTGCTGCTGCCAGACTTTGCACTTACATAAAACAAAATCTCTTCATGGTCTATACCCACTGAGTTGGGTTTTCTGTCCCTTTGTATAAGTAGTTGTAAGTAAGAATTACTATAGCTATTTTTTTTCCTTGATAAAAGGGAAGGCAAACTCTTAGCCATTTTTCTGTCAAATCTTGAGTTACAGGTCTTCAAGCAATGTTTGAGGGGATCAATGAGCCTCTGAGGCCACCTTCATTCCCTCCTAATTATCCCCCATCAGCAGCCATGCTATAGCCCTGCTCCATGATTGCTGCTTCTTCCTCTCCCTCACTCACAGGCCCCACAATGAAGAGATGCAAAGTTGGGCCCACACTTCCTTATTGTGAAATACCCCTTTAGACCTTAGACCATACCATGTTTGGTGGGCTCTAAATGTTTTGTATTTGTCTTCATGGGAATCCATAGCATTTCTTGGATCTGTGGCTTGAAGTCTTCTATCACTTTTGGAAATTTCTCAGCCATAATTGTTTCAGATATTGCTTTAGCTCCGTTCTCTTCCTCCTGTCCTTCTGAAACGTTGATTACATGTGTACTGAGTATTGTCAGCATTTCCTATATGTCTCATATACACTTCTTTTTGTATATTTCATTCTCTTTTTTCATTCATGCTTATTATTTTAAGTCTCCAAGTTTGTGGTAATTTGCTACAGCAGCCTTAGGAAATGAATACCCTCATTCTCAGTCGTCCAATCCTGGCATAACCAACCCACAATCCCCTGTTGTAAATTCCCTCTGTTTGAAATACCTGGTAATGTTTCTCTTTCTCCACTGAAACACAAAATGATATACCACCCCCCCACTCTAAACCCTCAGAACCTAGTATTTTGATCCCAAGGGGAATTAGTGAACAGTTGATGTGTAGTTGACACCAATGCATATTTTTTCACCTGTCATACTTAAAACTTGCTAAATGCTAAATATTTTGTGCAATTCATCCTTATCATTTCACTTAATATTACATCTTGGAAATGTTCCTGTATTGGGCCAACCATGTTATTTTACAGCTGAATACTTTTATCAATTGAATATACTGTAATTCAATTAAATGGTCCCTGAATGATCGTTTTGCTGTTTTCATTTTTAAAAACACTTACCAAAAAAAATTCCTGCACTAAACTTATATGTAAATCTGAGAGGATTTTTTGTGAGATATCAGTAACATAAGTCCCTAGCTTTGGGATTCCTAGATCCAAGGGACTATGTGACTGAAATTCTAATGCATAATACCAACTCTAACTTCTTCCATAAGTGTACCTATCAAAGGGCTATCACCAGAGAATGCTTCATGATATAATAATATTTGGAGAAGTATGCCTTTTATGATCCAACTGGCCTAAAAGAACAGCCATCAAGGCAATCATCACTCCTAGTCTTTCTTCACTGGTGAGGCATCTACATTTCTGGGAGTAATGAGATGAAACACAACAAAGAAACCACTGAAGCTAAGCAGCATAGTCAACAATAGTTCTGGGAAATGGGAGTGATCTCAAGGAACAAAATAACTCAACTCACCTGTAGGAAAGTCAGAGGAAGCTCTGCTCAATTACTCAAGAAAACTCTGTCATCTGTGCAAGGAAAGGAGCCATAAGATGGGTGAACCATATCATTGCACTGAAAGAAGGTGCAATAAAGCTGGAAATTAAATTGATACTGAAGGAGCTTTTTGATACTTGTATCATTCAGGGTGCATGCAGGAAACAGAAACTACTTTAAGTATCTCCACTAGAAAGGGCTTTACTATAGGAAATTAGACATCCACAGAATTATTGCAAGGGCTAGTAGAATGGAGTTTGGTGTCTGCTGCTAGGCTCAGGCTCAGGGTCAGGCCTCAGCAGATGTAGTCCAGAGATGGGGGAACTGCAGGAAATTCTGGCTGATGTCTCCGTGCCCCTGACCATGAGGTTGGTGACTAGGCAGTGCAAAGTGCCTTTTGGCCACTGGAAAAACTGATGCCTGCCAGGGCCTGGAGTTCCTACTAATGCCGGAAAATAAATATACGAAATGTCCCTGCTGCCCTTCACTACCCCTTCTGCCTTTCAAATCTCATGCAACTGCATTACATTGATGGAACTTAAATCAATTCTGGAACCGTGGCATCAAGGGAGTTTTGGAAACGTTCTTTTTAGCCCTCTCAAGTATGGGAAGTACTGCAACACAAGAAAGAATGTACAAGGAGATGGAAATGGGTGTTGAGTGTAAATAGATGACATTTGGTGAAGTCCCCAAGCAGGAATTTCATGGAGCAATACTTGTGCATGTGACAATCAGGGAGTCACGTAATGCTTATGAGTAATTTAGGAATGCTTTGTTAGTGAAAATCACTTATACTTGCTTGTCCAGTATCCTTCCTCCATTTGTATATAAATACATTCTTCTCTGGGATCACGGACTACTGTCAATCTCCCATCCCCTCCCTTAGCCTATGCTGTGGCCACCTTGTTCAATTAACTCTATCACTTTCTCCACCCATCCTTCCCTCCCTTCTTCCCTTCCCCCCCCTCTCTATCTCTGTCTCTGTATCTCTCATTATTTTTTGGTTCGGGTTCTTCCTGAAGTTCTATTTTCCCTCAATTTTATATGTCATTCCATAGCCTTTAAAGATATTTCTTTTGCTTATGTTAACAAAAGGCAGTTTCTGTTTCTAGCAACCAGATAGCCACTGGTAAGAATTTCTATCTCCTTCTTACCTATCAAAAGTCAAGCAAGGGGGCCAGCCCCGTGGCTGAGTGGTTAGGTTAGCGTGCTCTGCTGCAAGTGGCCCAGTGTTTCATCAGTTTGGATCCTGGGTGCGGACATGGCGCCGCTTATCCAGCCACATTGAGTCAGCATCCCACATGCCACAACTGGAAGGACCCACAACTAAGAATATACAACTATGTACCGGGGGGCTTTGGGGAGAAAAAGGAAAAAATTAAATCTTTAAAAAAAAATGTCAAGCAAGTTGTGAGATATATGTCCTGGGTTTTGCAGAGGAGTTCTAATGGCATATAATCTTATTCTCTTCAAATAAAAAGGATTGTTAGATTTTTAACTAGTTTGCTTTGTTTATACCTCATAAAACTTTTCCAAAAATGATACCATAAATCAGAAAATATGGCGTCCTGAGCTTCATGTCACTTTGGACATATGAATAGGTAAGGCATAGGTATGCAGGGCCACAAGCTAGACAGCTGATGACCGTATCAGCTGCTGAAGGCCCAGGCAGGGAAGAGAAATTTGATGAAGCTGCACTCTCAAGAAACATTAATAATCCAATGAAGATCTGATATTAGCCCGAATCTGGAAATGAGCTATAGTAGAAGTAGCTCCTGCCTTCTACACTTTCTGTAATTTCTTTCCAGGCCTTCTTAGGAGAGACAGGCTTATGCCTATGACATCTTCTGATCCTCTGAGAAATGACAATAATGCAAGAAAAAGTCCCAGATCCGTTGATATTTCCACATTCATAACATTTATTTTTCAGAGCTGCTAGGAGTTACGAAATATGAGATAAAGCCTCGGGACAAAATGGCACCAGAAAACCTCTTTGCCCTTCCTGATTATGTGCTGATAGTAGGGGACCTGTGGATGGCCACTTTCTCACTGTGCTAACATGTTCTTCCCTCTGTGTGAGCGCATTCCTGATGTCTCCCTGTGATTCCAAATTTCCTCCTCTTACAAGAACCCCAGTCAGACAGGATTAGGGCTCCACCTTAATGGCCTCATGTAACTTAATCACCATTTTAAAGTCCTTGTCTCCAAATACAATCACCTTCCGAGGTGCTAAGTGTTAGGTCTTCAACATATGAATTTTGGGAGGATACAGTTAAGCCCATAATGGTAACAAGGATTCAAAGAAGCCCAACTTTTGGTACAACTTACTTAAGGTCTCTGAACCTCAGTTTATTCATCTGTGAAGTGGGTATAGAACAACACAACTCCTGGGGCTATTGGGAGTATGAAAAGGGAGGAGCCGTGTAGAATGTCTAGCCTGTGCCTGGGACATGTGAAGTGTGTGTGCATTAAAGCCTTATGCCCCTGAGTCAGGCAGTCATTTTGGTTACCGTTTAACTCAGCTGCTGGGATGCTCACTCAACAGCACCATCTTCCTCTGATTTTACCTTCTTGATCATGAAGCCTAAGTTGTTACCCAAAGCCAGTGCATTTCAGAGCCAGGATTTCCATCTAGGCCTGAGTGATTCCAGGCTCATGCTGCCTTTCTGCATGGATGGGGGCTGAAGGGGTAGGGGAGGTGCTAAACTGGCGAGGAGAAGTTACCTGCAGGCCCTCAGCTTCTTTGGATACAACCTGCCCCTAGAACTTAAAAGTCTCCCAACATTTGCATCTGTATCCCCCACCTCTACTGGGTCCTAGAGGAGAGGGCAGTAGATACTGAGCTTCTCAAATCCAGGACTGTTTTCACTACCAAGCCAAGGGTGGAGTCAGCTCTGGAACTCAGCAGTGTGCTTAAAGCCCCTGTGCCTCACCACCACGGTACAAGCTTCTGAGTTTCATAGGACTTGCAGGAGAACAGGTATAGAGTATCAAGAGCCAAGACTCCGAACACAAAGAGCCTGCATTTACTCAGCCTTATCGAGGAATTCATTTATCAGTTACATATTGGTTTTAGCCTCTCTCTGGTGCCTCAGTTTCCTCATTTGAAAGAAATAATACCTACCTCATGGGGGAATTGCAAGGATTCAAAGAGTTAACATTGAGAAAGCACTTAGAATATTGCTTGGAATATAGGAAGCACTATATAATTGTTAGCTATTAATAATAAAAATAACATTATGAGCAATATTATTATACTTACTCCATATGAATTCTCACCCCATACGAATTGTGGGCTTCTGGAGGAGAAGGTTAGCATGCCTGAGGCAAAGTCATCCGTTCCGTTCGAAGCCAGGGAACAAGCGGGTAAGGCAGATGACCCAGGATCGGACATCCGCAGGCCTGGTGGACAGGCTGTGCCAGAGAGCGAGGCAGGGTGAAATCCCAATGATCCTGGGGATGGAGGAAAGGGAGGATATTGTTGGGGTCTGCTTCTGAAAGCCATGAAAAGAGTAAGCCGGCCACCCATTAAATGGCCTAAATTCAGACAGGTCCAATAGGGCCCTGGGGAAAGCCGAGCCGCCCCTCCCCGCCCCGCGCCCACCCCCCCCACCCCCACCCCACCACACCCACACACTTTGTTCCAGAGGCCGCAGGACTGCCTCAGGCGATACACAAACTGGGACCTGGAGGCCCGGGGCAGTACAGTGATCCCGAATCCGTGTTTCAGATCTCAGAAGTGCTCCAGACACCCGTGGGAAACTCCAAAAGTTGGCGATCCATCCTGCTACCAGTCCCGCACAGCTACGAGTGGCTGCACGGAGGGTGCTCCATAACCGACTTGAAGCTGAGGATGCAAAGGAAGACAAGATGATGAAAAGGCAGGCCGCCCTGCTCGCTGTGGCCCGCCAGTCTCCTCAAGGTATCCTGAGGGAGAGGGGGCATATGCCATGGGTGAGTAACCCCGGCCCCCACCGAGGGGCCAGGAGGCCACCCACAATGTCGGGGGCTAATCGGTGTGCGGACTGCCAAGAGGAAGGGCGTTGGTGGCAGGATTGTCCGAACCGTCCCCAGGGAGGGAAGGGATCGAAGAAGACCGAGCCGTGGCAGTTTCCCTTGACCACAGATGAGACGTGATGGGGCTGAGGGACAGCCCCCTCCCCCGGTTGGCTCCGGGAGGCCCCGGTGACCTCGGCAGGAAGGAGGAGAGCAGGCTGAATCTTTGCTCCCTAGTGGAGCCGTGTTCTTGGTGTGGAATGCCCACAAGGGAAACCTTTCTGAAGGAAAGTGTGAACTGAAGGAGGTCTCAGGAAAGGGAGAGACCGGAAGACGTCTGGAGCCCTGGACCTGTGAAACAGGGTCCAGACTGCTGAAGGATTCCTCACTGTGTGTACCAGAATGCCCCGTTCCCCACCCCCTTCTAGGGAGGGACATGCGCTGTGAGTTAGGGGCCTCCACAGGCCGGGAACAGGAGAAAACCGAGCTCCAAGCGCCAAAAAGTGGGGGAGGTGAGCTGATGGCCCTCTTGCAGGATACAGCAGCCCCTGAGAAGCGAGAGATTCCCCTACATGATTCAAGCAGGGCTAACTCGGAACTATGGGCCCAAGGACAGGTGGAGTGAGCAGCTGGTGCCACGCCAGGAAAGGTAAAACGGAAGCAGGTAGGTGGCTGGCCCCGGGTAAAACATATGCCCCTTGAAGCCAGAAGCCATAAAGAGGAAGCTTTCCCGGAATCAGTAAGTTTTCAGAACAGGGGAATCTAGCTTTGCCCGTGACCTTAGTGCTCTCAATGCTGTGCGCTCCTGGGGCTATAACAGTAAATGCCTTCCCTTGGTTTCTGGCACCGAGTGCCTAAAAGTCCTGTGATTGCCCATACGAGAGCCACATGGCGCATCTTTGGTTAGGAGAATTACTTTAGGGCTCAGTTCCTGAAACGAGTCCAGAGCCAGAAAGGCGAAGTGGTTTGTCTGGTGTTATTCCTAACAAGCCCCTTTCAACGCCACCTGAACTGGTGTTAACGAGGTGAGTGTTGGAGAAGCCCTAAGGGTGGGGGCTGGGTGCCGGGGAAACCAACTGTGCGATTCGATTCGGGCCTTGGAAGTTTCAGGCCTGTCCCCGTCCCCATCCCCACCCCCAGCCCTGGGGTGGGGGCGGGGGCAAGAGGGGCTGAAGGTCACGCTGAGTAGCCAACGGCCAATGACCGTAATCGACTATGCCCAGGCGATGGAGTCTCCGTCAGACTGCGAAAGGACGGTGCTCAGACAGCTGCCGCGTTGGCGAACACGTGGAGGTTCGGGGAGAGTGGCACACCCAGAGAGGCCCCGGGAGCTCCTCCTCCCTGCCACACATGTTTTGCTCTATGCACCTCTTCCCTGTGGCTGTTCAGAAGGGAGAGGTTCTCCCGAGTTGTGTGAGCCGCTCTATCAGAGCCCTCAAACCCAGGGAGGGGGTGGTGGGAACCTGCGGTCTCGCGGCCGCTTTGTCAGGAGCACAGGTCACGACCCGAACTTGCAATTGGCATCGAAAATGGGGGCGGG
The DNA here is from genome assembly GCF_041296235.1 of Equus asinus. Lineage (NCBI taxonomy): Eukaryota > Metazoa > Chordata > Mammalia > Perissodactyla > Equidae > Equus > Equus asinus. The sequence continues at coordinate 70,464,989 of NC_091790.1, read as the reverse complement.
GAGAAGGGTAATCCTGCAGGGTGTGATTCTATCCCCAGGAGGATAGAGTCAGATGTGAGCTAAGTATGTTCAGCTTCTTGACCTGTAAGGGATATGATGTGTCTAAAGGGATGGCTCTGTTTTTTCTTCCTTGGATTCTTTACATTGGATGCAGGGCTATCAGCTTCTCTGATAAACTACGGCGACCATAAACGGACGCTTTTGAGTGGGGCAAGCTGGACACCGTGGTTAAAGTGTAGCCCCCAAGAGAGCAGTAGCTGCCATCTGCCTGTTAATCAAGAAAGCAAAAAAATCGGCTATGGACCTACCTATGAGGGTTTGGACTCCTACATCAATTCTCTAGTCTACCAGTGACTGATGAGGCCTCTGGCTATCCCAAAATAGAATACTTCAGTATCAAGATATGATGCCAGAGACCCTTCAGATTTCTTTAATATCCTGTCATATCTTAAACTCTGCTGCCCTTTTCCTTGATTCCAATGGGTCTTTAAGCCATGCTTGCCCAGAAGTGACCTCCAGCCACAGAGGTCTCCAGAGTGAATCATGGACGTTAAACATGGGCCAGAGATGCTTAAACTGTTAGAAGTGGTACAGGTCCCCCAGAAAGTAGCTGGGATCCATGGTAAAGCCCTTCAAAGGACATAACGTGGCAGCTGCAGCTGCAAAAATGGCCGCTCCATCAGGAGAGCTTCTCTAGTTACCATTAATTTCCACACTGCCCTTGTGTGAACTGACACCTTCTGTGAACTTACTACAGATGAAGTGAGGGAAGCTACTACACAGCATTCTCAGTTGCCCCCAATAGTCAAGGGCTGGAAGACAAACAAACGAGGGAAGGTTTATGTCCCCAAATAGCTTTAGTGTGCTCATGCCAACTTAACTCGCAAGGATTCAACCCACTTTGATTTTGGTAACACCGTGACCTCACAGAGACCACCTCTGACCTCATAGAGACCCCTTCTGCCCTCACTGACAGACAGAGATCTCAGCTGACCTAACAGAGTCATCCCCTGACACTTTAGACACTCCCCTTGACCACACAGAGACATCCCATGCCCACACAGAGACTTGTCTGACCACCCAGAGACCTCCACTGACCTCATAGTGAACCCCTCTTCCCTCAAAGTGAGGTCTCCTGATTTCACAGAGAACTCCCTGAACACACAAAGAACTCCCATGACCTCCAAGAAACCTCTAGTGACATTATAGAGACCCCCCTCTGACCTCACCAAGACCCGATATCACAGAGGCCAGCCATTACCTCAACAAGATCCCCTACAACACAGTGAGAACTCCACTAATTTCATGGAAACCTCAAGTGACTCTCACCAGATCTAGGATCTCAGGAAAATGAAGAGAGGATGGTGGGTGCACCCGCCCCTCCCCAACTGACTGACAAATCCCATGGGTCTTATTGACTGTTAGCACTCTGGAAGCGCCACTCCATGGAGGGAAAACCCTCCTTTCTATCTACGCATGCACAGCAAAGGTGACTGGCCTCAGAAAGGCCCTTGGGCTTGCTGAGGGACAGGTCCTTGTGGCACTGAAAGTGTGGGGGAGCCCACTGGTGGTGGCTGGGTGCAGCTGCTGGTGAACTGGGATTCCCAACTTCTACAACTGTGTCTCACATCCCCTTCTCCCCTTCTGCTCAGGTCCCACTCCCATCCTTTGAAAATAGCTTTCTGCCCCTCTTTGCCCATCAGGAGCCAGGGGGCAGGGCAAGGCTATCCCTCCTGCATGCTGATCATCCGGGGCCTCCTTTATTGTTTGACAGAACAAGGCCTCCCATCAGGAAGGAACTTTTCAACACAGGGAGCAGTAAATGTTTGACAAGTCAACAGGGCTCACAATGCTAGCCAAAGGAGTTTGGCCACACTAGGCATGCCACGCCCCCTGTGGAAATAGTGGGGAAATTGGCAGGCCTGCCCTTCCAGGGGCAGGCACCTCCCTTCACTCTGGAGTCACTAAAGCCATGCCCTCCTGCTGCCCAGAGCTCTACTCTTGAGAGAAATCCATGACTAAGGGCCAAGGCAGGCCTTCCCCTGGCCATCTCCCTGGGTGCACTGTGGCAGGGCACGGGGAGAGGTGTATCCTCTGTAGGAGCCTGCTTTGTCTTAAGGAGGCCAGCCATTCCAGCTTCCTGGGATGAGTCTCTGTCTGGGGTCTACGATGGGGAAAAGGGCCCTGAGACCTGAAAGTACCCTGGCAGTTGTCATCAGCCTGGTTGGAGCAGGAGGCTGCCAGGCAGCTAGTGTGCCCAAACTGTGTCTCAGCCCCTCCACATTCTGGCTCCTTCCAGCCCAGGCCGGGCTCCTGAGGGAGGATGATGAACTTGGCAGCAGCCGGTGCAAGGGCACCAGCAGCGGGGGGTGGTGTCCCACAACCTCCTGGGATGCATTGGGTGGGGTGGCGCCCCCTGTGGTGTGGCATGTGGAGTGGGCTGACTCTGGTCACCTCTGGGGCAGGGATCCACCTCAGCTCAACAGAGGCAAATACAACAAATGACACTTGGAGAGGAGCTCAGGGATCTTCATGCCCCTGCCTCAGGATAATTCCTCTTGCCCAACGACTCCTATCAGACCCAATCCCAACATTCCCACGTCCAGATTTGAGACCACAGTGGTGAATTTGGAACCTACTTCTTACTTCCCTGTCCAGCCTACTGTGGTGGTGTTCTTGGTGGTTGGGAAAATGGCACTGGCGGTGGCTGCAGCAGTAAAGGCCATGGTGGCAGCTGCTTCCCAGACATCTGGCATCTTGGGGACCCGAGGAGTGCATCGTTGGTGTACCCACACCCTCCCCAGCCCCCCATCTCTCCCATCTGGCCTAGTGACTCTCACCACTCCAGGAGCCCTGCTTTCCTCACTTACAGCCATCTCTTTGACTGCACTTGTTTAAATTACATGACCTTGAAACCTCCCTCCATAAGTTATTCAGATCAAAATTCTCCCTGGAACCTCCTGAGTTGGCTGAGAACAGAGCAGCAAAGTCCACAACATTCTCCAAAGTTAGAGGCAAGATTTTCATCTTGAACTTCCTGGGCACACCCCTGGGCTCCTAAGCAGGCTTCATCTGACGTTAATTATGGATTTCAGGCCATCCCCTTCTGTCTTTTTGAATCTGGTCTGCCTACCAGTATTTCATGTTCTGGAGAATATCTTGGGTATTTTCCAGGTGAAACTTCAGTGTTTCCTCATGGCTTTGCTGCCTCAGTTGGTCCAACAGCTTACAGAGGTGGGCCTCCTGGGCCCACGTGACTTCACATATGTTAAGTCACTGTGAATCTGTGAGTGAAAACATCTCACACTAGTTCTGTTCAATGGGTTCTTCCCCAACGTGAGATTTCTGCTTATTGGAGGAGATAAGAGGCACTTAAAAGACTGCCCACAGACGTTCATTTGTTCTTTTCTCTATGTATGAATTCTAGGCTAATCAGTCAGTCATAGTTCCTGGTTAAAAACCTTCCCTATGTAAGTTACATATGCACGGTGTGTTACTCTCTTGCATGCATTGAGATTTCTTCTTCTTTTGTTTTGTTTTGTTTTTTTTGAGGAAGATTAGCCCTGAGCTAACATCTGCTGCCAATCCTCTTTTTGCTAAGGAAGACTGGCCTTGAGCTAACATCTGTGTCCATCTTCCTCTACTTTATATGTGGGACGTCTGCCATAGAATGGCCTGCCAAGTGGTCCCATGTCTGCACTGGGGATCCAAACTCGTGAAGCCTGGGCCACTGAAGTGGAACGTGTGAACTCAACTGTTGTGCCACTGGACCAGCCCAGAGATTTCCTCTTTATAACACCTCAACTGTACAGTTGGTTAATTTTGTAACATCATTGTGTTTCATAGACTAGGTATTTGAGCCGTGTTTATACAATTTTCCTTTTATAAGAACTCAGGTTGTAGCTCTGAGCTCAGGTCAATATCTTTCCTAAATTAAAATTATGCAAAACTTTCTGCTGGGATGGCACTTACTCCCAACTCAAATTATAGTCCCGTTATTGTGCTTTACTAGTAATCATCCCATTCCCAGGCCTCTAACGTAGGGGACCAGGGTTCAACCCAAGAAACTTACCATCACTGTGCAGTTAGATGGATCCTTCCTGGTATAGGTACCATTTCTTGGTTTTAAAGGTTACTTCTCCTGCCTAAAGTCAATTAAAAAATAAATTTCTCAAGAGGCATTAGGGAACCAAAGTGTTGTACAGCATGCAAGGCAAATATTGACCCTTACACAGGGCAAGAATGTGAAATGGAGCAATGCACTAGTGTCTAGAAACATGTTTTAGGGCACTGTCAATTACAAAATGTTCTCAAGATTGAAGAGAAAACTAAGACGGATTTTGGTAAGGTTATGAGAGAAGAAATCATCAAGGGGAAGGGATGAGGGCAAAGTTCACAATATGAAACTTTCAATCCAAAGAGGACATAAACTATGAATAAAAGACATTGATAAATGCTAGGAATAATGACAACATTGAGAATTTTTCCCCACTGGATTCCCATACTTTCCTGAAAAGACCATGGACTTAAGGAAATCTGCAGTTGGCATTACCAAGGTCCTGATCCCTCACTGACTAGGCTTTTCCTCATAGTGAACACACATGCCTGGAGCTTACCCAGCCTCAGGCCTTGTGGGAATCCCCTTTCTTCCCTCCACAACTCCTCTCCTTGCTCCAATGGGAAATTCTGTCTTATTTGCAGACCTGCCACCCTGTTCATGGGGAAAAGCCACTTGAATTTTGAACTGTCTTTTAGGAACCATACATATTCCTCAAGTAAAGGACAGGATCTCAATGAACGACTAAGTGAGCATTGAAGAAAACCTTGTAAGTCCTTGAGCAGAGCAGGAGGAACACCATGACACCAAGCCAAAAGCATTGAGGAACTCGTGGATGTGCATGAGCAAGCTCACAGAGTAAAGATTCCCAGTGTTTTCAACAAATGAGGAATTAAATGTTTCTAGTTAATCCAGAATAACCTAAATTTATGTTGCCTGGTGGTTTTTTCTACTGTGGCCTCAAACTTTGGGCTTACTGCTTAGAACAGAATAATTACTTAGGAACTGTTTAATCTTATTTTTTAGTTATTAAAAAAAATCCATTGAGTTTTCAGCACTGTTCTGGGTGCTGGCAATAGAGCAGCAACAAAGACATAAAATTGTGGTCAAGAAGACTATATTCTAGTGAAGGGGCAAACTACATGTCATTAAATCAATAAACAGAGTTACCTTCTCGTAGTTGTGTTATGAAAGAATAAAAATGAGAGCTGAGGGGAGCATGATATGTGGAAACTTCTCTGGATACTTGTTGAGTAAATAAATCCTTATTGACAGACTCAACAACAGAGAGAAGATGAATGATGTTCTCCAGCATCACATCTCTGTGTAGCTTTTGCCAGGATGCGCCCACCAAGGCCTATTCTTCCTGGGTGAAGCCCAGAACCACATCCATGAAGGTCGCTGATTCCTAAAACATTGTGGACATTCTGGTTCAGACAGGGACATCTCTACCAGAGTCCAGGGGCAGAAAGTTGACATGATAGAGTTGGGGAAATGAGGCTGTAGGTATATAAAGCTGAAGTCCTCTTTGGGGTTCTAGCCAAACGCTTCCCTGTGCTGATCTGGCATGTGTTATTCTTGCATAACCGCAAACGTATATACAGTCTGTACACAGCCTTAATACATACTAGCTTCATTATTAAGGAATATCACACGATGTGCAATAATATGGTAAATCTCATTTACAGACTGGCACGCTTAATACAGTTTATTGGTTGTCAACTTAAGAATACATAACTAGATTCTCCTCACCAATTTAAAGTGAATCACAGACTCATCACACAGCAGGCAATATCAATTGCCTGTGACATATAACTGTGATTATGTGTAAACATTTCCCCTATAGGAACCTTACCTTTCTCCTTTGTGAAATGGTTTAACAACCTCTTACAAATGTTGACCAACCCAATGAGCTAATTTGCAAAGCACTTCTTTTGCATCAAACACTCAATGCATATAAGTAATAAGTATGTTATTTGAATGAAGCCATGCTGACCATTCTGCAGAATGGAACAGACTTAGAGAACCCGGATCGGCAGGTACAGCCTCTGTCTCTTATCTGTACACATTCCCTGTGTTCACTACAAGGTAGAAGGACAGATGGTCCAGAAACACAACCCAAGGTTCCCTGATACTTCTATACAGAAGGATGGCCCTAGCCTGCCCCACCTGCAGTGAGGCTTCCATTGTGAATTTTCTCTGGGACCTCCAAGCATCCGCTATCATTTAGTTTAGTCCTATGCATCTGATAACAGGTAACAGCAGCCTCTCAATTGTATATGGTCACTCCAGGAGACCCCAAATGGCCACAGAACCCTCCACCCCATCCCCCACCCTGCCCCTCATCCCCTGCCTGCTGAGCTGTGCTCACCCCACCCCAGCTCTGAGCCCCCCAAAGTGAGTCCGACCCACCTGAAGAGTCCACAGCCGCCCCATAGAGACAGCAGGTGAGCCTGAGACCAAGTCTGAGAAGTCTGAGCGTGACAGTGGTGCCTGCCATAAGACTTGGACGCCTGTGGCGTCAGGAACGCCCCCTTCACGCCTCACCCAGGCTGAAGGCCCCACCCCAAAGATTCAGGGCAAGCGCAAATTGCAGCAAAAGGCCCACTGCTCCATGGCCTGAGGGCTGAAAGGAGTCACAGTCACTGCTGCTTACAGCTCTTAGGAAGGCACCGATGTATCCACCCTTTCCTCCATCATGCCCGTCACCACGCATATCACGCTCTGCGCTCCTTCAAGCTCCTCCCCTCACACCCCTTCCCACACCCCTCCCCACGCCCACCACGCTCTGTGCTCCTTCACGGCCCTCCCCTTCCTTCTTCACGACCCTCCCCTTCCTCCCGGCATCCTCCACACTCTGACCCTGCAGCCATGCTGCCGGGCTAAAGCGGGTTTAATTAATGGCGCCTGAGGCCGGCTCCTGAGGGCTCCTGAGGCAGCTTGAAACCCAGCAAAAGCTCCCTGGCTGATAAAAGCTCAGTGGCTAAAATGGAAATACTGGGACCCGGGTAGGTGGAACTTGCATTTTCAAAGCCACCTTTCCCTCCATCCCCTCCATCTGGTCGGGCTGCTGGAACCCTCACAGTGGAGAACTCCTGGCTGAGGGGTCTACACTTTGGTCATGCCTCATAGAAGAACAGCCCCAGCCATAGTATTAAAAGGAGGAAACATCACAGTGGACAGCTCTAATTCCTGCACTATAGACAGGAAACGCAGAAGCCCAGTAAGTGACCCCCTAAGCCCCTTCTCTGAGGCCCCACTCAGTGGGTCCACAGGACCTCCTTACCCACCATGGGCCTCTTGGCCTAGTTAACACAGGCAACAGGACCAGAAGTTCCCAGTGTTTTTTCCCAAAATGTTAGTGTGGTTTTATCTAGGTCACTGTATTTTGGGGTCTCTTTGTTAGAACAGCTTAACCTACACCTTAGCTAATATACCCTTCCCCAGGTCATCTGACTGATAAATCAGATGGAAATCTTCATTGTTACACAACATTGACCGTGTTCCAGATGCTTGTCACATTCAATTTCACTGTTAGGTAGTACTTATTAGAAGTTTTTGGGTGAAAAGTAAAATTCACAGAGCCCAGCGTATGAAGAGTGTGCTGTTAAATGATTCCTCCAGAATCTCCAGATGTTCTTTTTGGATTAAGACAGGCCATCAGAGAATTGCACACCTGGGCTGTCTTGATCTGATTCCTTGGAGAATTGCTCTGTGGATCTGAGCCTTGGCCCCGCGCCATTGGCCCACACTGAGGAGTGCCGCAAACAACCCCGTGAGCCCCACTGCTTCCTTGCCTGGAGGATGTGATTGAGGATGTGGTTTTCTGTCCTTTGTGTGGACCCAAGAAAGAAGTTTCTTTCAGACCTTGTACCAGGAATAATCGTGCTTCTCCTGAGCAACTGGCTTGTTTTGTTTTTGTGAACACTCTAAATTGTGTAACTGTCTGTGTCTTTCAAAGCCATCGAAAATCCTTTGGGAACAAGACAGGGTATAAAATAAAGCTATTCAGAGTTTAGACCAAGCTCCCTATTTAATGCATTATATTCCTTTTGGAAAAGTCGCTTCATTTGGCTGACTTTCTTTGCTCGTAAGTTAGAGATAATGAGTTCTTCCTGTGAGCAGAGTGTAAATTAGTGTTTTTAAAGCACTCAGAGTTCCCTCAATGCAAGTTATTATGGAAACTAACACTAATATTTAATTTATTTAAATCTCTGCTATTTTGTAATTCCCTCTCTTTTTATGTCATTCCTGAACTTTGCTTGCTCATTCATTTACTTGGCACGTTTGAGGATGTAACAGTGCACCAAACACCCTGGAAGGATACAGATTAAAAAGTCTGGATTGTGCTTTCCAGTAGCATGAAGAGTTGACGGTGTGTTTTCCACTAAATTAGAGATTTAAATAACAAGAAAACAATAAATGAATAAGTCAATAAATATCTTAATTATAAAATTCTGTGGTTTCAGTGAAGAAAAGAAATAGGGAACAGTGGGAAAGGATGACAGTTCTAGAGGTGGAGATGGAAGGTGCCTGTAAGAAGGCAACTTTCAAGCAAAGCCCTGGAGAATAAAAAGGAACAACTGTGCTAAGAGCTCAGGAAATAAGTCTTAAGGCATGAGACGGTTTGGCAGGGTGATGGATCTGAAAACAGACAGTGGCATCACAGTAAGCAAGGACAAAGGAGGAGTTTGGAGAGAAGGTCAGGGACCAGGCCATTTAGGGCCTTAAAGGTCAGAGCATGGGACCTGTATCTTCTCTTACCTTCCATAGGATGCCTCTTGAAGCACTTTATGGGCCAGAGTGATGTGGTATGAGTGAGGTTTTAAGGAGAAAATTTTGTTTGTATCTCTAGTGTGAGATAATCTCACGTAATAAGGGAAATGTTGAGGCAAGGTAAGCACTGAGGGTAGGATAGGGGAACACAGAGGAGGTGTCCTCTGGGAGTTCTCAATTCGGTTGTTGAGCAAGACTTCCTGAAGTATATGGTGGCTGAGCTGAGATGTGGAGAAATGAGTAAGAGTTCGCCAAGGGAAGGGAAGTAAGGGTGAACTAGACAGTGAACTTCATGACTGAATGTACAGTGATATGTGACAGCACGGTAAGGATGCTGCTGTATTGAAGCATCAAGTAAAACAGAGTATGAGGGGAGATGAAGCTGGAGAGGAGGCTAAAGATTGGACCATGGAGAAGCTTGAGTGTCTAATACTTTCTTCCCCATTCCATGGCTGGCAGGTGGGAGGGAGCTGGGTCCCATCTCCTAACATTTTTATGAGAATTATTTGCGAAAATAATTGCTGCAACCTCTTAAATAAAAGCTTACTTCCCCCCATACTTTCTTTGAAATAAGACCCCTTGGAGTACAGGTGGCCATGAGCAACTCTTCTGCAACCTGAGATGGAGCAGTTGGGAGAAGGTTACTCATCTTCACCTTTGCCTGTACCTTGTCACCTCCTATCACCACCTCCTCCTTTCCCTGGCTCTTGTCATCTCCAGACCTCTGCAGGGGGAGTTGCTGGTGGGTGCCCATCCCACTTCCTAATGAATGTAGGTGTGCTTAGTAAAATGCTGACAGATATGACGTGTTATGATAAGTGCTAATGGCACTAGATTTAGAGTCAGGGGCTGGTCCTAGGCCTTCTGCTTAGTAGGTGAGTGACCTGAGCAGGTCACTTGATTCCTGGGAGCTATTTCCTCACATATATATAAAGGGGGATGTATCTACCTCCCTGAGTTGTTGTGAGGATTAAATGAAAAATTGAATATATGCAAAGTGCTTACACAGTGCCTGCTTAGTAAACTATAGGTGTTATTGTTATCCATAGTAGGGAAATACTAATCAAAAGGGAAAGCAGACTCAAAGTTCTTTTCTGAACACTGATCATGGAAGACTAGGAAATGGAGAAGCTACTGAACAAAAATAAGGTAATGGACCGTGGCTAAATCACTTAACTCGTTTCCTCATCCAAACTGTGGGGGTTACAATTTCCATTTTGTGTAATGTATTGGATATTTATAAGGAATAGATGTTATTATAGATGCAAAAATTTTTTGAAAACTGAGTATTTTCTTGTTTTGCTTAAAGAAAATCTGGATCCTCCAAGAGATGACAAGGATTTTGGCAGGGAAATATTTCAGAGAGAAATTGTGGTAGAAGTTAGAGAAGCTGGCAGGGCTCTCACACTGTAATAGAGGTCTGACTTGAGGAAAGGGGGGACAACCTTGAACCAAAGTCAACCAATAGAGGAACCCTGCAGCTCACATCTTTCAGGAAGAGGGCAGCCAAGCTATCCCTGCTGAGCTCAGTAATGGGCTGGGAAGAGCTTGTGGGAGGCGTGGCCTCAGCACAAAGAAGTGATGGATTTCAGAGCAGCGGCTGGGGCCATTGGTCAGTTCTGCTCCCTGTAGCTGGTATGATCTTGTGGCCACCACATTTACTATGATGAAGAATCTATTTTCTTACCAGGAGAATATATCGTTTTGCAACTAAGACTATTTATTCTGATCCCCCTTCATATGTAAGAGAACTCATCCCGGCAAGTCCACTGCAGCCATTCTTCCAGTGAAGGTCAACAAATAGTGTGCAGTGCTCTGATAATGAGCTAAAGGAACTTGTGGGCATGGGCACTGCTTTTATCTTAAACGCGTTCTTGAAAGAGCTAACAGGGAAGGTGTTCGTGTTATCTCTTAGAGCTGGTACTTTTTCTTTCTTGATACAAAATAGCATTTATTAATAATTTCCTCTGTATCCACTGACTTTTCTATCCAATGAGCCACCCTATGCCTTTCGATTGGAGCATTTAGTCCATTGACATTTAAAGTAGCTATTGATAAGAAGGTACTTATTGCCATTTCGTTGCTTTTTTTCTGGGTATTTTAGTAATTCTTCTCAGTTCCTTTCTTCTCTTGCTCTCTTCCCTTATAGTTTGATGGCTTTCTTTAGTATTATGTTTGGGTTCCGTTCTATTAATTATTCGTGTATTATAGGTCTCTGGTTTGTCATCATCACGAGGTTCATATATTATAGCCTACATGTATCATGATCAATATTGAGTTGCTGGTCTCTTTAATTTGACCTCTTGCTGAAAGCTCTACTCTTTTGTGTGTGTGTGTGAGGAAGATTAGCCCTGAGCTAACATCTGCTGCCAATCCTCCTCTCTTTTTCTGAGGAAGACTGGCCCTGAGCTAACATCCATGCCCATCTTCCTCTACTTTGTATGTGAGACGCCTGCCACAACATGGCTTGACAAGTGGTGCATGGGTCCACACCTGGGATCTGAACTGGTAAACCCAGGGCCACTGAAGCAGAACATGTGAACTTACCCACTGCACCACTGGGCTGGCCCTAAAAGCTCTACTCTTTTACTCTCCTCATCCCATATTTTCTGTTTTTGATATCATATCTAACCACTTTTTTGGTGCATGTGTATCCATTACCCTCTTATCATGGAAAGAGGTAATTTTAATACCTTTGTCTTTTGACCTTCATATCAGCTGCTACATTTGTTTTACATTTGCCTTTACCACTGATTTTATTGCTTTTTTAAAAATTAATTTTCTTGTTCCTATTTGTGGTCTTATCTTTTCCACTTAAGCAAGTCCCTTTAGCATTTCTTGTAAAACTAGTTTCTTGCTGATAAACTCCTTTAGCTTTTGCTTGTCTGGGAAAATATCTCTCCTTCCATTCTGAGTGATAAGCTTGCTGGGTAGAGTATTCTTGGCTGTAGGTTTTTTTCCTTTCAGCACTTTAAATATATTGTTCTGCGCCCTTCTAGCCTGAAAAGTTTCTGCTGAGAAGTCAGCAGATAGCATTATGGGGTTTCCTCTGTATGTAACTTGTTGCCCTTCTCTTGTGGCTTTTAGGATTCTCTCTCATCTTTAATTCTTGACCTTTCAATTATAATGTGTCTTGATGTGGGCCTCCTTGGGTTTCTCTTATTTGGTGCTCTCTGTGCTTCCTGTACTTGGATGTCTGTTTCCTTCCTTAGGTTAGGAAAGTTTTCAGCTATGATTTCTTCAAATAGATTTTATGCCCCTTTGTCTCTCTTCTCCTGGGACACCTATAACACAGATATTAGTATGCTAGATGTTGTCCCAGAGGTCCCTTAGACTGCCCTCACTCTTTTAAAATTTTTTTTCTTTTATCTGTTCAGCTTGTGTGATTTCCTCTAGTCTTTCATCCATCTTGCTGATCCATTCTTCTGTATCTACTCTGCTATTGAGTCCCTCTAGTGAAGGTTTCATTTGTTGTATTGCATTCTTCATTTCTGATTGATCCTTTTTTATATTTTCCAATTCTTTGTTGATGTTCTCACTGAGTTCTTCTCCCAAGATCAACGAGCATCCTTATGACTCTTTGTTTGAACTCTTTGTCAGGTAGTTTATTTCTGTTTCATTTAGTTCTTTTTCTGGGGTTTTATCCTGTTTCCTTACTTGGAATGTATTCCTTTATCTCCTCATTTTGCCTCTTTCTCTGTGCTTATATCTATGTATCACGTATGCCAGCTACATCTCCTGATCTTGGAGAGGTGGGCTTATGTAAGAGATGCCTTATGAGGTCCAGCAGTTTGCTTCCCTCTCATCACCAGTTCCAAATGTTGCAGGAGTGTCCCCTCTGTGTGCTATATGTGCCCTTCTGTTCGTGTTGCTCTTGCTGCAGGTGCCTGGGGAGGCTAGGCTTAAGGCTGCTCCCAGCTGGCCGTGAAGCATCTCTGCTAGAAGGTGGTCTTTTTCTCTCCAGAAAGGAACTTCTGCCTCTTCCACCTCAGTCAGCCCTGTCCCTTTTTGTGGGGGTTCTTTTTATCCAGTTTCCAGTTCTCTCTTAGGGGTAATTTTTCCAAGAGTAGTTGTAGATTTGTTGTGTCCACGGGAGGAGGTGAGTTCAGAGTCTGCCTATGCCACCATCTTGACCTAAAGTGGTAACTTTGAGTAAAGTTGGGCTGGGAAGTCCTTTCAGGCTGCATCTCAGAGTGCTGTAGTCCTCTATCTGGGATGATTCCTTGCCAACAAACATGCCCTAATGTGTGTTAAACAGGCAGACCTCCTTTGACCCGAGATTCCTCTCCATTTCCCATTCTGTTTCTCTGCTCCATTCAAGCTGCCTCTCCTCAGGTTCTCTCCTGAACCAATTCAGGAGTTTTCTCCACACCACTTCACTGAAATGGCTTTTTCCAGGTCACCAATGATTTCCATTTTGCTAAATTCAAGCTAAAGTTTTTGCTTTTATCTCACTCAACCTTTCAGCTGCATTTGACACCGATTATACAATTGAACACTCCTTCCTTCTTGAAACACTTTCCTCTGGATTTCCAGACACCCCTTCTCTCCTGGATTCCCTCCCCCTATCTCTCCCTCCTCCTGCTCCTGCTCCTCCACCACATCTCTAGTAATACTCCCTTCTCGTTCTTGTGTGCTCTCTCTTCTCAGAGGAGTAAATATTTTTCCTATTACCTTAGTGGCTACCCTAGTTTATCAAGGTCTAACATTAATTAGTGTTTATACCTTCTACCCAGAGAGTGCAAGAATCCCATTTACCTCTTTCTGACTTCTAGATTATTATTGTTGTGTGCTGAAATTTTCATATAACTATAAAACTATAAATGTAATATATGAAAATATATATTTGAAGCCTATCACATATTATCATTGTTTTATAGATTATTTATTTTGAGCTACCCACATATTTATTAATTTTGTTGTTCCTAAGTTGTTCCTACTTCTCAATCCTGAGATTTCCTCCCTTTCTCTCAAAAAATATCCTTCACTATTATCCTTTAATTTGATATTTTAGGGGAGCAAGAAATTTTCCTCTTCCTTCTTGGTTCTTCTTTGCTGGTCTAAGAATTAAATTGACATGAGAAAGAATAACAGGAGAAAATCAAAGAAAGTTAAGAACATGTATACATGGGAGAAGCCCAGGAAAACTGAGTAATTCCCCAAAATGGCTGGAGCCACCACCTTAAATACCTTAAATACCTTAAATACTACAGCTAAAGACAAATGAGCGTTTTGTGGGTAGTGCTTTGAGACTTCAAAGGGGAGGGAGGCAATTCAATAAGAGAAGGAAAAGCAAATGTTTGGTCATCAAATGTTTGCCATGTTTGGCGGAGACAGTGGGACATGAGGAGGGTTTTGATCAAATGGGCCTTGCTAGGCTCCTCTCTGTCTACCACACCTAATACATATTACTCTATAGTTATCTATGGTGAGAGCTCCTTCCTGGAACAGGCCTTCTATCTTAAATTCCTTTAGGAAGTTAGGGGGAAAGTCAAATGATCTTCTTGGTCTTTAGTTCTTAAAAATAATCAAGCCAAAAATACACATTTTATGTTAGCAAATTCTGCTCTCCCACAATACGTTAATGATAAATTTCAGTTTTTGTTTTTCTAGAAACGTTTTTGTTTTCTAGTTTTTTCAAAAGATATTATCGTTTTGTTTACAGTTCTTGGGTTTGTCATTGTATTGTTTCAGCACATTAAAGCTATTTTTTCCCCACTGTGATCCGGCTCCCATTTTTGCTGTTGAAAAATGAGATATCAGTTGAATTTGTTCTTTCTCTCTTTCCTTATTTCCTCCTCTCCTTGTTTTTGCCCGCTCCTGACTGCTTTCAGGTTTTCTCTTTGTCTTTTCATTCCTCTCTTTTTTGTGATTTTATTATAATCACTGTAGATGTGGAATTTGTTTTTTATTGTGCTTCTGATCCACTGAGCTTCTGTCTCTATGGAGTAATCATTCATCAGCTTAAAAATGCTTAGTCATTTTCAGTTCAATCTTGCTGCTGCCCATTTGTCCCTTTAACCTGTGGTAATAGCTGAATGCATTTTAGAATTATTTCTATTTCATTCTCATGGACTCTCTCTCTCTTCTTCAAAATTTTGCCTCTTTAGACTTTATTCTGGATTTCTTTCCAACAATCTATCCTGCTTCTTAATTTTTCCTTAGCTGTCTCTAAGATGTGCACTTTCAAACACATCAATTGACTTCTTAATATTATTTTACTTGTCAGTTTTAGAATTTTTATTTTCATTTCTCCAAATTTACTTTGTCTTTTTTAAAGATATGTTCCACTTCTCCACCAGAATTTATTTTAAAGATTTTATTTTTTTCCTTTTTCTCCCCAAAGCCCCCCGGTACATAGTTGTATGTTCTTCAGTGTAGGTCCTTCCAGTTGTGGCATGTGGAATGCTGCCTCAGTGTGGTTTGATGAGCAGTGCCATGTCCGCACCCAGGATTACAAACCAGCGAAACACTGGGCTACCTGCAGTGGAGCGCATGAACTTAACCACTCTGCCACGGGGCCAGCCCTTCCACCAGAGCATTTAAACTTGTCTTTTATCCTCCTGAATCTTGTAACACAATTATATAAAGCTAGTGTCAGGAGATCAGCTGGGCTGAGAGAGAGACAGCTGAACTGCCAGGTGTCAGAGTGACTGGTTAAAACAACAAACTCAAAATGAAGGAGTTAAGCCTTTAACCACTTACTGTGATGGTATAAGCAAGAAACTAGAACTGGAATTTTAGTCTCCTCCTATTTAATTTTCTCCCACGGAATGGCTCACTGGTTGAGGGTCATGTGGATCAGCACAGATATGTGGGTCATCTCACTGTTTGGAGAGCCCCAGACAAAAGGGTTCAATTTTTTTTCTCTGGATGCTGGGGGCTAGGAGGGATGAGATAGGAGTGAAGAAGTGTGGGGTACTGAGTCAGAGAGGGAAAAAGTGTCTTCAAATCTTTCCCTCTTCCCCTCATAGGAAATGTGTAGCAGAGGTGCCTGAGGAAGAACTCTGTTGGTGGCCTCAGAGAAAGAGACCTTGGAATGGAGGTGCCAGGGCTAGGAATACAAATATGAGAAGTGCTGAGCATTCATGAAGCACCGTGTTGAGTGCTCTCCAAGCACTTTGCTGAGTGCTGCACAGGCAGGTAGTCTGCTGAGTGTTGACCAGGTACTGTCCTGAGTGCTCACCTGACAGGCAATATGATGAGTCCTCACCAGATAGGAACTGTGCTGACTGCTCACCAGCCTCTCTGCTGAATGCTCACAATGTAGGCACTATGCTGAGTACTCACCTGGCTGTCACTGTGCTGAATGCTCACCAGGCAGACACTGTGCTTATCACTCACCTGGCATGAGCTTTGTGAATGTTCACCAGGCACTGTGCTGAGAGCTCACCATGCAGGCATTATGCTGAGTGCTCACCAGGCAGGCACTAGGCTGAGTGAGCACCATGCACAGTGTTGAGTTCTCACAGGTGTCAACGAAAATAACCCATAACCAATCTATAAATGAAAATTTGGGTGAGTTCATTCTGAGCTAAAATGTGAGGACCATGGCCCAGGGCCTTTCTTCCCAAAGGAAGAAAGGGCACCAAAGAAGTGGGGTGCACAGAGTGGTTATATACCCCCAAACAGGATGTTTCACATAGAATTGAAATGTCCTTTTACAATAGTCGTGAGACAGCTCTGTCGGCATGGTGATGGATGGAAACAGCAGGTAGGTCTGCTGTCTTGGTGAACACAGCAGGGTAGCAGGCCTGCTGTCTTGAGCTGGGTGGTCACAGGTGAGCTGGGTGGTCAAAGGTGAGCACAGCAATCAGTTCCTAGCCTAAGGAAAGATGTTTATCCTTAAGGAAATGCCAATGTGGGGGGAAGTTGCACCTTTATCTTAAGGCCATTTGTTCTTGCCATAGTAAATGTTTTAAAGCAGATATACAATGCATGCTCAACAGTTACAGTCAGGTCCTTTTGGAAAAAAACAAAGTCAGGCCAAATTAGGTTTACACCAAATGGCTTCCTCATATACTCCAATATATCCTATTGCTTGCCATTTCTATTTCTCACAGGAAGACACAGTGCTGAGTGCTCAACATGCAGACGTTATGCTGAGTGCTCACCAGCCACTGTGCTGAATGCACAAACGGACAGTACTCTGCTGAGTGCTAAACAGGCAGAGATTGTGTTATGTTCCCAAGGCATTGTGCTTAGGCATTGAGCCTTATGGGCTCTTGACTGCTCATCCTCCTTGCCCATGTCATCTCCATAACTGTACACAAATATCCATCACAACCCTGCCCTCAGCTCCTTGGGGATGAAACCAGGGCTCCAGCTTTGAGGAGGCAGAACTGAATTTAGACCTCCTTTTTTCTACCAGTTCTGTGTCCTGGAAAAGCCATTGTGCCTCTCAGGGCTTCCCCACTCTCTCAACCTGCACAATGGTGATGATGCTCAAAACTACTACCTAGGCACATGGTTAGGTGTATATGAGATCACATCTACAACACCTGTGGGCTAGCATCACATGTGTCTGATGCACAAACTTACGGATGAAATAATTACAAGAAAGCGTGGGATATACCACAGACTATCTCTCAAAGCTGGCCTGGGTTTCAGCTGTGTGATCTTGGGAAATTCACTGCCTCTCCAGGCCTCATATTCAGTCCTGCATCTTTAAAGTGTTGAAATTAGATGAAATTCAGATATTCATCTAATATCATCCACTGGCATTAAACCTTCCAGAGTCCCCTGTTTTATGGACCCAAGTGCCTCATGTTGGCCTATGTGTTGGGCAGCCTCCACAATGGCTCCCAATGCTTCCTGCCTCCTGGTGTGCATATCCTCGTGTAACGATGATGTGGTTAGTTACTGGCTTCTGAACAACTTAATACAGCCAAGGTGATGGGATCATGTCCAAGTTTTTGTTTTCTTCAGATTGGCACCTGAGCTAACATCTGTTGCCAATCTTTTTTTTTTTTTTTTTTGCTTATTCTCCAAAAGTCTCCTGGTACATAGTTGTATATTGTAGTTGTAGGGCATTCTGGTTGTGCTACATGGGATGCTGCCTCAGCATGGCTTTTTTATTATTATTATTATTTTTATTGAGTTATTGATAGGTTACAATCTTGCGAAATTTCAATTGTACATTAATGTTTGTCAGTCATGTTGTAGGTGCACCACTTCACCCTTTGTGCCCACCCCCAACCCCACCTTTCCCCTGGTATCCACTAAACTGTTCTTGGGCCATAGTTTTAAATTCCTCATATGAGTGGAGTCATACACAGATTATCTTTCTCTCGCTGGCTTATTTCACTTAACATAATTCTCTCAAGGTCCATCCATTTTATTGCAAGTGGAATGATTTTGTTCTGTTTTTCAGCTGAGTAGTATTCCATTGTATATATGTACCACATCTTCTTTATCCATTCGTCTGTTGATGGGCACTTAGGTTGCTTCCACATCTTGGCTATTGTAAACAGTGCTGCAATAAACATTGGGGTGCACAGGACTTTTGGGATTGCTGACTTCAGGCTCTTTGGATAAATACCCAGTAGTGGAATGGCTGGATCATATGGTAGTTCTATTTTTAGTTTTTTGAGGAATCTCCATACTGTTTTCCATAGTGGCTGCACCAGTTTGCATTCCCACCAGCAGTGTATGAGGGTTCCCTTTTCTCCGCAACCTCTCCAACATTTGTTGCTATTAGTTTTAGATATTTTTGTCATTCTGACGGGTGTAAGGTGATATCTTAGTGTAGTTTTGATTTGCATTTCCCTGATGATCAGCGATGATGAGCATATTTTCATGTGTCTATTGGCCATCTGTATATCTTCTTTGGAGAAATGTCTGTTCGTGTCTCCAGCCCATTTTTTGATTGGGTTGTTTGATGTTTTGTGGTTGAGTTACGAGAGTTCTTTATATATTAAGAATATTAAGCCTTTGTCAGATATATGACTTGCAAATATTTTTTTCCAGTTAGTGGGTTGTTTTTTATTTCAATCCTGTTTTCATTTGCCTTGAAGAAGCTCTTTAATCTGATGAGGTCCCATTTGTATATTCTTTCTATTGTTTCCCTTCTCTGAGAAGGCATGGTGTCCGAAAAGATCCTTTTAATACTGATGTCAAAGAGTGTACTGCCTACGTTTTCTTCCAGAAGCCTTACGGTTTCAGGTCTCACCTTTAAGTCTTTGATCCATTTTGAGTTTATTTTGGTGAATGGTGAAAAAGAATGGTCAATTTTCATTCTTTTACATGTGGCTTTCCAGTTTTCCCAGTACCATTTGTTGAAAAGACTTTCTTTTCTCCACTGTATGCCCTCAGCTCCTTTGTCAAAGATAAGCTGCCCATAGATGTGTGGTTTTATTTCTGTGCTTTCAATTCTGTTCCATTGATCTGTGCACCTGTTTTTGTACCAGTACCATGCTGTTTTGATTACTGTAGCCTTGTAGTATGTTTTGAAGTCAGAGATTGTGTTGCCTCCCGTTTTGTTCTTTTTTCTCAGGATTGCTTTAGAAATTCGGGGTCTTTTGTTTCCCCATATGAATTTTAGAATTCTTTGTTCTAATTCTGTAAAGAATGTCATTGGGATTCTGATTGGGATGGCGTTGAATCTGTAGATTGCTTTAGGTAGAATGGACATTTTAACTATGTTTATTCTTCCAATCCATGTGCATGGAATGTCTTTCCATCTCCTTATGTCGTCATCCAATTCTCTCAGAACGGCCTTGTAATTTTCATTATATAGGTCCTTCACTTCCTTAGTTAAATTTACCCCAAGGTATTTTATTCTTTTTGTTGCGATTGTGAATGGTATTGTATTCTTGAGTTCTTTTTCTGTTGGTTCATTACTGGAGTATAGAAATGCTACTGATTTATGCAAATTTATTTTATACCCTGCAACTTTGCTGTAGTTGTTGATTACTTCTAACAGTTTTCCAATGGATTCTTTGGGGTTTTCTATATATAAGATCATGTCGTCTGCAAACAGCGAGAGTTTCACTTCTTCCCTCCCTATTTGGATTCCTTTTATTCCTTTTTCTTGCCTGATTGCTCTGGCCAGGACCTCCAGTACTATGTTAAATAAGAGTGGTGATAGAGGGCATCCTTGTCTCGTTCCTGTTTTCAGGGGGATGGGGTTCAGATTTTGCCCATTGGGTATGAAGTTGGCTATGGGTTTGTCGTATATGGTCTTTATTATGTTGAGGTAGTTTCCTTCTATGCCCATTATGTTCAGAGTTTTTATCATAAATGACTGTTGGATCTTGTCAAATGCCGTCTCTGCATCTATTGAGATGATCATATGGTTTTTATTCCTCAGTTTGTTGATGTGGTGTATCACGTTGATTGATTTGCGGATGTTGAACCATCCCTGTGTCCCTGGTATGAATCCCACCTGATCCTGATGTATGATTCTTTTGATGAATTTCTGAATTCTGGTTGCCAAAATTTTGTTTAGAATTTTTGCATCTATGTTCACCAGTGATATTGGCCTGTAGTTCTTTTTTCGTGGTGTCCTTGTCAGGTTTTGGTATCAGCGTGATGTTGGCCTCATAGAATGTGTTAGGAAGTGTTCCATCTTCCCTAAGTTTTTGGAATAGCTTGAAAAGGATGGGTATTAAATCCTCTCTGAAAGTTTGGTAGAATTCCCCAGGAAAGCCATCTGGTCCTGGGGTTTTATTCTTTGGGATGTTTTTCCTTTCCTTGTGATTGGTCTGTTCAAATTGTCTGCCTCTTCTTGAGTGAGCTTTGGGAGACTGTAGGAGTCCAAGAATTTATCCATTTCCTCTAGGTTATCCATTCTGTTGGCATATAGTTTTTTGTAGTATTCTCTTATAATCTGTTGTATTTCTGCAGAGTCTGTTGTTATTTCTCCTCGCTCATTTCTGATTTTGTTTATTTGAGCTTTCTCCCTTTTTTCTTTGTAAGTCTGGCTAGTGGTTTGTCAATTTTATTTATCTTCTCAAAAAACCAGCTCTTTGTCTCATTGATCCTTTCTACTGCCTTTTTCGTTTCAATAGTATTTATTTCTGCTCTGATTTGTATTATTTCTCTCCTTCTGCTGACTTTGGGCTTCATTTGTTCTTTTTTCTCTAGTTCAGTTAGGTGTGCTTTAAGGTTGCTTATTTGGGATTTTTCTTGTTTGTTAAGATGTGCCTGTATTGTGATGAATTTTCCTCTTAATACAGCTTTTGCTGTATCCCATATGAGTTGGTATGGCATGCTATCATTTTCATTTGTTTCCAGGTATTTTTTTATTTCTTCTTTAATTTCTTCAATGATTCATTGCTTGTTCACTAGTGTGTTGTTTAGTCTCCACATCTTTGTGCCTTTCTCAACTTTTTTCTTGTAATTAATTTCTAGCCTTATAGCACTATGATCGGAGAAGATGCTTGTTATTATTTCAATTTTTTTAAAATTTGTAGAGGCTTGCCTTGTTTCCCAACATATGGTCTATCCTAGAGAATGTTCCATGTGCACTTGAGAAGAATGTGTATTCAGCTCCTTCAGGGTGGAGTGATCTATATATGTGTATTAAGTCCAATTGTTTTAGTTTTTCATTCAGCTCCACTATTTCCTTGTTGATTTTTTGTCTGGATGATCTGTCCACTGATGTGAGTGGGGTGTTGAGGTCCCCTACTATTATTGTGTTGTTTTTAACATCTTCCTTTAGGTCTGTTAATAGTTGTTTTATGAATCTTGGTGCTCCTGTGTTGGGTGCATAGATATTTATAAGCATTATTTCTTCTTGATGAAGTGTCCCTTTGATCATTATATATTGTCCCTCTGTGTCTCTCTTTACCTATCTTATTTTGAAATCCACTTGGTCTGATATGAGAATTGCAACACCTGCTTTTTTTTCCTTGCTATTTGCTTGAAGTATTGTCCTCCACCCCTTCACCCTGAGTCTGTGTTTGTCCTTGGGGCTGAGGTGTGTTTCCTGGAGGCAACAAATTGTTGGATCTTGTTCTTTAATCCATTTTGCCACTCTGTGTCTTTTTATTGGAGAGTTCAATCCATTCACATTGAGAGTGATTATTGATGCATGTGGACTTAATGCTGTCAATCTGTCGCTCATTATCTTTTTTCCTGTGTTTCTTTTCCTGTGTGCTTTAGACTATCCATTTAATACTGCGATTTCTTATGCTGGGTTTCTTAGATTTTTCCTTATCTATGATTGGTGACTCTGTTCTGTACTTTATTTTAGTGTCTACCTTGAAGTTTGTATTTAGAATCTCGTGTATAATATAGTCTATTCTCTGGTGGTCTCTTACTTACTTGACC
Source organism: Equus asinus (assembly GCF_041296235.1). Lineage (NCBI taxonomy): Eukaryota > Metazoa > Chordata > Mammalia > Perissodactyla > Equidae > Equus > Equus asinus. The sequence goes on along the minus strand of NC_091790.1, from coordinate 70,442,881 downwards.
AATACTGATTTAGACCCTTTGCTCTTCCCCTCCTAAATAATTATTTTCATTTTTTATTCCAACTCGTCTTATTAATTTGTAGTTAGAGTGCTAAGATCGTCCTTGTTTTGGTAGTTTCCTTATTTTTACCCTAATGCTATAGTTGAATATTTGCTATCCTGTTCTGGTTCTCTCCATCGGTCTCCCTAGTCTGTGGCTTGTGTCCCCTTTCTCCCTTTTTTCTTTTTTCAAGTATGAGAGCCTTCTTGAGGATTTCTTGTAATGGAGGGCTTTTAGTTACAAATTCCCTTAACTTTTGTTTGTCTGGAAGAGATTTAATTTCTCCCTCATATCTGAAGGAAATTCTTGCTGGGTAGAGTATTCTTGGCTGAAGGTTTTTATCCTTTAAAGCTTTGAATGTATCACTCCATTCTCTCCTAGCTTGTAGGGTTTCTGTAGAGAAATCCGCTGACAGTCTGATAGGGGCTCCTTTATAGGTTATTCTCTTTTTTTCCCTTACTTCCCTGAGTATTCTTTCCTTATCATTCCTATTTGCCAACTTTACTATTATGTGCCTTGCGGTGGGTCTTTTTACATTGACAAATCTAGGAGATCTAAAACCCTGCTCTACACACATTTCTCCGTTGATCCCTAGATTTGGGAAGTTCTCTTCAATAATTTCGTTAAGCACACTTTCTGCTCCATTTTCCTTTTCCATATTCTCGGGAATTCCTATGATCCTTATGTTCTTACTCCTCATTGAATCCATTATCACTCGGAGATTTTCCTCATTTTTTTAAATTCTTAGTTCTCTTTCTTCCTCTGTCTGGTGCCATTCAGCCTGTCTGTCCTCGATTATGCTGATTTGCTCCTCTATATTGTCTACACGGGCATTCAGGGAATTCATATTCTGTTTTATCTGGTCCATTGTGTTTTTCATCTCAGCTAATTCTGTTTGATTCTTCTTTATGATTTCAATCTCTTTTGTGAAGCAACTCCAGAACTCGGCTTGTTTCTCTATCTTTCTCTCTACCTCATTGAGTTTTTTGATTATAGCTGCTCTGAATTCATTATCACTTAGTTTACCTAATTCCAAGTCCTCAGGACTTAATTCTGTGTTTTTATTGTTTTCCTTCTGGTCTGGGGCTTTTATAAATTGCTGGATGGTAGAGGAGCGGTTTTTTCTCATGGTGGTAGAATTCAGTTGCAGTTACAGCCTGTCGCCACTAGATGGGGGTCGAGAGCGGCATGTTAGCTCTCTGCCTTGGGGCAAGATGGCTGCACCCACTGGCTTTGCTGTGGGGGAGGGGCTGTTACTCACACGTGCCGGTCTGGGTTCAGATCAGTTCTGTTCTCTGGTCTCCCAAGGCCCTTGATTTATAGGGTTCCCGTGGATGGAAGCTTTCCCCCCCTTCAGCAGGTCTCCACTGAATCAGCGGCAGGAGTCCTGGATGATCCCCTGGTCGTGCGGCCCCTCCCCTGCTCCTTCTCGACCCGCGCCACAGACTCTAGGGGAGGGAGCGATGTTCCCTCCTACCGTTCCGGCACCTCTGAAGGTGTAAAGCTAGGTTTATGATCTCCTCCTTCTTGGTATTGTAGGTCTCTAATGAGCTGGCATTATGTTTATTCTCTGAAATTCAGTTCTTCCAATCTTTTGTTGTATTTTGGAGGGGAGAGAATCCCGGGTCAGCTCACTCCGCCATTTTGCTCCGCCCCCTCAGCATGGTTTGATGGGTGGTGCCATGTCTGTGCCCAGGATCCAAACTGGTAAAACCCTGTGCCCAAAATGGAGTGTGTGAACTTAATCACTCAGCCATGGGGTTGGCCACCATGTCCAAGTTTTCAACTCTGTCACTTCCTTCTTATTTGCTTTCTTGAGTTCCCTCCCTCTTTCCTTCTCCCTGTTTCCATCTTTCTCTCTCTCTCTGTCTATCTCTGCAAATGGAAAAGCAAATGCCCATGTTTTCAGTTGCCCTATGTAGAGGCTCCATAGGAGAGACCTGAGGGAGCGCCCAGCCAACAGAAGGATAGGAACTCAGACTGTCAGTCCAAATGAATTCTGACAACACTCCTGTGAGTGTTGAGCTTGGGATCAAATTCTCCCCCAGTTGAGCCTCAATAGTAACTGGTGCCCCTACTTCAGAGAGACCTTGAGGTAGAGGCACCCAGATAAGCCATGCCTGAAGCCTGGGACACAGAAGTTATAAGATATTAAATATTTGTGCTTTATAGGTGCAAGATTTTAGAGCAATGTTGTCAAAGAGTAAAAGGAAATAGTCTACCAGGTCCCGGGATCTGGCCCTGCCATCCTTTCTCCCCTGCTCTCTCCTCTCAGGATCCCTCCAGCCACACTGCTGCCTTTCTGACCTCCTCTGGTTAAACTCACTTCTTCCTGTGAGTTTCTTCACCAGTGGAGCCTTCTCCCTGACACACGAACTCTTCCCAGCAAAGGCAGGGCTGGCTTACCCTTGTCACTCTGGTCACAGCGAATGTCACCTCAGTGAGGCTTTTTGGAACCTTCTAGGCAGATCTCTACCATCACACATTTCACATCCAGAAGAACATTAAATTATTTCCTCCTTCTTGGTCTTATTTACATAAGATGTGTTCATGTGGAAGGGCTGTCTGCTTTGGCGGAAGCAGGTGCAATTCCTTCTGGTCACACTGAGCACACAATTATCTCTTCCAGGCCCAATTTTTCTCACTACAAGTCCATTGTGAAAGAAAACCATCATTTCTTCTCTTTCATGGGTCTGGTTTCCCCAAGAACACAGTGATCCATCCCCTCTCCCTGTAATGCAGCACCAGCCCTTAAACCCAAGCCAGAAAACAAGCGCCAGATTGAAACTCCACCAGATCCTGAATTCAGTTACTGCTGAGACCTACCCATCTATTTTGTAATTGAGTGGTAACTTCTGAAGTCACCTTTCCCCTGAGACCCAACTCCTAGCCTGCCCTTGGCTTATTAGAGTAACACTGGGATTTCCTCAGAGACCGCCCAGCCTGGGCAAGAAATGTTTTGAAGTGTTCTCTGTATTAATTTTCAAGGACAGGGGATATTGTTAGAAGTAATTTGGGTGTGTATGTGCAATAGTTTCTATGCAGCTATTATATTTTTCAAACAGATAAACTAGGCTATTGAATATACCAAGAAAATGGATAAGTTGATCAAATCTTTTCAATGTGTGAAGTCTTTGGAGGGCAAATATCATTATTAGGAGCATAGAAAATGGAGCAAACATCTCATGCTCAAATTTCAGCGCAGTCACTTACTAGATATGTGTATTGGGCAAATTACTATGTCATTGGTGCCTCAGTTTCTTCATCTGTCAGTTGGCAATAATGATAAGCGCACCCACTTTGTAAAATCATGCCAAGTATTATAGGAGTTAATGTCTGTAAAATGCTTGGAACACCTAGCATATCATAAGCACTGTATCTATGCATTATAAATAAAATTAAAAAAATCTTCTGACCCTGTTCATAAGCTCCAGAGGGTGAGGCTAGTGCCCGGATATAAGTAGAAAGCACTCCATGACATACAATGAATAAAAGAATGAACAGCACTGTTGAATGCTTTACCACTGTCACATATGTCATCCTACAGGCATTCCCAAGCAGAACCACACCCAAACCTATGTGTTCTGTCCTTAAGCGTCTTCTTTGAGTCTATCCAGGAATCACTGGGGCTTCTTGGACCATAGTGATGATACCCTCTAAAGGTTCTCTTCTCTCTGTCACCAACCCCAGTCCTTGTCCTAATTGCTGCAGCTCACAGGGTCTGCACTCTGATCCTTTTCTTCACACTAATGACAAGTGTCATCCCCAGATCTGGGCATGCACAGAGCATGAGCTTTCTAGAAATGTTTCCCTGGCCTGTGGCAGGTAGAAGCATGCAGTGACAGGGTGGGATTTGTGTAAAACTCCCCAGGTGTTGACAGAGGGGTGGAGTCAGGAGAGTTGTCAGCAAGGACTGGTCCTGCTGGTGGGCCTTGATAGTTAAATTGTGTGTGGGGGGATGGCTATTTCATAGTTCCTAGCATAATACCTGCAATATGATGGTTCATGAAATCAGAATCATCCTAAAGAGGTCCAAATTAATCCAACGTCATCTGTACCCTGACCAATTCGCTAATCCAATAGTGATTTATAGTAGTGATGTTTGTATTCTATCATCTCCTTTTCATTGATTGGCTGGTGTAATTCAATTATTCTTTACATATCTTGTATATATTTACATAGTAAAGAAAAAGTGAGTTTTAAAACAACTCTCCTTGAAAGAGTCTCCCTAGCATATTGAATTAATAACAGAAGCCATTGATGGAAAATTCACAAAGAAATTTTTGACCCTTAGACTCTGGTTTTAGATCTTCCTAATTGGTAAATTATCTTGATTTCTGATTACTTTCTTGAGATTAGTACATTTAGGACTATGTAGGAGCGCAACTTCATGCCACTTGAGAAGTAGTGGTGGGACTCTAGGATGACATTTGTTTCATTTTGTGTGTGTGTGTGTGTGTGTGTGTGTGAGAATGAGAGTGTTTACTGCCTCTTGCAGTGTGGGCCAGCGTATACTCCTTTTCTTGGGAAAAATGTTCCCTAACCACATTTTTTTGAGGAAGATTAGCCCTGAGCTAACTACTGCCAATCCTCCTCTTTTCACTGACGAAGAGTGGCCCTGAGCTAACATCCATGCCCATCTTCCTCTACTTTATATGTGGAATGCCTACCACAGCATGGCTTTTGCAGATCGGTGCCAAGTCCACACCCGGGTTCCGAACCGGTGAACCCCAGGCTGCCAAGAAGCGGAATGTGCGAACTTAACCACTGCACCACTGGGCCGGCCCCCCTAACCACTTTCTCTGTGCTTTATTTTCATTCATTGCTTCACTGGTGCTGTCCAATAGTAGCATTAACACTCTATAACGTAAAATCAAAACTTTCTAGTGGTCACATTTAAGAAAATAAAAGCAAACAGCTGAACCTAATTTTAATAGTATATTTTAACCCATGGTAACCATGATATTATCATTCGCGCATGCAATCTATATAAAAATTAATAATGAGAGAGTTTACATTCTGGGATTTTTTATTGGTTCCACAAATCCAGTTTGCACCTTCCAGCTGTAGCATAATCTCCATTTGTAACTTGAATCTTTTCAGATATATATTCTATGTATTGAGATATTATAACCTTCACAGTTGTAACATAAGATTCACATCTCTAAGTTGTTGCAAACATACTTAAAAGATTTCCATTTAAGCATCACGTAGGATGAATAATGAAAAGTTTCTCTTGGGTCTAGTAAGAAAGGAGTCAGTATGGCCTTACCAAGGGAATCACCCATAGAATAGTGAGGGCAGATGGAGTGTGGGGGGTCTGAGGAGGTGGTGGGACAGACACACATAATATAGATGACCTTTTCTCAATGGTTCACCACTACAGAGAAGGAGTTATAGACTGCAATTTCTCTGTGAAATATGAGGAAATTTAAGTGACTTTGAATATGTATGAAGGAATAAGGAAAGTGGGGAATATTAAAAACAGGCTGTGTGGAAAATCAAGGAGTAAATTACTGACACATAAAAAGAAAGTAAAATGTCCAGGCTTTATGGATAATTCCCAGCTGAGGTAGGTGATATTGGATATATAGTGGTACCAACATATGTTATGTGCTTTTCTCAGCAGTTAACATAAGACCAGCAGCAGGTAAGGCATGGCAGATAACCAGGATCTTCTGGGTTTGAAGTTTTACAAGACAGATATGAGCAGTAACAAAGTTTGGATCATTCCAAGGGAATTATTGAGATCATAGCCCATGGAATCCTGGGATGATAGGAGAGGAGAATGAAGAGGAGAAGAGAAATGAAGGTGAGGATGTGGTGATCTGGCATCACTTCCAATCTTGAGGAAAGAGTATCTATTGTATGAGCATTTGAGTAAAAACTGGAAATCAGGAATTGGTGGGGGGTGGATATGTTTTCTGAGTTATTTATTTTTGCACAAGACCATTTGGGTTGATGGAAATATCTGGGATGTGGGAGTGAGTCACTAAGAGTCAGGTAGATAATTTCACTATTAATTTAAGCTCTAAAGGAGCTCTGCATACCAAGTGGTCAATGGGAGAAAACAAAACATATTCCTAGCAAAGCACATGTATTTATAAATATAAAGAGTTCTTACAACCCAACAGTAAGAAGACAAACAACACTTCCTTGCTTACCAGGAGACAGCAGATCAGACATGTGATGAGCACCATGAATCCTGCCAATCAAATGAGAACGATGGTCTAGAAGGGGAGATATGGGCAGACAATTCCTGGTGTGAGGAACCTCCTGTAATTCCCCCAGGGCTGCTGCTGACCCCTCACTGTGTTGCAACACTCCTTGACATGGGTTGGCCAACTTTCATCATCACCCAAGGCCCTGTTTGCATGGTTATCTTTTATGGGTCAGAGCATCAAGAAATTCCCTCCCCACCCTGGGCTGGGGCTTCCTTGAGGTTGACTAGAACTGTCAGTCAAGGCACCATTTCTGTTGAGAGAATACCCTGGAAGTGAATGGAATGGAGAATGCATGTGTAGTTTACTTTTTTAAGTAAAACTTTTCAAACACAGAAAAGTAGAACAATATCAGGAACATCCATCACCTAGATTTAACAATGTATATTTTAGCCAATTAAAACAATGTTTCTTCCAATGTGTAAATTATTAACACTTGCCACCCTTGCTTCAATGAAAATGGATATTTTCCTTGAAATACTAAAGTTAAGTAGACATCGTGGGGTTTCAACCCCATTTTGCACCTCTGAAAAATCAGGGAATTTTGCTACATATTCAAGGCCACTATCGCACGACAAGAGAGTAACAAATTAAATCAAACTTATACCTCTGGGCACGGAGAACTGAAATTGGGCCTGGCCATCTCATGATGGTCGTGGGAACAATGGGTCATCATAACTGGCAAGCCCATGGGAGCTCTCTAAATTTGTAAATTCTCACTCAAACGCTTTCTCCTCTGCCTAGAAAAATATTCATCCTCTTCTCCTTTACTGAGTTGTTTTATACTACTTTTTAAGGATTCTCTTGTAATTTCCTCCAAGAAGCCTTCTCAGATTACCACTCCCAATCATGGATTGGTTCGCATCACCTAATTTATAATTTTCAATCACCTATCATTGTTGTTACCAACTGCAACATAAACTCCAGGAGGGTTTGGACACACAGCACCTGTTGTACATGGGGGGAGGGTTTCAGGTCCCTGTACTTGTGCGACCTCTCTCCAGCCAATGTGTCATCCAATGTGGAGTTACAACAAGTGCCTTTTTAAGTTAAAATTAATTTTAATTAAGTAAAATTAAAAATCTGGTACCTCAGTACCATTAGAAATCCGTAATCATAAATCCTAGTCACAATAATGTAACTTCAAGTACTCGATAGCCACAGGTAGTTATGCACTGGACAGCACAGATATAGAACATTTCCATCATTGCAGAAAGCTCGAGTTCATGGTGCTGATCTAGAGCAGGACTTGGCAAACTACAGCCTGTGGGCCAAATCAGGCTCATTCCTATTTTTATACAGCCTATAGATGTGGAAACAGGTCCACCCTGCCACACTTGTCAATGCTGGGTCACACACAGCTAGAGGCCCTCACTGACCAACTGGCCAAGTGGCTTTCAGTGCAGAGATAAGGAAACAGAGTCCAGAGAGGGGAGGTGACTAGCCTGAGCTCACAGAGCTGTCTAGGAGAAGGCCTCTTATATTCCACTGGGTCTCCTTTTCTCTCCCTCAATGGTAGGTAAAGCCTGGGGGCCTATGCCACCTCCCACTAGCCTGAGAAGTTTCCATGCTCTCTCTGCTCCAGTCCTCCAGATTCCCAGGAACAACCTCAGGTTTAGAAGTTGGAAACCTACTCCAGCCCCAGTGACCAGGAAGCCTTCCCATCCACAAAGATACTGATCTTGTCCAGGGTAAGGCTCTGTAGCTGGGTACCATTCTGCATCAGTCACAGGAATTCCTCACAGATGGCAACTCTGTCCAGTCTCCACATCAATGGTGAGAAGTTACACAGACGGTCCCCCAGTGTGGTTACTGTGGGGACAGACCTAGAAGGGCACAAGGGATGCATAAGTGTGTCTGGAATTCTACCCTGATTCTAGGTTCTAGGTCCTGTTCAAGAGAACTTTCTGTAAGGATGTGAACATTTGTCTGCCCTACCCAATACAGTCATTATTAGTCCTATATTGTTATTGAGCAGTTAAAATGTGCCTACTGGGCATGGACAAGGAGCTAAATTTCTCATGCACTTTAAAGTAATTGATTTATAAATAAGTAGTCACAGGGAAATGTTGGAGAAAGGATTTCTGAAAATCCAAAAAAAAAAAAGAGAGAAGACTGGTCAAAATGGTCAAAATCAATATTTTCAGAAGTCTAGAAATGAACCAAAGGCTTACAGCAATCTGAGGACTGTTTGGTTAAGAAAAACTTGATTCTTGGTGAAGCGAGTAAGCTCTGTGGCATTATAACTTGCACTATTCCCATCCTGCCCTCACAGTATTCTCAATAACTTTGAAAACCATCAGTCGCAGAACCATGGTCGCTCTGAAAACCAACACCTTAGCAGCCATAATGGATTTGGAGCTCCCAAAAGACCCATCCCCAATGAACTGTCACTATTTGACCTGTCTGGCAGCTCCTTGAAAAAGCCTCACTCTCAGGGCTTCTCTGTAGTTGACTCAGAGCTTGCTCAGTAAGGAAAGCTTTAGCCCAGAGCACTTGAAGAAAAAACATCAGTGGTAAGTGTTTTACATTTCAGAGGCCTGAGTGAGCTATACCAGTTGAGGCAGGCAAGAGGTGAGCAGAAGCATAAAAGAAAAATTGTGGGAATGAAATGTCCATAGGGGGCTTTGGAAAGCTCCAGTGGATTTGTGGTTATCTAGAAGGCTGTAAGTGTGCAGGGCTCTGTGCATAACCAGGAAAGACTTGAGAAGGTCTTAATCCCTCACCTTTAGCTGAAAGTTTGGTTTATCTGAAAAATTGATTAACGTAATATGCCATATTAATAGAGTAAAGGACAAATACCACATAATCTCAATACACACATGGAATATAGGTTTCACAAAATACAAATCCTTCAGGATTAAAAAAGAAATCACTCAACACATTAGGAATAGAAAGTAATTTTCTCATCCTGATAAATATCATCCTTGGAAAGCCCACAGCTAACAACATACTCAATGGTGAAAGACTGAAAATTTCCCCCTAATACCAGGGACAAGACAGCAAGGTCTGCCCTCATCTCATGTGGTAACCACATTGTACTAGAGGTTCTAATGAGGGCAGTTAGGCAAGAAAGGGAAATAAAAGACATCCAGGTTAGAAAGGAAGGTGTAAAACTATTTCCTTTTGCAGATGACATATCATATATAGGAAATCCTAAGAGATAAGCAGATGAATACACGCTATGTGAATCTATCCCAACAGGTGTATAAAAACTTAAATTGCCTCATGTGGTTAGTGGATACACTACTGAACAGCACAGTTAGACTGCTGGATCCTAAATCAACTGGTTCTAGGCCCCCATCTTCCATGAATCTTGACTAAGGCATGATTCCTACACACTATATTCCATGGCTCCCAGCACTAGGTACCTCCATGACTTCTGAGTTTACACAGGCTTCCTTGAGGTTCTAAACCTGTTGGGCTCACTGGTTTAGGAAGAAGCTGGATTTTAGGTAACAGTTCTATATTCCAAGGATTCTCTTCCATAATAGCTGGAACTGAGAGACTATGGAATGGGAATACTTTTACAGAAGGAGAACTTCCCAGAGTCATTAGGTCCTGAGTTGAAACTCAACTGAATGCTAAAACTTAACAGTCAGAAAAATAGCTCCTGCCACTGCTATTTCAGAAGAGCTGGTTGAGCTGAAAGACACGGCAATATTGCCGAGGTCAGAATCCCAGGCTCCGTGGCCTCTGAGAGTTTTCAGCTACTGAATGAATTTCCCCATTTATTTTTTCTTGTCTCAATGAACACTAGACCAGGTATGTGTACCAAAGGATGTCTTGTTCCAGGCTATGACTTAGCTATGTGACCCTGGGCCAGCTATTGAAACTCTCAGTGCCTATTTCTTAATTTGTAAAACAGGAATAAGGACGTGTCTTCATGAATTGTTAAGAAAAGTCAAACTCTGACCACACAGTGCCCAAAGGTCAGTCCTTACATGAGAACAGAGTGGCCAAGCAACTCCATTCTCACCGCATCCTTAATACTTCTCTTGTTCTATTGGTGTTTGGTGGTGCTTGGCTGGGTTATGTCCTGGGAATAGAGTAGGTTGGTGACAGTGAAATTCAGCTGGAAATGCTGGGGACTGGGATCGCTTCTTGGCTTGTCTGTCAGTAGCTGAAATGGTGCCTCCACTCCTAGAATAAACAGAAAGTATAAAACTCCTCGATCAGGAGACGATTTTAACAAAGACGTCATTCCAGCCAGGTCCACTTATTCCTGGCAACATGACCTGAGCTGGGTTTTTAAGGGTGGGCTGCAGAAGACCCTTCATCTCCCTGCCCACATTGAACCCATTCATATGTCTACCTGTCCAACTCTCAACCAAGAATTATGAAAGTTCACTAGGATGGGGGAAGAGGAGATTGGGCCTCTTGGGGGGCATAGTCAATAAGTGCAGTTGCTGATCATCCCAGTGGGCATCTGTCACATACCTTTTCTGACCTAGGTTCATAATGGGGCTTTCTGCCTCTGGTCCTCTTCCCCCTCCCAATCCACTCTCCAAACATCACTTAGAAGGTGAGCTTTCAAAAGCAGGACTCTGAATGTGTAGTGTCCCCCCATGAACTATTCCAGTGCCCAAAGACCCTGCCCACACCTTTAGCCTCAACTGTCACCTCTCCTGTGTCAAACTGTATGGTTCAGCCTCACTAAACTTCTAACAGCTTCCCCAAATATGCCCTGATCTTTCTCTCTAGGTTATAGACACATGCAGCACCACTCCCCATCTCTTCCCCCTTTCTAGGTCCTGTTCCACATCACATCTCTGTTTCCTCATCACTTCCTCAGAAAACTTTTCAAGACATGGCTGTGTGTCCCTCCTTTAGGTTCCCACAGGCTCTTGAAATTCTCTGATTATAGCAACCATCAAAATGTACCATCAGTGCCTATTTACTCCCCTTAAGTATTTGTTGAATAAATGAATGAGAATGAAACAATGCATGACTCATAACTAAGGAACCTAAGAAGTCAACTCAGGATCCTTCACGTTTTGAGTTGGAAAAATTGATGTGTAATAATAACCATTCCCTTGGGTGCAGTTGCTTGACGTCGTCTTCCTGCCTCCTGTTGGATGGCACACTTCCATGGGTATCTAGATAGACCCCCTTTCACCTCCAGAGCCTCCATCCATTACATTGCTACTGAGAAAACCCATCCTTCCTCACAGACCCATCTCTTCGAGCCATGAAACCAGACCCCATCTAGCACCTGTCACGTGCACATCAACAACCAGTTAAGTTGCACCCAGGCAGTGGGATGAGGCATTCAGGATGTTGTCTAAAAGCACTTGCTTCACCATGAGGTGGTCCAGATTGGAGGAGAACAGTGCCTGGATGGTGGCCAACATGTAGTCCAAACTAGAGACAGAGACCAAGGGAACTCCTGAGGTCCTGCTTTATACAGCCAGAGACCTAGGGACAAGCAGTGCGGGGTTATCTGGCTGTCTCTTCTCCCAGGCTGGGAAAGAGATCCTGACCAGAAAGAAAAGGCTTCCTGGAGTTGGGAATAGAAGCAGTAACAGCGACAATAATGAACACCTACTGAGCACTTCTGAGAAGTGACTTACACATTCTCTCACCATTACTGTGGTGGAAAGTATTATTATAATTATCCCCATGTTAAAGACAAAGGAACTGAAGTTTAGAAAGATTCCAAGATAGCTCTGTGTCCCATGATGCCCCTCTTCCCCTGTGTGGATGTCCTAGTTTCTCCACCCATCCCTCAGAGACCTGGATTCAAACCCATGTGCACTTCTTGGCCCATTTGCTTCACTTCTCTGAGCCTCAGTTGCCCCATCTGAACAACAGGAATGTTCATTTTATCCACCTCATGGAGGCTTCTATGGGATTTAAATGAGGTGATCATGAATGAAAGTGCTCAGCAGGGAGCTTGGCCATGGTCAATGTCATTATTGGGCTGATATTTGCCAAAAGTGCCAGGAAGAGTTGAAGGAGGTGGATGTTGGGGCTTAATGCTTTTCCCACCCCTGAGACCTATGGAAGGAGACGGCAGGATTAGGGATGTAGGGGAGAATGGGAAGCATGTCAGTGACTTCCAGATCAAAGATGAGCCACAGGAGCTCATCAGAGACACCAGCCACCGGCTCAGCCAATGTTTCCAATCTCTTCAACTTACATCAAGTCAGGGAGTGTGATACTTCCAGCTTTGTTTTTTGTTCTCAGGATTCCCTTGGCTGTTTGGAATCTTGTTGTGCCATATAAATTTTAGGATTGTTTGTTCTATTTCTGTGACAAGTGTCATTGGAACTATGATGAAGATGGCATTGAATCTGTAGATTGCTTTAGGGAGTATGGACATTCTAGCTGTGTTAATTCTCCCAATCCAAGAGCACCAAATACCATTCCATTTCTTTGTGTCTTCTTCTATTTCTCTGAACAACGTTTTATCATTTTCAGTATAAAAGTCTTTTACCTCTTTGGTTCAGTTTCTTCCCAAGTTTTTTATTCTTTCTGCTGCAATTGTAAATGGGATTTATTTCTTAATTTCTCTTTCTGCTACTTCCTTGTTAGTGTTTAAAAACGCAACTGATTTCTGCACGTTAACTTTGTATCCTACAACTTTACCATATTCGTTTCTTATTTATTTATTTGTTTTATTCATTCATTCATTCATTATTGTGGTAACATTGGTTTACACCGTTATGTAAATTTGAGGTGTAAATCAGTATATTTCGATTTCTGTGTAGAGTATATCATGCTCACCACCCAAAGGGCAATTACAACCCATCACCATACACATGTTCCTCATCACTCCCTTCACCATCCTTCCTCCCTCCTTACCCTCTGGTGAGCACAAATCTAATCTCTGTCTCTATGTGTTTGTTTATTGTTTTTTATTTATGAATGAGATCATGCAATATTTGACTTCCACACTATGACTTATTTCACTTAGCACAGTGGACCCTCAAGTTCCATTCATGTTGTCACAAAATGGCCAGATTTCATCCTTCTTTATGGTGAACAGTATTCCATTGTGTATATATACCACATCTCCTTTTTTCTATTTTAAAGATTTTATTTTTCCTTTTTCTCTCCAAAACCCCTAGGTACATAGTCGTGCAGTTTTAGTTGTGTGTCTGTCTAGTTGTATACCACATCTTCTTTACTTATTGGCCCTTGACAGGAACCTTGTTTGCTTCAAAGTCTTGGCTAGTGTGAATGATGCTTCCATGAACATAGGGGTGCATACATATTGACATGTTCATGTTTTCATCTTCTTTGGGTAAATATCCTTTGTTGGAATAGCTGCATCGTATGGTTGTTCTACTCATAATTATTTTGAGAAATCTCCAAAGTTTTTCCATAGTGGCTGCACCAGTTTGAACTCCCACTGGCTGTGTATGAGAATTCTGTTTTCTCCACATCTTCTCCAACACTTATTTCCTGTCTTGCTAATTATAGGCATTTTGACGGGCATGAGGTGATATCTCATCGTAGTTTTCATTTGCATTTCCCTGATAATTAGTTACGTTGAACATCTTTTCATGTGCCTGTTGGCCATGTGTATATCTTCTTTGGAGAAATGTCTTTTGCCCATTTTTTTATTGGGCTTTTCAATTTTTTCTAGTTTATATGCATGAGTTCTTTATAGATTTTGGATATTAACCTCTTATCAGATATATGGCTTGCCAATATATTCTACAGATTGTTAGGTGGTCTTTTTGTTTTGTTGGTGGTTTCCTTTGCTGTGCAGAAGCTTTTTAGTTTGATGTAGTCCCATCTGTTTATTTTATTTTTTTACTGTTTCTCTTACCCGGTCAGACATAGTACTTGAAAATATAATGCTAAGTCTGATGTCAAATACAGTACTGCTTTTATTTTCTTCTAGAATTTTCATGATTTCAGGTCTTACATTCAAATCTATAGTCCATTTTGAGTTAATTTTTGTATACGGTGTGAGACAATGGTCTACTTTCATTCTTTTGCAAGTGACTCTCCAGTTTTCCCAACACCATTTATTGAAGAGGCTTTCCTTTGTCAATTGTATGTTCTTTGCTCCCTTGTGAAAAACTAGCTGTCCATAGATATGTGGGTTTATTTCTGCCCTCGTGATTCTACTCCGTTGATCTGTGTGTCTGCTTTTGTGCCAGTACAGTGCTGTTTTGATTACTATAGCTCTGTAGTATATTTTGTAATCAGGGAGTGTGATATCTCCAACTTTGTTCTTTTTTCTCAGGATTCCTTTGGGTCTTTTTGGTCCCTTGTTGTGCCATATAAATTTTAGGATTCTTTGTTCTATTTCTGTGACAAATGTGATTGGAACTTTGGTAGGGACTGCATTGAACCTGTAGATTGCTTTAAGACGTATGGACATTTTAACTATGTTAATTCTTCCAATCCAAGAGCATGGAATATCATTCCATTTCTTTGCGTCTTCCATTTCTTTCAACAATGTTTTACGATTTTGAATGCAAAGTTCTTTAATCTCGTTAGAGAAGTTTCTTCCGAGGTGGCTTATTCTTTTTGCTGCAATTGTAAATGGGATTGCATTTGCAATTTCTCTTTCAGCAAATTCCTTGTTATTGTATAGAAACCTAACATATGTCTTCATGTTGATTTGCATCCTGCAACTTTACCATATTCATTCCTTTTTTATTTATTTGTTGCAGTAACATTGGTTTATAACATTATATAAACTTCAAGTGTACATGATTATCCTTCGATTTTGGTGTAATTTACATCATATTCACCACCCAAAGGCTAATTACAATGAATCACCATACCCAAGTGTGTAATTACCCCATTTACCCTCCTGCCTCCCTCCTAACCTCTGGTAAGGACCAATCCAATCTCTGTCTCTATGTCTTTGTTCTCATTTTTATCTTCTATATAGGAATGAGATCATACGGTATTTGACTTTCTCACTGTGACTTATTTCACTTAGCATAATACCCTCAAGTTCCATCCATGTTGTCACAAATGGCCAGATATCATTCTCTTTCATGGCTGAGTAGTATTCCATTGTGTATATATACCACCTCTTCTTTATCCATTTGTCTCTCTTTTTTTTTTTTATTTTGAGGAAGATTAGCCCTGAGCTAACATCTGCCACCAATCCTCCTCTTTTTTCTGAGGAAGACTGGCCCTGAGCTAACATCCATCCCCATCTTCCTCTACTTTGTATGTGGGATGCCTACCACAGCATGGTTTGCCAAGCAGTGCCATGTCCACACCTGGGATCCTATCTGGTGAACCCCAGGCCACCAAAGCGGAACGTGTGAACTTCACTGCTGTGCCACTGGGCTGGCCCCCATTCATCTCTTAACAGGCACCTAAATGCTTCCAAGTTTTGGCTACTCTGAATGACGCTGCCGTGAACATAAGGGTGAATATGTCTTTACCTACTCATGTTCTTTGCAAAAATACCGAGCAGTGGACTAGCTGGATCATACTGAACTACTATACTTAATTTTTTGAGGAATCTCTATAATGTTTTCCATAGTGGCTGCACTCCCACCAGCTGGATATGAGTTCACTTTTCTCCAGATCCTCCACAATACTTCTTATTTCCTTTTTTGTTAATTATAGCCATTCTGATGAGCATAAGTTGATATCTCATGATAGTTTTCATTTGCATTTCCCTGATAATTAGTGATGGTGAACATGTTTTCTTGTGCTTGCTGGCCATCTGTATATCTTCATTGGAGAAATGTCTTTTGCCCATTTTTGAGTTGGGTTTTTAGTTTATTTGCTGTTGAGATGTATGAGTTCTTTATATATTTTGGATATTAACTACTCATACCATATATGTGATAAGCATGAGTTTGAAAATATCTTCTCCCAATTTTCAGGTTGAGTTTTCATTTTGTTGATGGTTTCCTTTCCTGTACAGAAGCTTTTTCGTTTGATATACTCTCATTTGTTTATTTTTTCTTTTGTTTCCCTTGCCTGTTCAGACATGGCATTTGAAAATACACTGCTAAGATCGATGTTGAAGAGGATAGTGCCTATGTTTTCCTCTCAAAGTGTTATGGTTTCAGGTCTTACGTTCAAGTCCTTTAATCCATTTTGAGTTAATTTTTGTGTATGATGTAAGATAATGGTCTTTCATCCTTTTGAAGGTGGCTGTCCAGTTTTCCCCATACCATTGATTGAAGAGACTTTCCTTTGTCCATTGTATGCTCTTTGCTCCCTAGTTAAGAATTAGCTGTCCATAGATGTGTGGGTTTATTTACCTTGCTCTCAATTCTGTTCCATTGATCTGTGTGTCTCTTTTTGTGCCACTACAGTGCTGTTTTGATTACTATAGCTTTGTAGTATATTTTGAAATCAGGGAGTGTGGTACCTCCATCTTTGTTATTTTATTCTCAGGATTCCCTTTTTTACCAAACCAATATGGGTTTGCTCCTGGTGAGTTAAATCAGGCTCTCCATCAGAAGTATTTATCTCACAAATTAAGGTACATTTGCAGCAAATAGGTGACTATGAAGAATCATCTCCCAAGTCATGGCCTCCCTGAACAAAGGGAAGAAGGGACATTTATTTCAGATAAGAAGTGAATAGTTAAAAGGGAGAGATGGGTATTTCCTTGCACAGGCTCAGTTTGAAAACATGCTTCCACATACACTGTAGGCTATGGTAATAAGGCCTAAGCTCCTCCTGGAGAGATCTTAGCGTTAAAAATAAGGCAAAGGTCATAGGCATTTCTTTTGTGATGAGGCTTGGTCTGATTCAGGGAGCTTGGTGATTGCATCTCCTTAACATAAGGAACAGTAACAACTTGGAAAAACAGTTAAAATATCCATACCCACCCTTGAGTTTCACAGGGTAACTAGTCGGTGACACAAATCCCTCCTCTGGTTTAATCCTGCACCTTGTTCTTGAGGGGCACAGGTCGAAGGTCCATGTTCTGTGACTGCTGAGCTTGGGCATTGTCATAGGGACCAGAAGAGGAGCTGAATTTCCAGCTACTCTCAAATAGGTTTATGGCTCACCACAGGCATAGCCCCAAGTTGTTCATAACAACCACCTGTAATTTTATGCCCTCAATGTGTTTAGTATATGTTTAGGATCTGGCATACTTGCCCCCGATTCCACCAGTTCTTTATAATCTGGTTAATGAGTTGTCTATCCTTCTCTGATGGACCTAGTCTTGCTGCCTAGGAACATGCCACCTCCTTAGAAGCATACCATCCCTAATTGGTGTGGGGTTGGCTAGGATCCAGGGAAGAGCCTGAGGTGAGTAGGGAGTCATTACTAATCTGTATAGTGTCACCAAAACGAGAGGTTCAAAACAGAGAGGGGTTTCCAGGAAAACTCCGAGTCATCAAGTGTCTGTGATGACCTCTCTTAATGTTCAGGCGTGGGCGCACTTTTAACTCCTGTGTGGTGGATCCAAGGGGCGACTCCTTAGTTTAGGGAAGAGTGTGTGGTTAGTAACACCAACCAAGACTCTACCCAAATAGGATTTAGCTCAACTTGGGACAACTCACTGTTTTAAGGAAGACCCAATCTCCTGGCTCATATGGGTGGAGTTTGACCTCCATGGACAAGGGAAGTCAGAAGTTTCCATATTTATTGAGTACTTCTACCACCTGCTTCAGTTTGGTTATGTGTTTGATTGCCATGGAAACCTCTTTGTCTGGGTTTGTAGTGAATCTGAGTCTTTAGAGAACAGCCCCCCATAGGTGATTTCCAAGGAGCTAAGCTTCAGTTTGCCTTTTGAAACTGCCCTTATCTGAGTGAGGGCTATTGGCAGTAATTTAGCCTATTTTCCTGCATCTCTTGGCCCAGTTTTGCTAACGTTTTCTTTAAAGTTTGATTGGCCCACTCAGTTTTTTCAGAAGTTGTGGTCTCTTTGCAGCATGTAGCCCTCCGTTTAATTTTTAAAACTCTGGCTACTTTGGAGGTTATTTTTCATATAAAAGTTGGCCTGTTGTCACTCTGAATTGATCTAGGCTACCCCAAATGGGCAATTATTTCTTTTAACACTTTTATTACCACATTCACAATTTTTGACCTACAAGGAAGGGCTTCAATGCATCCAGTGAATTTATCCACAAACACCAAGAAGAATTTGTACCCTCCAGTGGCCATGGACATAACAGTAAAATCAACTTGCCAGTCTTCCCCCACTAAAGTTCCCCCAATTTACATTTCTTTGGCCAGGGGAGGTACAGGAGGTCTGGTTTATGCATTATTCTTCTGGCAATAAATGCACTGTCCAGTTATTGTTTTCAATAAGTTCTTTTATACCTGGGGTGCTTATGACCTTTGTCAGCCATAGGTATATAAGGTTTCTTTTCCATAATGGGTAGAATCATGAGCACTCTTAAGGAGCCCCCAAGCTGTTTGGGCACCCAAATCTTCCCTCATGGGTTCATCATCCAGCTCTTGACTATTGGGGACCACAGGTAACCCTGTGTAGTGGCTTCCCTTACTTAGTCAGGGGAATTTACACTGGTGTAAATTCATAGAAGGGTAGAATGGGAATTAATGATAATTGGAGAAGCTCTCCTGATATAGCAGCCCTTTTTGCAGCTGCATCTGCCAAATCATTCCCTTTTATATGCTCTGATTCCCCACTTTGATGGCCTTTACAATGGCCACAGATACTTCTTTGGGGCCGTGCACCAGAGGATCTCTGGCTCACGTCTGATATCTTTTACTGCTGCCATTACAAAGTCCTCTTTCTTTGCAATGAGCATGAATTACAGAGAAAGCATATTTAGGGCCTGTGTATATTGTTATTGTTTTTTCTAGTCCCAATTCCAAAGCTCTGATTCATGCAATTATTTCTGCCTTTTGGGCCCAGGTGACCAGTGTCAGCCCCTTGGCTTCTATGGTTGCATGCAGAGACACTACTGCATAACCTGCTCTTCCTTATCTGTTACTCATGAAGGTGCTCCCATCTACAAATCATACTTCCTCTGCATTAGGCGATGGTTCAACCTGGAGATCTCTGTGGCTAGAGTAAACCTGATCAATCACTTCTGGGCAAGCATGGGTAATAGGCCCCTTGGAATCAGGGAGCAGGGTAGCTTGGTTTAAGGTATGACAAGGTTTTAAGAAATCCAAGGGGACCCTAACAGCATAGCTTGATATTGTAGTATTCTATTCTTGGATAGCCAGAGATGTCCTTTAGTCTCTAGTGACAAATAAAAATGGCAAGCAATAGGATATATTGGAGTATATGAGGAAGCCATTTGGTATAAACCTAATTCGGCCTGACTTTGTTTTTCCAAAAGGGCCTGACTGTGGCCATTGAGCATGCATTGTATATCTGCTTAGACATTTTGAGATAAAGGTGCATCTTCCAACCCCCTCCCAATGTTGGCATCTCCTTAAAGATTAAGCATCTTTCTTTAGGCTGGGAACTGATTGCAGCGCTAATCTGTGACCGCCCAGCTCGAGGCAATGGACCTGTCACCCTGCGGGGTTCACTGAGACAGCAGGCCTATCTGCTGCTTCCATCAGTCACTGTGCTGACAGAGCAGCCTTGTGACTATTGTAAGGGACATTTCAATCATACGTGAAACATACTCTTTGAGGGTATATAACCATCCTGTATACCCCCACTTCTTTGGAGTGCTCTGTTCCTTTGTGGAAAGACTCTCCTGGGTTATAATCCTCAGATTTAAGCTCAGAATAAACTCACCCAAATTTTCATTTATAGATTGGTTATGGATTATTTTTGTCGACATCAGTAGGCTAGAGACTTGATGGGGGTTCCACATCAGTCAAAGTTTGCCCCATCATCACTTTTTCTGCATTGTTGATTAATAGGCAGATGGCAGCTACAGTTCTCAAGCATGGGAGTCATCATTTTGCCACAGTAATAGGCTACCACGCCTTTAGGAGTTCTCAGCATTTGGGTTAGCAGTCCTGTAGCTACTCCCTGTCTGTCACAGACACATAGGTCAAATGTTTTGTTCAGGTCTGGTAAGGCCAGTGTAGATGCTTCCATTAGCAAGTTTTAAGCTTATTGAAAGTTTGGTGACATAGCTTATCCCATTCAAAGTGGTCTATTTCTGGCCCTGGTAGTGTATCCTAGAGAGGCTTAGCAATTAAATCAAAGTTAGGGATCTAAATGCAGCAAAAGCCAGCCATCCCCAAGAATCCTCAGAGCTGCCTATAAGTTTTTGGTGAAGCAAGTTGACGTATTACCATTTTCCTCTCTAGGGGAAGGCTGTGTTGTCCCCTTGAAATGATGAACCCCGAGTACTTTACAGTCTCTTGAGATATTTGTGCCTTCCCTTTAGACACTTTATATCCCTTACTGGCTAAGAAGTTTAACATTTTAACTCAGTTTTGACACTACCTGGGGATAGAATCAGATCCCACAGGTTAAGAGTTCAGTCCCACAGGATTACCTTTTCCCTCCCAATTTAGATGCCAATTGCAAGTTCAGGTTGTCACCTGTGCTTCTGACAAACCAGCCACAGAGCAGATGTTCCCACAGCCCCTTGTTGGGTTTGATTACTTTGATAGAGCAGCTCACAGAGCTCAGGAAAACATTTTATTTAGCAGGCAGATAGAAGAGGTGCATAGCGTAAAATACATGGGGCAGGGCTGTGGAGATCCCAGACCCTCTCTGGGCATGCCACTCTCCCCAAATCTCCCTGAGTGTTTACCAACCCAGAAGCTCTCTGAAGCCCATCCCTTTAGGTTTTAATGGAACCCCCCCACATAGGCACAGTTGATTATGTCATTGGCCTTTGGCAATGGAACTCAATCTTCAGCCTCTCTCCTCATCCTGGACTTGTGGAGAGGGGGATGGGGCTGAAAATTCCAACCCCGAATCACACAATAGGTTTCCCTATTTTCCCACACACCAGCCCCCACCCTTAGGGGTTTTCCAAATGTCACCTTATTAGCATAAATGCAGGTGTGGTTGAAAGGGCCTTGTTAGGAATAACAAAAAGCACCTCTTTCCCCTTTATTGCTCTGGAGTTATTTCAGGAACCGAGGACTAAAGTAATTATTATAACAAAATATGCTTCTATGGCTCCTATATGGGAAATTACAAAAGTTTTTGGAGCACTGTCCCGGAAACAAAATGAAGATATTTATTATTATAAATACAGTACTGTACAGCATTGACAGCACTACAGTCTTGAACAAATCTACATTCCCCAATTCTAAAAACGTATTGATCATAAGAAATATTCATCTTTATGGCTTCTGGTTTCGAGGGGTATTGTTTTACCCGGGGCCAGCAATCTACCTGCTTCAGTTTTGCCTTAACTGAGATGGCACTGGCTGCTCACTCCACCTGTCCTTGTGCCTATAATTCTGAGTTAGCTCAACTTAAAACATTTAGGGGAATCTCTTCCATCTCAGGTGCTGGTGTATCCTGTAATAGGGCCATAAGCTCAACTCCCCAACTTTTTGGGTCTTGGATCTCTACTTTATCTTTTTCCCAGCTTATTGAGGCCCCTAACTTATATAGCCTGTCCCTCCCTAGAGGGGAAAAGAACATTTTGGTACATACAGAAAGAAACACAAGTATTTTTTCATCCTGTTTCATAGGTCAAGGGGCTCCAGAAAACATTTGTTCTCTCTGATGCGGGGTTGGTGAGCTGAGGAGTTGAAAGAAAGATTTCATGGACTCTCAAGATCTGGCAGTAGTGCTCTTTTATTTAGAGAATAGTGTGGAAGAGCATGGGGACAGGGCCCATGGGCAGTCAGAGCTCCTGCTGCTGCCCTGAGTTGAGGGTTAGGGCTAATTTTATAAGCATGGGTACGTGACTTATTTTTACTGGTAGAAGAAAAGACGATGTAAAAAGTCATTAAATGATTTCAGTGCAGATGGGGTCCGGTTATTGTGTGGTCATACAACTTTAGATACGAATCTGGCCCTTTAGATAGATTGGCATGCAGGTGAGGATGCCCTGTGCCTGTCTCCCTGGAGCAGTCCTAATTCATACCATCAAAAAAGTCCACTGGGTCACATAGTTTGGCATGTCGGCCAGGTCACCTTGGGCTCCTCTAGCTGGGGCAGCCTTAATCCACATCAGTATCATAGAGGCTTTGATTTACATATGAAGAAGGAACACTCAGGCAGAACTCGGTGTGCCAGTGGCCGTTAAGGAACATCATCTGTTCAGACTTTTAAAACTTTCCCCTCCAGCCGGGACAGAATATCCATGATATCTGCTCAAGGAAAGAAGAGTGTGGAGAACATGTGATGTTGGTAGATTTTTAGGATCATCCTGAAAAGTGACTGCAATTTTTGCAGGTCACGGCAAACTGACAGTCTCGGACTCACAGGGAAAGAAAGAAGGCCTTGCTGGACACAGCTGGCCAACAGCAGGTAAGGAACATCTTCCTTTTGAGTTTTAAAACCTTTTCCCTATAGCCAGGACAGACCATCTATACCATCCATTCAATGAGAAAACACTGCAGGCAAAAACTCTTGCTTGCAGCTCTTTAGGACCATCTTGAAAAATGAGTTTCCAAACTTTGCAGTTCGCTTCGTCCAGACAGGGGCTCTTTCACATAGGAAGGTGGCCTCACTGAATGCAGCGTCGCATTAGGCGGAAAGGAACATCTTCCATGCAGCGACATTGGACTTTACAGCAGTGACAAGATATCCGTGACATCCGGTCCTTGAAAGAAGAGGGTGGACTAAAACTCTCCCTTTGAGCAGCTTAAGATCATCTAGAAAAGTGACTTTTCTAACTTTGCAGTTCAAGGCACACTGAAAGGGTCTCTCCCACATAGAAAGAGAGAAGGCATTACTGAACACAGTTTGCCATGCCTCTAATGGAAAGATTTCCTTTCAGATTTTTAAATCTTTCCTCTCTAGCTAGGACAGGGTGTCTGTACCATCCGTGACAGGAGAGACCTCTGTGTAGAATAACTCCTGCTTGCAGATGGGAAAGATCATCTTGAAACTGCCTTTTCAAAATCGCAGTTCACAGCTTACCGATAGAGACTCTGTCTCCTAGAAAGAGAGGTCTTGTGGAACCCGGCTTAACCTTTGGAGCTAAGGAAGATCTTCTTTGAGGCATTTTTATTTTTATTTTTATTTATTTATTTAATTATTTTTTTTAGAGATTTTTATTATTTACTTTTTCTCCCCAAAGCCCCCCGGTACATAGTTGTATATTCTTCGTTGTGGGTTCTTCTTGTTGTGGCATGTGGGACGCTGCCTCAGCGTGGTCTGATGAGCAGTGCCATGTCCGCGCCCAGGATTCGAACCAATGAAACACTGGGCTGCCTGCAGCAGAGCACGCGAACTTAACCACTCGGCCACAGGGCCAGTCTTTGAGGCCTTTTTAGACTTAGAAACAGGGTCAAAATATCTATGACATCCAATGCATGAGAGGAGAGTTTGACCTAAAACGCTTGCTTACAGCTCCCAAGGATCTCTTGAATTGGACTTTTCTAGCTTGGCAGTTCAGGGCATACTGACAGAGTCTCTCTGTCATGGAAAGAAATAGGTCCCTGCTGAATGCAATTTGACAGTAGGTGGTAATTCCTTTGTCACTTGCTCCCATGTTTTGTTGAATTCTTGTATAACACTCCCCCTGGGCTTTAACATCAGGCATAACACCTCCCTTGGTGTCTTTGCCTTCATTTGTGATACTACCCCTGGCATCTCTGACTTCATGTTTAACACTCCACCAGTCGTCTCTGACTTCATTTGCCACTCTACCTCTGGTTTCTTTGCCTTCCTTTGTAACAGTCCCCTAGGTGTGTGTCTTCATGTGTCACATTCCCCCTGGCATCTCAGAGTCTGTGTGTAGTATTCACCATTGTATCTCTGACTTCCAGGACAACACTCCCCCTGGGTCTTTCACTTCGTGGATAACTCTCCTCTGTGGCTTCTCTGGCTTAGTGTTTAACAGTCCCCCTGTTGTCTCTGGCTTTTTGTGACACTCTTCTCACGGTGTCTCAGGCTTCATGCATCACACTCACCCTGGCTTCTCTAACTTCATTCATAACTCTCCCACTGGTGACTCTGGGTTCGTGTGTAACACTCCATGTTCCCTCTCTGGAATCATGTGTGACACTGCCCTGTTATCTATGAATTTGTGTGAAACAATCTGAGTGACTTCACTGACGTTGTGTGTCACACTCCCCTGTTGTCTTTGTTTCACGTGTTTCTCTCCCATTGGTATCTTTGACTTTGTGTGTCACACTCCCCCATCGTCTCTGATGTCATGTGTAGCACTCCACTTGGCGTTTCTTCCTTCATGTGTAACACTCCCTGTGGTGTTTTTGACTTCATGTATAACACTCCTCATGGCATCTGAAACTTCATGTGTCACTCTCCACCTTGCATCATGAGCTTCGTGTGTAACACTCCCAGTGGTGTCTCTGACTCTGTGTGTCACACTCCTCCTGGTGTCACTGACTTCGTGGATCTCACTACCCCTGCTCTGTTTAACTTGTGTGTAATACACCCTGTGGCCACTCTGACTTCATGTGTCACTCTCCCACGTGTGTCTCTGAGTATGTGCATCACACTCCCTCTGCTGTCTATAAATTTGTGTATAACAGTCCCTCTGGCACCTCTGACTTCATTTGCAACATTCCCCCGGCACCTCTGACTTCAACTGTCACATACAAGGTTTTGCCTCTGACTTCATGTGTCATATTCCCCATGGCGTCTCTGCCTTCATGTGTAACACTCACTCTGTTGTCTCTGACTTCAGCTGTAACACTCCCCCTGGTCTCTCTGACTTCGCATGTAACACTCCTCCTGCCATGTTTGACTTCCCCTGGCGTCTCTAACTTCTTGTGTCCTGCGCAATTTGTCATGTCTGACAAATGTCCCAAATCTCCTGTCGTCTCTGATTTTATGTGTCACTCTTCTCATGGTTTCCTTGAATTCACTTGTAACACTGCTCCTGGCATCTCTGACATCATGTGTAGCTCTCCCCCTTGGTGTCTCTGAATTTGTGTCTCACAATCCCCCTTGTCTCAGACTTTGCTCATAACACTCCCCCTGGTATCATTGTTTTCATGCAGAACACCCCCCCGTGGCTTCTCTGACTTCGTGTGTCACACTCCCCCAGCTGTCTTTGGATTCAGGTGTCACTAACTCCCTGTCGTCTCTGACTTCATGCATCACAATCACCCTGTGTTCAGTGTGTTTGTATATCACAAGATACCTGGTGTTTCTTTCTGTCTATGTAACACTTCCCCTGGCATCCTTGACATCATGTGTGACACTCCAAGTGGCATCTGTTACATTCTGTGTAACACTGATCATGGTGTCTGTCACTTCATGTGTTACACTCAGCATGGCATTTCTGCCTTCTAGTTTAACACTCCCCCAAGTCATCTCAGACTTTGTGTGTCAAGTCTAAGTGGCGTCTCTGACATTGTGTGTCACACTCCACATGGCATTTTGGACTTTTTGTTTCACACTCCCCATGTTGTCTCTGATTTCATGTGTCACATTCTACCTGGCATCTCTGACATCATGTGTAACACTCCCCCTGGCGTATCTGACTTTGTGGTACACTAGTTGTGGTGTCTGTGATTTCATCAGTGATAATCCACCTGTCTTTTTTGACTTTGCATGTGACACTCCTCTGGTGTCACTGACTTCATGCATAACACTCTCCCTGTTGTCTGTAAATTTGTGCACAATACTCATCCGTGGCATCTGTTATTTCCTGTGTGGCAGTCCAACTGGTGACTCTGCCTTCATGTGTAACACTCCATGTGGCACCTCTGACTTCGTGTGTAACACTTGCACTCATGTCTCGAATTTTGTGTGTATAACACTCCAACACATGTCTTTGACTTCATGCACAACACTGCACCGTGGCATCTCTGAATTAGTGTGTAACACTCCCCATGGCATCTGTGAGTTCATGTGTAATACTCCATCTGTTATCTCTTACTTTGTGTGTCACACAACTGGTGACATCAATGACTTCGTGTGTAACACTCACCTGGTCTCTCTGACTTCGTGTATAACACTCCAATTGTTATATCTGACTTCATATGTCAAACTCCACCTGCCATCTCTGACTTCATCTGTAACACACACTGTGGCATCTCTGACTTCATGTGTAACTCTCCTATGTGACGTCACTAAATTCATGTATGACAGTCCCCATGGCATCTCTGAAATCGTGTGTAACACTCCCCTTGGCTTCTGTGACTTAGTGTTTCACACTCCCTCGTCATCTCTGAATTCGTGCATAACACTCATCCTGTCGTCTCTGACATTGTGAGTCACACTCCAACTGGTTTCTCTGACTTCGTGTGTAACAGTCTCCCTGGTGCCTCTGACTTCGTGTGTCACATTCCCAGTGGCCTCTCGGACTTTGTGTGTAAACCTCCAAGTGCTGTCTTTGACTTCGTGTGTGACATTCCCCATGGTGTCTCTGACTTCGTGTGTAACACTCCCTTGGCCTCTCTGCCATCCAGTGTAACACTCACCATGGCATCTCTGCCTTCATGTGCAATAATCCTTCATGGTGTCTCTGACTTCAGGCACAAAACTCTCCCAGCTGTCACTAACTTAGTGTGTAACACTCCACCTGACGTCTCTGACTTCTTGTGTCACAGTCTCACTGGCAACTCTGAATTCACGTGTCGCATTCCCCCTGTTGTCTCTGACTTCCAGTGTAACGCTTCCCCTGTCATCAGTGACTTTGCGTGTCACACTCCAATTGGCGTCACTAACTTAGTGTGTCACACACTCCCTGGTGTCTCTGACATCCTGTGCAACACTACCCCTTGTGTGTCTGACTTCGTGTGTCACCCTCGCCCTGGTGTCTCAGACTGTGTGTAACACTCCCCCTGGTGTTTTCTACTTCGTTTGTAATACTCCCACTGGAGTTTCAGAAATCGTGTCTGACACTCACTGGGGTGTCTCTGACTTCTTTTGCCACACTCCCCCTGGTATCCCTGAATTTGTGTATCACACCCTCAACATATTTGACTTCATGTCTAACACATCTGGTAGTTTCTCTGACTTCGTGTGTCACAGTCCCACTGTAATCTCTGAATTCTTGTGTCACACTGCCCTTGGAGTCTCAGACATCACGTAGAACACTCCCTATATCATCTCAGAGTTTGGGTGTAACACTCCCCCTGATGTCTGTGACATCGTTTGTAAGATTCCACGTGGCATCTCTGACTTCGTGTGTCACGGTCCCCTGGAGTCTCTGACTACATGTGTAACACTCCATGTGGCATTTCTGCCTTCCAGTTTAACACTCCTCCATGGCGTCTCAGACTTCTTGTGTAACACTAACACTGGCAGCTCTGATTTCGAGTGTCCAACAACTCCTGCTGTCTCTACTTTGACTGTAACACTCAAACTGTTGCATCTCTGACTCCTTGTGTAACACTACCCCTGGTGACTCTGACTTCTTTTGTGACAATCTCCATGGTGTCTATGACTTCGTGTTTCATACTCACATGTAATCTTGACTTCATGTCTAACACTCCCCATGGTGATTCAGACTTCTTTTGTCACAATACCCATGGTGTCTCTTGCTTCGTTTGTCATATTTCACCTGGCGTTGTTGATTTGGTGTGTAACATTCCCACTGGCGTCTCTGACTCCATGTGTCACACTACCCCTCACATCTCAGAATTAATGTGGTGCACATCCCACGCTGTCTGACTTCATGTGTAATACTCCAGGTGGCCTTTCTGTCTTCATGTGTAACACTCCCCCATGATGTCTTGGACTGCTTGTATAGCACTCCCACTGGCATCTCTGATTTCTTGTGTCACACTTCCCCTGCCGTCTATCACTTTGTGTGTCACACTCTCCCTGGCATCTCTGACTCCGTGGGTAACAATTTCCTTGGTACCTATGAGCTCGTGTGTTACAGTTCCCCTTGCAAATCTGACTTTGTCTGTAACACTCCACCTGGCGTCTCTGACTTTGTGTGTCACAATCCCTCTGGCGTCTCTGACTTCTTGTATCACACTCCCCATGTCCTCTCGAATTTCTTGTGTAACACTCTGCATGATGACTCTTCTTGTGTCACACTCCTCCTTGTTTCTGTGTCTTCATGTTTCACACACCTCATGTCGTCTCTGACTTTGTATGTATCACTCCCACTGTCGTCCCTGACTACATGTGTAACACTCCACATGGTGCTTCTATCTTCAGATGAAACATTCTCCTGTGTTGTCTCGGACTTTGTGTGTAACTTTCCATGTGTCATCTCTGATTTTGTGTGTAACACTCTCCCTAGAGTCTGTGACATTGTGTTTAACACTCCACATGGCATCTTGATTTCTTGTGTAGCACTGCCTCTGTCGTCTCTGACTTCATTTGTCCCTCTACCCCTAGTTTCTTTAACTTTGTAACACTCCCCATGGCATCTCTGACTATGTTTGTCACACTCTGCCTGGCATCTCGGATGTCGTCTGGAACACTCTACATGGTGTATCTGTCTTCATGTGTAACATTGCCCTTGTGTCTCTGACTTCGTGTGTCACACTACCCCTGGTGGCTCTGACTTCCTGTGTCTCACACTCTAGTGTCTGTGATGTTGTGTGCAACACTCCCCCTGTTGTCTCTGACTTCATGTGTCATGCTCAAGCTTTCATCTCTGACTTCATATATCACACTCCACATGGTGTCTCTGAGTTCGTGTGTAACACTCCCCTGGCATCACTGACTTCATGTGTCACGATTCCCCTGGTATCATGATTTTGTATATATAACAATCCCTGTGCCATCTTTGACTTCATGTCACACTTCCCCTTGAATCTTTGAGGCTGTGTGTAATATGCCCCATGACATCTCTTACTTCCTGTGTCACACTCCAACTGTGGTCTCTGACTTCTTGCACAAACTGCTGCTGATGTCTTCGACTTGGTGGGTAACATTTCCTTGTGGCTACTCAGGCTTTGTGTGTAACAGTCCCCCACCGTCTCTGACTTCATGCGACACTCTCCCTCTTGACTCTTGACTTCTTGCATCACACTCCCTCTGGCTTCTCTAACTTCGTTTGTAATGTTCCCATTGGCATCTCTGAGTTCAGGTGTAACACCCAACCTGGCCTCTTTGACTTCGTGTGTTACAATTCCAGTGGTGTCTATAACTTCACGTGTAACACTCCTCCTGGAGCCTCTGACTTTGTGTGTAACATTCAATGAGGCATTTCTTCCTTCTTGTGGCATTCCACCATTGTGTCTCTGTATTCCTGTGTTACACTCAGCACGGCATAATGGGTTTCGTGTGTGACATTCCCCATAGCACCTCTGACTTCGTGTATCACTCTTCCCCTGGTGTCTCTGACTTCGTGTGTCACACTCGCCCTTGTGTCTCTGACTTCGTTTCTAACACTCCCTGTGGCTGCTCTGAATTCGTGTGTCACACTGTGCCTGGCATCCCTAACGTCACGTATCACACTCCCCATGGTATTTCTGAGTTTGTAACACACCCAGTGGCGTCTGTGACGTCCGTGTCACACTTCCTGTTTGGTCTCTGAGTTCATGCATCACACTACCCCCATCGTCTCTGACATCGTGTGTCACACTTCATCTGGTGTTGCTGACTTCATGTGTAGCACTCCCCCTGTATTCTCAGACTTTGTGTGTCACACAAGCCCTGGAATCTCGGACTTTGTGTCTAACACTGCCCATGCCCTCTCTGACTCTGTGTGTAAAATGCCCCCTGTTTTCTTTGACTGTTTCTAACACTCCTAGTGGTGTCACTGACTTCGTGTGTCACAATCCTTCTAGTGTCTCTGCCTGCCTGTGTCACAACCTCTCTGGTATCTTTTAGTTCCTGTGTCAGACTACCCTGTTGTTTCTGAATTCGTTTCACACTCCCACTTCTTTCTCTGAGTGCATGTATCACAGTCCCTCTGTCGTCTATTTCTTCATGTGTTACACTACCAATGGCGTCTCTGACTTTGTTTGTCACACTCCACATGGTGTCTCTGACTTTGTGTGTAACACTCCACATGGGTTTTCTTACTTTGTAACACACCACATGTCTGTTTTCGTTTGTTACACTCCTCCTAGTGTCTATGATTTCATGTGTAACACCCCAATATTCCTTTCTGATTTCGTGTGTGATACTGCACCTGTTGTCTCTGGTTTCGTGTTTCACAGTTCCCAAAATGTCTATGACTTCTTCCATCACTCACACCCTGGTGTCTCTGACTTCCTGTGTAACTCTACCCCTGGCATTTCTGACTTTGTGTGTCACACTCACCCTGGCACATCAGACTTCATGTATAACAATTCCCGTGGTGTTTCTGGGTTAGTGTGTAACACTCCTCCTGGCACCTCTGAATTCATCTGTAACAGTCAATTTGGCATCTCTGACTTCGTGTGTTACAATGCCTCTGGCATCTGTGACTTTGTGTGTCACACTCCCTGTGGCATCTCTGATATCCTCCTTAACTCTACCCATGCTCTTTCTGAATTCATGCGTAACACTCCTCCTGGCATCTCCAACTTTGTGTGTAACACACAACTGTGGCATCTCAGACTTTGTGCATAAAACTCCCCCAGGCGTCACTGACTTTGTATGTTACACTCCCCTGGCATCTCTGAATTCCTGTGTCATAGTACCCCTGACTTCTCTGATTTCATGTGTAACACTCCCCATAGTGTTTGTGACATCATTTGTCACACTCTCCCTGGCATCACACAGACTTCATTTGTAACAATCTACATGGTGTCTCTGAGTTCTCATGTAACACTCCCCTGACATCTATGACTTCATATGTAATACTTCACCTGGCTTCACTGACTTCATGTGTCACAATCTTTCTGGCTTCTCTGACTTGATGTGTCACAACTCCTCTGGCGTCTCTGATTTTGGGTGTGACACTCCCCATATTATCTATGACTTCACGGGTAATACTGTATGTGGTGTCTCACATTGTGTGTAACACACACCCGTGGCATCTCTGAATTTGTGAGTAATACTCCCAATGGTGTGTGAATTCATGTGTAACACCTCCCCTGGCATCAGTGAATTTGTAACACTCCCTGCTGCATCACTGTCTTAGAGCATTACAATCCCTAGTGTCTTTGACATTTCACATAACATTCTCCTGTGGTGTGTCTGAATGCATGGATCACACACCCCATGTCTTATCCACCTTTGTGTGTCATAATCCCAGTGACATCTTTGACTTCGTCTGTCAAACACACACTTGTGTCTCTGACTTCATTTGTAACAGTCCATGTGGTGTCTCTGACATCCTGTGTAACTCTCCCCCTGGTGTCTCTGACTTTGTGTGTAACACTCCAAGTGACATCTCTGACTTAGATTACAACGCTCCCCCTGGTGTCTCTGATGTCGTGTGTAACACTCCATGTGGCATTTCTGACCTCCTGGTGTAACACACATCCTGATCCTGCTTTCCTTTACTTCATGCATAGTACTCCTACTGATGTCTCTAAATTCATGTATCACACTCTCACTTGTGTCTCAGAATTCTTGTGTAACACTACCCTTGGCATCTCACAGTTTGTGTGTCATATTCCACCTTGCATCTCAGACTTCATTTGTAACACTCCATGTGCTGTCTCTGACTTCATGAGTAACACTCCCCCTGGAATCTCTGACTTCATGTGTAAAACTCCCCCTGCTGTCTCTAAGTGTCTAACACTACAAGTTGCATCTCTGACTTCGTGTATCATGCTCCCCCTGGTGTCCCTGATTTGTGTGACACTTCATGAGGCGTATCTGACTTCCTGTGTAACACTCACACTGTTGTCTTTGATTTTGAGTTTAACACTTCACGTGGCATCTCTGAATTCATGTGTAACACACTCCCCCTTCTATCTCTGACTTGGTGCATCATGGTGCCCATGTGGTCTAAAACTTCATTGTGTAACAGTCCCGCTGGCATCTCTGACTTTGTGTCTATTTCTCTACCTGGCATCATTGAATTTGTGCGTAACACTCCCCATGGCTTCTCTGAATTTGAGGGCCACACTTGACCCGTTGTCACTTACTTCGTGTGTCATACTCCCCATGGTGTTTCTGATTTCGTGTGCAACACTCTCGGTGGCATCTCTGACTTCGTGTACCACACTCCCAATTGCGTCTCTGATTTCATGTGTCACACTCCCCCTGGTGTCTTTGACTTAATGTGTAACACCCACCATTGCATCTCTTATTTCACGTGCCACAATGCACCTGGGATCTCTAACTTTGTCTGTCACATTCCTACTGGCATCTCTGTGTTTGTGTGTACCTCTCCCCGTGTTGCCGCTGACTTCTTGTGTCATGATTCCCCTAGTGTCTCTGACTTTGTGTGTCACACTTTCCCTGGCGTGTCTGACTTGATGTGTCACACTCCCCTTGGTATCTCTGACTTCCTGCATAACACTCCAACTGGTGTCTCCGAGTTTGTGCATAACACTCCCACTGGCTTCTCTTACTACAGGTGTAACACTCTCTCATGCTGTCTCTGATTTCATGTGTAACACTGCCCCCGGCATCTCTGATTCATGTGTCACATTCCCCTTTGCATCTTGGACTTCGTGTGCAACACTCTATGTTGTCTCTCTGCCTTTGTGTGTCAGATGCTACATGCATCTCAGACTGTGTGTGTAACACTCACCATGGCATCTCTGA
Source organism: Equus asinus (assembly GCF_041296235.1). Taxonomy (NCBI): domain Eukaryota; kingdom Metazoa; phylum Chordata; class Mammalia; order Perissodactyla; family Equidae; genus Equus; species Equus asinus. Next base: position 70,410,106 of record NC_091790.1, on the reverse strand, counting down.
TTTTGTTCATAACACTCCCCCTGGTGCCTATGACTTCCTGCGAAACACCACACGTGACCTGACTACCTGCATAACACTCCCCATGGCATATCTGACATCATGTGTTACAACCACATGACGTCTCTGCCTTCGTGTGTAACACTCCCCTTTGCATTCCTGACTTCATGTGAAATGCTCCCTGTGGCATCTCTGACTTCGTGTGTCAAACCCCATATGTCGTCTCTGACTTCTGGTGTCACCCGTGTTCGCTGTGTCATCTTGCGATACAATACCCCCGTTGTCTCTGACACCATGTGTAACACACACCCTGTTATCTCCAACATAACGTGTGATGCTCCAACTGTCATCCCTGATTTCATTTATAACACTACCCCTGGCATATCTGATTTCATGTGTTACACTCCCCCTGGAGTCTCAGACTCCGTGTGTAACATTCCATGTGCTGTCTCTCACTTTGTGTGTAACCCTCCTTCAAGTGTCTCTGACATCGTGTGTAACCCTCCCCATCACTTCTCTGACATTGTGTGTCTCACTCCGCTTCTTCTCTCTGACTTAGTGTATCACAACCAACCAGTTGCTTCTGACTTCTTGTGTAACACAGCCCTGTGGTGTCTCTGACTTCATGTGTAACACTCCCCTTTCATCACTAACTTCATGTGTCACACACCCCTTGGCATCATGACTGTGTATAGCAATCCCCATGCAGTGTCTGACATCGTGTGTCACACTCCTCTGGGCTTCACTGACTTCATGTATCACACTCCCTCGGGTGTCTGTGACTTCATGTGTTACACACTGTGGCATCTCTGCCTTCATTTATCACACTCCCCCAGGCGTCACTGACTTCATGTCTCACACTGCCCCTCACGTCTCTGACATCATGCATCTCATTCTCCCTGGTGTCTTTAACTTCGTTTGTAACTCTCAGACTCTCACCTCTGATTCCATGTGTAACATTCCAGGTGGCCTCTCTGGCATCGTGTGTAACACTCCGTCTGGCATCTCTGATGTTGTGTGAAACATTCCCTGTGGTGTCTGACTTCAAGGGTCACACTTGACATGTCATTATTGACTCTGTGTGTCACACACCGCTGTTGTCTCCAACTTAGCATGTAACATTCACTGTTGCATCTCTGATTTTGTGTGTCACAGCCCCCTGGGGTTTCTGACTTCATGCGTTACACTTCACCTGTTGTCTCTGACTTCCTGTGTCACACTCCACATGGCATTTCTTCCTTTGTGTATTACACTGCCCTGTGTTATTTGGACTTTGTGTGTAATGCTCCACCTGATATCGCTGACTTCGTGTGTTACACTTCATGGGGCACCTCAGACTTTGGTACACACCCCCGGGTGTCTCTGATTCATGTGTAACACTCCACAAGACCTTTCCACCTTTGAGTGTAACACTCATCCTTGGAGTTTTGGACAACTTATGTAACACTTACACTGTCATCTCTGATATCGTGTGTCAAACTTCCGCAGATGTTTCTCACGTTGAGTGTAAGACTCCATGATGTGTCTGACTTTGTGTGTCACAATCTACCTGGCATCTCTAGCTTCCTGTTTCACCCTACCCCTAACGTCTCTGACTTTGCATGTAGCACTCACTGTGGCACATCTAATTTTGTGTGTCACAATCTGCCTGGCATCTTTAACTTCAGGTGTCACACTTCCTTTGTCACCTCTGACTTTGGTACACTTCCTGTGGCAGCTCTACTTCGTTTGTCACATTTCCTCTGGTGTCTCTGAGTTTGTGTGCCACACTCCTGGAGGCATCTCTGATGCTGTATGTAACACACTACCCCTTGTGTCTCTGAATTCATGCATCACACTGACCCAGCCGTCTATACCTTTGTGTACAACACTCCCAGTGGAGTCTCTGACTTTGTGTATAACACTCTACCTGGGGTGTCTGGATTTGTGTGTAACATTCCCCATGGTGTCTCTAACTTCAAGGTTCACACTTGACCTATCATCTCTGACTTCGTGTGTCACACTACACTTGGTGTCTCTGAATTCATGCACAACACACTTGGTGTATCTGTCTTCATGTGGCACATTCCCAATGGCGTCTCTAACTTCCTGTGTTACACTCCACATTGCGTTTCTGCCGTCATATGTAAAACTCCCCCAGGCCCCATGTAACAGTCCCCCATGTTGTCCCGGACTCTGTATGTAACACTCCATGTGGCATCTCTGACTTTGTCACACACCCCATTTGGTCTCTGACTTCGTGTGTCACCCTCTCCCTGGTGTCTTTGAGTTTGTGTGTAACTCTTGCCCTGGTTTCTCTGACTTCGTGCGTTACACTCCACCTGGTGAATTTGACTTCATGCGTAACACTCCCCATGGCATCCCTGAAATCATAAAACTCCCCCTGTATCTCTGACTTCGTGTGTAACACTCCCACTGGCATGTCTGACTTCTTGTGTCACATTCCCCCTGGCCTCTTGGACTTCGTGTGTAACACTCTACAATGTGTCTTTGCCTTCATGTGTCATACACTTCCTGGCATTTTGAACTGCATGTGTAATATCATGGCATCTCTGATTTTCTTTATAACACTCCCCCTGGTGTCTGACTTCCTGTAACACCACACACGGCGTCTCTGACTTGGTGGGTAACACTTGCCCTGGCATCTCTGACTTCGTGTTTAACACTCCACCTGTAGTCTCTGAATTCCAGTGTAATTCTCCCTATGGTGTGTCAGACTGCATGTGTCACAGTTCCCCTCCTATCTATAACATCTTGTGTTACACTCCTACATGTGTTCTCACTTCAGGTGTAACATTCCAGGTGGCATCTGTGACTTCCCATGTCATACTCGATCTTTCAACTGTCACTTCCAGTGTCACACTCACTGTGGGGTCTCTGAATGCCTGATTAACAGTCCCCCTGTGTGTTTGACTTTGTGCCTAACACTGCCCTGTGGCATCTCTGACTTTGTCTGTAATAGTGCCCCTGGCATCACAGAATTTTTGTGTAGCACACTACATGGCTTTTCTGACTTCATGTATAAGATTCCCTCAGGTGTCTCTGACTTTGTGTGTAAAACTACACGTGCTATTTCTTCCTTTGTGTGTAAAACTTTTCCCGTGGCATCTGTGACTTCATGTGTAAAACTCCCCAGGCATCTCTGACTAGTTGTGTAATACTCCCACTGACGTCTCTGGATTCATGTCTCACAGTCCCACTGCCATCTCTGACTTCATGTGTAACATTCCCTGTGGCATCTCTGACTTTGCGTGTAACGATTGCCCTGGTGACTCTGTTTTCACGTGTAACACTTCCCATGCCATCTTGATTTCATGTCTAACATGTCCCCTGGCCTCTCTGACTTTGTGTGAAATACTCCCCCTGGTGTCTTTGACTTCATTTGTAAAAACACCCTTGGTGTCTCTGACTTTGTGTCACACTCCTCCAGTGTTCTCTGCTCTTGTGTGTCACAATACACCTGATGTCTCTGATTTCATGTGTAACACTCCCCATGCTGTGTCTGCTTTCGTGTGTAACACTCCCTGTGGCATTTCTGACTTTGTCTGTAACAGTCACCCTGGTGTCTCTGACTTCATGTGTAACACTTCCTGTGATGTCTCTGACTTCTTGTCTAACTCTTCCCTTTGCCTCTCTGACTTCTTGTATAACATTCCAGGCGGCATCTCTGACTTCTTGTGTCACACACCCCTGGCATCTCTGACTTTGTGTCCCAATACCCACCATGTCGAGGACTTCATATGTGACATTCCATGTAGCATCTCTGACTTGTGTAACACTACCCCTGGTTTCTGCGACATTGTGTGTAACAGCCCATGTGGCGTCTTTAAATTTGTGAGTAATATTCAGAGGAGTGTCTGTGTATTCACGCATAACGTTTCCTCTGGCATCAGTGACTTCGTATGTAACACTCCCCATGGCGTCTCCTACTTCGTGTTTCACAATTCCCCTGGCATCTCTGAAATCAAGTGTAACACTCATCATATCCTCTTGTACTTCGTGTGTAACTCTACCCATGGCGTCTCTGAGTTCATGTGTAATACAACATATTGTTTCTCTGACTTCCTGTGTAACACTCCACGTTCCATCTGTGACTTCTTCTGTGACACTCCCCATGGTGTCTGTGCCTTCGTGTTTCCCAGTCACCCTGGTGTCTCTGACTTCATGTGTGACAATCACCTTGGTCTTTCTGACTTTGTGTGTAACCTCTTTCTGGTGTGTTTCACCTAGTGCATAATACTCCAATGTGGTGTCTTTCCTCCTGTGACTAACACTCCACCTGGTGTCAGTGAGTTAGTGTATCACACTCCCCCTGTGGACTTTGTTTTTTACTCTACCCCTCATTTCTTTGACTTCATTTGTAATGCTCCCCCTGGCATCTCTTAATTCGTGTGTCACACTGCCCCTGGTGTCTCTGAGTCTGTGGGTAATATTCCCCATGACGTCTCTGACTTCATGTGTCACACACCAACTGTCACCTCTGACTTTGTGTGCAACACTTCCCTTGGTGTCTCTGACTTCCTGTGCCCCACACACCCTGGCTTCTCTTTCTTCTAGTCTAACACTCCATTTGGTCTTTCTGACTTCCTGCATAACACTACCCCTTGCATCTCGGACTCTGTGTGTATCACTCCACCTGGTATCTCTGAATTCATGCATAACACACCCCCACTCAGTTCTGACTTTGTGTGTAACACTCCCCCTGGCGTCTTTGACTTCATGAGTAACACTTCCTGTGTCACCTCTGATTTTGTGTGTCACAGTCCCAGTGGCATCTCTGACTTGTTGTGTAACCCTTCCCTTAGTGTCTCTGACTTTGTGTGTAATACTCCATGTTACATTTGTGACTTCCTGTGGGATACTCCCACTGGTGTCTCTCACTTAATGTGTAACACTCCACATGGCGTTTCTGCTTTCATCTGTAACACTCTGCCATGGAATCCTAGACATCACGTGTCACACATCACCTTGTACCTCTGACTTGGTGAGTCACTTTCCAGCTGGTGTCCCTGACTTTGTGTGTCACACTACCACTGGCTTCTCTAGCTTCGTGTATAAAGCAACGTGTGGCATCTTTGACATCATGCGTCTCTCCACCAGGCATCTCAAACTTCATGTCTAACATTCCACATGGCATCTCTGACCTCATGTGTCACAATCCACCTGGCATCTCTAATTTCATGATTCACAGTACCCCTCACATCTCTGACTTTGTGTGTAACACTCACCATTGCATCTCTGACTACATGTGTCACTCTCCCCATGGTGTTCCTGACTTCATGTATCACACTTCGCATGGCATCTCTTACTTCGTGTGTAAAACACTCCCTTGTATCTCTGACTTCCAGTGTAACAGTACCCCTGTCATCTCTGTATTTGTGTGTCACACCTCACCTAGCATCTCTGAGTTTGTATATCACACTCTCCCTGGTGTTTATGACTTACTGTGCAACACACCTGGTGGCTTCTCTGACTTCATGTGTCACACTTCCCCTTGTGTTTCTGAGTTTGTGTGATACGCTACCCCTGTCATCTATAACTTCGTGTGTAGCACTCCCCCTGACATCTCTGAATTTGTGTGTAACATTCCCTACGGTGTCTGTGACTTTGAGGGTCACATTCAACCTGTTGTCTCTGACTTCCTGTGTCACACTATCCCTGATGTTTCTGACTTTGTGTGCAACACTCCCAATTGTACCTCTGACTTCCTCTGCCACACTACCAATGGCGTCTCTGACTTAGTGTGTAATAATATCTGTGGGATCTCTGATTTCATGTGTCACAATACACCTGGCTTTTCTAACTTTGTGTGTCCCACTCCCCATGGCATCTCTGACCTCTTGTGTAACACTGCCCCTGGTGTCTGTGACATCGTATGTAACTCTCCATGTGGCATCTCTTACTTTGTGTATGACACAACCCATGGCCTCTCTGACTTCACGTTAAAAACTCCACGTGGTGTTTCTACCTTTGTGTGTAAACATTCCCTGTGGCTTCTCAGACATCCTGTGTCACACCCCATGTGGCATCTCTCACTTCATTTCTCACACTCCCCATGACGTCTTGGACTTCATGTGCAACAACCCTTGTGGCATCTCTGACTTCGTGTGTAACACTCTCCTGGCATCTCAGAATTCATTTGTCACACTCCCTCTGTTGTTACTGACTTGGTGTTTAACAGTCCCTGGCTTCTCTGACTTCATGTGTCACACCCCCTGTGGCATCTCTGGCTTCCTGCATAACATTCACACTTGTGTCTCTGACTTATTGCATTACACTCCCCCTGGCTTCTCAGAATTCATGCATAACAACCCAGTGACATCTCTGAATTCGTGTGTCACACTCCCCGAGACCTCTCTGATTTCATGAGTAGCACTCATACTGGCATCTCTGATGTCTTGTGTCACAATACCTCTGGACTCTCTTACTTTGTGTGTAGCACTCTATGCTGTGTCTCTGCCTTCATGTGTCACATGCTGCCTGGCATCTCAAACTGTGTGTGTAACACACACTATCACATCTCTGATTTCATTTGTAACACTCCACTTTGTGTCTATGACTTCCTGTGTAGTGCCACACATGGCATCTATGACTGGGTGTGTAACACTTCCCCTGGCATCTCTGACTTCCTTTTTAAAAGTCCACCTGTAGTCTCTGACTTCGTGTGTCACACTCCCAATTTCTTCTATGAGTTCGAGAGTAAAACGTCACGTGGAGTCTCTGACATCGTGTGTAACACACCCAAGTGGCCTGTCTGGATTCCTGAGTAATATACACAAAGGTGTCTCTGAATACGTGTGTAGGTCTATCCCCTTGCATCAGTGACTTTGTGTGTAACACTCCCCGTGGCATGTCTAATGTCTTGTTTCACAGTCCCCCTGGCCTCTCTGACTTCATGTTTAATGCTCACCATGGCGTCTCTGACCTGTGTAATATTCCACATGGTGTCTTACTTTGATAGGTCACACTCGACCAGTCATTTCTTACTTCTTTTGTCACACACAGCCTGGTATCTCCAACGTAGAGAGCAACATTCACCACCGTGTCTCTGACTTCGTATAGAAAAATCCCCCTGGCATCTCTGACTTCATCTGTCACAATCCACCTGGCATTTCTGACTTTGTGTGTAACACACTTTTTGGCAATTCTGACACCATGAGTCACACTTTTCTCATGTCTCTGACTTCATGTGTCACATATCCCTTGGCACTTCTGAGTTCATGTGTAATAACACTCACTCGTATCTCTGACTGCCTGTGTAACACTAGCCCTGGGTATTCGGTTTTGTGTCACACTCCTCCTGGCATCTCAGGCTTCCTGTTTAATACTCCCTGTGGTGTCACCAACTTCGTGTGTAACCCTAGCCCTGTTTCCTCTGACTTCGTGTGTAACACACCCAGTGATGTCTCTGATTTATATGTCACACTCCCCCTTGTTTCTCTGAGTTCATGCATCACACTCCCCCTTTCATCTCTGACTTCATGTGTAACACTGCAACTTGAGTCTCTGATTTTGTGTTTCAAATTCGGCGGGTATCTCTGATTTCATGTGTCACACTCCCCCTTGAGTCACGGACTTTGTAACAGACCACATTGCGTGTCTGACTCCATTTGTAAAACTAACCCTGGTGTCTCTGACTTAGTGTGTAAAACGCCAAGTGGCATCTCTGACTTCGTGTGTATCACTGTCCCTAGTGTCTCTGACTTCACGTTTCACACTCCACTTGGTGTCTCTGATTTCATGTGTGACACTCTCCTGAGACATTTCAGACTTGATGTATAACACTCCAGGGCCATTTCTGACTTCATGTGTAACACTCCCCCTGGTGTCTCTGACTTTTTGCGTCACACTCCCCTGGCTTCACAAACATTGTGTGTAATACTCCCACTGGCATTTGTGACTTTGTGTGTCACAGTCCCCCTGAAGACTGACATCGTGTGTAACCCTCCCTTTGCTCCTCTGACTTTGTTTGCCAGTCTCCACCTGGCACCACGAACTTTGTGTGTAACCCTCCATGTGGTGTCTTTGACTTCCTGTGTAACACTCACCATGGCATCTCAGACATCATGTCAGAATCTGCTTCCTGTCTCTAACTTCTTGTTTCTCACTACCCCTTTCATCTCTGACATTGTATGTAACACGCGGTGATGCCTCTGATTTCGGGTGTCCTACTTCCCATGACATTGTTGACTTCCTGTGTCACACTCCCTGTAGCGTCTATGACCTTGTGTGTAACACTCCCCCTGTCATCTCTGACATCATCTGTACAATCACTTTGGCGTCTCTGACTTCATATTTAACAACCAGTATGGTGTCTCTGACTTTGTTTGTAACTCTCCTACATGGCATTTCTGAATTCGTGTATCACATTCCCCATGTTGTCTTTGAGTTTGTGTGTAATACTCTCCCTGTCATCTCTGACATCATCTGTATAGTCCCTTTGGCATCTCTGACTTCGTGTGTAATGATCCCAGTGGGATCTCTGCGTTCGAGTGTCATGCTCGACCAATCATTTCTGACTTCGTGTATCACACTGACCCTGGCATCGTTGATTTCATGTGTAACACACCATGTGGCATTTCTGACTCCATGTGTAACACTCCCCTGCTGTCTCTTACTTTGTGTGTAACACTGCATGTAGCATTTCTTCCACCATGTGTAACACTCCCTTGTGGTGTCTTGGACTTCTTTTGGAACACTCCATGTGGCATTTTTGACTTAATGTGCAACACTCCCCCAGCGTGTCTTACTTCGTAACACTCAACATCACCTTTCTGCTTTTGTAAAATTCCCCCATTTAGTCTCGGACTTCTTGTGTAAACTCACACTGGTGTCTCTGATTTCTTATGTCACAATACCTCTGGCGACCCTGACTTTGAGTGTAAAACTCACTGTTGCATCTCTGATATCGTGTGTCATAGTCCACCTGGCGTTTCTAACTTCATGTGTCACACTCCCTCTGGCATCTCCTACTTTGTGTGTAACACTCCCCATTGTGCCTCTGATTTCATGTGTCACACTCCCTGTGACATCTCATGTTGTGTGTAATACTCCACCTATTGTCTGAGACTTCTGGTGTAACTCTCCCTCTGGCATCTCTGACTTTGCGTGTCAGACTCCTCATGTCATCTATGTCTTCCTGGGTAACACTGCATTAGGCATCTCCGACTTCGTGTGTAACACATCCCCATGGCTTCACTGATTTTGTAATACTCCCACTGGTGTCTGTGTATTTGTGCATATCAGTTCCCTTGGCATCAGTGACTTCGTGTGTAACACTCCCAAAGCAGTTCTTACTTTGTGTTTCACAATGCCCCTGACATTTTTGACTTCCTGTGTCACACTCCTCATGGCCTCTCTGACTTCGTGTGTAACGCTCTCCATGGCATCTCTGGCACCATGTGTAACACACCCCCTGGTGTCACTGATGTCATGTGTAACAATCAACATGCCATCTCTGACTTTGTGTGTCACATTTCCTATGGCATCTCTACCTTCGTGTTTCACAGTCACCCTGGCATCTCTACTTCATGTATTACATTCACCCTGGGCCCTCTGACTTGGTGTGTAACACTCCCCATGTTATGTCTCACTTCGTGTATAATACTCCACGGTGGCATCTCTCACTTCATGAGTAACACTCCTCCTGGCATAGCTGCCCTCATGAGTCAAACCCCACTTGTCCTCTCTGACTTGGTGTGTCATATTAAGCCTGGAGTCACTGACTTCATGTATCACTTTCCCCCTGGTGTTTCTGACTTCGTGTGTAATACACCCAGTGGTATCTCTGACTTCTTGTGTAATACTCTCCTTTGTGACTCTGAGTTCATGCATCACACTCCCTCTGTCGTGTATAACTCCTTGTGTAACACTCCCACTGTTGTCTCTGACTCCATGTATAACACTACCCCTCGTGTCTCTGATGTTGTGTGTAAGATTCCCCATGATGTCTGACTCAATGGTCATACTCAACCTGTCATCTCAGGCTTGTTGTGTAACACTGCACATGGAGTCTCTGACTTCATGTGTAACACACCCCTGATGTCTCTGACTTTGAGTGTAACAATCCACATGGCCTCTCAGTCTTGGTGTGGCACATATCTCCTGGTGTCTGTGACTTCATTTGTAACAGTCATCGTGGCCTTTCTGCCTTCGAGTGTAACAGTCCCCGTGGAGTGTCGGACTTCTTGCCTAACACTCACACTGACATCTCAGATTTCCTGTGTAACATTCCCCCTGACATCTCAGATATCCTGTGTAAGACTCCCCGGGTGATCTCTGACTTTGGGTGTAACATACCAGGTGGTTTTTCTGAGTTTGTGTGTCACACAACACTTTGTGTCTCTGAGATCGTGTGTCACATTTCCCATGTGATTTTTGACTTTGTGGCACACTGCACCTTGGGTCTATCACTTCGTGTGTCAGACTTCATCTGGCATCTCTGACTTTGTGTGTGACACTACCCCTGGTGTCACGGACTTTTTATGTAACATACCACATGGCATTTCTGACTCTGTGTGTAGCACTCCCCCTGGTGTCTCTGATCTTTATGTGTAACACTCCATGTGACGTCTCTACTTTGGGGGTAACACATGCCCTGGTGTCTCTGTCTTCGAGTATAACTTTCCAAGTGACATTTCTTCCTTCATGTGTATTAATCCCTTGTGGTGCCTCAGACTTCATGTGAAACACTCCACGTGCCATCTATGACTTCATGTGTAACACTCTCCTTGGTGTCTCTGACTTAGTGTGTAACAATCTACATAGCATCTTGGACTTCATGTGGTACGCACTCTCTCATGTCTCAGACTTCATGTGTAACATGCAACATGGTCTTTCTGCCTTCCAATGTAACACTCCCTCATGGAGTCTGGGACTTCTTGTGTAACACTCACACTGGCGTCTCTAATTTCCTGTTTCACTATCTACCTGGCATCTCTGGCTTTGTGTGTCACACTCCACTTGGCATTTCTTACTTTGTGTGTAGCACTCCACATGGTCTCTCTCACTTCGTGTGTAAATTTCCCCTGTTCATTCTCACTTTGTGCATAAGAATCCCTCTGTTGTATCTGACTTCATGTGTAGTGCTCCCTGTGGCGTCTCTGACTTTGAGTGTCTCACTCTACCAGTCATCTCTGACTTCGTGTGTCACACGCTCCTTGGAGTCTCTGACATCCTGCATAACACTGTCCCTGGCATCTCTGACTTTGTGCATAACAATCCCCTGTGGTGTCTCTGACTTTGGGTGCAAGACTCCCCCAGGGATCACTGACATCATATTTAACACTCCCCCAGGCGTCTCTGACATAGTGTCTCACAGTCCCACTGGTGTCTCTGACTTCGTGTGTTGCACTCCCCTTGTCGCCTATGACTTTGTGTGTACCACTCTCCCTGGTGTCTGATGTCTCAGGTAATGCTCCACCTTGTGTCCCTGACTCCTTGTGTAATACTCCAGGCTGCATCTTTGACTTCATTTGTAACACTCCCTGTGCTGACTCTAACTTCTCCTGTCACACGCCACATGGTGATTCTGACTTCATGTCTAACACTACACCTTGTCTCTTAACTTCGTGCCTAACACTCCCACTAGTGTCTTTCTGTTCATTTCTCACACTTCCTATGGTGTCTCTGACTCTGTGTGTAACACTCACCCTCCTTCTCTCTGTTTGTGTGTAACACTCCCCCTGGTGTTTATGTCTTCGTGTGTGTAACAAATCCTCATGGCGTCTCTAACTTCGTGTAGAGAGTCCTTTTGTTGTCTCTGACTTTATGGGTAACACTTTCTGTGGCACCTCTAACTTCATGTGTCACACTTCCCCTGACGTCTTTGACTCTGTATGTTACAATCCCCTTGGCATCTCTGACTTCATTTGACACACTCTTCCTTGTTTATCTGAGTATGTGTGTCACATTGCCCCTTCCATCTCTAACTTCGAGTGTCACACTACCATCATCTCGGACTTTGTGTATAACACTGTCAATCGTGCCTCTGATTTTGTGTGTCACACTTCACTTTGTGTATCTGACTTCTTGTGTCACACTGCAGGTGGCATCTCTGACTTCATCAGTGACATACACACTGGTGTCTCTGCCCATGGCATTTCTGACTTCTTGTGTCACATGGTTCTGAACATCTTAGACTTCGTGTGTAACACTCCCCCTTCCATCTCTGACTTCATGTGTAACCCCCAAAGTGGCGTCTCTGAATTAGTGTGTAATTCTGCTATGGGGCATCTCTGAATTCATGTTTCATGACATGGTGTGTTACACTCCACATGGCATCTCTGATTTTGTGTGTAACCCTCTCCCAGCATCTGATTTTGTCTGTCACACTCCATGTCATCCATAATTTCATGATTAAAATTGCATGTGGTGTCTCTGACTTGGTGTGTAGCACACCCATGTGGTATCTCCGAATTCGTGAGTAATATTCCTCCTGGTGTCTGTGAATTTGTGCATAACACTTCACCTGGCATCATTAACTTCCTGTGCAACACACCCATGGCACTTTACTTCATGTTTCAGAGTCCCCCTGTCATCTCTGCCTTCATGTGTAACACAGCCCCTAGAGACTCTGACTTCATGTGTAGCAATCCCACATGGTATCTCTGACTTCAGGCACAAGACTCCCCAGCCATCACTGACTTAATGTGTAACACTCCCCCTGGTGTCTCTGACTTCTTGTGTCACAGTCCCACCCGTGACTCTGAATTCATGTGCCACACTAGCCCTGTCGTCTCTGACTTCCAATGTAACACTTCCCTGTCATCAGTGACTTTGTGTGTCACACTCTCCTTGGCATCTCTGACTTCGTGTGTCACACACTCCCTGGTATCTCTGACATCTTGTGCAACATTACCCCTTGTGTTTCTGACTTCGCTTGTCACCCTTGCTCTGGTGTCTAAGACATCGTGTGTAACACTCCCGCTGGTGTCTTTTACTTCGTTTGTAACACTCCATCTGGAGAATTTGTGTCTGACACCCACTGTGGTATCTTTGTCTTCTTTTGTCACACTCCACCTGGCATCTCTAAATTCGTGTATCACACCCCCTGATATATTTGACTTCATGTCTAACACACCTGGTGGAGTCTCTGACTTCCTGTATTACACACCCCATAGTGTACCTGAGTTTGTGCATCACACTCCCTTTGCCGTCTATAGCTTCAGGTGTCAAACTGCCCCTGGCTTCTGGCTTCTCTGACTTCATCTGTCACACTACACGTGGTGTCTCTGACTTCCTGTGTAACACTCCCCTGGAATCTCTGACTTCTCGTGTAGCACTCTGCCTGCCATCTGTGATGTCCTGTATCACCCTCCCTGTGGCATCTTTGAATTCATGTGTAACACTCACCCTGTCATCTCTGACCTTGTGAGTAACACTTACAATTGTGTCTCTGACTTAATGTGTAAAACACCCTGTGGCATCTCTGACTTCATTTGTAACACTCCCCCTGGCATCTCTGACTTCGTTTTGCACACTCCCCCCTGACTTCTCTGGCTTAGTGTGTATCAGTCTCCCTGTTGTTCTGACTTTGTGTGATACTCTCCCCCTAGTGTCTCTGACTTTGTGCATCAAACTCTCCCTAGTGTCCCTAAATTCATTTTTAACACTCACACTGGCATCTCTGAGTTCCTGTGAAACTCTCCACATGGCCTCTCTGACTTCGTGTGTCACACGTCCCTTGTCATCATTGACTCATGTCTCACTCTCCCCCTGATATCTTTGATTTCATGTGTCACACTTCCCCTGGTGTCTATGACTTCATTTCTAACACTCTCCCTGGTGACTCAGAAATCATGTCTAACAGTTACTGTGGTGTATCTGACTTCATGTGTCACATTCAGCCTGGCATCACTAACTGCATGTATCACCTTCCCTCTGGTGTTTATGACCTCGGGTGTAACAAACCTGATGGTGTCTCTGACTTCTTTTGTAACACTCCCCCTTTTGACTCTGAGTTCATGCATCTCACTCCCTCTGCCACTATACCTTCATGTGTAACACTCCCACTGGCTTCTCTGATTTCGTGCATAACACTCCCCCTGGCATCTATGACCTTGTGTGTAACATTCCCTGTGGTGTCTGAATTCAAGGTTCACACTCAATGTGTCATCTTGCACTTTGTGAGTAACACTCCCCCTGGTGTCTCTGACTTCATGTGTAACACTCCACATGGCCCTTCAGACTTCGTGTGGTACACACCCTCATTCTCCCTGACTTCATTTGTAACAGTCTTCTAGGTCTTTTTGCCTTTGAGTGTAACAGTACCCCGTGGAGTCTCGGACATCTTGTGCAACACACTGACGTCTCAGATTTCGTGAGTAACACTTGCTGGGCCTGCTCTGACATCATGGATAACACACTCAGTGGCATCACTTGCTTCATGTGTCATGGAACCCCTTGTGTCTCTGTGATCTTGCATCACACTCCCCGTGTAGTCTCTGGAATCATTTGGCACACTGCACCTTGCATCTCTGACTACGTGTGTCAAATCTCCCCTGGCATCGTGGACGTTGTGTGTAACACATCATGCGGCATTTTTGACTCCTTGTGTAACACTCCCTCTGGTGTCTCTGACTTCTTGTGTAAAACTCAACATGGCATTTATTCCTTGGTAATTATCACTCCCCCATGGCATCTTGCACTTCGTGTGAAACACTCCATGTGCCTTCTATTACTTCTTGTGTAACATTCTCTTTGGTGTCTCTGACTCTGTGTGTACCAATCCATGTGGTGTGTCAGAATTCATGTGGTACACACCCCTTGGTGTCTCGGATTTCACGTGTAATACAGAACGTGGCCTTTCTACCTTCAAATGTAACACTGCTATGTGGAGTGTGGGTCTTCTTTTGTAACACTCACACTGGCATCTCTGATTTCATGTTTCACTATCTTCCTGTCATCTCTAACTTTGTGTGTCCACACTGCCTCTGACGTCTCAGACTTTGTGTGTAACACTCCCTGTGGTACTTGTGACTTCATCTGTCATACTTACCCTGTCATCTCTGACTTTGTATGTCACACTCCTTGTGGTGTCTCTGATTTCATCTGGCACAAAAGCACTATCTGAGACTTACTGTTTAACACTACCCCTGGCGAATCTGACTTCGTGTGTCAAACTCCTCGGGGTGTCTCTGATTCTGTCTGGCACAAAAACCCTTGTGTCTCACACTTACTGTTTAATACTCCCCCCAGCGAATCTGACTTTGTGTGTCACACTCTTCCTGGCATTTCAAACTTCATGTGTAACAATCCACTTTGTGTCTCTGAGCTTGTGTGTAACACTTCCCCTGGCATCTCTGACTCTGTCTGTAATACTTTGAGTCGCATCCCTGATTTCATGTGGAGCACTCCACATAGTGTCTCTGACTTCGTGTATCACATTCTTCCTGCTCTCCATGACTTCAATTTATCACAGTCCCCATTACCTCTCGGAATTCTTGTGTAACTCCCCCTGTCCCCTCTGACTTCTTGCATAACAATCTCCCTGTTGTATCTGACTTCATGTGTAACTCTCCCTATGGCGTATCTGACTTTGTGTGTCACACTCAACCAGTCGTCTCTGACTTTGTATGTAACAACCTCATTGGCATCTCTGACATCATGCATAACACACTCCCTGGCATCTCTGACTTCGTGCCTAACAATCCACCATAGTGTCTCTGAATTTGGGCACAAGACTCCCCCAGGCTTTACTGACTTCGTGTGTGACATTCCCTCTGGCGACTCTGACGTTGTGTGTCACAGTGCCACTGGCGTCTCTGAGGTCATGTGTCACACTTCAGACCCCTGTGGTCTATGTCTTCACGTTAATGCTTTCACTGGCGTCAGTGACTAAGGATGTAACACGCCCCCTTGTGCCTCTTCATGTTTCACATTCTCTGTGTTGTGTCTTGAGATGGTGTGTAATATTCCCCATGGCGTCTCTCACTTCCTGTGTCACACTCCTCGTTTCATCTCTGACTTTGTGTGTCACCTCCTGTGGCATCACTGACTTTACCCATAAAACTCTGCCTAGTGCCTTTGACTTCTTGCAAAACGCTCCTCTATGGCTTCTCTGACTTCGTGTTCACACACCCCATATCATCTCTGACTTTGGGTGTAATTCTCTCCCTGGTGTCTTTGACTTCGTGTGTAACACTCCACCTGCTGTCTTTAACTTCATGCATAACACTCCCCCTGGTGTCTTTAACTTCGTTCATAACACTCTGCCTGGTATGTTTGACTTTGTTTGTAACACTCCCCCTTGTGTCTCTAACTTCATGTTTTAACACTCCACCTGTAGTCTCTGATGTCATCTGTGACCCTCCCCCTGATGTCTCTGAATTCATGTGTAACAATCCACATGGTGTCTCTGACTTCCCTTGCATCTCTGACTTGGTCTATAACACTACCCCTGGTGTCTCTGATTTCGAGTGTAGCACTCTGCATGGTGTCTGTGTCGTCCTGTATCACACTCCCCTTGGTGTTGAGTTCGTGTGTAACACTCCCCTGGCAACTCTGACTTCTTCTGTAACACTCCACATGGCATCTCTGACTTCATGTGTCACAATCCCTCTGGCATATCTGACTTCATTTGTCACAGTAACCCTGGTGTCTGTGACTTCATGTGTCACACTCTCCCTGTCATCATGACTTCATGTGTAATAATCCTCATGCTGTCTTCTCATGTCACACTCTGTCTCTCATCCCTGACTTCATATATCACACTCCTTCTGGCATCTCTGACTTTGTAACACTGAACATGGCATCTTTGACTTTGTGTGTCACATTTCCTCTAGTGTCTCTGAGTTTATGGGTCACAATTCCACTGTTGTCTATAACTTCATATGTAGCACTCCCACTGGCATCTGTGTCAGTGTATAACTTTCACCTTGGCCTCTCTGACTTCATGTATAATATTCTTGGTGGCATCTATGACTTCGTGTGTCACACTCCCTGTGGCATCTCAGATGTCATGCAAATCACTCCCCTTGGCATCCCTGACTACATGTGTAACACATCCTCGTGATGTCTCTGACTTCATTGTAACACTACCCCAGGCATCACTGACTTCGTGTGTAACACTCACACTGGCATCTCTGGCTTCGTGTTTCATAGTCTCATGGCATCTCTCACATCATGTGGTAAACTACATGTGCCCTCTCTAACTTCATTTGTAGCACACGTCCTGGAGTCTCTGGTTCCACGTGTTACCCTTCCACAGGTGTCTCTGACTTTGTGTGTAACATTCCACTGCCATCTCTGAGTTCATGTGTAACACCCAATTTGGTGTCTCTGAATTCGTGTGTAACTCTCTTAGGTGGCATCTGTAAATTCCTCTATCACAATCCTCCTTTTGTCTCTGACTTCATGTGTAACTCTCCAACTGGCATCTCTGTGTTCATGTATCACACTCCCAATGGCATCTCTGATTTTGCTTTTCACAGTCTCCCTAGTGTCTCTAACATTACGTGTACCACTCCATGTGGCTTCCCTGACTTCATGTGTAACACTTCCCCTGTTGTCTCTGTCTTCATTCGTAACACACTACTTGGCATCTCTGATTTTGTGTGTAAGCAACCGCTGCTGTCTTTGACTTCATGTGTAACACACAACACGATGTCTCTGACCTCGTGTGTAACTCTCCTATATGGTGTTTCTGAATTGTATCACGCTTCCTATGTCATCTCTCAATTTGTGTAACACTCCCCTTGTCTTCTCTGAGTTTGTGCATCACACACCCACTGGTGTCTGACTTCATGTGTCAAAATCCCTATGGCATCAAGGACATCTGGTGTAACAGTTCCACTTGTGTCTCTGACTTTGAGTGTAACACTCCACCTGGCATTTCTGCTTTCATGTGTCACACTCCCCCATGTCATCTTAGATTTCATGTGTATCACACCCTCGTGGTGTCTCTGACTTCATTTGTCACATACCCCATGTTATCTCTAAATTCCTGTGTCCCTCTTTCCCTGGTGTCTTTGAATTCTTGTGTAAAACTCCCCCTGCTGTCTCTTCATCTTGTTTCACACTAACCTTTGCCTCTTTCTTCATGTGTCACACTCCCCATGGCATTTATGACTTTTTCACACACACTATGGTGCCTCTGACTTCCTGTGCAACACTACCCCGTGTTTCTGACTTCCTGTGTCACACTTCCACTGGTGTCTCAGACATTGTGCATGTGCATAGCACACCCCTTTGCATCTCTGACAAACTGTGACACACTCCACATTGCATCTCTGACTTTGTGTGTCACACCCAACCTGGTGTATCTGCCTTCGTGTGCAACATTCTACATGGTGTCTTGGTATTTGTGTGTCACATTCCCCCTAGCATCCCTGACTTCCTGTATCACACTCCTCCTGGCATGTATGACTTCAAGTGTAACTCACCCCATGGAGTCTAAGACTTCGTGCGTGAACCTCCCATTTATATCTCTGAGTATGTGCGTCACACTCTCCCTGCCATCTATAACTTCGTGTGTAACAGTCACAATGCCATCTCTGGCTTCCTGTATAACACTCCTACTGGCATCTGTGACCTCGTGTTTCACACTTTCCCTGTCATCTCTGTCTTGGTGACTAGTACTCCCCCTGGTATCATTGTTTTCATGCATAAAACACCCCCGTGGCCTCTGTAGCTTTGTGTATCACAATCCCCATATCTTCTCTAAATTTGTGTGTCACTAAAACCCTCAGGTGTTTGACTTCATGTGCAACACTCCCCCTCTCGTCTCTTACTTCATAATTCACAATGCCCCTGCCGCCTCTGATTTTGTGTGTCATACTATACCTGGTGTCTCTGACTCTCCGTGTAACACACCGCCTGACATCTCTGATGTCTTTCATAATACTTCTCCTAAGGTCCATGACATCATGTGTAACATTCCATGTGGCGTCTCAGTCTTTGTGTGATACACTCACTGTGTTGTCTTTGACTTCATGTGTTACACTCCACGTGGAATTTTTGCCTTCGAGTCTAACACTCTTGTGTGTCCTCTCGGACTTTTTGTGTGACAATCACCTTGACAGTTCTGATTTCATCTGTCAAATTCCCCCTGGCATCTCTGACTTTGAGTGTAACACTCCACATTTCATCTCTTGCTTTGCGTTTCATGCTCCCACTTACATCATGAATTTCTTATATCACACTAGCCCTGTGTTCTGAATTCCTGTGAAACAGTCTACATGGTGTATCTGACTTCGTGATTAACACTTCCCCTGTTATCTCTGACTTCTTGTGTCACATGTCACCCTCATCTCTGACTTCGTGTCACAAAATTCTGTCATCTCTGACTTCATGTGTCACTCTACCCCTAGTTTCTTTGATTTCATTTGTGACACTTCACCTGGCAACTCTGACTTCGTGTGTAACTCTCACCTTTGACCTCTCTAAATTGATGTGTCACACTCCCCCTGCCATCTCTGACTCCATGTGTAACAAACCCCCTGGTGTAACTCACATCATGTGTAACAGTTCATGTGCCATTTCTGACCTTTTGTGTCACACTTCCCATGGCGTCTGTCTTCGTGTTTCGCGGACACCCTGGAGTCTCTGGCTTTGTGCATAACACTCCCCCTTGTCTCTCTGACTTCATGTGTAACAGTCCCCCTGGCGTGTTTCACTTTGTGTGTAATACTCCACCATTGCATCTCTCAATTTGTGAATAACAATCCCCCTTGTGTTGGTGACTTCGTGAGTCACTCTACCTGTGGCCTCTGACTTCATAAGTCACGCACCACCTCTTGTCTCTGACTTCATTTGCCACTTTACCTGTGATTTCTTTGACTTTGTAACACTGCCCCTGGCATCTCTGACTTCATTTGTCACACTGCCCCATGGCTTCTCTGGCTTAGTGTGTAAAAGTCTCCCGTTTTCTCTGATTTCTTGTGACACCCTCCCCATGGTATCTCTGACATCATGCACCAAACACCTCCTTGTGTCTCTGAATTCGTTTGTAATGTTCCTTCTGGCATAACTCAGTTCGTGTGAAAACCTCCACGTAGCCTCTCTGACTTCATGTGTATAACTCCCCATGGCATCTCTGGCTTCCTCCGTAACACTCCCTTGGTTTCTCTGACTTCTTGAGTAATAATCCCACTGACTTCTGTGACTTCCTGTGTTTCACTCCCCTGTGGTATCTCTGATGTCACGTGTAACCCTCCCCCAGGTATTACTGGCTTCATGTGTAACACATGCCCTGGCATCTCTGACATCATGTGCCACAGTTCCCCTGGAGTCCTGACATCATGTTTAACACTCCATGTGGCCTCTCTGACTTCATATATCACACTCTCCCTGCCATCTTTACTTTCATGTGTAACATACACCCTATCGTATATGATTACGTGTGTAACACTCCTCCTGGCATCTCTGACATTTTGTGTAACACTCCAAGTGGCA
This sequence comes from Equus asinus, assembly GCF_041296235.1. NCBI lineage: Eukaryota > Metazoa > Chordata > Mammalia > Perissodactyla > Equidae > Equus > Equus asinus. The sequence continues at coordinate 70,389,715 of NC_091790.1, read as the reverse complement.
TTTCTCCCTTAGTGTGTAATACCCCCGTCTGGTGTCTCTGTCTTCATGTGTAATACTCCCCTTGGCGTCTCTGGCTTCATGAGTAACACTGCTGCTGCCATCTCCGTGTTCATGTGTAACACTCAACGTGTCGTCTCTGATTTAGTGTGTGACTCACACCCATGGCATCTTTGACTTTGTGAATCACAATCCCTGTGGCATCTCTGACATTGTGCATCACACTCCCCCTTTGTATCTGAATTCATGTATAACTCTCTCGCTTGTGTCTCTAACTTTGTGTGTAATACTCTCCCTATCATCTCTAACTACTTGTGTAACACTCCCTCAGTCGTCTCAGACTTTGTGCATGACACTCCCCCCAGTGTCTGTAAATTGATTTGTAAATAACCGCATGGAGTCACTGAGTTCATATGTAAAACTCCTCCTGGCGTCTTTGACTTCGTGCATAACACTCCACTCTGTTGTCTCTCACTGTGTGTGTAACACACCCCGTGGCACATCTCACTTCGTGTAAAACACTCCCTCTGGTGTCTGTGACTTCATGTGTAACACTTCCCCTGTCATCTCTGACTCTGTGTCACAGTCTCCCTGGTGTCTCTGACTTCGTGTGCAATACTCCATGTCGCCTTTCTGACTTCATATAACATTCCCACTGGGTCTCTGAGTGCTTGTGTAACACTCCCTCTCATGTCTTTTACTTCATATGTCATACTGTCATGGTGTCACAGATTTCGTGTGCCTCACTCTCCCTTTTGTTCTCAATTAGTGTGTAACATTCTACATGGCATCTCTGACTTTGTGAGTAACACTTCCCCTCATGTCTCTGACTTCTTTTGTCCCAATCAACTTGTCATCTCTGACTTCGTGTGTCGCACTCTACCTGGTGTTTCTGACTCTGTGTGTAACAGTACTGATGGCACCTTTGACTTTGAGTGTGACACTCACCCTCATCTCTCTGATTCCCTGGGTAACACTTCCCCATGGTGTCTCTGAAATAGTGTGTCAAACTCTGCTTGAGGTCTCTGACTTCATGTATCACACACCCTCTGGCATATCTGATGTCTTCTTATAACACACCTGGTAGCATATCTGAATTCGTGTGCAGCACTCCCCCTTGTGTTTCTGAGGTCATTTGTCAAACCCTCTGCCGTCTATAACTTCATGTGTAGCTCTCCCACTGGCATTTCTGACTTCATGTATAACACATCTCTGACATTGTGTTAACATTCCCCATGGCATATGACTTCGTGCGTCACACTTGACCTGGCATTGCTGACTTTGTGTATCATACACCCCCTGGCATCTCCGACTTTGTGTTTCACAATCCTCCTTTTGCGTCTGACTTTGTGTGTTAACATTCCCCCTTTGCACCTCGGTCTTCTTCTGTAGCACCCCACATGGCATCTCTGGCTTCGTGTGTAACACCCCTGGTGTCTCTGACTTCATGTGTAACACTTCATGTGATCTCTCTAATTTCATCTGTGCCATACACCCTGGTGTCTCTGGCTTCATGTGTAATACTCCATGTGGCATTCCTATCATTGTGTGGAAAACTACAAAGTGGAGTCTGAGATTTCCTGTGTAACAATCTCACTGGTGTCTCTGCCTTCATGTGTAACATTCCACATGGCATCCCTGACTTCACGTGTAACACTCTCCCTGTTGTCTCTGACTTTGTGTGTAACACTCCATGTAGCTTCAGTGATGTCGAGTGTAACCCTCCCCCTGCCTTCTCTGCCTTCATGTGTAACACACCTCTATGTCATTTTGGACATCTTGCATCACACTCCACGTGGCTTCTCTAACTCAGTCGGGTACACTCCCCCTGGCATCTCTGACTTCATGTGTAACAGAGCATGGTGGTTGTGCCTTTGATTCTAACACTCCCTTGTGGCACATCAGACTTCTTGTGTAACACTCACCACGATGGTTCTGATTTCATGTGTCAAACTCCCTCTGGCATCTCTGACTTCAAGTGTAACACTCACCATTCTGTTTCTGACTTCGTGTGTCACAATATGGCTGGCCTGTATAACTTCATGTGTGACAGTCCCTCTGGCATCTCTGATTTTGGGTATAACACTCCACGTGGCACATCTGACTTTGTGTCTCAGACTTCTCCCGGCATCTCTGACTTTGTCACACTCCCTGTGGCATCTGAGTTCTTAGGTCATAAACACACTGGTGTCTCTGACTTCCTGTATACCAGTACCCCTGGCATATCTGACTTCATTTGTCACACACCCTGGTGTCTCAGACATCGTCTGTCACAATCCACCTGAAGTCTCAGTTCACGTGTAACACTCCACTTGGAATCTGACTTTTTCTCTAACACTTCCCCTGGCATCTCTGACTTCATGTGTCACACTCCACCTGGCGTCCCTCACTTCATGTATCACACTCCCCATTGCATCTCTGACTTCTTGGGTAACACTCTCCCTGTTGTCTCTGACTTCATGTGGAACACTCCCACTTGCATAACAGACCTCATGTCTAACACATCCCCAGATGTCTCTGAGTTCCTGCATAATATAACCCCTGTGGTCTCAGACTTTGTGCTTAACACTCCCACTGGTCTCTCTGACGTCCTGTGGGACACTCCCCCTGGTTTTGTTTACTTCATACCTGACACTAACACGTGGCATATCTGACTTCATGTGTAAAAGTCCCCATGTCGTCTATGACTTTGTGTGTAACACACCGCATGGTGTCTCTTACTTTGTGCGTAAGTGCCCATTATCTCTCTGACTTCATGCATAACAATCCCTCTGGCACCTCTGATGTCATTTGTAACTCTCCCTGTCGCATCTCTGACTTTGTGTGCCACATTTGACACATCATCTCTGAATGCATGTGTCACTCACTCTTTGGTGTCTCTGACATCCTGTGTGACACTCACCCTGGCATCTCTGACTTTGCATGTAATAACCTCCATGGTGTCTCTGACTTTGGGTGAAAGATCCTCCAGGGTCTCACTGACTTCTTGTGTAACACTGCCCCTGGCCTCTCTGACTCTTTGTGTCACAGTGCCACTGGCATCTCTGAATTAGTGTGCTCTGACTCATCTTTGTGCTCTGACTTGGTCTGTAACATTCCCTCTGGCATCAGTGACTCCATGTGTCACACTCCCTCTCATGTCTCTGACTTCATGCATAACACACCACTTGTCATCTATGACTTCGTGTGTAACACTTCCCCATGGCATCTGTGAATTCCTGTGTCACACTCCCTGTGGTGTCTCTGATGTTGTGTGTTACATTCCCTCTCTCATCTCTGACTTTTTGTGTAACTCTCCCACTCACGTCTCTGACATCTTGTGTCACACATCCTATTTCATCTATGACTTCGTGGGTAACACTGCACGTGGTGTCTCTGAATTTGTGAGTAATACTCCTCTTGGTATCTGTGAATTCGTGCATAACATTTCCCTTGGTGTCAGTGACACCAAGTACATAACACTGCCTCTGACATCTATTATTTCATATTTCACACAATGCCTGATGTGGCAAGACTGTGTGTAATATTGCCTGTGGCATCTCTGACATTGTGTGTCACAGTCCAGTTGCATCTCAGACTTAACGTGTCACACTCCCTGTGGTGTCACTGTCTTTGTGTGTAACACTTCCCCAGTATTTTGACTTCTTATGTAACACTCACCCATGGCATCTCTGACTTTCTGTGTTATAACACCCCATACCGTCTCTGAATTTGTGTGTCACTCTTTCCCCGTTGTCATTGTCTACATGTGTAAAACTTCCCCTGGCATCCCTGACTTCATGTCACAGTCCCCTTCTTGTCTCTGACTTGGTGTGTGTCACTCAAAATGGTGTCTGTGACTTCGTGTTTCACACTTCCCCTGTATTCTCTGACTTTTTGTGTCACACCCTGCCATGTCATCTCTGAATTCGTGTATCAATCTCACCCCAGTGTCTTTTAATTCTTATGTAACACCCCCACCTGATGTCTTTAACTTCATGTGTAACACTTCCCCTCGTGTCTTTGACTTTGTCAGATTCCCCCTGGCATCTCTGACTTTGTGTTTAACACTCCACCTGTAGGTTCTGACTTCGTGTGTCACACTCCTTACCCTGTCTCTGACTTCATGCATCACACTCACCCTATCCTCTATAACTTCGTGTGCAACAATCCCCCAAACATCTCTGACATTGCCTAACATTCCCCAGTGAATTTCTGACTTCCTGTGTCACACCTGACCTTTAGTCTTTGACTTCGTATGTAACATTCCACAATGCATCTCTGGCTTCCTGTGTAACAATCCCTCTAGTGTTTATGACTTCATTTGTAACACTTCTCCAGGCATCTCTTACTTCATGTGTACCACTGAAATTTGTTTCTCTTTGTGTATAACAGTACACATGGAATCTCTGATGTCAAGTGTCATACTCACCCTAGTGTCTCTGACATCAGCGATATCAATCCCCTGGATGTCTCTGACATTGTGTGTAACAGTCTTCCTGGCATCTCTGACTTTGTGTCTAACACTCCATGTGGCATGACTGACTTCATGTATCACACTCTCCCTGGTGTCTATGGCATTATACATAACACTACCCCTGGCATCTCTGACTTTGTGGGTAACACTCACTGTGGATCCTCAGACATCATGTGTCACACTCCCTCTGCAATCTATAACTTTTTGTGCAATAAACATGAAGTCAGTGATGCCACAGGATGTTTGACACACGGATTTAGAGGCACATGGGGAGTGTTACACACAAAGTCAGAGACACCAAGGGGAGTGTGACATACAAATTTAGAGATGCTAGACAGATTGTGATATACAAAGTCAGAGATGCCACAGTGAATGTTACAAAGTGGGAGACATCAGGTTGAGTGTTACATATGATGTCAGAGAGGCCATGGGGAGTGAGAGACTCCATGTCAGAGAAACACAGGGAAGTGTTATTCATGAAGTCAGACACTCCAGGGGGAATGTGACACTTGAAGTCAGAGATGCCATGTGGAGTGTTATACACGAAGCCCAAGACACCAATATGAGCATTACATATGAAGTTATAGACCGGAGGGTGAGTGTGTTTTTTGACATCAGAAACACAAGTGGTAGTGTGACACACGATGTCAGAACCTACAGGTGGGGTGTTAAACATGAAGTCAGAGACAACTGTAGGAGTGTTTCACACGAAGTCAGAGATGACATGTGGACTGTGATACATGAATTCAGAGACATCATCCAGGAAAGTTATGCACGAAGTCAGAGACACCATGTTGGGTGTAATACATGAAATCAGAGATGGCAGAGGAGTGTTGCACATGAAGTCAGAGAAACCAAGGGATGTGTGACAAACAAATTCAGAGATGAAATGGTGAGTGTTACGTACAAAGTCAGAGAAGACATTGGGAGTGTCATACACGAAGTCCAAAACGCCAGGGGGAGTGTGACACATGAAAGCGGAGATGCCATGGGAACTGCTATATACGAAGTCTGAGATGCCAGGGGGAGTGTCACATACAAAATCAGAGACAACGGGGGATTGTTCCACAAAACTTCAGAGACACCAGTGGGAGAATGACATGAAAAGTCACAGACAACAAGGGGCATGTGACACACTAATTTACAGATGCCAAGGAGGAGTGTTATCCACGAAGTCAAAGACACCAGGAGTAGTGTTACACAGTATGTCAATGATGACAGGGGTATTTTATCACACGATGAGACAGACAATATTGGGAGTTAGATGCACAAAGTTAGAGACATTTGGGGCATGACAGATGAAGTCTGAGGTGCCATGGGGAGTCTTACACATGAAGCCAGAAACACAAGGGGGAGTGTTACACACAATGTCAGATACTAAATGTGGAGTGTTATTCATGAAGTCACAGACTACATGGGGTATGTTACCCATGGATCAGAGACACCAGGGTGAGTGCTACACACAGTCAGAGACTCTGTGAGGAATGTTACACTCTAAGTAAGGATGTCACAGGGGAGTGTTACACTCATATTCAGAAACATCACATTGCTTCTTAGACAGGAAGTCAGAGATGCCATGGTGAGTGTTACACCCACAGTCCCAGATGCGAGGCAGCGTGTGGCAGACAAAGGCAGACACAACATAGAATGTGAAACATGAAGTCAGAAATGCCAGGGGGATTGTGATACACGAAGTCAGGGAGCCCTTGTGGATGGTGAAACAGGAAGTCAGAGACATAATGGGGAGTGTCACACATGAAGTCAGAGATGCCAGAGGGAGTGTGACACACAAAGTCAGAGATGCTCTGGGGATTGTGACACATGATGTCAAAGGGGCTAGGGGAAGGTGACATATGAAGTCAGAGATGCCACGTGTAGTGTTACACATGAAGTCAAAGATGACAGGGAGAGTGTTACTAAGTCACAGACAGAAGTGGGAGAGTGACACACGATGTCAGTGATGACAGGTATTGTATTGCACAATGACACAAAATACATTGGGAGTGTGACACACGAGGTCAGAGACAACATCTGGGACATGACACATGAAGTGAGAGATGCCACGGGGAGTCTCACACTCAAAATCAGAGATTCCATGAGGGAGTGTTACACATGAAGGCAGAAAGGTGACTTGGTTTGTTACACATGAAGTCAGAGATGTGACGTGGTGTTTTACAAATGTCACACATGACAGGTGGAGTGTTACAGATGAAGTCACAGACGACAGAGGGAGTGTTACAAATGAATCAGAGACACCTGGGCAAGTTTTACACTCAGTGTCAAAGAAGACACTGAGGGGTGTTACACACAAATGCAGAAAGGTTACTTGGTTTGTTACACACAAAGTCAGAGGCGCCAGGGGGGTTGTTACACACCGAGTCACAGACACCAGATGTGGTACTACACAGGAAGTCATAGACACTGGAATCAGAAATGCCTCAGTGATTACTACACACACAGTTGGAGATGCCAGGCAACATATAACACATGAAGGCAGAGATGCAAGTGGAGTGTTACACATGAAGTCCAAGACACCAGGCACAGTGAGACACATGAAGTCAGAGACACCAGGGTGAGTCTGATGCAGGAAGTCAGAGACACCAGGGTGCTGTTACACAGGGTGTCAGCGACACCACAGGGAGTGTTGCACAGGAAATCAGAGATGACAGGTGCAGTGTTACACGCAATGTTAGAGACACCACAGGGAGCGTGACACATGAAGTTAGGGACACCATGTGGAAGTGTTACACACACAATCAGAGACACCAGGTACATTGTGGCACACAAAATCAGAGATGACAGGGGGTTTCTGATGCACCAAGTCATAGATGTGAGTGAGTGTGTTACACATGAAATCGAAGAGACCAGTGGGGTTAGTGATACATGAATTCAGAGATGACAGGGGGAGTGTGACACACAAAGTTATAGAGGCACCAGGTGTGTGTCACGCATGAAAACAACAATATCATGGGGAGTGTTACAGACCAAGTCAGAGACAACATGGAGAATGTGAAACACAAAAGTCACAGATACCAGGGGGTGTCTAATACACAAAATCACAGATGCCAGTGGGAGTGTTATGTATGGAGGCAGAGATGCCATTGGGAGTGTTACACGTGAAGTTCTAGACAGCAGGGAAGTGTGATGCACATACTCAGAGACACAAACGGGGGTATGACCCACATAATCGTAGACGCCACTGGTTGAGTTAACACACAAAGTTATTGATGCCAGCGGTATCATGATACAGGAGGTCAGGGATGACAGACAGAGTGTGGCATTATTTCAGAGATGCCAAGGGGAGGGTTGCACACGATGTCAGATACACCAGGTTGAGTGACACAAGATGTCACTGATTCCATCTGGAGTGTGACACATGAAGTCAGAGATGCCAGGGGTAGTGTGACATACTAAGTCAGAGCCAACAGGTGGACTTTTACACATGACATCAGAGATGCCAGGGGGAGGGTTACAAACAAACTCAGAGACACAAGGTAGATTGTTACAAACAAAGCCTGAGGTGCCAGGGGGTGTGTGACACAGGAAGTCTGAAACAACTCAGGTAGTGTTACAAGGAACTCAGAAACACTGGGGATAGTTACACACAGGAAGTCAGAGACAAAAAGGTATGTGTGACAGATTAAGTCAGAGATGTCATGGTCAGTGTCACACACGAAGTCGGAGACACCAGTGCCAGGGTCCAGCCTCGGCAGAGTCCAGAGTCCCGTGGGAGAGACGGCGTCAGCGAAAGTGTAAGTGCTAGCGTGAGACTCGAAGCAGTTGTAAGCAAGTCCAATTTATTTCGGGGACAGGGTACACTTATATAGAAAAAAATCACACGAGGTGGTCTAACTATTGTCGTCATGGGAACAATAGGTGAGGGGCAGTGCGTGACTAAAGGTAATAATCAAAGGTGGTTATCTACATACCAGATGTGCAGCATACATATCGATTGTTTAGGAAGAGGTTACATAGTTTCAGGGTCTTCAAAGAAGTTAGGAGGGCAGCGAGCATATAATTAACGGACTATAGACCCCCACCTCCTTGGGGGCTGCTGTTTGTTCTTTGAGATATGTTTATTGCTAGTTCTGCCTGTTTTTACAAGGCTTCCAGGACAGAGGGAAGACGTTAATCAGTAATAGGCTTTAGAAAGGAGGACAAAGGACTCTGCTTAAAGAATTATGTTCCCTGGAGAAGTGCCTTGCACGATTCTCCTTCCATTGCCAGACCTTGTCACAAGGCAATGGCAGCTAGATTGGGGGAATGCTTCCCACACACCAGAAGTGTGACACAGGAAGTCAGAGGTGCCCTGGTGAGTGATACTCGAAAAGTCAGAGATTCAAGGGGAAGTGTGACACATGATGTCAGAGACCCCACAGTGAGTGTTACATTCAAAGTCAGAGATGCCATGTAGAAGAATTACACATGAAGCCAGAGATGGCAGGGGAAGTGTTATGCACAAAGTCAAAGATGATAGGGAGAGCATGGCACAAAAGTCAGAGACCCAGTGTGTAGTGTGCTACACGAAGTCAGAGACAACAGGAGGAGTGTGATGTGTAAACTAAGAGTCAAACTGGGGAGTGTGACACACGAAGTAAGAGTTGGCATTGGGTGTGTTGCACACTATGTCAGAAACAACAGGATTCATGTGATACAGGAAGCCAGAGATGCCAGATGGAGTGTTATGCAGGAAGTCAGAGACGCTACATGGAATGTTACAGATGATGTCAGAGACACACGAGGGAGTGTTACACGTGAAGTCAGGGATGCCTGTGGGAGAGTTACATATGAAGTTATATATGGCAAGGTGAATGTGATGCACGAAATCAAAGACATGAAGGGGAGTTTAACACAGGAAGTCAGAGACTAGAGGTAGAGAGTTAAACACAAGCTCAGAGTCACCAAGGGGAGAGTTACAAATGAAGTCAAAGACACCAGGGGAAGTGTGACACACAAATTCACAAACACCAGGGAAAGAATGACACATGAATTCAGAGATGACATGGAGTGTGTGACACATGAATCAGAAACGACAAGGGGAGTGTTACAAAGTCAAAGAAACCAGGAGTAGAGTAAGAAATGAAGTCAGAGACAACAGCTGGTGGATGATATACCAAGTCAGAGACCCCTAGGGAGGTCTGACACATGCAGTCGGAGATGCCATGGGGAGAGTTACACACAGTCAAAGAGGCCACGGGGAGTGTTACAGATGATGTAACTGACATGACACAAAATGTTAAGCATGAATTCAGAGACACAGTGGGGAGTATTGTACATGAATTCAGAGACACCACTGGGGATGTTACACATGGAGTCAGAGACACCACATGCAGTGTTACCCACGAAGTCATACACGACATGGGGAGTGTGACACAGGAAGTCAGAAGCCAGGGGGAGAGTTACACAAGAAGTCAGAGACAATAAGTGGAGTGTTAAACACAAGGTGAGAGACATCAGAGGGAGTGTGACACTTGAAGTCAGAGACACCACAGAGAAGTGTTATACACAGAGTCAGAGAGAGGAGGGGGACTGTTACACATCAAGTGAGAGATGCCATTGGGAGTGTTACATACACAGTCAGAGAAACGAGTTAGATTGTCACACACAAAATTAGAGAAGACAGGGGAAGGTTACACATGACATCAAAGACACCAAGGGATTAGTGACACACAAAGTCAGAGAAACCACGTGGAGTGTGACACAGGAAGTCAGAGACAACAGGGGAAGTGTTACATATGGAGCTAGTGAACACCATGGGGATTGTTATACAGGAAGGCAGAGAGGGCACGTGGAGTGTTACACATGATATCATAGACTCCAGGGGGACTGTGACAAATGAAGTCATTGATGCCTGGGGGAGTATTATGCATGAATTCAGGGATGCCAAGGGGGAGTGTTACACATGATGTCAGAGACGTCAGAAGGAGTGGTATGCATGAAGTCACAGACACCAGGGGGCGTGTTACACAGGAAGTCAGAAACTCTAAGGGGATTGTGACACGAAGTCAAAAAGGACATGGGGAGTGTGATGCATGAATTCAGAGATGCCATGTAGGAGACTTACGAAGTCAAAGGCTCCACTTTGAGAGATACACATGAAGTCAGACACCGCAGGCCAAGTGTTACACAAAGTCCGAGATGCAAAGTGTAGTGTTACACATGAAGTCAGAGATGCCAGGCTGATTGTGACTCAGACAGTCAGAGACACCACGGTGAGTGTTAGAATTGAAGCCAAAGATGTCAGGGATAGTGTGATACATAAAACCAGAGAGGCCAGTGAGAGTCTTACAAAAGAAGTCTGAGAGTCCATGGGAGAGTGTTACACTCAAAGGCAGAAATTCCAGGTTGGGTGTTACACAAGAAGTCAGAGACACCAGGAGGTGTGTACCACATGAAGTCTGAGATGCCATGCGGAGTGTTACACATGAAGTCAGAGACACCAGGGGGAGTGTTAGACACGGAGTCAGAAACACCACATGCTGTGGTACACATGAAGTACAAATTGCTGGGGAAGTGTGACAAATGAAGCCAGAGACCCAAGGTGCAGTGTGACACACTATGACTATGTCGGAGACAACAGGGTGAGTGTGAAACACGAATTTACAGATGCCATGGGGAGTGGGACACACAAAATCAAAGACCACAAGTAAAATGTGAAAGACTAAGTCAGAGATGCCTATGGGTGTATTACACAAGATGTCAGAGAGGGCACATGGAGTGTTACACATGATCTCAGAGCCTCCAGGGGGACTGTGACACATGAAGTCTGAGACACCACGGGGAGTATTAAACACCAAGTCAGTGACGTCTGGGCTAGTGTTACACACCAAGTCAGTGAAGCCATGGAGATTGTTTGCACGATGTCAGACACCAGGATAAGTGTGACACATGAAGTCAGAGACATGACAGTGAGTGTGTCACACGACGTCTGAGACTACATGTGGTGTGTTAAACACAAAGTCAGAGACACCAAGGGGAGTCCTACAAACAAAATCAAAGACACCAGGGGTGTATTACACACAAAGGTAAAGACACCAGGGGGAGGGTTACACAAGAATTCAAAGAAACCATGGAGAGAGTGACACACTAATTCAGCGACGATATTGGGTGAGTGACATATGAAGTCAGAGAAGCAACATGAGAGTTACACTCAAAGTCAGGGACGCAAGGGGAAGTGTGACACATGATGTCAGAGATGTCATATTGAGTATTATAATCAGATTCAGAGACACCGGCAAGAGTCTGACATAGGAAATGAGAGAATTCAGTGAGTGTTATACAAGAATTATGAGACATCACAGGGGGAGTGTTACCCTCAAAAGCAGAAAGACCATGTGGAGCATTACAGATGAAGTCAGAGACACCAGGGGTTGTGTACCACAAGAAGTCTGAGATGCCAGGGACAGTGTGACACTCGAGGTCAGAGGTTCCACTTAGAGTGTTACACACCAAATCTGAGACACCAGATGGAATTTGACACACAAAGACAGATGACATGAAGACTGTTACGCATGATGTCAGAGACTACAAGCAGACTGTGAAACAAAAAGTCACAGATGCCATGGGAATGTGACACACCCAATCAAGACCAGAGGTGAAGTGTGAAACGTAAATTCAGAGACACTATGGGGATTGTGACACAAATAGTCAGAGTTGCCAGGGGCAGTGTCACACACGAATACAGGTACACAAATATGACTGTTACACCTGAAGTCAGAAATGCAAGGAGGTGTTTGAGACACAAAATCAGAGCTTCCAGGCTGAGTGTTACACAAGAAGTCTGAGAGGCAATGAGGCAGTATTACACTCAAAGGCCAAAATGCCACATAGATTGTTACAGATGAAATGAGAGACTCCAGAGGGACAATGACACATGAAGTCATGGATGCCACATGGAGTGTTACACACGATGTCACAGACACCAAGGAAAGTGTTACACCCAAACTCTGAGATGGCATAGGCAGTGTTACACACAATGTCTGTGACATCATGGGGAGTGTGACACATGAAGTCAGAAACACGAGAGGCAATGTTACACAGGAAGTCAGAGACATCAGGGAGTGTATCGCACATGATGTCAGAGATGCCAGAGGGAGTATGACACATGAAATCAGAGACACCAGAGGAAGTGTGACATACGAAGTCAGAGGTTGGGATGGTGTTATACACGAAGTCTTAGATGCCCTTGTGAGTGTGACACACGAAGTTATAGATGGCAGGGGAAGTGTGATGAGCATACTCAGAGAAACAAAGGAGAGTGTGACACACGAAGTCAGAGATGTCATGGGGTGTGTTACACATGAAGTCAGACACACAAGAGGTATTGTGATACAGGAAGTCAAGGATACCAGGTGAAGTGTTGCACACGAACTCAGATGCCAGGAAGAGTGTTTCACACGATGTCAGAGATGCAAGTGGGAGTGTGAAACACGAGGTCACAAATTCCAGGAGCAGTGAGTCACTTGAAGTCACAAATGCCAGGGGGAGTGTGACACATGAAGTGACAGACTCCAGGGCGGTGGTGACATGAAATCCGAGACACCAGTTGGAGATGTACAGACAACATCAGAGATGCAAGTGGGAGTGTTTAACACAAACTCAGAAACACAAGTTGGATAGTTACAAATGATGGCTGAGATGCCAGGGGGTGATTGACACACGAAGACAGAAACATCAGGGGTAGTGTTACACAGGAAGTCAGAGACAACATGGAGTGTGTGACACATGAAGTCAGAGATGCCAATGGGGAGTGTTATGCACACAGTCAAGGACACCAGGGTGAACATTACACAGAAAGACCAAGATGCAAGGGGGATTTTCACACACAAAGTCAGAGACTCCAGATGGAGTGCTACACACAAATTCAGAGAAGCCAGGGGAATGTGACACACAATGTCACAGATGACAAGGGGAAAGTTATGCATGAAGTCAGAGACGACTTTGGGAGTGTGATACACGAGTTCATAGAAGTGATGTTGGGAATTACACGGGAAGAAAGAGATGGCAGGAGAGTGTTAGATGAAGTCAGAGACGCATAGTGGATTGTTAATTACCAAGTCAGAGATGTCAGGGTAAGTGTTACATATGGAGCTAGAGACAAAATGGGAAGTGTTACACAGGAAGTCAGAAAAGACAGGTCACGTGTGACACACGATGTCAGAGAATTCACAGGTAGTGTGACACATGAAGCCAGAGACACCAGTGTATGTGTTACAGAAGAAGTCCGAGATGGGACGTGGTATGTTACACATGATGTCAAAGACTACAGGGGGACTGTGACACATGAAGCCTGAGACACCAGGGGAAGTGTTGCACACCAAGTCAGTGATGCTAAAGGGCAGAGTTAGACATTTTAGAGATGCCAGGTAGGTAACACATGAAGTCAGAGACACTAGGGTGAGTGAGATGCAGGAACTTAGAGACATGATGGGGAATGTAAAACACGAAGTCAGAGACTACAGGTGGAGTGTTAAACACAAAGGCACAGACGCCAAGGGGAGTCTTACAAATGCAAAGACACCGGGGGGTATTCCGCACAAACTTAATGACACCACGGGGGAGTGATGCACATGAAGTCAAAGACACCCAGGGGAGGATGACACAGGGCTTGTGACACAGGATTCAGAGATGCCATGTGGTATTGTAGTGCAAGAAGTCTGTCACACCATGGGGTTTGTGACAATAGAAGTCAGAGACGACATGGGGAGTGTGACACACAAGCTCAGAGACACAATGGGGAGTGAAACATATAAGGTCAGAGATGCCACCAGGTGTGTTACACATGAGGTCAGAGACGACAAGGATACTGTGATATACGAAGTAAGGGATGCCAGGTGGAGTGTGACACAAGAAGTCAGAGGGCATGGGGATTGTTATACAAGAAGTCATGGTGCCAGGGGGAGTGTTACACGTGGAGGCAGAGACACCAGTTATAGTGTTACACAGGAAGTCAGACAATGCACATGGAGTGTTATACACCATGTCAGAGTCTCCAGGGCGACTGTGACACACGAAGTCAGAATTGCCACTGCGAGTGTTACACCAAAAATTGGAGACATGAGGGGGAAAGTGACACAAGTCAGAAATCCCAGGGCTAGTGTTACACAGGAAGTCAGGGAAGCCAGGGAGTGTATTAAACACAAAATCAGAGATGCCATGGGGAGTGTGACACACAAAGTCAGAGATGCCAGGGGAAGGCTGACTCAAGAAGTCAGATGTGCCATGGGGATTGTGACACACGAAGTCAGAAATACCACGGTGAGTGTTTCATTCAAAATCAGAGACTTCAGGAGGTAGTATGACACAAGAAATCAGAGACTCCAGTGTGTTTGTTACATAAGAAGTCCGAGAATGGACTGGAGAGTGTTACACTGGATGGCAGAAATACCACATTGAGTGTTACATGTGAAGTCAGAGACACAAGGGGGACAGTGACAAACCAAGTCTGAGATGTCACATGGAGTGTTTTACATGAATTCCGAGATGCCAGGCAGAATGAGACACACAAAGTCAGATGAGCCACATGGAGTATTACACAGGCAGTACGAGATGGCATGGGAAAGTGTCACACATGTATGCAGAAATGCCATGTGGAGTGTTCTACATATAGTCAGAGGTGCCAGGGGAATCAGTACACAGGAAGTCACAGACAAGATGTGGAGTGTAACACATGAATCAAAGACACCAGAGGGAGTGTTAAACACGAAGTCAGAGATGCAATAGTGAGTGTTATGCTCTAAGTCAGAGACTCTAGGGGTTGTGTGACACATGAAATCAGAGACCCCAGTTTGAGTGCTTCACAAGATGTCTGAGACTTCATGGTTAAGTGTTACACTCAAAAGGAGAAAGGCCATGTTGAGTGATACAAATGAAGTCAAAGGCACCAGGAGATGTGTACAAAACAAACTCAGAGGGGCCACGTGGAGTGTTACACATGAAGTCAGAGACAGCAAGGTTAGTGTTACACACTAAGTCAGAAACTCCACATGGTGTGTTACACACAAAGTCCGGAGGCCAGTAGGATTGTGACATGTAAAGTCAGAGACACCAGGCATAGTTTGACACAGAATCCAGACAGCCAAGGTGTAGTGTGCCACAAGAAGTCAGAGGCAACATGGGGAGTATGACTCATGAACTCAGGGACACAATGGGGAGTGTGAAACATGAAATCAGAAATGCCACTGAGAGCGTTACATGTGAAGTCAGAGACGACAAGGGTAGTATGATACACAAAGTCAGGGACGCCAGGCAGAGTGTGACTCATGAAGACGGATGCCAGAGGGAGTGTTACACACAAAATTTGAGATGCCAGTGGGTTCAAGGCACAAGTCATAAGCACAAGTGGTAGTGTTACATAGGATTTCAGAGACACCAGGTAGCATGTTACACATGAAGTCAAAGACACCAAGAGGAGTGTGACACACAAAGTCACAGATGCCAGTAGTACTGTGAAACACGAAGTCAGAAACACCAGGGGGAGTGTAACACATGAAGACAGTGAGGGAGTGTTATGCATGAGTCAAACACACCACAGGTGTATGTTACACACAATGTCAGAGACGCCAGGTGCAGTGTTATGCATAACATCAGAAAGTCGGAGACACGATGGGGACTGTTAAAGACGATGTCATAGACAATAGGTCATGTGTGACACTTGAAGTTAGAGATGCCATGGGGAATGCAACACATGAAGTCAGAGATGCCATTGGGATTGTCACACATTAAGTTGTAGATGACGTGGGAGTGTGACACTCGTGTTCAGAGAAACAATGGAAAGTGTGACACACGAAGTCATAGATGACGGGGATTTTTACACACAGATTCAGAGATACCAGTGGGAGAGTGACAGATGAAATCAGAGACAACAGGGGGAGTTTGACACATGAAGTCAGAGAATCCAGGGGGAGAGTTACACATGAATTCATATACAAAATGGTGAGTGTTACCCTCAATGTCAGAGACACCACAGGAATTGTGACACATAATGTCAGAGATTCCATGGTGATGCGTTACATATGAAGTCAGAGATGCCACGTTGGTTGTTCCAAATGAAGTCAGAGAAGTCAGGGGGAGTGTTACACACGAAGACAGAGATGCCACATGGAGTGTTACACATGAAGTCCTAGACAACGGGTGAAGGGTTACACACAGAACCAAAGGTGCCAGTGGGAGTGTTACACACGAAGTCAGAGAGGCCAAAGGGAGTGTTACACACAACATTATAGACATCAGGGGGATTGTGACAAAAGATCTCGGAGACATCAGGGGGATTGTAACAGAAAAAGTCACTGATGTCTGGGGGAATGTTGCACACGAAATCAAAGACTCCAAGGAGGTATGGTACAAATGAAATCAAAGAAGCCAGGGGGATTGTTATTCAAGATGTCAGAAAGACCTGGGGTAGTGTTATGCAGGAAGTCAGAGATGCCATGGGAACTGTGACACACAATGTCTTAGACACCAAAGGGGGTGTTACACATGGAGCCAGTGAATCCAGGGGAGTGTTAAGCATGAAATCAGTGTAGGAATGTGGAGTGTTACACACGACAACAGAGACTCTAGGGGGACTGAAAGGATGTCAGAGCCACCAGTGGGAGAGTTACACACGAGGTCATTGATACCTGTGAGAGTGT
Organism: Equus asinus; assembly: GCF_041296235.1. Taxonomy (NCBI): domain Eukaryota; kingdom Metazoa; phylum Chordata; class Mammalia; order Perissodactyla; family Equidae; genus Equus; species Equus asinus. The sequence goes on along the minus strand of NC_091790.1, from coordinate 70,372,630 downwards.
TACACACCAATTCAGAGCTGCCATGACGGTGTGTTACACATGAAGTCAGAGACACCAGAGGGAGTGTTACTCAGGAACTCAGAGACTCCAGGTGAGTGTGGCACACAAAGTCAGAAAGGACATTGGAAGTATGATACACGAATTCAGAGGCACCATGTAGGAGAGCTACACATCAAGTCAGAGACGCCACGTTGGGTGTTACACAAGAATTCAGACATGGGAGTGGAGGTGTTACATGACATCAGAGATGCCAAGTGGAATGTGACAGAAGAAGTCAGAGACCCAGGGGGAGTGTTACAGAGCCATGGATGCCAGGCAAAGTGTGACACATGAAGTCAGAGAGGGCACGTGGAGTGTCACACACAACATCAGAGTCTCTAGGAAAACCGTGAAAAACAAAGTCAGAGATGTCAGGGGGGGTGTTACAGACGAATTCAGAGTTGCCATGTGGGAGTGTTACCCATGAAGTCAGGGACACCAGGGTGTGTGAGAGACAAAATCAGAGCTGCCACAAGCAGTGTGAGTGACACATGATTTCAGAGGCACCATGGTGAGGGTGACACTCTATTTCAGAGGCAAGAATTGGATTTTTACGCAGAAGTCAGATACGATGGGGGAGTGTGAAACAGGAAGTCACAGATGCCATGTAGAGTGTGACACACAAAGTCAAGACCAGAGGTGATGTGTAAAACATGATGTCAGAGACACAATGGGGATTGTCACAAGAAGTCAGTCACCAGGGGGAGTGCTGCACGTAAAGCCAGAGATGCAAGGGTGAGTGATACACTTGAAGTCAGAGACGCTGGGAGGAGTTTGACACACGAAATCAGAGATGCCATTGGGAGTGTTATACAAGAAGTCCAAAACACCATAGGGGAGTGTTACATTCAAAGTCAGAGAATCCACGGGACCTGTGAGATGAAGTCAGAGAAACCACATGGAGTGCTGAACAAGATGAAACAGACACCAGGGGGACTTTTACACCCGAACTCTGAGACTTCACAGAGAGTGTTACACATGAAGTCTGACATGTCCTTGGGTGTGTGACCCACGAAGTCAGAAATACCAGGGTAGTGTTACACACGAATTCAAAGGCATCATGGAGTATGTTACACATGAAGTCAGAGACGCCAATGGGAGTGTGACACATGAAGTCAGAGATGCTAGGGGAAGTGAGACACTGAAGTCAGAGATTCCAGGGGAAGTGTGACACACAAAGTCAGAACACTAGGGGAAATGTGACTCATGAACTCAGGGATACCACAGGGAGTGTTGCATGCAATGTTAAAGACGCTAGTTGGAATGTGACACAAGAAGAGAAAGACACCAGACATTCTAACACACGAGGTCAGAGGTACCATGGTTAGTGTTACACAGTAACTTGGAGTTGCCAGGGGGAGTGTGACACACCAAGTCATAGACGCCATTGGCTGTGTGTGACACGAATTCACAGATACCAAGTGGAGTGTTGCACAGGAAGTCAGAGACACCAGGGGTAGTGTGACACATGAAATCTGAGACCAGGGGGAGTGTAATGCATGGAATCAAAGACAAAAGAATGAGTGTTATGCACGAAGTCAGAGAAGCCACCAGGCGGGTGACACATGAAGTCAAAGATGACAGCTGGTGTCTGACACAGTGTCAGAGATGACATGGGGATTGCTATACATGAATTGAGAGACAAGAGGTCGTGGGTGACACACAAAGTCATCATAGACGCCATTGGGAGAGTTACACATGAATTCAGAGACACCAAAGTGAGTTGATACATGAAATCAGGGACATCAGGCAGAGTGTGATACATGAAGTCAGGGACACAAGGTGGAGTGTGACACACTAGGTCAGAGACACCACATGGAGTGTTACATACAATGTTAGATCTGCCAGGAGTGTGTTACAGACAAATTCATTGATGACAAAGGAGTGTCACACACGAACTCAGAGACAGCAGGTGGATTGTTAGAAATAATTCAGAGATAACAGGGAGAGTGTGACAAATGAAGTCAAAGATGACAGGTGGAGTGTAACACCTAAAGTCAGAGATGCAAGGGGGAGTGTTGCACACAATGTCAGTGATGCATGGGGTAGTGTCACACACGAGGTCAGAGACATGAGAGCGAGTGTGACACATGGAGTCAGAGATGACACGGGATGTGTTACACACAAAATCAGAGTCACCAAAGGTGAGTGTTAGGCAGGAATCAAAACACACATGGGGTGCCTGCCTGGTGGCACAGTGGTTGAGTGTGTACATTCCACCTTGGTGGCCCGGGGTTCACCAGTTTGGATCCTGGGTGCAGACTTGGCACCTCTTGGCAAGCCATGCTGTGTCAGGCATCCCACATATAAAGTAGAGGAAGATGGGCACGGATGTTAGCTCAAGGCCAGTCTTCCTTAACAAAAAGGGGAGGATTGGGAGCAGATGTAATCTCAGGGCTAATTATCCTCCAAAAAAAGTTTAATAAAATAAAACACACATGGGAGACTGCTACTCAGGCAGTCAAAGACACCAGGGAGAGTGTGACACATGAAGTCAGAAACAACATAGGGTGTGTGACACACGAACTAGGAGACATCTTGGGGGAGTGTTACATAAGAAGTCATAGACACCAGGGGAAGTGTTACACAAGAAGACAGCGATACCACCAGGAGTTTGACATACAACATCAGAGACACCATGGAGAGTGTAAACACAAAGACACTGATGCCAGGGTTCGTTTTAGGCTCAAATTCACAGACACCAGGGAGAGTGTTACTCAGGAATTCAGAGACACTATGTGCAGTGTTAGCAAAAAGGTCATAGAAGAAAGGGTGATTGTGACACCTGAAGTCAGTGACACCTTGGGGAGTTTTAAACGTGAAGTCAGACACTTGAGGGGGAGTGTGAACACAAAGTGAGGGATGCTTTGTGGAGTGTGAAACAGGAATTCAGCGACACCATGGGGAGTGTTACACATGAAGTCAGAGTTGAGAGGGGTAGTGTGACACACGAAGTCAGGATGCCATGGGGACTGTCACACACAAAGTCAAATAGGCCAGAGGGATGTGAACATGATGTCAGAGATGCAATGTGGAGTGTTACACACGAGCTCAGAGATGACAGTTGGATTGTTACACATGGAGTCAGAAACTCCATGTGGTGAGTTACACACAAAGTTGATGATGCAATGGGGAGTATGACACACAAAGTCAGACACTCAAGCTGCAGTCGTGTGTGATACTTGAAGTCAGTGATGCTACAGGGATTGATACTCATGAAGGCAGAGATGCCAGCGGGAATGTTTTAAACACGAAGTTATTGTCGGTGGAAGGAGAGTGAAGCATGAACTCAGAGACACCAGAGGGAATGTGACAAACAGAAAAGAGGCCAAGGGGTGTGCTACACACAAAATCAAAGACAACATGGTGAGTTGATACATGAAGTCAGGGAGGCCAGGTGGAGAGTGACATATAAATACAGTGGTGGCAAGGGGATTGTTATATGAAATCATGATGTCATAGGGTGAGTGACACACAAAGTCAGAGTCACAAGGTGTAATGTGATACATAAGGTCTGAGACAGCTCAGTGATTGTTATACACGAAGTTATGATTTCAGGAGAGTGTGACACATGATGTCCCAGATGCCAAAGGGAGTGTGACATGTGAAGTCAGAGATGCCAGGGGAATTGTGACACAGGAAGTTAGAGGCGCAAGAAGATGTGTTACACACAGAGTCAGAGATGCCCAAGGGTGTGTGACTCGTGAAGTTAGAGACACCTGTCAGATTGTCACACATTAAGTCAGAGACACAATGGTGAGCATTATAGTCAAAGTCAGAGACACCAGGGGTAGTGTGACACAGGAAATCAGAGACACCAGTGTGAGTGTTACCCAAGAAGTCTGAGACTTCACAGGGGAGTGTTAGACTCAAAGGGAAAGACAACAGAGGGAGCATTACACAGAAAGATACGCCAAGTGGTGTTTTGCACAAGAAGTCAGAGACTCCAGGGTTTATGGTACACATAGAGTCAGAAACGCCACATGGTGTGTTCCACAGAAATCCACGATGCCAGAGGCAGTGTGGCACATGATGTCAGAGACCCAAGTTGCAGTGTGACACACCAAGTCAGCAACAAGTGGAGTGTGAAACATGAACACAGAGACATAAGGGGAGGAGTGACACATGAAGTCAGGGATGCCACCAGTTATTTTACACAAGGAAGCAGAGATGAAGTGGGGAGTGGGATACACGAAGTCTGGGACGGCAGTTGGAGTGTGACACATGAAGACAGAGACACCAGGTGGATTGTGAAACAAGTGCAAGATGTAATGATGAGTGTTATACTCAAAATCAGAGATGCCAGGGGTAGTGTGACACAGGAAATCAGAGATGTCAGTATGAGTGTTACAAAAGAATTGTGAGACTCCACAGTGGATGTCAGAGATGCCAGGTGGAGTTTGACAGGTGAGATCCTTGATGCCAAAAGGATTGTGACACACCAAGTCAGAGATGCCATGAGGCTGTTCCACATGAATTCTGAGATGACATGTGGAGTGTGATATGCCTTCTCAAAGAAGATAGGCAGCATGTGACACGAAGACAGAGATGCCATGGGGTGTGTTACACACCAAATCTGAGACTGCAGGTGGAGTGTGAAACAAAGTCAGAAACAAAAGGTGTAATGTTACATAGGAAGTCAAAAACACCAGGGCATGTGTTACACATGAAGTTGGAGATGCCTGGGGATTGTTATACACCAAGTCAGAGATGCCAGAGGGAGTGGGAAATATGAAGTCAGAGACACCAGGGGAATTGTGACACACGAAGTCAGGGATGTCACAGTGAGTGTTACACAATAAGTCGGAGATGACAGGGGGAGTGTGACACACAAAGTCAGAGACACCAAGGGGAGCACAGCACACCAAGTCAGAGACAACTGGGGCAATGTGACACACGAAGTCAGACACTACTGGCCAAGTGTGATCTTCAAAGTCAGTGATGCTTGGGGAATGTTCCACACAAATTCAGAGATGCCAGAGGTAGTGTTATAAACGGAGTTAGAAATGTCAGTGGAAGTGTGACACAGGAAGTTATAGATGGCAGGGACACAGTGACACACAAAGTCGGAGAGGCCAAAGGGATTATGAAACAAAATCAGAAACGACAGATGGAGTGTTCAAGAAGTCAGAGATGCCAGGGTGAGTGTTACACATGAACTCAGCTACACTAGGGGGTTGTTACACACGAATTCTGAGATACCAAGTGGAGGGTGACACACGAGGCTAGAAACACCAGGGTTAGTGTTACACAGGAAGCCAGAGACAGCAGGGTGTGTGTGAAATATGAAGTCAGAGATGGCATGGGCTCTGTGACACACGAAATCAGAGCCACCATGGTGAGTCTTTCTGTTGAAGTCAGATACAACAGGGGAAGTGTTACTCATGAAATCAGAGATGCCACATGAACTGTTACGAATTCAGAACACAATGGAGAGTATGTCACACAAAATCCATGATGCCAGTGGGAGTGTGACACACGAAGTAAGAGATAATACGGTGAGTGATACACTCAAAGTCTCAGATGCCAGGGGGATTTTGACACACAAAATCAGAGCCTCCGGGGTGAGCATTACATCAGAAGTCTGAGACGCCACAAGGCAGTGTTAGACATGAAGGCAGAAATGCCACAAGGAGTGTCACACAGGAAGTCAGAGACACTAGGGGGAGTATACCACACAAAGTCAGAGATGTCACATGGAGTGTTACGCATGCTGTCACAGACGCCATGGGGAGTGTTACACAAGAAGTCAGAGAAGCCAGGGGAAGTGTTGTACACAGAGTCAGAGAACCAGATAGTGGGTGACTCATGAAATCAGAAAAGACGGGGATTGTGATGCACAAAGCCAGAGAGTTGAGGGGGAAATGTTACAAATGAAGTCAAGGACACCATGGGTTTAGTGACACGAATGCAGAGATGACATGGGCATTATGGCACGGATTTAGAGGGGGCCTGGGGGTGTTTTATGCATGGAAATAATGAGACCTTGGGGAGTGTTACTCACTAAGTTAGAGATGACAGGGGGAGTGTGAAACATGAAGTCAGAGCCTACAGGTGGAGTATTAAACCTGAAGTTAGAGACACCAGGGGAAGAGTTATATATAAAGATAGAGATAGCATTGGAAATCTTACACAGGAAGTTATAGATGACGGGGAAGTGTGATGCACATACTCAGAGACACAAAAGGGGCTTGTGACACACGAAGTCATAGACATCGTGGGGTGATTTACAAACGAAGTCATACAGGCCAGGCAAATGTGACACTCGAAGTCAGGGATGCCAGGAGGAGTCTTCCACATAAATTCCGAGACACCAGGTTGAGATTGATGCATGAAGTCACAGGCGCCATGGGGATTGTGACACACGAAGTCAGAGATGCCAGGTGGAGTTTCACACATGACATCAGAGATGCCAGGGTGATTGTTACACGTGAACACAAAGACACAATTTGCACTGTTACACACGCAGTCTGAGAGGCCAGGGGTGGTGACGCATGAAGGCAGAAACACCAGTGGTAGTGTTACACAGGAAGTCACATACATCAGGGAGTGCGTGACACACAAAATCAGAGATGCCAATGGGGAGTGTTATGCATAAAGTGAGAGACAACGGGGGAGTGTTATAGAAAATGTCTAAGATGGCAGTTGGAGTGTTACACATGAAGTTATAGATGGCAGGGAGAATGTGAGCACAAACTCAGAGACACGAGAGGAAGTGTGACACACAAACTCAGAGATGCTTGGTGGTTACACACACAGTCTGAGACACCAGTGGAAGTCTGACACAGCAAGTCAGAATCAGGAGGGGTAGTGTTACACAGGAAGTCAGAGACATCAGGGTATGTGTGACAGAAGAAGTCATATATCCCACATGAAGTGTGACACATGAAGTGTGACACATGAAGTCAGAGATGACAGGTGGATTGTCAGACACGAAGTCAGAGGCGAAATGTAGTGTGTTACACAAGAAATTACATATGCCAGGAGGAGTGTTGCACACGAAAACAGACTCTACGTGGAGTGTTACACATGAACTAAGAGAAACCACATGGAGTGTGACATGAAATCAGAGACACCATTGGTATTGTTACACAAGAAGTGATAGATGGCAGGAGAGTGTGATGCACCTACTCAGAGGAAAAAGGGGGAGTGTGAGACATGATGTCACAGATGCCAGGAGCAGTGTGACTCATGATGTCAAGACAACAAAGGGAGTAGGACAGAGGAAGTCATAGATGTCACTTGGAATTTTACTCATGACGTCAGAGATACAAAGGGGAGTGTTACACACGAACCCAGAGACACAAAGGGGATTGTTACACATGAGTCTGAGACACCAGGGAGTGTGTGGCACATGAAGTCAGAAACACCAGGAATAGTGTTACACGGGAAGTGAGAGAGAACAGGGAGTGTGTGACACATGCGTCAGAGATGTCACATGGAACTTTTATGAACAAAGTCAAAGACACCAGGGTGAGTGCTATAGAGGAAATCAGAGATGACAAGAGGAGTGTCATACTAGAAGTCAGAGACACCAGGAGGAGTGCTACACATGATGTCAGTGATGCCAGGTGGAGTGTTACAAAGTTAGAGACGACAGGGTGTTGTGACACAGAAAGTCAGAGACACCTCTGTCAATGTCACACACTTAGATATGCCACGGGGTGTGTGACATACAAATTCACAAATGACTATGTCACACTCCCCCTGACATCTCGGACTTTGTGTGTAACACTCCACCTTGTGTCTCTGCCTTTGGGTTTCACATACTCCTTCACATTTCAGTTTGTGTAACACTCCCCGTGACACGTCTGTTTTCATTTGTAAGACTCCACCTGGTGTCTATGACTTCCTGTGTAATACCACAGGTGTCATCTCTGACTGGTGTGTAACACTACCCTTGGGGTCCCTGACTCTATTTGTAACAAACCACATGACGTTTGTGCCTTCATGTCTAATGTTGCTGCTCGCATCTCAGACTTCGTGTGTAACACTCTCTGTGTAGTCTCAGAGACTGGTTGTAACATTCCCCAAGGTGTCTGTGACGTCATGTGTAGCACTCCATGTGGACTCTCTGACTTCATGTGTCCCTGCCCCTGGAGTCTTTGACTACATCTGTAACACACCATGTGATGTTTCTGCCTTCGAGTGTAATGCTTCCCTGTGGCATCTCAGTCTTCTTGTGTAAGAGTAACCCTGGTGGCTCTAATTCCATGTGTCACCTCCTGGCATCTCTGACTTTGTGTGTAACAAACACCATTGCATCTCTGGCTTCATGTGTAACACTACCCCTGGCAACTGACTTCTTGTATCATAATCTTCATGATGTCTTTGATTTTGTGTTTCACACTCCCTGTAGTCTTGACTTCATGTGTCACACTCCCTGTTTTGCTTCTGAGTTCATGTGTCACACTCTGCCTTGCATCTGTGACTTCATGTATCACACAATCTCTGTAGTTTCTAACTTTGTGTGTAACATAACCAGTGGGGTCTCTGACTTCATGTGTCACACTGCTGCTTGTGTCTCTGAGGTCATCCATCACACTCCCCCTTTTGTCTCTGACTTCATGTAGCACTCTGCAACTTGTGTCTCTGAATTCCTGTGTCAAACTCACCCTGGAGTCTTTTTTTTTTTGGAGTAAGATTAGCCCCGAGCCAACATCTGCTGGCAATCCTTCTCTTTTTGCTGAGGAAGACTGGCCCTGAGCTAACATCCATGCCCATCTTTCTCCACTTTACATGTGGGACGCCTACCACAGCATGGCTTGCCAAGTGGTGTCATGTCCGCACCTGGGATCAGAACGGGTGAACTCCAGGCTGCCAAAGTGGAACATGCAAAATTAACTGCTGCACCACCAAGCCAACCCCTCCATGGTATCTTTGACTTCGTGTGTCACACTCCCCCTGTTGTTGCAGACTTCTTGTGTAACACACCACATGGCATCTTTGACTCCATGTAACACTCCTTCTGGTGTCTCTGACTTCATGTATAACATTCCATGTGGTGTTTCTGACTACGTGTGTAACACTCCACGTGGCATTTCTCCCTTTGTGTGTTACACACACATGTCATCTTGGACTTAGTGTGTAACTCTCTGCATGGTGTCTCTGACTTTGTGCATAACACTCCCCTTGGTATCCTTGTTTTCATGCATAATACACCCCCATTGCGTCTCTGAATTCATGTGTTATACTCCCTCTGTCATCTCTGTATTCATGTGTCACAAAACCCCTGGTGTCTTTGAGGTCATATATAACACTCCTCCTCATGTCTCTGAGTTTGTGCATTGCACTCCCCCTGTGTTCTCCGATTTCTTATGTTACTCTCTACCTGTTGTCTATGACTCTGTGTAACACTTCCCATGGCATCTATCGCTTCATGCATAACACTCCCGCTGTAATCTCTGGCTTCAAGTGTAACACTTCCTAGTGGTGTCTCTGACTTTGTGTGTCAATCTCTCTGTGGTGTCTCTCACATTTTGTGTAACACTCCACCTGTGGTCCCTGACTTCTTATCTCTCACCCTTACATCTCTGTTTTTGTGTTTCACTCCCACTGTGTCATCTATGACTTCATGGGTAACACTGCACCTGGCATCTCTGCCTTCGTGTATAACACACCTCCATGTCATCTCTGAATTCATGAGTAATACTCTCCAGGGTGCTGAGTTTGTGTGTAACACTTCCTCTGGCATCAGTCACTTTGTGTGTAACACTCCACATGACATCTCTTACTTCCTGTTTCACAGTCCCCCATCATCTCTGACTTTGTGTGTAACACCCCAAATTGCCTCTTTGACTTCGTGTGTAACACTCCCCCAGGCATCTCTGAGTCTGTGTGTAACTCAACCCCTGGTTTCTCTTATGTGTGTAATAATCCACATGCTGTCTCTGACTTCATGTTTCACAGTCACCGTGGCATCTCTGATGTGATGTGTAACACTTTGTCTATTCTCTCTGAATTCGTGTCTAACACTCTCCCTGGTGTGTTTCACCTCATACATAATACTGTTGCATGGCGTCTCTCATTTTGTGAGTAACACACTCCTTGGTGTCATTTATTTCATGTGTCACACTCTACCTGTGGTCTCTGATTTCTTGTGTCCCAAAACATCTGTCATCTCCGATGTCGTTTGTCATTCTACCCCAGGTTTCTTTGACTGCATTTGTAACAATCCCCCTGGTGTCTCTGACTTCATGTGTCAGACTCCCACTGGTGTCTGTGACTTAGTGTGTCACAACCCCTGCATCATTGACTTCACGTATAACAACCCCATGTCATCTCTGAATTCTTGTCTCACACTCCACATGGCATCCCTGACTTTGTGTTTCACACTCCACCTGGCATCTCTGAATTCGTGTGTAAACACCCCATGGTGTCTCTGACTTCATGTATAACTCTCACAAAGACATCACTGACTTTGTGTGTAACACTCCCCTGGCATTCTCTGACTTCATCTGTCATAGTTCCCCTGGAGTCTCTCATTCTTTGTGACCTATCATGTGCCCTCTCTGGCTTCTTCTGTAACACTTCCCCTGGCATCTCTGGCTGCGTGTGTACCACTCCCCATAGTGTCTCTGACTTTCTGCTTCACAATCCCCCTAGTGTTATGAAGGAAGTCAGAGATGCCCTGGGGTTTGTGACAAAGTAGTCAGAGTCACCAGGAGCATGATACAAACAAAGTCATGGAGGTGTGTAATGTGAATTGTTACACACGAGGTCAGAGAGACAAGGAGGACTATAATACATGAAGTCAAAGATACGATTTGGAGTGTTAAACATAAAGTCAGTGATGCAAGGGGACTGTTACACATGAACTCAGGACACAAGTGGGATTTTTACACAGGAATTCTGAGATGCCAGGGGGAATGTGACACAGGAAGTCAGAAGCACCAGGTGTAGTGGTACACAGGGAGTCAGAGTCACAAGTATGTGTGACATTCAAAGTCAGAGATGCCACAGCAAGTGTGACACGAAGTTAGATACACTATGGGAAGCATGACACATGAAGTCAGAGCCATGAAAGACAGTGTGACACATGAACTCAAAGATACCAGGTGGAGTTTTAAATATGATGACAGAGATGACAAGTGGTGTGCTACACACGAACTCAGAGACAAAAGGGGTATTGTTACACACAAAGTCTGAGATGCCAGGGGGTGAGTTACATACGAAGTCAGAGATGCCAGGATGATTGTGATGGGTGAAGTCAGATACGCCATGGGGAGTGTCACACACGAAGTCAGAGATGCCAGCAGGTGTGTTACGAATAAAGTCAGAGACAAAATTTGGATTATTAGCCACTGTCAGAAATGAAGGCATAGTGTAACACACGAATTCAGACACACCAAGAGGGTGTGTTACACAAAGAGAGACACTAGATAGATTGTTACACACGAATTCATAAATGACAGGGGGATTGTGAATCAAGAAGTCAGAGACTTCAGAGGTAGCATTAAACATGAAGTCACAGATGCCACGAGGAGTGTTACACACATAATCATCAACACCGAATAGATTCTGAACACACAAAATCAGAAACAACAGGGGAATTGTGAATCATGAAGTCAGAGACAAATGGTGGAGGGTTACACTTGAAAGCAGAGATGTCGGAGGAGAGCTACAGAAGAAATCAGAGACTAGAGGGCGAGTGTTACACACAACGTCAGGGGCACTAAAAGAAGTGTGACATAGGAAGACAGTGATGCAACTGGGAAATGATGAACAAGAAATCAGAAACGACAGGGGGAGTGTTATCCACAAAGTCAGAGATCCCACGTGAAGTTTTACACAGAGTCAGATACTCCAGGTAGAATGTGACACAGAAAGTCAGAGTACAGGGTCATTGTGATGCATAAAGTCAGAGACGTCAAGTGGAGTGTTTATACATGAAGTCAAAGACATCAGGGGGTTACTGACACACGAAGTCAGAGACAACAGGTGTAGTGTGACATACCAGGTCAGAGACACAGCAGGGACTGTGACACACAAAGTCAGAGACGACAGGTGGATTGTGACAAACAAATTCAGAGGTGACAGGGTGAGTGTTACACACTAAGTAAGAGATGCCACAGAGCATGTTACAAATGAAGTCAGAGACACCAGGGGGAGTATTACACATGAATTCAAAGACACCATGTGCAGTGTTATGCATGAAGTCAAAGACACCAGGGGAGTGTAACAAGCAAGTCAGAGACAACAGTGCAAGTGTGACACATGAAGTCAGACATGTCACAGGTGACTGTTAAATACAAAGTCAACAGACAACAGGGAGAGTTTTACTCATGAAGAGAGAGATGCCATGGAGGAGTGCTACCCATGAACTGAAAGATAACAAAGGGAGTGTTACACATGAAGTCACACAAGACAGTGAGAGTGTGACACACGTCAGAGATACCATAGGGGAGTATTACACACGAAGTCAGTCACATCATGGTATGTATGGCACATGAAGTCATAGACAACAGGTAGAGTTTGACACACGAAATCAGATATGTCAATCAGAGTGTTACACACAAAGTAGAGACAACAGGGGGAGAGCTGCACAAGAAGTCAGAGAGGCCACTGGGGAGTGTTAGGCATGAAGTCAAAGACACCAAGGGAAATGTTATGCAGGATGTCACAGACGCCATGGGGACTGTGAAAAACCATCTCAGAGATGAAAGGTTGAATGCAACACATGAAGTCAGAGACACCACTGGTAGTGTTACACATGATGTCAGAGGTGTCAGGGGGTGTGTGACACATGAACTCAGAGATACCACGTGTAGTGTTACACACAAAGTGAGAGATACTGTGGGAGTGTTACACATGAAGCAGGGCAAACCAGGGGTTGTTTTACACACGAAGTCAGAGAGGCTATGTGGAGTGTTACAGGTGATGTCATAGATGACAGGAGGACTGTGACACAGAAATTGAGAGATGCCAGTGAGAGTGTTACCCACAAAGTCCATGAAGTCATGGGTAGTGTGACACATGAACTAAGAGACACCAAGTGGGGTGTTACACATGAAGTCCAAAATGCCATGAGGGAGGGTTAACATGAAGGCAGAAATGGCATGTGGAGTTTACACATGAAGTCAGGGACGACAGGGGCAGTTTTACACACAAAGTCAGAGATGCCGGGGGACTGTTACACACAAAGACAGTGTGGAGAGAGTGAAGTCACGGACACCAATGGTAGTGTTACACACCAAGTCCAAGATGACAGGTGGAGTCTTGTGCATGATGTCAGAGGAGCCAGGTTGAGTGTTACACGTGAAGTAAGAGACCCACAGGGAAGTGCTATCCACAATGACATAGACGACAGGGGGAGTGTTACACGAATTCAGAGAGACCATGCTTACAGTTACACAAGAAGTCAGATATGACAGGTGGAGTGTTACACACAACTTCAGAGACATCACAGGGAGTGTGACACACGAAGTCAGAGATGACATAGGGAGTGTTATGCATGAAGTCACAGACACCATGGGGAGTGTTACACACAGAGTCAAAGATGCCAGGTGGAGTGTGACACTCAAAATCAGAGATGAGAGGGTGATTGTCAGACATGATTCAGAGATGCCATGAGGTGTGTGACACACAAAGTCAGATAGACCACTGAGAGAGTGATGCAAGAATTCAGAGATGCTAAGGGAGTGTGACACATTAAATCAGAGATGCCAGGGCAAGTGTGACTCACAATCTCAGAGACAACGGGGGAGTGTCACACATAAAGTCAGAGATGCCGGGGGAGTGCTACACATGAAGTTAGAGACAGCAGGGGGAGTGTTACACACATTTAGTGTTACACGGGAAGTACAAGACAAAAGCAGATTGAGACATAGGAAATCAGAGACTCCAAGGGGTGTGTTACACATGACATCAGAGTCACCATGTGAAGTGTGAGATGAGATGACAGAGACACAAGGGGAATGTGACATACAAAGTCAGAGACCACAGGTGAAATCTGAATTGTGAAGTCAGAATCACCAGGAATAGTGTTAAACAGGAATTCTGAGACACCAGGGAGCGTGTGATTCATGAAGTTAGAGATGCCACATGTAGTGTTACTCATGATGTCACAGATGCCAAGGGAGTGTTACACACAAAGTCAGAGACACCATTGGGAGTGTTACGTGTGTCGACGAAAATAATCCATAACCAATCTATAAATGAAAATTTGGGTGAGTTTATTCTGAGCTTAAATCTTAGGATTATAACCCGGGGCCTTTCTTCCTGAAGGAAGAAAGGGCACCAAAGAAGTGGGGTGCACAGACTGGTTATATACCCCCAGGGAGGATGTTTCACATAGGATTGAAATGTCCCTTTTACAATAGTCGTGAGACTGCTCTGTCAGCACAGCAATTGCTGGAAACAGCAGGTAGGTCTTCTGCCTCAGTGAACGCCACAGGGTGGCAGTCTGTTGTCTCCAGCTGAGTGGTGACAGGTGAGCTGGGTGGTCAAAGGTGAGTGCAGCAATCAGTTCCTAGCCTAAGGAAAAATGCTTATCCTTAAGGAAATGCTAATGTGCGGGGAAGTTACATCTTTATCTCAAGGGCCTTTGTTCTGGCCATAAGAAATGTCTAAGTGGATATACAATGCGTGCTCAACAGCCACGGTCAGGTCCTTTTGGAAAAAACAAAGTCAGGCCGAATTAGGTTTATACCAAATGACTTCCTCATATACTCCAATATATCCTATTGCTTGCCATTTTTATTTGTCATTTTCCCCTTTTGATCTCTAATCTTTCGATAGAAAGCATTGATGATCAAAACATTGTCCCTCAGCGCCAGGGTGGCTGCTGCCTGCCCTGGGTCCATCATGTCCCTCGGTGCTAGACTTTTATTTCATTTATTTGCCTAGTCGTCCACATTGGGGGAAATAGTGGACAAGCATAGAGTTATATGTATATTAACAGAGGAAGCATTTCATATGTCATGTAATTTCCAATTAATTTTAGATTGTTGCGCAAACATTGTATATGTGCTTTTTACGACACTTCACATTTACATTGTATATGATTATAGGAAAAGCACAGTAACGATAATAACTCAGAATTTTTAAAAGGATTAGTCTGAAGTGAATTCTTAGTCATAGTCCCTTTCAGAAAAGGAAATTTGTCCAGGGTTATAAGACAGATTGACCATCTCAAGCCATAGAGCAATCACTACTCTAGTTTGTATGCTACTCTTACAACACTGAGTAAAGAAAACAATTAGTTTTAATATTATGACCAGTACAAGGATTCCAAATAATGGAAATAAGAATTCCAATCCGGATTGAAAAAGGGAACTGATACTGAAAAGGGAGCCAACGAAACAAACCAAACTAGGTGCAGGATCGCATAAGGCATCCACCTGCTTCTTCATGTGCTTTAGCAGAAAGGACACATTGGAAGATTCATGACCTATCAAAGCACAGCATCCAGTCTGAATGATTGTATATGTACCTCCTTGGGATGCAGTAATAATGTCTAAAGCCATTCTGTTTTGAAGGACAGCCCTTCTCATTAAACACATTTCAGTATTTGAATAAGGTTATTCCTGCTTGACTATCATTAAGGGCTTCTTGAGTAAATTTAGTCAGAGCTTCCAAATGTAATAATGGCATCTTTTAGCCCCAAAGAAGAAGCAAATATAGTTGAAAATATAGCCATACCAGTGGAACACTGAACAAGCCCATTTGGCCTTAAAGAGAGGAAGACTGACACCAGGTTTTAACTCAGCCTGACTCCTTCCCTGCTTTTAAAGGAAACTCAGGGTGAAGTGTTTTAGCCATCCAGGCAGTAGCCAAGGCCAAAGATTTGTTCCACATAACCACTGAGTTCCATTAGGAGTCACTTGATAAATTCCTGGCCTTCAAGACAAGTCTATTCCAAATTAATCACTTTAAGTATGATAGCATTTCAAACAAATTATAAAATAGGTATACAGTTTAAGCATAACAAATGTTTAAATGAGGAGATATAAGGTTGGGAATACAGGCCTGGTCTGGAGTCTTGGGACAGCTGTCTACAAAAGATGTCGTCTTCTTCTCCTCCTGGTTTGGTCCTTTTCAACAGGGCTGCAAAGAGTCTTATTTGATGTCTCTTTCAATAAATAAATTCTTCAGGTTACAGTCCATGATCCTTAAGTTCTGGGACTTCTCTGTGAAAGAATCAGCTACAAATCTTTCATTTCTTTTAAGCACCACAATAAGACCATGAAAACAATGTAATACATCCCTTAAGCAAAGCTGGTTCATATATTTCTTCATTTAATTGCGTAGGCTGTTATATTATTTAAAAAGGAGACAGCCGATGTTTACAAAAAGTATAGATCTAAGATCAAAGAGCACTAGCATAAGAGCTTTTGGCAACGAGTAAATGCTTCTGAAAGCTTGTCAATTAAGTTCTAGTTGTGCCATTAGTTTTACCAGTCCTGAGGATTGAGGATGGTAAGCGCAGTGGAAATGCTGCAATATTGGCCAAACATTACAAACAGATTTGAGTTCCCCAGTCACTATGTAACTCAGTAGGAATTCCCCAAAGAGGAATTATCCTCTCTAATAGTAATTTACCTACTGTTAAAGCCATTGCTCTTCTGCAAGGAAAGGCCTCAAAACAATGTGAGAACATGCAGATCATTACAAGACATATTTATCCTTGAGATGGTGGCATTTGGACAATGTCCAATTGTCATACCTCAAAGGGTACCTTAGGAAGGGAAAGTGGCCTTGTGACCCAAGGAGTGGGTTTCTTATTGGGCCCGAGCCACATCTGCGAGGGGGTGTCAAAAATTCCCCCTTTTGACTCTCATATCTGCTTATCTTGTTCTGTGGCAATTTCTGGAGCCGGTAGAAGGAAATCTTTTACTGAGTTAGCAGAGTTAACAGAAAGTAGCAGGCATTCTTGAGGCTGGACAGCACATCCAGTTTGATAACATCCTCACTTATCATTTAAGTAAGACTCATTTGTAAACCAAATTAAACAATAGATTGTGGTCCTGGTCTTCTCTCTCTTGTGATGTTGGAAGCAAGGTAACAAGGTTAATGGTTAGAGCAAATTATAAATTAGTTCCTGCGTCCAGGGGGCAGGTAATCAAGAAGACTTCTAGATGTCAGAGTCAAAGCATCTTTTGCAGCTTGAAAGGTCTCTGATGATGTCATCGGGCATTCAGGTATCTTTTTGAGTGGCTTACAGCTTACACAGCAACAGATAGGAATCTCTCTTAAGTTTCTATTAAGTCATTCAGCTTCAGTTTGCAAGGTTTCAGGAAAAAGAGCAGGTTCAATTCTCAATGATTCCAAACGAAAATGAAGGAGAAAATTGAAAACATTCATTTGGAGATTTGTAACCAAATATTTCAGCAGAATTGAGGGTCCGGTTCAGTTCACAGGTAGAAAAAAAAAGCCTCAAAGACAATTAACAGAACTAGGATCCAACATCCACAAATATGTATTTTAGTTTCTCACTGAAGCATAATTCTTCTCTCTAAAATCATCCTCATTTTTACCAAAGATAGCCAAATTAAGACTAATTGGTTTGCAAAATAAGTTTAGTTTCAAGAAACTTGGCCTGGTTATTTACATAAGTGCAGCAAGAATAGCAGTTGATCATATAGGCTCTTAAATCTGCTTTGCTGGAATTTTTTTATGAGGAATCTCAGATTGAACTTTAAAGACCTCTCGAGGCCAGAAAAGCCAAGCCAAGGACTTGCCGTCAGATTTTGCCTTCAGTACCTACAGATTTGGGTGGATTCTTCTCTTCTTGAGGTCCCCCAAAATATTCCGAGGTTCCTCACACCTGCCAGATAAACAAGCTTCCTTACTTACCGGGTAAGATTGCTGGAATCTCTCTGTAAAGCAAGGTACCAGGCCCATATTTCCAAGTGGCTTTATTTCCAGAAAGTCAACCTTATTCCTCAAACACAGTATTGCTATATCCGAGTCTGTATGTTTCTCTCAAATATGACATTCCAGTCAAAGTTTTGGCAAGATAACCAATGTGTCCTGTTATAAGGAGAACACATTCTTATCGAACTTATGCAAATAACTGTATTGCCATGAAATAACCATACTCACAAAGAGTTTCCAAATTCTGGAGGGATCAGGTAGGGAGAAAAAGATAAATGTTTCAGTTTTGCTCACAAAGGTATAATTTCACCAAATTGCTATAAGTCATAGCACAAGAGAAAAGAGAAAACGATTTCCTTAAATATGAGAAAACAAAACAACACATCAAAACTCAACAATATTTCAAACAGAAGTCATAAAAAGTCATAGTCATCCTCATCAGTTCACACAGTCCTGTATAATTGATTACTGAGCTTAATCTCCTGTTAGCAGATTTATGAGGTTATCAGTTTCTCCATTAGATTTCTGTAGTTTCTTACCCAGTTCAGTTCTGTGATCTGAAAGTTTATCAGAAACCTGTAATCCAGAGTAAGTGTCAGAGTCTTTTCCATGAATGTCTCTGAAGATGAGACATATTTGCAAATGTAAAAAGCATCAGAGTAAAACAACTGACTGTAAACAACAAAAGACTTAAAAATGACAATTGACAGAGAAACTTATTATTTCTGATATACACCACCTTAAAATAATATTTAGAATTACGGCTTATAGCCAGGACAGATCAGAATTTTAGGAATGTTATATAGTTTTCAAAACACTTATATCAGTAACATTTACTCATATAATACCACTTAAGAAAGATTATCATCGCTCATCTGACAATGCTTCCAATGACATTTGACAGACAAATTAAGCCTAATTAGTTTAGAATCTTCCACCTTATAGGATGAGAGAGCAAATTTTTTCTGTGAAGTCTCAGGGGCCCTCTGACAATCCTCAGAGAAACTCTCTTCCTTCATTCAGGTCGAAGGAAAACCTTTATTTAGGACTTTAATATTTTTTTTGAGAGAAAAGCTTGTCAAAAATATCAAAAGGTTTTTAAAACACTTATTTAAACAATGCTCACTGTGAAACAATGCTTAGGTATCAACAGCAGAAAGAACACCTTAATAGAGAAACCTCTGTCTTTTTGCATGTAGGAAACATAAACATAGATACAACAAAACATAGATCTTTTGTAAACTTACTCAGAAGGAAAAACCTTTTATAATCTCATTATCAAGAGCAGACTAAGAGTTTAAGAAAATTATCCCTTCAAGAGAGAGAGCCAAATTCTAATTTTTGTACCAGTTTACTTTTTTCATATTAAAACGCATTTACTTAATTAGATTCATTTCAATCTTAACCAACTTGACCAGGTACAAAACTCTTTTCAGAATTTCTTTCACAAACCTATAACTTTCTTTTTGCCTTCAGAATTTGTCCCATGCTTTCTTTCTTCCCTTCTAGTACAGTAGGACAAATTTATCTTTCTTAACCAATGTGGGGACCTGGAAATGGCCACCACAAGATATGTCTCTTTGGCATCAGGATTATTTGAGGCTGATTGCTTTTGATAAAGTGGGACAAGGAAGGAGGCTCTGAGGAATGGAACTTGCCCTTTGTTAGCACACATTTACATTTGTAAGGCAAATCTCTATCTGTAAAAGTTGCCTGCCTCTCTGTACCAGGAAGAAGAAAGGAGATGACCTTCTCTGTAAAAACTCTTAATCAATACCAAAGGCAAGGACTTAAAATCTGCATTTTATTGTGCTTCTCTGGTAACTGATTTCCTCCTGTAACTGACTTCCCTCCCCCTCCCAACGTTGGCATTTCTTTAAGGATTAAGCATCTTTCCTTAGGCTAGGAACTGATTGGTGAGCTCACCTGTGACCACCCAGCTCCGGACAATAGACTTGACTCCTGCTACGCCCACCGAGATAGCAGACCATTACCTGCTGTGTCCATCAAGCACTGTTGCGACAGGGCAATCTTGTGACTATTGTGGGAGGGACATTTCAATCACATGTGAAACACCCTGTTTGGGGGTATATAACCACTATGTGCACCCCACTTCTTTGGTGCCCTTTCTTCCTTTGGGAAGAAAGGCCCCAGGCCATGGTTCTTCATAAAGCTTTAATTTTCTCTTGCTATTCTGTCTCATGTGAATTTAATTCGTTCTCCGGCCAGACGAACCCACATTTGGGAAGAGGAAATCTCTTCCTCCCCTACAGTTTTGGTGTAGTCGGCAGGATGAAATTTCACTGGCTGGACACTGCTTGCTCCTGGACTGCTGCGGCTGAGAGATCCTGGACTCCTGACGAGAGCCGGCAAGAGGTAAGAGTTATTACCATGTCAGTCTCCTGGATCTCTGCCTGCAGGCTCCAATGGAAGCAAGAGTGGTGAGTTTTTTTTCTCTTCTAAATTTAGATTAGCAGGAGAAAATGTTGGTGAGGCTAGCTTCTCGGATTCAACGACTCTAGGATTTGAGTACTCACTGGTTGTAGATCCTTTTCCTCCCAGAGATAGACTTTTCCTTGTCTCTGTCTTTTTGTTTGTCATAAGACACAGGTGTCTCTATAAGCCTATTGTCTGGGCTTTTTGTCTTGTTCTATGTCTTCAGAGCTTGGCTTTGTGACCTTTCTGATCTCCGCCATTGGAGGATGCATGTACTGGCACGCATCTTGGCGACCAGTCAAGTAGACTGGGGTTCTGTGAAAATTTAGATGTCTTGAAGCTCGGCTCTCTTTGTCCGCCTGTGTTAGCTCTCTGGGGAGTTTGTCATAAGAGGTCCCAATTGCATAAGGGGCCTTTGTCATCTCAACCTTTGTTGCTTGCCTTTACTTTCTTAGGCTATTTTTTGGAGTGAATTTTCTGGATCTCTTTTGGGGACGCCTCTTTGTCCTTGGTTAAGCTTTGTTTGAGTTCCTGTTAAGATCCTACTTGTCAATTTGGCCAGACGATGGATCATTTAAATTCGGAAAACTTCTAAATTGGGGAAAAAATTGTGAGAGCTCTCATGATAATTTTTATTGGTATCTATGAAAAAAAGCTAAATTAAAAAGGAAACACAAGAAAATGGCAACTAGGTTTAAACCCTGATTCGGGTTATAATTGAATTGGTGAAATATAAAGGTCTAAGTGTTGATAAGATTATAAAGGTTGGAATTCTTGAGCTGATTTTCTTTTTATGAAGAGGTTATATCAACTTTGCCTGAGTATGTTTTAAAACCTCTTTCTGGGAATGCTTCCTTATGCAATATTATTAGACTAAGACCTGTTAAGTCCTGGCCATGGGTCCTGTTGCCATGCTGCAGCTCTTCACTGCCCATAGGCCCTGTCCCCATGCTATTTGAATAGAGGAGTGCTACTTCCAGACCTTGAGTCCAGGAAGTCTTTCTTTTGACTCCTTGGCTTGCTGAGCCCGGTTGCTTCACCGGCTTTTGAGCTCAAATTCTAGTTTTCCTTGTGCCTTTCTCTTTTTCAAGGATGGATCTAAATTAACTGCTCCATTGGGAACCTTCTCAAACAGCTGTATGAATCCACGTTTGCTGCCCATGGCTACTCTATGGGGCAAATTGTGGCATTCAGCCTGAAGAGAATCAGTACCTTAAGCCTGAGGGTGATGGAAAATGAATTAATCCATTCCTTCCTGACTCTACCTCTAATAGACAAATTTTACATGGGCATGGGTCGGCAACTTAAGTCATTTGGACAGCCGCCAATCTCCAAGACTCTTATGGAACGTTTCTTTTCCTAAGGCTGGATTGGGGTCCCTTCCTCTGGCACCTGACCACTCTCTGAACTGCGTGAAAGTCCCAATCGGGACTCCAGTTCAAGGCAAGTACCAAACTCTAACCTTTGGTTGAGCATGGGTACCCCTTCTTGGGAGAACGGCTCCAGGATGCAATTGGGTAGAACGTCCCCCAGACCAGCGGAAAAATTCTTCACTGTTCTTTCTCTGTTCTTTTATCTTTGGGACAATTCACCTGCCACTTATGACTGCCAGGCATAATAGGGAAGGTGTGCAAGGGATGTAATGCAGAGGGACGCCCCTATCGCCCCCTGCTATAGGAACCCCACAGGCAGAATGGATAGGATACTGCCCTAGGTTTAGGAGATTTTGAAGGTAATGGACCCTTTTCTTTCCTCTCTCTTAAAGTGACAGTGACCATTTTGGGGCTCCTTTTAAGCTTTGCAATTGAGAAACCAAGAAATCTTTAAAGTGTCAAAGGCTCCACTCCTGGGAGTCCCAACTCTGGTTTCCGGGCCTGACCACCCCGGCAACCACGTGCCTTCTCTTGGCGATTGACTCCTTAAGCATTTTAGGTGGTCTACTGAATCAGTTATGACAACAGGAGACCTGTGATTTATTCTGTGAACTGTCCTGATGGTGTTGTGTGCCCCGGTACGGGAACTGCTGTGTGACCTCTATCTCGATAACCCTTGGGGAAAAGGCCATGAGGGTGAGGCCTGATCTCTTTTCCTTTGTTTGTCACCTCCTCTCTTGTCACCAAGTGGAGGTTAAGTTCAGGGTGGACCTAACCAGAACCTGGACCTTCTGTACTTAACTCTCAGCCCCAGACACAGGGAGTCCCAGCCCCTAGCCAGCTCCAGGCCTTTGTCTCCTGCTTCCCTGCCTGGCTCACCTGTACTGGCTCAGGGACTAAGTGCCCTGGGCTAAGTGGGACTTGACTAGATCTTATAACTATGTTGATGCCTGCAGTCAGGTGCCTTTGCATCCTTTCTCTGGCTGCTGTCAGTCAGACACCAGCTTTACTACCATGGGGCCTGCCTCAAGCAGCCCCAGAGACTCACCCCTTGGGTGCATTTTAACTAGTTGGAAACGCTTTCAATTGGATGGGTTATGCCCCAGAAACTCCAGCTTGGAGAAAACATGAGGAGTTTCTCTGTGCCTTTGTGATGTAGTTGGACAGGTAGGTCAATCTAGAATGTCATTAAGTTAAACCCAGTAACTTCCAACTGTCCTTGGAAAATCCTTGCAAGACTGGACATACAGCTCTAGAGGCAGTTCAGATTCCACCCAGTTCCTTTATCTCAAAAAGGATTATCATCTCCCCCCGCCCCAGGAACTACTATCTAGCCCATCACTAATTACTAAGACTGAAAAAAAAAAGAGGGGAAAGGTCATAAGCTTGCCCTTGCCGAGAAAAAAAAAACTAGCATCTTGAGTGTATTCTCCACAAATATTAGTAAAAAGGCTCAGAACAAAATTCAGATTCACAACTGGGGAGCTTTATATTATTGTACCAGATTCATGGAGTGATTTTTAAAACAATAGCTGTGGAACCACTGTGTCTGTGTGTGTCTATATGTGTGTGATATTTTTAGCCCTGGGTGATATGGCCAAAACTAAGAGCTCTGTTTAATTGGCTTAAAGTAAGCGCTTACATAAATTCTAAATGTAGTAGAAATTAATCCAATGTCTTTCAAGTTAATGTGATATGGATTAATCTTTGGTTAATGAAAGTTTAAGTTTGTTGGTTTGATTAAAATGTTGGGATATGTCCTCCAGAGTTAGCACTGTATATGATGCAAATATGCAGCCTGGGTTTACTAGATTAAAATAAATAAATAAATAAAAGCTTATGTTATCCCTGTTACAAATTTGTCAGCATGATAGCTTTGAATGACAGCAAGTTTTTTCTAATGTCTCAAAGATTTTGTGGGTAATCTAAAGATCATTATTGGGAACAAATGATTTAGATATAAATGAAATAAGAGTTTATAGATAAATTTTTAGCAATAATTATAGTTTATGGTATGTATATTTAAAATGATTTCCAAAATATTTTTGCTAACTGGAAACTTTGAAATTTTGCTAGGTTAATTTAAATGACAAAATTCGTTGAGTAACTACATCATTTCCAAATAAGATATTAGACATTAATTATTAAATGTAAGTTTGTCTACTTTTGGCTTCTTATTGCAAGGAGGCTAAAAGCGTTTGGGTCTATTGGAAAGTATGCCTCGTGTTTTATTGTAAAGTGGCATGTTTCTGGAAATTATGAAAAGTGTTTAGAATGTTCATATAAAAGACAGTTCATAATTGCTTAGTTTTTAGTTTTCACTAGGGTCTGTAAGGGTTAAAAGTTCTGATTAGCATGTAATTTAAGCTACTGGAAATTAATAAGGAAAATGTTTCTGTATTCAAGGAAAGTAAAATGTATGTTTTCAGTAAAGAGGGTATAAAGAATGGAAATATTTTGTTTGATGGGTTAAGAAAGATAAATTTGTCCTAAAGTACTAGAAAGGAAGAAAGAAAGCATGGGACAAATTCTGAATGTAAAAAGAAAGTTATAGAAGGTTTGTGAAAGAAATTCTGAAAAGAATTTTGTACCTGGTCAAGTTGGTTGCGATTGCAATGAATCTAATTAGGTAAATTGATTTTAATATGAAAAAGTAAACTGGTACAAAAATTAGAATTTGGCTTTCTCTCTCAAAAGGATAATTTTCTTGAACTATTGGCCTGCTCTAAGTCTTCTGAAAAGACAGAATCTGGTTTGTTAAAATAATTTCTTAGGTTCAGAAAAAGACAGAGGTCTCTCTATTAAGGTTTTTTGCTGTTGTCACTTTGGTTAACTATAGTGAAGCATTGTTTCAGTGACCCTTGTTTTACAATGACAAAATCAGCAACCTCTTGATCTTGTTTACTTTAAGTAAGTGTTTTAAAACCTTTTGATATTTTTGACAAGTTTCTCCCTCAAAAATATTCAGGTCCTGAATAAAGGCTCTCTTTTGACCTGGATGAAGGAAGAGGATTTCTCTGGGGATTTTCAGAGGGCCACTGGGACTTCACAGAGAAATTTGATCTCTTCCTATAAGGTGGAAGATTCTAAACTAATTAGGCTTATTTAGTCTGTTAACCTACATTGGAAGCATTGTCAGATAAAGTGATGATAATCTTTCTTAGGTGGTATTATGTGGGTAAATGTTATTGATATAAGTGTTTTGAAAATTATATAACATTCCTAAATTCTGATCTGTCCTCGCTATCAGCCATAATTCTAATTATTATTTTAAGGTGTTGTATATCACAGAAATAATAAGTTTCTCTGTCAATTGTCATTTTTGAGTCTTTTGTTGTTTACAGTCAGTTGTTTTACTCTGATGCTTTTTGCTTTTGCAAATATGTCTCATCTTCAGAGAGATTCATAAAAAGGACTCTGACGCTTACTCTGGAATACAGTTTTCTGATAAACTTTCAGATGGTAGAACTGAACTCTGGTTAAGAAATTACAGAAATCTAATGGAGAAACTGATGACCTCATAAAACTGCTAACAGAAGATTAAGATCAAGAACTGATTATACAGGACTGAATGAACTGAGGATGATTGTAATTTTTATGACTTTTATTTGAAATATTGCTGATTTTTGATGTTTTGTTTGCTCAGATTGAAGGAAATCTTTTTCTCTTGTTCTTGTGCTAACTATCACTTAGCAATTTGGTGAAATTATACCTTTGTGTGCAAACTGAAACATTTATCTTTTTCTCCCTACCTTATCCCTCCAGAATTTGGAAACTCTTTGTGAGTATGGTTATTTCATGGAAATATAGTGACAAATAAAAATGGCAAGCAGTAGGATATATTGGAGAATATGAGGAAGCCATTTGGTATAAACCTAATTCAGCCTGACCTTGTCTTTCCAAAAGGGCCTGACTGTGGCCGTTGAGCATGCATTGTATATCTACTTTAGATTTTCCCTATGGCAAGAACAAAGGCCCTTGAGGTAAAGGTGCAACTTCCCTGCCCCTCCCAACGTTGGTGTCTCCTTAAGGATTAAGCATCTTTCCTTAGGCTAGGAACTGATTCCTGCACTCACCTGTGACTGCCCAGCTCGAGACAATAGACTTGCCTCCTGCTACGCCCATCAAGATAGCAGACCCACTACCTGCTGTGTTCATCAAGTGCTGTGCCGACAGGGCAATCTTGTGACTATTGGGGGAGGGACTTTTCAATCACATGTGAAACACCCTGTTTGGGGGTATATAACCACTATGTGCACCCCACTTCTTCGGTGCCCTTTATTCCTTTGGGAAGAAAGGCCCCGGACCATGGTCCTCAGATTTCAGCTCAGAATAAACTCACCCAAATTTTCATTTACAGATTGGTTGTGGATTAGTTTCGTTGACAATAGTTATTTGCATAAGTTCAATAAGAATCTGTTCTCATTATAACATGACACATTGGTTGTATTACCAAGGCTTTGACTGGAATGTCATGTTTGAGAGAAACATACAGACTTGGATATGACAATACTGCCTTTGAGGAATAAGGTTGACTTTCTGGAAATAAGCCACTTGGAAATACGGGCCTGGTACCTTGTGTACAGAGATTCTGCCAATCTTACTTGGTAAGTAAGGAAGCTTGCTCATCTGGTAGGTGCAAGGAACCTTGGACTATTTTGGGGGACCTCGAGAAGAGAGGAATCCACCCAAATCTGTAGGTACTGCAGGCAAAATCCGACGGCAAGTCCTTGGCTTGGCTTTCCTGGTCTCGAGAGGTCTTTAAAGTTCAATCTGAGATTCCTCATAAAAAAATTCCAGCAAAGCAGATTTAAGCGCCTATATGATCAACTGCTATTCTTGCTGCATTTATGTAAATAATCGGGCCAAGTTTCTTGAAACTAAACTTATTTTGCAAACCAATTAGCCTTAATTTGGCTATCTTTGGTAAAAATGAGGGTGATTTTAGAGAGAAGAACTATATTTCAGTGAAAAACTATAAGACACATTTGTGGATGTTAGATCCTAGTTCTGTTAATTGTCTTTGATTTTTTTCCTACCTGTGAACTGGACTGGATCCTGAATTCTTCTGCTGAAATACCTGGTTACAAATCTCCAAACTAATGTTTTCAATTTTTTTTACCTCATTTTCATTTGGAATCATTGAGAATTGAACCTGTTCTTTTTCCTGAAGCCTTGCTAACTAAAGCTGGACAACTTGATAGAAACTTAACAGAGATTTCTGTCTGTTGCTGCGTATCCTGTAAGCCACTCAGAAAGATACCTGACTGCCCAATGACATCATCAGAGATGTTTCAAGCTGCTAAAGAGGCTTCACTCTGACATCTAGAAGTCTTCTTGACTGGCTGCCTCCTGGACTCAGGAACTAGTTTATAATTTGCTCCAACCATTAGCCTTGTTCTTCTTTTATTTCCATAGAAATACTTATCAAATACCTGATTTCTTGCTTCCAAAATATAGGCCTAACTTTGGGAGCCCACCTGCATCGCCGCCTTTTAAAATGTCTTTAGCTGGACTGATCTATTAACAGGACTAAGAAATGTGTTCAGTGAGATGAAACAATCTACCACTCAGATTCTGGATTGTGAAACTTTTAGTTTCAAAGGCGGGACTGTGGGTACCTGGAATTGGCCACCCCAAGATATGTCTCTTTGGAATCAGGATTATTTGAGGCTGATTGCTTTTGATAAAGTGGGACAGGGAAGGAGGCTCTGAGGAATGGAACTTGCCCTTTGTTAGCACACATTTACATTTGTAAGGTAAATCTCTATCTGTAAAAGGTGGCTCCCTCTCTGTACCAGGAAGAAGAAAAACGATGACCTTCTCTCTAAAGACTCTTAATCAATACCAAAGGCAAGGACTTAAATCTGCATTTTATTGTGCTTGTCTGGTAACTGACTTCCTCCTGTAACTGACTTCCCTCCCCCTCCCAACGTTGGCATTTCTTTAAGGATTAAGCATCTTTCCTTAGGCTAGGAACTGATTGCTGGGCTCACCTGTGACCGCCCAGCTCCAGACAATAGACTTGCCTCCTGCTACGCCCACCGAGATAGCAGACCATTACCTGCTGTGTCCATCAAGCACTGTTGCGACAGGGCAATCTTGTGACTATTGTGGGAGGGACATTTCAATCACATGTGAAACACCTGTTTGGGGGTATATAACCACTATGTGCACCCCACTTCTTCGGTGCCCTTTCTTCCTTCAGGAAGAAAGGCCCCAGGCCATGGTTCTTCATAAAGCTTGTTTAATTTTCTCTTGCTATTCTGTCTCATGTGAATTTGATTCATTCTCCGGCCAGACGAACCCACAACCCACATTTGGGAAGCGGAAATGTCTTCTTCCCCTACACCTCTCTGACCTCATTTGTCATACTTGCCTTGCATCCCTGACTATGGGTGTTACTCTCCCATGTGTCTCAGATACGTGCATCACTCTCCCACTGCCATCTGTAACTTTGTGTGTAATGCTTCACTTGTCATCTCTGACATCATGTGGTACACTCACCCTCGTGTCTGTGACTTCATGTGTAACAGTCCATGTGACATTCCTGAGTTTGAGTGTGAGAATCTCCCATGATGCCTTGGACTTTTTGTGTAACACTCACCATGGAGTCTCTGTCATCTTGTTTCACAATCTGCCTGGTGTCTCTAACTTTGTGTGTCCCACTCCCTCTGGTTCTCTGACATTGTGTGTAGCACACCTTGTAGTGCTTCTGACTTCTTGTGTAACACTTCCCCTTGTTTCTATGGCTTCATGTGTCACTCTCCCCATGGCATATCTGACATTGTCACACACAGCCTGGTGTCTTTGACTTCCTGTGTAACACTACTCTTGGCATTTCTGACTTTGTGTGTCAGACTCCCTCTGTCATCTCGCACTTCGTGTGTAGCAATCCCCATGTCATCTCTGACTCCATGGGTCACATTATACCTAGAGTCTCTCATTTGGTGTGTAACACTCCCTCTAGGCTCTCTGACTTCGTATGTCACAGTTCCCCTGGCAGCTCAGACTTGCTGTGGTACACGCCATCTTTTATCTCTGACTTCACGTGTGATACTTCATGCAGCCTATCTGCCTTTGAGTGTAACACTCCTCTGTGGTGTCTCAGACTTCTTTTATGACACTCACATTGGCATCTCTGAATTCTTGTGTCAGACTCCCACTGGCTTCTCTGACTCTGAGTGTAACACTCACCATGGCACTTCTGACTTCATATGTCACACTGCCCATGGCATCTCTGGATTCACCTGTCAGACACACCCTTGTATCTCTGGCTACCTGTGTAATACTACCCCTGGTATTTGTGAATTAGTGTGTCACACTCCCCCTTGTGTCTCAGACTGTGTTTATAATAATCCCCCTTATGTGTCTGAGCTCGTGTGTAACACTAGCCCTGGCATATCTGACTTCGTCTGTATCACTACATGTGGTCTCTCTTATTTCATGTTTAACACTCCATGTGGCATCTGCACCTTCATGTGTAACTCCTCTTGGTGCTTATGAATTCGTGTGTAACCCTCCACTTGTCATCTCTGACTTCATGTGTCACACTCCACCTGGTGCACCTGACATCACGTATCAGAATCCCCATGGTGTCTCTGACTTCTTGTGTCACACTTCATCTGGTGTCTCTGAGCTCTTGCATCACATTCCCTCTGCCATCTATAAATTCGTGTGTTACCCTCCAACTGATGTCTCAGACTTCATGTATAGGATTCCCCCTCTTGTCTCTAACTTTGTTCATAACACTCCTCATGGGTGTCTCAGACTTCGTGTGTCAACCACTTCCTGGTGTCTCTGAATCC
The DNA here is from genome assembly GCF_041296235.1 of Equus asinus. Taxonomy (NCBI): domain Eukaryota; kingdom Metazoa; phylum Chordata; class Mammalia; order Perissodactyla; family Equidae; genus Equus; species Equus asinus. The sequence continues at coordinate 70,343,157 of NC_091790.1, read as the reverse complement.
CCGTGTAACACAACCCCTGGTGTTTCTGACATCGTGTGTCACACACCGTCTGGCATCTCAGACTTTGTGTGTAACCATCCACATTGTTCTCTGAGTATGTGTGTAACACTCACCTTAGCATCTCTGAAGTCGTGTCTAAAACTCCACCTGCTGGCTCTGACTATATATGTCATACTCCCACTGGCATCTCTGACTTTGGGTGTCACACTCCACATGGCATCTGTGACATCGTGTGTTACACTCAAACTGGTGTATCTGACTTCATGTGTAATACTCTCGGTAATGTCACAGAACCCTGTGTCACATTCTGCCTGGCATCCCTGGCTTCGTCTATCACACTCTATTTGTCATGTATGACATCGTGTGTAACTCACTCTGTGGCATCTGTGACTTCGTGTTTCACACTCCCATTTGTGTCTCTGAGTATGTGTGTCACACTCTCCATGCCGTCTATAACTTCATGTGTAACATTCCCAACGCCATCTCTGACTTCCTGTATATAACTCCCACTGGCATCTCGGACTTCATGTTTCACGCTGCTCTTGTAATCTCTGACTTGCTGCATGACACTCCCCCTGGTATCTTTGTTAGTGCACATAAACAGCCCCATGGCCTCTCTAAATTATTGTGTTCCACTCCCTGTGTCATCTCTGAACTCATGTGTCACTAATCCCCTGGTGTCTTCACTTCTCGTGTACATTCATCCTCACGTCTCTGACTGTTGTCACAATTCCCTCGTCTTCTCTGATTTTGTGCACCATTCTCTACCTGGAGTCTCTGACTCTGTGTGTAACACTCTCCCTGGCATCTCTGACTTCTTGCATAACACTCCCACTGGTGTCTGTGATATCTTGTGTAAAGCTCCACGTGGCATCTCTGACTTCATGTGCAGCACTCCGTGTGGTGTTTCTGCCTTCAAGTATAGCACTTCCCTGTGGCGTCTCGGTCTTCTTGTGTAACACTCACCTTGGATGCTCTGATTTCCTGTATCAAACTCCCCATGGCGTCTCTGACCTAGAGTATATCAGTCACCTTTGCATCTATTACTTTGGGTGTCACACCCCTGCTTGCCTCACAGATTTTGTGTCGTACCCCCCCTTGTGTTCTGAATTCATGTGTAACACTCTATCTGGCATCTCTGACTTCATGAGTAACAGTTTCCTTGGGGTCTCTGACTTCTTCTGACCCACCCCTCCTGTCATCCCTGACTTCGTGTGTCACAAACCCCTGTCATTTTTTACTTCCTGTCACTATCCCCCTGGTTTCTTTGATGTTTTTTGTAACACTCCCCCTGGAAACTCTTTCTTCATGTGTATCTCTCCACCTTGGTGTCTCTGAGTCACACTCCCTCTGTCATCTGTGGCTTCATGTACCACATGGCAACTTGGGTCTCTCTTCATGTGTCAAACTCCCCTTGACATCTCTGACTTTGTGTGTCACACTCCACTGGAGTCTCAGACTTCATGTCTCACTCTCCCACTTGTGTCTTGGAAATTGTGTGTAACATTCCCCTTCTCATCTATGACTTCATGTGTAACACTGCACATCACATCTCTGACTTCATGTGTCACATCCCCCTAGCCTCTTTCACTTTGTGTGTCACAATCCCTGGGACATCTGAGGCTTCATGTGTCACACTCCCCCTTCATCTCTGAATTGGCGTATAGCACTTCCCCTTTTGTCTTTGACTTCATATGTAACATGCCCCATTCACAACCCTGACTTTGGGAGTAACATGCCCCCTGGCATCTCTGACTTCGTGTGTCATACACCCCCTGGCATTTCTCACTTCATGTGTAAGACTCGACTTGGTGTCTCTGACTTCATTTGTAAAGCTACCTGTGGCGTCTCTGACTTCGTCCTTAAAATTCCATGTAGCATCTTTTACTTCTTAACACCCTCTGTGGCATTTCTGACTTCATTTGTCACGATACGCTCGGTTTCTCTGAAGTCATCTGAAACACTGCCTGTGGTGTCTCTGATTTCATGTTTCACACTCATCATGAGGTCTGTGAATTCATGTGTAACCCTCCCGAAGGCATCTCTGACTTCATGCATAGCACTGCCACTGGTGTCTCTGACTTCGTGTGTAACACTATACATGGCATCTCTGACATCATGCATCAAATAACCCACGGCGTCTCTGACATCATGTGTCACACTACCTATGGCATCTTTGACTTCTTGCGTCACACACCAGGGTGGGTCACTGACTTGATGTGTAACAATCACTGAGTCATCTCTGACTTCATGAATAACACTCCCTGTGATGTTCAGACTTCATGTGTAACACTCCATATGCCGTCTCTGACTTAGTGTGTAGCACTCCTGCAGTTGTCCATGACTGTGTTCACACTTCATGTGACTTCTCTCACTTCATGTGTAATACTCCCACTGGTGTTTCTGACTTGTGTAACACTCTATGTTGTGTCTCTCACTTCCTGTGTAACACTCAACCTGGTATCTTTGACTTTGTGTGTAATACTTCATGGGTTCACTGATTTTCTGTGTCACACACTACCTGTTGTCCCTGACTTCCTTTGTAACACCACCCCTGGTGTTTGTTTCTAACTTCCTGTCTCAGACCCCCTAACTTCTCAGATTTATTGTAACAATTCCTCGTTGCCTCTGAGTTCTTATGTAACACTCCCCTTTGCGTGTCTGATGTCATGGGTAAAATTCCACCTGGCATCTCTGGCTTTGTGTGCCACACTCCCTATGGTGTCTCTGACTTGGTCTGTCACACTCCTCCTGGTATCTGTGACTTCATGTGTCACACTTCCCCTTGTTTCTCTGACTACATGTGTCACAATGTCCCTGCCCTCTTTACCATCATATGTAACACTCCCAATTGCGTCTTTGACTTGTGTCACACTTTGTGTGGCATCTCTGACTTCGTGCGTAACACTCCACCTGGTGTCTCTTACATCATGTGTAATTCTCCACATGGCATCTTTGACTTCATGCTTAACACACCTCCTGACATGTATGTCATCCTGTGTAACACTTCTCTTTTCTTCTCTGACATCCTGTGCGACACTCCATCTATCTTCTCTGACTTCGTGTGTACAATTCTGTGGCATCTCTGACTTCCTCTTTCACATACTCCGTAATGTCTCTAACTTCCTGTGCCACACTGCCCCTGGCATTTCTGAATTCGTGTGTCACACTCCCCTGTTTTCTCAGACTTCATGTATAATAGTCCCCCTGTTGTTTGTGAGTGTGTGTTACACTCCCGCTGGCATCTCTGACTTTGTTTATAACAGTCCACCTGGCATCTCTGTCTACGTGGATCGCAATCCCTCTGGCATCTATGAATTTGTGTGTTACATTCCCCCTTGAGTCTGTGACATCTTGTATCACAATTCCCCAGGTATTTTTGACTTTGTGTATAACAATCCACATGCCATCTCTGAGGTCATGAGTCACACTCTGCCTGGCATCCCTGACTTTGTGTATCACACTCTCCCTGGTGCCTCTGACTTTGTATGTAACACAACGTGTGGTGCCTCTGACTCCATGTGTCACACTCCCTCTGGTGTCTCTGAGTATCTGTGTCACATTCCCCCTGTCATCTATAACATCGTGTGTAAGAATGCCACTGACTTCTCAGAGTTTCTGTATAATGCTCCACTTGGCACCTCCAACTTTGTGTTTAACACTCTCCCTGTTTCCTTTGGCTTTTTGCATAACACCACCCATTGGCATCTTTGACTTTGTGCATCACATGCTCCCTGTTGTCTCATACTTCATGTGTCACACTCCCCTATGTCATCTCTGACTGCCTGTGTATCTTTTCCTGATGCATCTCTGAGTCTGAGTCCCACTCTACATGTCATCTTTGATTTCATGTGTCACATTCCCTGTGGAATCTCTGACATCCTGTGTAACACTTGCGCTGGTGTCTCTGATTCGTGTGTAACACTCCCCTTGTAGTCAGTGACTTTTCTGAAATACTCCAGCTGTTGTCTCTGACTCTGTGCCTCACGCTCACCATGGCATCACTGACTCCATGTATCACACCCCAAATTTCAAATCTGACTTTGGGTCTCACACACCCGATGCTGTCTGTCATTGTGTGATACACTACCCCTGTCATCTCTGACATCATGTGTAAAACTCCCCCTGGACTCTTTGATTTCATATGTCACATTCCCCATGTTGTATCTGACTTCATGTGTCACTCTCCTGCCTGTTTCTCTGACTTCATGTGTAACATTCCCAACCTGTCTCATGCTTTAAGTTTCACACTCTACCTATTGTCTCTGACTTCGTGTGTCACATTCTGTGGAGTCTCTCTGAGTTCCTGCATAACACTCCCCATGGCGTCTCTGACTTTGTGTGTAACATTCCTGATGTCATCTCTGATATTGTGTGTTAAACACTCCCTGGCGTCTTTTACTTGGGGCACCAAACTCCTCTTGGCACCTCTGACTTCATGTGTCACACTCCCCCTGGCGTCTCTCACTTCGTGTGTTATACTCTCACTGGCATCTCAGAATTCATGTGTAACACTCCATGTTGTGTCTCTGCCTTCATATGTCAATGCTGCCTAGCATCTCGGACTGCGTGTGTAACACTCACCATGGCATCTCTGAGTTCCTTTGTAAGACTCCCTCTGGTGTCTATGACTTCTTGTGTAACACACCTGGAATCTTTGACTGGGTGTTTAACACTCCCCCAGGCATCTCTGAATTCCTGTATAACAAACCTCGTGACGTTTCTCCCTTCATGTGTAGTACACCTCCCTCGGGCCTCTGACTTTGAGTGAAACATGCTCCATGGTGTCTCTGACTTCGTGTGTAACACCTACCCTGATGTCACTTAATCATGTGCAACACTCCCCATGTAGTCTGGGATTTCATCCATAACACTGCCCTTGTCAGCTCTGACATTATTCGTAACACTCTCCCTGGTGTTTCTGACTTTATGTTTCACAATCCCTCTGGTGTCTCTGACTTCGTGTGTTATAACCCTTCTGACATCTGACGTCATATCTCACACTCAGACTGGCATCTGTGACTTCGTGTGTCAGACTCCCCCTGGCATGATGAATTTGTGTATAAAAATCTCCATGCCCTCTCTGACTTCGTGTATCACACTCCTCCAGGTGTCACTGACTCTGTGTGTCACAGTCCCCCTTTTGTCTCTGCCTTCATGTGTTACACTCCCTCATGGTGTCTCTGACATTGTGTCTCACACTCCATGTGGCTTCTCTCACTTCATGTGTCACACTCTGCCAAGCATCTTGAACTTTGTGTCTAACACTCCATGTGGTGTCTCTGACTTGTTGTGTAAAACTACCACTGGTGTCTGTAACATCGTGTGTAACACTCCATGTGGCATCTCCGACTTCAAGTTACACTCCACACGGCATAACTGCCTTTGAGTCTAACACTCCCCCATGATATCTCGGACTTTTTGAGAAACACTCACCCTGGCAGCTCTGATTTCAAGTGTCACATTCCTCCTGCCATCTCTGCCTTCTTGTTTCACTCATCTTGTCATATCAGACTTCATGTGTATCACTCCTCCTGGTGTCTCTGAATTTTTGTGTAACTCTCCATGTGCATTTGTTCCTTCATGTATAACATTCCCCTATAGTGTCTCTGACTTCATTTTTAACCATTTTTGTGGCTTGTCTGACGTCATGTATCATTCTTGGCCCGGTGTCACAGACTTCATGTGTAAAACTCCTTGTAGTGTCTTTGACTTCATGTGCAACTGTGGCATCTCTGACTTTGTGCAGCACACACCCCCTGTTGTCTATAACTTCCTGTGTTACACTACCACTCATGTCTCTGACTTCATTTGTAACACTATCCCAGGCGTCTCAACTTTGTGTGTAACATTCCTGCTGGCATGTCTGATTTGGTGTGTCACTCTTGACCTTTGGTCTCTGACTTAGTGTATCATATTCTCTGTGGCTTCTCTGACTGTCTGACTGTCTGAGTTACACTCCCTCTTGTCTTTGAGTTCGTGTCTAACACTCCCTTGTGGCATCTCTGACTTCGTGTGTTACAATTCCCTTGTTGTCTCTGACATCTTGTGGAACATTCCCAGTGGTGACTCTGACATCGTGTGTCACACTCCCTGCAGCATCTGTGATTCATGCATCACACTCTGCCTGTTGTCCCGGACTTCGTTTACCACACTCGACATGGCATCTCTGACTTCGTGTGTAACACAGCCTGTGGCATCTCTGACTTTGTGTGTCATACTCTGTCTTGTGTTTCTGTGTTCATGCACCACATTCAGCCTGCCATCTATAACTTCATTTGTAACACTTACATTGGCATCTCTTCCATCATGTATAACACTCCCTTTGGCTTCCCTGACTTCATGGGTATCATTCCCAGTGGTGTCTCTAACTTCAAGTGTCACACACGACCTGTTTCTGACTTCATGTTTCACACTACTCTTGGCATCTCTGATTTCCTATGTAACAATCCCCCTGGTTTCTTTGACTTTGTGTGTAACACTCCCTCATGGCATCTCTGACTTCGTGTGTCAAAAATACCCCATTTCTGCTCTGAATTTGTGTATAACACTCAACCGGTCATCACTGACTTTGTGTGTAACACTCCCCCGGCCTCTTTGACATCCTGTGTCACAGTGCCCCTGGAGTCTCAGACTTTGCGTGTAACACTCCATCTGGTGTCTCTGACTTCATGTGTTACACTCCACTGTGGCATCTCTGACTTCATGCATAACACTCCAGGTGGCATCTTTGAATTCATGTGTCACAGTCCCCCTGGCGTCTCTGGCTTCGTGTGCCACAATCAGTCTGGTGTCCATGACTTCATGTATCACACTCCACCTGTTGTCTCAGATTTTGTGTGTCACACATCCAGTGGTGTCTCTATCATAGTGTGTAACATTCCCTGTTGTGTCTATGACTTCAAATATCACACAGGATCTGTGGTGTCTGACTTAGTGTGTCACTCTCTCTGTGGAGTCTGACTTCATCTGTCACACACACCCTGTATTCTCTGATGTCGTGTGTAACAACTCACATGCCCCATCTGACATCGTGTGTAACACTCATACTGGCATCTCTGACTCCATGTGCAACACTCCTACTGGTGTCTCTGAAATCGTGTGTAGCACTCCACTTGGTTTTTATGTCTTCATTTACTGCTTCCTCTTCCATCTCTGATTTCATGTGTAACTCTCAGCCTGGCACCTCTGATTTTGTGTGTAACTCTCCTACATTGCGTCTCTGAATTCATGTATCACATTTCCAATGTCCTCTCTGACTTCGAGCATAAAAGTCTCCCTGTCATCTCTGACATCGTCTGTGACACTCCACCTTGCCTCTCTTCGTTCATAGCACACCCCTGGCGTCTCTTACTTCGTGTGTCACACTCCCCCTGGCATCTCTGAGTATGTGCATCACATCTGCTTTCTATATTTCGTGTATAATACTCCCACAAGCGTCTCTCACTTGGTGTGTCACAGCCCTGTGGCACCTCTGACTTTATGCATAACGCTCCTACAGGCATCACTGACTTTGTGTGTTACACTCCCCCTGGAATGTCTGAATTTGTGTGTCACAGTCTCCCTGGTTTCTCAGATGGCATGCATAACACTCCCCATGTCCTCTCCTGCATTGTATGTAATACTACCCCTGCTGTCTCTGACTTCAGTTGGAACACTTAATGTGACATCTTTGGCTTCATGAGTAACCCTCTACTGTGGTATCTCTGAATTTGTGTGCCACACTCCCCTTGTCATCTCTGACTTAGTGCATAATGCTCCCTCTGTAGTCTCTGAATTCTTGTTTCACACAATTTCTGGCTTCTCTTAGGTTGTGTTTCACAATCCATATGGTGTCAAGGACTTTGAGTTTAACACTCCTGGTAGCATCTCTGACATCCTGTGTAACACCCACCCTGGTATCTCTGACTCTGTGTGTAAGACACTACGTGGCTTCAGTGGTTTTGTGTGTAACACTCCCCCTGCCATCTCTGAATTCATGTGTAACACTCTCCCTTGGTGTCTCAGACATATTGTGTCACACTCCACATGGTTTCTCTGGCTTCGTGTGTCACACTCTGCCTGGCATCTCGTACTTTGTGTTTAACACTCCACTTCACATCTCTGACTTCATGTGTAACACTCCTCCTGGTGTCTGTGACATTGTGTAACACTCCATGTGGTGTCTCTTACTCTGTGTGGTACACTCTCTCTGGTATCTCAGCCTTCATTTGTAACACTCTGTTTGGTGTTTCTGCCTTTGAGTCCAACACTCCCCCGTGGCATCTTGAATTTCATGTTTAACACTCACAGTGGTGGCTCTGATATCATGTGTTACACTCCCCCTGGCATATCTGACATTGAGTGTACCACTCACCATTGCATCTCTTAATTTGTGTGTCCCACTCTCACTGGTGTCATGGATTTCGTGTGTCACTCTCCCCTTGTGTTCTGAATTCACGTGTAACAGTCTACATGTCATCTCTGGTGTCCTGAGTAACATTTCCCATCATGTCTCTGACTTCTTGGGTCCCAAGCCACCTGTCCTCTCTGACTTCGTGTATCAGAAACACCCTGTCATGTCTGACTTTTTGTGTCACTCTACCACTGGTTTCTCTGACTTTGTAACAATCCTACTGGCATCTCTGACTTTGTGTGTACCTCTCCCGCTTGACATCTTTGAATTCGTGTGTACATTCACCTTGTCATCTCTGACTTCATGTGAAACACTCCAACTGTCATCTCTGACTTATTGTCACCCTTCTCATGGTATCTCTCAGTTCGTGTTTCACACTTCCCCTGTTGTCTCTGACCTCATGCATCACAACCCCCGTGGGGTCTGTGACTTTGTGTTTAATACTCCTACTGTCATCTGTGACTTTGTGTGTAACACTCCCCCTAGTGTAATTGTTTTCTTGCATAGCATACCCCTGTGGCATCTCTAACTTTGTGTGTCACAGTCCTCCAGTTGTATCTGAATTCCTGTGTCACTAAGCCACTCTTGGCTTTGGCTTCATGTGTAAGACACCCCCTCACATCTCAGACTTTGTGTGTCACAATCATCCTATCTTCTCTGATTTCATGTCATAATCTATCTGGTGTCTCTGACTGTGTGTAACACTCTCCCTAGCGTCTCTGACTTCGTGTGTAACACTCCGTCCATCGTCTCTGACTCCATGTAAAACACTTTCCCGTGGTGTCCCTGAGTTCATTTTTCAACCTCCCTATGTCACCTCTCACATTGTGTGTAACACCCCACCTGTCGTCTCTGCCTTTTTGTGTGATTCTTCCCCTGACATCTCTGACTATGTGTGTCACATTCCCAATGTCATTTATGACTTTGTGGGTAACATTGCATGAGGTGTTCTGACTTTGTTGTAACACACCACTGTGGTGTCCATGAATTCATGAGTAATTCTACCCTGGGTGTCTCCAAATTAGTGCATAACACTTCCCCTGGTGTCATAGAAATCGTATGTAACACTCCCCATGGCATCACTTATTTTGTGTTTCACAGTCCCTGTGGCATTTCTGAATTTGTATGTAACGTTCCACATGACCTCTCTGACTTCCTGGGTAACACTCAACCTGGTGTCTCTGACTGTGTGTAGCAACCCCTAGTGTCTCTGACTTCATGTGTAACACTTCACATCCTGTCTCTAACCTCGTGGGTCACACTGCCCATGGCATCTCTGCCTTAGTGTTTCACAGTCACCCTGGTGTCTCTGACTTCATGCATGACACTCCCCCGGTCTTTCTGACTTCATGTGTAACACTCTCCCTGACGTGTTTCCCTTCATACATAATAATCCCCTGTGGCGTCTCACACTCCCCAAGGTGGCAATGAAATAGTGTGTCACACTCCACTGTGGTATCACACACCACCTCTCCTGTCTGACTTAGTTTGTCACTCTAACCCTGGTTTCTTTGACTTCATTGAAACTCCCTATGGTGTCTCTGACTTCGTTTGTCACACTCCATGGGGTGTCTTGGACTTTATTTTGTACACACCCCCTCGTGTCTCTGACTTCATGTGTAACACTCAACATGGTCTTTCTGCCTTTGAGTGTAACACTCCCATGTGGACTTCTTGTGTAACAGCCCCACTTGCCTCTCTGTCTTCATGTGTCACACTCCCTCTGGCATTTCAGACTTTGTGTGTAACACTGCATGTTGTGTCTCTGCCTGTGTCACACACTGCCTGGCATCTCAGACTGCATGTGTAACATTCACTCTGACTTCACGTGCAACACTACCATTGGCCTCTGTGACTTTGTGTGTCACACTCACACTGGTGTCTCTGACTGGATGTAACACTCACTGTGGCATCTCTGATTTTGTGTGTCACAATCTGCCTGGTGTGTCTAACTTTGTTGTCAGAATCCCATTGTCATTTCTGACTTTGTGTGTAATACTCCATGTGTCGCCCAGACTTCAAGAGTTGAACTTCCCCTGGCCTCTGGTTCCTTTGACTTTGTAACAGTCCTCCTGGCAACTCTGACTTCACATATAACTCTCTCCCTTGGCATCACTGAGTTTGTCATAATTCCCCTGTTGCCTCCTACTTCATCTGTTACACAACTTGGGTCTCTGAGTTCATGTGTCAAACTCCCCCTGGCGTCTCTGACTTCATGTGTCACAATCCGCCTGGTGCTCAGTTTTGTGTGTCACAGTCCCTCTGTCATGTCTGACATTGTCTGTAACACTCTGTGTCTGTGGCACCTCTAAGTTCGTATGTCATACTTCCCCTGCTCTCACTCATTTCATGAGTCACACTCACCTTGGTGTCTCTGACTCCGTGTGTAACACACTTCCTGGTGTCTCTTGACTTCCTGGGTCACACTCCCCTTGTTTTTCTGACTTTGTGTCACAATCTCCCTTACATCACAGATTTCGGTTGTATCATCACCATGGTTTCTCAGTCTTCATGTCACACTCCATCTAGTGTCCCTGACTTCAAGTCTCAAACTCCCCCTAGCATGTTTGCTTTGTGTGTAACATGCTCTGTGGCATTTCTGACTCCGTTTGTCACACTCACCCTTGTTTCTTTGAGTAGGTGCATCATACTTCCCCTTCCATCTATAACTTCCTGTTGCACACTCACAATGGCATCTTGGACTTTGTGTATAACATTCCCCCTGGCATCTATGACTTTGTGTTTCACAATTCCCCTGGTGTCTCTGACTTCGTGTGCCACAGTCCCCATGGCATCTCTGACTTCATCTCTCACACACACTGGTGTCTCTGACTTCTTGTGTAAGGCTACCTCTGGTGTCTCTGACTTCATGTGTCACACTCCCCCAGGAATATCAAACTTCTTGTGTAACAAACCAGCTGTCTTCTCTGAGTTTGGGTAACACTCCCTTGGCATCTATGACTTCATCCAGTAACACTTTATCTGGCATTTCTGACTTCGTGTGTCACAATCCGTCTTGGATCACTGACTTTGTGTGTCAATCCCTCTGGTGTCTCTGTCTTTGTGTGTCACACTTCCTCTGGCATGTGTAACTTCATGTGTCACACTCCATCTTTCATCATGACTTCATGAATAATAATCGCCATGCCATCTCTTACTTGGTGTGTCACAGTACTCCAGGGGTCCCTCATTTTGTGTATCACACTCCTTGTGTCTCTGACTTAGTGTGTTACATACCTTGTGGCCTTTCTGACTTCATGTCACACTCCCTATTGTGTCTCTGAGTTCTTGTGCCACACTCCCTGTGCCATGAATAACTTCATGTGTAACACTCCCCTTGGCATCTCTGGCTCTGTGTGTAACACTCCACATGGCATCTCTGACTTCATGTGTAACAACCCTCCTGGTGTCTCTGGCTCCATTTGTAACACTTCCCATAGTGTCTCTGCCTTCCTTATGTAACACTTCACTTGGGGTGTCTGATTTCATTTAACACACACTCTGCTGTCTCTGACTTCATGTGTAATTCCCAAATTTGCATCTCTGACTTCATGTGTAACTCTCCTACGTGGTGTCTCTGAATTCGTGTATCACATTCCCCCTGTCATCTGTCACTTCATGTGTCAAAGAACACCTGGCATCTCTGAAATCGTCTATAACACTCCCACTGGCATCTCTGACTTTGTGTGTCACAATCCCCCTGGCATCTCAGACTTCCTCTGTAACAGTCACAACAAAGATGTCTTTGACTTTGGGTGTAACAATTCCCATTGGTGTCTCTGAATTTGTGTGTAACACTATCCTGGTGTCTGTGACTTCATGTTAGCATTCTTCATTGTATCTCTGACTTCATGTGTCATGCTCCCCTGGCATCTCCAATTACGTGTATCACACTTCCCTGGCATCTGAGAATTCCTGTGTAACACTTCACTTGCCGTCTTTGACTTCACATGTCACACTACCCCTGGCATCTCGAAATTCGTGTGGTACACGCCCCATGCTGTGTCTGACTTCATGTTTAATACTCCATATGGCCCTTATGCCTTCGTGTGTAACACCCCCCCATCGTGTCATGGACTGCTTGTATAACACTATCACTGGCGTCTCTGATTTCTTGAGTCACACTCCCCCTGCTGTTTATCACTTCGTGTGTCACTCTCCTTCTGGCACCTATGACTTCATTGGTATCTATGAGGTCGTGTGTTACAATCCCCCTTGAAAATCTAACTGCATCTGTAACACTCCACCTGGAATCTCTGACTTTGTGTGTCAGAATCCGTCTGGCATCTCTGACTTATTGTATCACACTCCCCATGTTGTCTCTGATTTCACATGTAAGGCTCTGCCTGGTGAGTCTGTCTTCTTGTGTCATACTCCTCCTGGTTTCTGTGGTTTCATGTTTCACACATCCCATGTCATCTCTGACCATGCATATCACTCCCACTGTCATCTCTGACTACATGTGTAACACTCCACATGGCATTTCTCCCTTCAAATGAAACATTCTCCAGTGTTGGCTCAGACTTCGTGTGTAGCTTTCCATGTATCATTTCTGTTCTTGTGTCACACTCCCCCTGGTGTCTCAGACATTGTACTCTCCCTAGAATCTCTGACTTCATGTGTAACAATCTCCCTGGCATCTCTGACTTTGTGTATCACACTCCTGCTAGCGTCTGTGACTTTATCTTTCACACTCCCTCTGTTATCTCTGACTTAGTGTGAAACGCTACCCCTGCTTTTGTTATTTTTGTGAATAAAACACCCCCGTGGCATATCTAAATTTGTGTCACACTCCCCATGTCATCTCTGAATTTGTGTGTCACTAAGCCCCTGGTGTCTGTGACTTCATGTATAACACTCCACTTCATGTCTCTGACTTCATGCGTTACAATACCTTTGTCTTCTCTGACTTCGTTTATCACACTCTATCTGGTGTCATTAACTCTGTGTGTAACACTCCACCTGCTGTCTCAAACGTCATGTCTAGCACTCTATGTGGCATCTCTGACGTTGTGTGTAACATTCCCATTGTCTGTGACAATGTGTGTAACACTCCATGTGGTGTCTCTTACTTTGTGTTGTATAATCCCCCTTTGTATCTCTGAATTCATGTATAACACTCCATGTTGTGTTTCTACCTTTGAGGCTAACACTACCTCATGGTGTCTTGGACTTCTTGTGTAATACTCACCATGGCAGCACTGATTTTGTATGTCAGCCTCCCACTGGCATCTCTGATTTTGCGTGTAACACACAATGTCATCTTTTATTTTGTGTGTTACACTCCCACTGTCACCACACATTTCGTGTGGCACAGTCCCCCTTGTGTTCTGAATTCGTATGTAACAGTATATGTGGTGTCTCTCACTGTGTGAGTAACACTTCCCCTGGTGTCTCTGACTTCGTGTGTCTCACGCCACCTGTCAACTCTCACTTCATGTGTCACAAACCTCTGGTCCTCTCAGATTAGATGTGTGACTCTCCCTCTTGGCATCTGTGAATTTGTGTGTCACTCTCTCCCTGAGTCTCTGACTCTGTGTATACCACTCTCTCTGGTGTCTCTGATTTCATGGTCACACTCCTCATGGTGTCTCTGAATTCTTGTAACGCTCCACCTGGCAGTTCTTTGTGCATGTCTAACAGTTCCCCATGGCATCTCTGGCTTCATGTGTCACCCTCCACTTGGCATCATGAACTTTGTGTGTAACACTCCACGTGCCATCTTTAACTTCATGTGTGCAACTCACCTTGATGTCTCTGACTTTGTGTCACAATTCGTTTGGCCTCTCTAACTTCTTGTTTACCACAACCCCAGCATCTCTTTGTGTGTAACACTACCCATTGCACCCGTGACTTCTTGTGTCACTCTTCCCCTGGCATCTCTGACTTTGTGTCACACTCCCTGTGGCATCTGTCACCTGGTGTGTCTCACACTCCCTCATGTCTCTGACTTCTTGTGTAACTCTATGCCTGATGTTTCTGACTTCTTTTCTCACACTCCCACTGGCTTCTTAGATTTCTTACGTGACAGTCCTGTTGGTATCTCTGTCTTCATGTGTCACACTGCCTTCATGTATCACACTCTCCCTGTCATGACTGACTTTATGGGTCACACAGCCAGTGGTGTCTCTGACTTTGTGTGTCACACAACACCTGGCATCTTTGAAATTGTGTATCACAATCCCTGTGTTGATGAGGACTTTGTGTGTAACACTCACCATGGTGTCGCTGACTTAGTGTGTAACACTCCACGTGGCATCTCTGACATCATGTGTCACATACCCCATATCGTTTCTGACTTCATGTGTCCATCTAACCCTAGTGCATTTGAATTCCCGTATAACACTCAACCTGCTGTCTTTAACTTCACGCATATCATTCCTCCTGTTGTTTTTAACTTTGTTTGTAACAAACCCCCGACATTTCTGACTTCGTGTTTAACCCTCCAACTGTAGTCTGTGACATCGTGTGTCACGATCCCCCTGGTATCTCTCACTTCATGAATCACGCTCCCTCTGCTGTCTATAATATCATTTGCTACACTTCTACTAGAATCTCTGACTTCTTGTATAACACTACCCCAGGGATCTCTGACATCTTCTGTAGCTGTCCTGGTGGCTCTCTGACTTTCTGTGTCACCCTTGGCCTTTCATCTGTGACTTCGTGTATCACACTCACCATGGCCACTCTGACTGCCTGAGTAATACTCCCCCTTGTCTCTTTGACATCATGTCTAACACTCCCTGTGTCATCTCTGACATCGTGTAACAGTTTCCCTGTTGTCTCTGACTTCATGTGAAACATTTACAGTGGCGTCTCTCATTTGTTTGTCACAAACCCCATGGTGTGAAAGACTTCACTCTCAAAAATCCCCTGTGGCATCTATGACTTTGTGTGTCATAGTTCTGTGTCATTTCAGGATTCATGTGCCACTCTCCCTCGGGTGCCTTTGACTTGGTGCATGTCACTCTCCCTTGACATCTCTGACTTCGTGTGTCACACACTGCTGGTCTCTGAATTCGTCTTTGAGTTCTTGTGTAACACTCCCCCTGGTGTCTTTAACTTCATGCATAACACTCACCCTGTTGTTGTTACTGAACCTGAAGTGAGTTCGCTCACCCGTTGCACAGCAAGCCAATTTCTGACACAGGGGATGGTGGAAGAAAGTAGGAATTTTATTTTTGCACAGTGTTGAGAAAGGAGAGAGGGCAGATAATGCTGAAATCCCAAGCTCCCCGAAGAGCTAAAAGGAAGGATTTTTATTTGGGGTTTTAGGTACTGGAGGGGGAGCATATGACCTTGCTGGTCTGAGCTTTCCCACCAGCCTGTATCTCTTTGCAGGAGGAGATAGTCCAGGTGCTTGTCCTTGATGGTGTTTGTCTCCATGGAGGGTTCTGGAGCCAGGAAGCCAAAGAATAAGCAGGGAATGAGTATTTTAGTTTTAACCCCATATATGCTGGGTTTAATGTGGGGAAACTGATATCAGGGTCAGTATCATCGTGTCTGACATCATGTGTAAGACTCCCACTGGCATTTATGACTTCATGTGTTACATTCCCTCTGGTGTGTCAGACTTTGTGTGTAACAATACACGTGCTGTCTCTGACTTTGTGTGTAGCACTCCTCATGGCATCTCTGAGTCCTTGTGTCACACTCAGCATGACCTCTCGGACTTTGCGGTTCACACTCCCCCTCTCATCTCTGAGTTTGTCTGTAACACTCCCCCAGGTCTCATTGTTTTCATGCATAGCACACGCCCATTGCATCTCTAACTTTGTGTGTCACATTCCTTCTGTCATCTATGAATTCATCTGTCAAAAAGCCCCTGGTGTCTTGGACATCATGTGTAACACTCCCCTTCACTTATCTGACTTTGTGTGTCACAATACCCCTGATTTCGTGAGTCACACTCTACCTGGTGTGTCTTTGTGTAACACTCCCTTTGGCATCTCCGACTTTGTACGTAGCACTCCCTTGTCATCTAGGTCTCCTTGTGTAACACTTCACGATGGTGTCTCTGAGTTTGCTTGCCAACCTCACGATGACATCGCTAATGTTGTGTGTAATACTCCACGTGTCATCTCTGACTTCTTGTGTATCCCTCCCCCTAGCATCTCTGACTTCGTGTGTCACACTTCCCATGATATTTATGACTTTGTGGGTAAAACTGCATGTGGTGTCTCTGACTTCCTGTGTAGCACACCAACACGGTGTCTCTGAATTCCTTAGTAATACTCTCTGGGTGTCTGTGAATTTGTGCATGAAACTTGCCCTGGCATCAGTGACTTTTTGTGTAACACTCCCCATGGCGTTTCTGACTTCATGTGTCACACTTCACATGGCCTCTCTGACTTCGTGTGTAACACTCTCACTGGCGTCTCTGACTACATTTGTAACACAGCCCATGGTGTCTCTGACTTCTTGTCTAACACTCCATGTGCCATCTCTGACTTCGTGTGTCACAATCCCCATTGCATCTCTGCCTCCATGTTTCACAGTCACACTGTCACCTTTGACTTCATGTATAACACTAGCCTTGATCTCTCTGACTTCATGTGTAACACACCAGTGGTGTGTTTCACTTCATGCATAATACTCTCCTGTGGTGTCTCTCACTTTGTGAGTCACATTCTTCCTCAGGTCACTGACTTTGTGTGTCATACTCCACCTGTGGTCTCTGATATTGTGTGTCACACACCACCTGTCATCTATGACTCCATTTGTTACTCTATCTTTGATTTCTTTGACTTCATTTGTAACACTCTTTCTGAATGGGTGACTTCATTTGTCACACATGCCCTGGCATCTCTGAGTCCGTGTGTAATATTTCCTGTGGCATCTCTGACTTCGTGTGTCCCACTCCACCTGTTGTCTTTGATTTTGTGTGTCACAGTCCCTGTTGCATCACTGACATCCTGCGTAACACACCCCTTGGTGTTTTTTGCTTCATGTGTAAAATTTCCATATGCTTCCTCAGGCTGAGGGTGTAACAGTGTCACTCTTGACTCTGAGTTCGTGTGACACTCTCTCACTGGTATGTGTGACTTTGTGCATCACACTCCCCCTGGGTTCTCTAAATCGTTTGTAACACTCCCACTGTCATCTTTGAGTTTGTGTGTAATGCTCCATGTGGCCTCTCTGGCTTCGTGTGTAACCCTTGCACTTGCCTCTGTGACTTCATGTGTAACAATCCATGTGGCCTCTATGACTTGGTGTGTCACGCTCCCCACATTGTCTTTTCTCATGTGTTACTTTCCCCATGGTTTCTTGGACTTAATGTATCACACTTTCCCTGATGTCTTTGACTTCATTTGTAACACTCCCCCTGGCATCTCAGAATTCATGTCTAACAGTCTGGTTAGCCTCTCTGAATTTGTGGTTCACACTCCAGATGGTGTCACTGACTTTGTGTGTCACAGTGCTCCTTGTGCCTCTGACTTCTTGTGTCACACTTCCCCTGTTCTCTCAGAAATCATGTGTAACACTCTACATTATATCTCTGCCTTTGTATGTCACGATCTGCCTGTTGTCTCAGAGTGCGTGTGTCACACTCACCATGGCATCTCTGATTTTCTTTATAAAACTCCCCCTATTGTCTGTGACTTCATGTGTCACACTGCACCTTGGGTCTCTGACTTGATGTGTAGCACACCATGCGACATCTCTTACTTTGTGTGTAACATACTCCCTGGTGTCTCTGACATCCTGTGTAACACTACCCCTTGTGTTACTGACTTTGTGTGTCACACTTCCCCTTGGCATCTCAGACTTCTCGTGTCAATTTCCTGATTGTGTCTCTGGCTTCCTGTGTAACACTACTCCTGTCATCTCTGACTTCATGTGTAACAATCTACATCACTTCTCAGACTTCATGTTCCACTTTCCACTGGCCTCTTTGACTTCCTGTGTCACAATCCCCTTGGTGTCTGTGACTTTGTTTCTCACACTACCCCTTCCTCTCTGACTTGGTGTGTAACAGTTCCCTGTTGTCGTTGACTTCCTGTGTAACACTCTCCCTTGAGGACTCTGAGTTTGTAACACTCACCCTGCGATCTCCATATTCACATGTTACACTCTCCATGGCATCTCTGATTTCACAAGTCACACTCCACTTGTTGTCTCCAAATTTGTGTGTCATACACCCCCTAGCATTTCTGACTTCGTGGATAAGACTCCACATTGTGTCTCTGACTTCGTGTGTCACATGCCAACTGTCACCTCTGACTTCATGTGTCAGAGTCCTCATGTGTCTCTTACTTCATAACACTCTCCCTGGTATCTCCCATTTCATTTGTGACACTACCTGGCACGTCTATGAAGTCATGTAAAACACTCCTCTTGGTGTTTCTTACTTTGTGTGTAACACACTCCCTGGTGTCTCTGACTTCCTATGTAATAGTACCCCTGGTGTTTCTTACTTTGTGTCACACTCTGCCTGGCTTCCCTTACTTCGTGTATCACAGTACCCTTGTCTTCTCTGACTTGCTGCATAAAACTCCCCCTCGTATCATTGTTTTTGTGCATAACACACCCCCATGGCAGCTCTAACATCGTGTGTCACACTCTGTCCTCTCTGAAATTGTGCATCACTAACCCCCTACTGTCATTGACTTCATGTGTAAAACTCTCCCTCACGTCTCTGAATTCATGCATCACAATCTCCCTTTCTCTTCCGACTTTGTGTGTCACATTCAATTTGATGCCTCTGTGCGTAAGACTCCCCATGGTATCTCTGGCTTTGTGAGTAACAGATCCCATCATCTCTGACTCCGTGTGTAACACTTTTCCATTGTGTCTCTGACATTATGCATCACACTCCCTGTGGATTCTCTCACATTGTGTGTAACACTCCACCTGTCTTCTTTGACTTCCTGTATTGCTCTGCCACTGGCATCTCTGACTTCATGTGTCACCCTTCCCAAGTCATCTATGACTTCGTGTGTCACACTCCCCAAGTCATCTATGACATCATGGGTAACACTATATGTGGTGTCTCTGACTTTGTGTGTTACACACACCTGTGGCATCTCTGAATTCATGTAACACTCACAGGGGTGTCAGTGAGTTCCCAACAATTCCTTTGGCATCAGTGACTTAATGTGTAATACTTCCAATGACATCTCATTCTTCATGTTTTAGTCCCTGTGGTGACTGTGACTTCGTGTATAACACTCCCCCTGGCATCTCTGAATTCATGGATAATGACCCTCATGACATTTCTGCCTTTGTGTGTAACACATGCCATGATTTCTCTGAATTCAATTGTAACATACCCTGTGTGTCTCTGACTTCATGTGTAACACTCGCCCTGGTGTCTCTTCTTCATTTGTAACACTTCCCCTGTAGTCTCTGGGTTCGTTTGTAACACTGCACCTCTTGGCATTGACATCATTCCTAACACTCTCCCTGGCATTTCTCACTTCATGTCACAACCCCTCTGGCATCTCTGACTTCATGTGTCCCAATAGTTCTGGCATCTCTGACTTTGTGGGTCACACATGGCCTCTGATCTCTAACTTTGTGTGTCTCACTTTCCATGGTGTCTTTGATTTCCTCTGTAACACCCCCCTGGTGTCTCTGACTTCCTGTGTAACACTCACACTGGTGTCCTTGACTTTGTGTGTCACAGTCCTCATGGATTCTCTAACATTGTGTGTAACACTCCACATGCCCTCCCTGTCTTCTTGTGTAACACTCCCTCTGGCATCTCTGGCTTTGTGTTTAATAATCCTCATGGTGCTTCTGACTTCATGTGACACTCTCCAAATGTCACCTCTGACATCGTATGCCACACCAGAGAGAGTTTTCACCCAAATCAGAGGCACCACATAGAGTATTACACACAAATTCTGGCCTGACACAGTGGAATCTTACAAACGAAGGAAGAAATGCCACATGGAATGTTACACATGATGTCAGAGACAGGAGGGGTATTTAACACAGAGTCTAAAACACCATGTGGTTTGTTGCACACAAATTCTGCAATGCCAGGGGATGTGTGATACAAGATGTCAGAGACATTAGGGGGATTTTGACACACTAAATCAGAGACCCAAGGTGCAGTGTGACACACAAAGCCAGAAACAGCAGGGTGAGTGTGATTCATGGAGTCTGAGAAACAAAGGGGAATGTGACACATGAAGTCACTGACATCATCAAGTGTGTTACACACAAAGTCAGAGATGAGGGGGTTACTGTGATAAACAAAGTCAGGGATGCTAGTCTGAGTGTGTCAAATGAGGTTAGAGATGACATGGAGTGTTACTCACAAAATATGAGAAGCCAGGAGCCATGTGACACTAGTCAGAAAGACCAGGGTTAGTATTACAAAGCCAGTCAGAGACACCAGTGAATGTGTTACACATGAAGTCAGAGATGATACCTGGAGTGTGATGCACAAAGTCAGAGACACCAGAAGAATTCAGAGGTACCACAGTGACTGGTATCCTCAAAGTCTGAAACACCTCAGTGATTGTTACACAATTGGACAGAGATATCAAGCAGAGTGTGACACACGAAGTCAGAGAGGCCACTCAAACTCAGAAACACCAGTGGGAGAATTACAAATGAAGCTAGAGAAGCCAGGTGGAGTGTGACACCTGAAGTGAGAGGTGAGAGAGTGAGTGTTACACACAAAATCAGAGATGAAGGGTGATTGTTTCAAACAAAGTCAAAGAAACCGGGGTAGAGTGAAACATGAAGTCAGAGACAAGGGGGAGTATTACATATGAAATCAGAGATGCCACGGTGAATGTTACACACGAAGTCAGAGGCATCACGAGATGTGTTACACATGAAGTCAGAGACTCCACAGGGAGTTTTACACATCAAGTCAGAGACACCGTGTGTAGTGTTACTCACGAAGTCAGAGAAGCCAGGGGGTGAGTGTTATGCATGAATTTAAAGATGCTTTTGGGGAATGCTACTCAGTAAGAGATGCCATGTTGGAGTGTTATGCACAAGATCAGAGAAAGCAGGGGGAATGTTACACAAGAAATCAGACTTGCCAGGAGGAGACTTAAGCACTAAATCAGAGATGACAGAGTGGGGTGTTACTTAAGAAGTCAGAGACACAAGGGGGAGTGTTACACACACAGTCAGAGATGCCAGAGGGAGTGTTAGATGGATGAAGTCAGAGACAACAGGCGAATATTATGCACAAAATCAAAGAAGCCATGGGACCTGTTACGGTGAAGACAGAGATGCCAGTTGTGTTAAGCATGAAGTCAGAGACCACATGGGGAGTGTTCCAAATGAAGTCACAGATGAAAAGAGGAGTGTTACCCACAAAATCACGGACAACAGGTGGAGTGTGACAAAATAAGTCAGATGTCAATGGGAGCGTTACACACAGTCAGAGAAACCACTGGGGAATGTTAAACATGAAGTCAGAGACACCAAGGGGAGTGTTACACACAACGTCAGAAAAGTCAAAGAGACTGTTACAAATGAACTTAGAGATGTCAGGGGTCTATGACCTACAAAGTCAAAGATGCCATGGGCAGTATGACACATGATGTCAGACAGGTCACGTGGAGTGTTACACAAGATGTCAGAGAAGCCAGAAGGATTGTAGCACACAAAGTCAGAGACACAAGGGGGAGTGTTACTCATGAAGTCAGAGTCACCAGGTGAAGAGTGACACACGAACCTAAATGGACCACTGGGAGAGTGACAAATCAAGTCAGGGATGACTGGGGGAGTTTGACACACGAAGTCACAGAGACCAGTGGGAGCATTACACACAAAGTCAGAGACACCATGGGGGAGTGTTACAGGCAAAGTCAAGAACAGCAGAGAGAGTGTTATGCAAAAAGACAGAGACAAGAGGAGTGGTGTGAAACATGAAGTCAGAAATGCCATGTGCATCTGTTAGACATGAAGTAAATGACATCAGGGTGAATGTTACAATGAAGTCAGAGGCAAAAGGAGGAGTGTGACAAACGAAGTGAGACATTATATGTGCAGTGTTGCACATGAAGTCAGAGATGACAGGGGGATTGTGACACAAGATTTCAGAGAACCCAGTGTCACTGGGAAACACAGTTAGAGAAGCCAGGGGGACTGTTACGCAAGAAGTCAAAGAGGCAATGTGGAGTGTTAAACACAATGTTAGAGACACGATGGGAACTGTGACACAGAGGCAAAGACTCCAGGGGGAGTGTGATACATGAAGTCAGGGATGCGAGGTGGAGTGTGACACACAAATTCAGACACAGCACATGAATTATTATACACAAAGTAAAAGATCCAGGGGGAGTGTGACACACGAAGTCAGAGGCACCACGAGGTGTTTTACACGCAAAGTCAGAGAAGTCATGATGAATGCTACACACATCATCAGACATGACAGTGGTGTTTTATACAGGAAGTCAGAAATGCCAGGGGAGGTGATACACACTAAGTATAGATGACAGCGGGAGTGTGAAATATGAACTCAGAAACACAAGGGGGAGTGTGTCACCTGAAGTCAGAGATGCTACCTGGTGTGTTACACATGAAATCAGATATGACGTGGGGAGTGTGATACAACAACTCAGACACCAGGTGGAGAGAGACACACGAAGTCAAAGATGCCACTGTGATTGCTAGTCAAAGATTCTGAGATGCAAGCTGTAGTGTGACAAATGAAGTCAAAGATACCAGTGGGAGAGTGACACCTGAATCAAAGATGACGGGGGTATTGTGCCACACAGAGATGACTGAGGGAGTGTTACAAAGTTTTGATGCCTGGGGCACTGTTACATAGGAATTCAGACACACCACTTGGGAGTGTTGCACACAAAGGCAGAAACATCACGTGGAATGTTACATATGAAGTCAGAGACACCAGGGGTTGCACACCCAGTCAGTTGCACCATGTGTGGTGTTACACAGGAAGCCATAGACACCAGGGGGAGTCTTACAAATGAAATCAGGGATGCCATGGTGACAGTCACACATGCAGTCCAAGATGTCAGGCAGGTGTGGCACATGAAGACAGAGACACAATGTGGAGTTTAACACAAGAAGTCCAAGAAACCAAGGAGAGTGAGACACATGATGTCAGAGACGCCAGTGGGAAGTGTTATGCAAGATGTCAGATATGATAGCAAGAATGTTACACGAGACTTCTGTGATGCCTGGAGGAGTGTTATGCATGAAGCCTGAGACACCATGGTAGTGTGTTACACACGAAGTCAGAGCTCACAGCTAGTTTCAGAAGAAGTCACAGACTACAGGGGGAGTGTTACCCATGAATCAGAGACATCAGGGTGAGTGTTACATAGAAAGTCAGAATCCATGGCGCGTGTGACACAAGAAAATGGAGATGACATGTAGAGTGTGATACTCAAAGTCAGAGACACATCAGGGAATGTTACACATGATTTCAGAGATGCCAGTGGGTGAGTTATATGCAAGGTTGGAGAGGCCAGTTGGAGTATTACACATGAAACAAGAGACACCAAGGGGAGCATGACACACAAAGCCACAGACAGGAGGGGGATGATTATGCCTGAAGTAGGATATGACAGGGGGAGTGTGAAACACCAAGTCACAACCACCATGGGGAGTATGATACACAGAGACCACAGCTGAAGTTTGAAACATGATCTCAGAGACTCCTGGGGGTGTGTGATGAAGGAATTCCAAGACACCAGGGGGAGTGTGACACAGGAAGTCAGAAATTCCATGGGGGAGTGTGACACACGAAGTCAGAGACTGCAGGGAGTGTGTGACTCAAATTCAGACATAACAATGGGGAGTGTTACGCCCAAAGTCAGAGATATCAGAGTGAGTTTTAAACATGAAGTTAGAGATGCCATACGGAGTGTTATACACAAAGTTTGAGATGTCCTTGGGAGTGTTGCACACAAAGTTATAGATTCCAGTATGAGTGTGACACATGGAATCAGAGGCACCACAGTGTGTGTGTCACACAGAGTCAAAGGTAGTATGGGTTTTGTTACACATGAAGTCACAGTCGCCATGGGGAGTGTGATACACAAAGTCAGAGATGCAAGGCTGAATGTAACACATGAAGTCAGAGACACCAGGGGTATTGTGACATATGAAGTCAGAGACAACATCTGGAGTGTTACACAAGAATTCTGAGAAGCCACTGGGTAGTGTTACACACGAAGGAAGAAACGCCACATGAAGTGTTACACATGCAGTCAGGGATGCCATGGGGATTGTGACAAAAGAAGTCAGAGTCACCAGGGGAAGCATTACACAGGAAAAGATGCAACCATGAGAGTTACACACAAAGTCAGAGACACCAGGGGGTGTTTGACACATGAAATCAGAGCTGCCAGGGTGAGTATTACACAAGAAGTCTGAGAGGCCATGGGAGAGTGTTAGACTCAGAGTCAGAAATGTCACATGGAGAGTTACACACGTAGTCAGAGACTCCAGGGGGACTGAGACACACGAAGTCAGAGAGGCCACATGGAGTGATACACATGATGTCGCACACACCAGGAGGAGTGTTACAGCCGAAATCTGAGATGACACTGGGAGTGTTACACACAGTCTGAGACATCAAGGGGAGTGTGACAAAGTCAAAAACCCAAGGTGTAGTGTTACACAGGAAGTCATAGGCAACAGGGAGTGTGTTACACATGAAGTGAGAGAAGCCATGGGGAGTGTGAAACAGGAAATCAGAGATGCCAGGGGAAGCATTGCACACAAAGTCAGAGGCAATATGGGAAGTGTTACACGCAAAGTCAGTGATGCCAGTGGGAGCATGACTCACAAATTTAGACATAGAGGTATATTGTGACACATGAAATCCCAGATGTCATGGTGAGTGTTATACACTACGTCAAAGATGCCAGGGAGTGTGTGACACACAAAGTCAGAGATGACACAGGGAGTGTTGCAAAGTCAGAGACAACAGTGGGAGTGTGACAGATGCAGTCAGACATGACAGCGCAGCTGTTACACTTGAAGTCATAGATGGCATGAGAATTTTACACACAAATTCAGAGATGCCAGTGAGAGTGTTACACACAAATTTATAGACAGCAGGAGGAAGGTGACACCCGATTTCACAGACAGAAGGGGAAGTGTGACACACGAATTCTGAAATGGCAATAGATGTGTTAAACATGAAGTCAGAAACATCAGGGGGACTGTGACACAGGAAGTCAGGGACACCAGGTGGACTGTGACACATGATGTCTGAAATGCCAGGGCAAGTGTGACACACAAAGTCAGAAACACAAGTGGTATTGTTACAAAGGAATTCAGATACACTACTGTGTGTATGATACAAGAAGTCAGAGATCTAATGGCAAGTGTGACACATGAAATCAAAGAAATCAGGGGAAGAGTGACACACAAAGTCAGAGGTGAGACAGGTAGGGTTACAAACAAAATCAGAGACTCTAGTGGTAGTGTGAAACAGGAAGTTAGAGATGCCATGTGGATTGTGAAATGAAGTCAGAGATGCCACTGTGAGTATTACACACGATGTCAAAGATGCCACGTGTAGTGTTGCACAGGAAGCCAGACACATTGTGGAGAGTTGCACATGAAATCAGGGATGCAAAGGAGAGTGTGACACATGTAGTCGCAAATGACAGGTGGAGTGAGACACAATTATTCAGATACGACAAGAGGAGTGTTACAAACTAAGTCAGAGATGTCAGGGTGAGTCTTACTTATGATGTCAGTGATGACAGGGGGAAGTGTAATGCAGGAAGTCAAAGACACCAGGGGGAGTGTTACACATGAAGTCAGAAACAATAGTGGGAGTGTGACACTGGAAATTAGAGACACCAAAGGAAGAGTTACAGATGAAATCATAGATGCCACTGAGTAGTGTTACATTCAGTCCAAACCAGGTATAGTGTTAAACACGAAGTCAGAGACATGTTTAATGTTAGGAATGAAGTCAGATATGCCACTGGATGTATGAAAGACGAAGTGAGAGATGACATGTGAATTGTGACACACGAAGTCAGAGACAACTGGGAGACTGTAACACAAAAATTCAGAGACTCCATGGGAAGTGTTACACTCGAAGTCAGAGACACCATTGGGAAGTATTATGCAGGAAGTCAAAGACATGAAGCAGAGAGTTACAAACGAAGTCAGAGAGACAAGGGGGCATGTTACACATGAAGTAAGAAACACCACAGTGAGAGGTACATATGAGGTAAGCGACAACACTAGGAGTGTAACACATGGTCCAAGAGACGCCAGGGAGAGTGTGAGACATGAAGTCAGAGAAGCAAGGGTGAGTGTTACAAATTCAGAGATGATATGGGGAATATTAGGCACAAGGTCAGAGATGCCATGGCGAGTTTAACACATGAATTCAGAGACACCATGGGGAGAGCTACACACAAAGTCAAAGATGTCATGGGCGGGTGTTATGCACGAAGTCAAAGACAACTGAGGGAGTGATACACATAAAGTCAGAGACCACAGGTGGAGTTTGATACACGAAATCAGATACAACAGAGTGTTACACACGAAGTCAGAGACATTACAGGGAGTATTACACACAGTCAAAGATGCCAGGTAGAGTGTGAAACACGAAATCAAAGATGACAGGGGAATTGTGAGATACGAAGTCAGATACATGATGGGGAGTGTAACACAGAGTCGAAGACTCCAGGTAGAGTGTGACACAAGAAATCAGAGACAGGGGATTGTGAGACACGATATCAGAGATGGAATGGGGAGTGTTACACATGAAGCCCAAGAAGCAGAGTTGAGTGCGACACATGAACTCAGAGATGCCACAGTGGGTCTTACAAATGAAGTCAGTGACAGCAGGTGGTGTATTACACAGGAAGTCACAGACACCATGAAGAGTGTTACACATGAAGTCAGAGACACCACAAGGAGTGTGACACAAGTCAGTGATGCCAGGGGAAGTGTGACATGAAATCAGAGGCACCATGGGGAGTGTTACATGGTAAGTCAGAGATGCCACAGGAAGTATGACACACAAAGATAGAGACTACAGGCAGATTGTGACACACGAAGTCAGAGACACCATGGTGAGCTTTATACTAAGGGTCAGAGATGTCAGGGTGTGTGTACCATAAGGGGCTTGAGGCCACATGGAGTGTGACACAGGAAGTCAGAGATCCCACGTGGATTGTTACACACGACATCTGAGATACCAGGCAGAGTGTGACACACAAAACCAGAGACATCATGAAAAATGTTACATATGATTTCTGAGGTGCGGCAGGGAAGTGTTACACATGAGAGAAGTGCCATGTGGGATGTAAAACACAGAGTAAAAGACAACACAGGGAGTGTTACACACAAAGTCAGAGATGCCACATTTAGTGTTACACAGGAAGTATGAGACGCCAGGGCACTGTGACACATGAAGTCAAAGACACCAAGGGGTGTGTTACACATGAAGTCACAGATGCCACGTGGAGTGTTACACAGGAAGAGAGAGATACCACAGCAATTTTTACACACGAAGTTGTAGATGCCACAGGGAATGTCAGAGATGCCAATGGGATTCTAACAGGAAGTATGAGACTCCAGGGGACTGTGACACATGAAGTAAAAGACATCATGTGAAGTGTTGCAGATGAAATCTGAAGCCCAGGTGGAGTGTTACACACGAAGTAGACCTGCCAGGGATATTGTGATGCATGATATTAGAGACGACTGGAGTTTTTGACACACAGATTCAGAGAAGCAACGGGGGTATGTTACACACAAATTCAGAGATGCCACATGGAGTGTTAACCACAAGTCACATATGACAGGGGGAGTGTGACACATGAAGCCAGAAATGCCAGGGGGAGTGTTGCACAAGGCCTAAGAGATGACAGGTGTAGTGTTACACACAACATCAGGGATGCCACAGAGAGTTTCACATATGAAGTCAGAGACACAATGCGGAAGTATTACGCATGATGTCATAGACATGAGAGTGTTACACTTGAAGTCAGAGACTCCATGGGGAGTGGTACACACACAGTCAAAGACACCAGGTGGACAGTGACTCATGAAATCAGAGATGACAGGGGGATTGTGAAACGTGAAGTCAGAGAAGAGAAGAGGAGTGCTAAACACAAAGTCAAAGACACCAGGGGGAGAGTGAAAAACGAATCAGAGATGACAAGCACAGTGTGATGCATGATGAAAGTGATGCCATGGGGTGTGTGAAATATGAAGTCAGAGACAACAGGTGGGGTATGAAACACATTCAGAGATGTCACGGGTTGTGTTACACAAGAAGTCAAAGATCCCAGAGAGATAGTGACACATGAATCAAAGACAACATGGGACATGTGACACATGAAATCAGAGAGGCCACATCAAGGGTTACACACAAACTCAGAGACACAGGTGGGAGTGTTAGAAAGGAAGATAGAGATGCAATTGGGAGTGTTACCCACAAAGTGAAAGACACCAGGTGGAGTGTTACAAAGTCAGAAAGACCAGAGCGAGTATTACACCCAAAGTAAGAAATGCCAGGGTGACTGGGAAACACAAAGGCACAGACACCATGGGGAGTGTGACAGAAGAAGTCACAGATGGCATGTGGAGTGTTAGACAAGAAGCCACAGACAAAAATGTGTTTTATTATACATGGAGTCAAAGATGCCATGGGTAGAGTTAAACACGAAGTCAGAGAGGGTATGACGATGGTTATACATGAAGTCAGAGACACCAGGGTGGGCTGTGAAACATGAAGTAAGAGATGCCTTGGGGAGTGTGACACACAAAGATGCCAGAAAGAGTGTGACACCCAATGTCAGGGCCACAGGGGAATTTTTACACAAAAAGTCAAATACAACAGGGGAAGTGTGAAAGACGTAGTCACCGATGACATGGGCAGTATTCCACATGAAGTCAGCAATGACAGTGGTACTGTGACACATGAACTCAATGACGCTAGGGGGAGTGTTACATATGAAATCAGTGACAGTTGGGGGAGATTTGCACCTGAAGTCAGAGACACCACTGGGGATTTTTACACACAAAGTCAGAGACACCAGGATGAGTGTTACACAGGATGTCAGAGAGGCCGAAGATAGTGTGACACACGAAGTCAGAGATGACAGAGGGATTGTTACACATGAAGTCAGAGATGACAGGAGAAGTTCTGCACAAAGTCAGAGATGCCATGGGGAGTGTTACGTACGATGTCAAAGGTGGCAGGGGGACTGTTACAAACGATGTCAAAGATGACACTGGATAGTATTTGGCACAAAGTCAAACACACCAGGGAGAGTCTTTCAAATGATGTCAAAGACACCAGGGTAGTGTTACCCAGAAAGGCCAGTGAGACAGTTATGCACAAAGTCAGAGACAGCAGGGTGAGGGTTTCACATGAACTCAGAGATGCCAGTGAGAGTGTTACAAATGAATTTAAAGATGCTGTGGGGAGTTTGATTCAAGAAGTCAGAGACACAAGGAGGAGAGTGTCACACGAAATCAGAGACAACAGGTGGACTGTTACACACTAAACCTGAGAACCACTGGGGAGTATGACATATGAAGTCAGAGATGTTACAAATGAAGTTAAAGAAACCACAGGTAGAGTGACAAATGAAGTCAGAGACAGCAAGTGAATTGTTATGATGTCAGTGACACCAAGGTGTGTGTTACACATGTAGTCAGAGATGCCATGGGGAATGTTAAACATGACGTCAGAGAGGAGATGAGGACTGTTACATACTAAATCAGAGCTGCCAGGTGGACTGTGAAACATGAAGTAAGAGATGCCTGAATGAGTGTTACTCACGAAGTAAATTAGGCCAGGGGAAGCATCATGCATGAATTCACAGACACAAGGGAGAGTATTACTCATGAAATCAGACACACCTTGGGGGTAGGTTAAATATGAAGTCAGTGACACCACGTGCAGTGTTACTTAGAGTCATAAATGACACGAGGAGGTGACACACAAAGTGAGTAACGTGACTGAGAGTTTTACACAGGAAATCAGAGACACCACAGGGGAGTGTTACACATGACTGAGGACCTGCCACCTGGAGGGTTACACACAAAGACTGAGAACCAGGGAAGTGTGACATACAAAGTCAGAAATGCCAGGGGTAGGAAGACACAGGAAGACAGAACACCAGGGCATGTGTGACAGATGAAGTCATAAATCCCACAGAGATTGTGACACACGACTTTAGAGATGCAAGGGGCATGTGAAGCACAAAGTGAGAGACACCACGTGGAGTGTTACACAAGATCTCGAAGACACCAGGGAGAGAGTGACACACGAATTTAGAGATGACATGGAATGTGTGACAAACAAAGTCAGGAACACCACAGGGAGTGTTATACAGGAAATCAGAGACACCATGGGGGAGTGTTACACATGACTGAAGAGAAGCCACATGGACTGCTACACATGAAGTCTGAGAACCAGAGGGAGTGTGACATACGAAGTCAGAAATGCCAGGGGTAGTGTTACACAGGAAGACAGAAACACAAGGGCATGTGTGACAGAGGAATTCATAGATGCCACAGGGAGTGTCACACATGAATTAAGAGACATGAGTGGTGTGCAAAGCATGAAGTCAGAGACAGCATGGGGGATGTGATACACAAATTCAGGGACACCAGGTGTAATGTGACACACGAAGTCAGATGCAGAATGTGGATTGTTATACATGAAGTCAAAGATGCCAGGCAGATTGTGACACACAATGTCACACATGCTGGGGGAGTGCGACATGAAGTCAGAGATGCAAGAGGCATTGTGACTGATGAAGTTAGAGACGCCAGGTGGAGTGTTACAGATGAAGTCAGATATGACAGAAGTGTTACACACGATCTCAGACACAACAGGGGGATTGTTATACATGAAGTTAGAAACACCAGGGGTAGTATGACACAGAAACTCTGTGACACCATGGTGTGTGTGACAGATGTCAGAGAAGCCACAGACAGTGAGACATGTGAAGTCAAAGACACCATGTTAAGTGTGACACATGAAGTGGGAGGTGCACGGTGAGGGTTACACTCAAAGTCAGAGATGCCAGGGAAAGTGTGAGACACGAATTCAGAGATGTCATGGTCACTGTTATACTCGCAGTCAGAGACACCAGGGGAAGTCTGACACAGGATCAGAATGCCAGGAGCACCTTGGCCAAGTCACATATTCCTGCCAGTCACCAGGTACCACCAGACCTCCCCCTGCCAGCATCCAGCCCTCACAGGAACAGTAAATACAGTGATGTCCCGCTGATCTGAAACATGCCATCCAGCAACTCATCCCTGACACTCGGACTGTGAGTGGCTGAAGATGGGGACAAAGCCTGTCCCTAGAGACCCTCTGAGCACCAGCTCTGGCAGGCTCAACCGTCCCTTGCTCACAGTTCCGACGAGCTCGGTGGCTTGGCTTCCCAGCCCCCAGCAGGTTGAAAACAGAAAAATAAGAAGGGGGAAAGAGACTACTAGAGCCAGGCATACTGACATTAGGAGAAGTGACAGGTGAGCAGCAAGGATGGAGACAGGAAAACAATATACTCAAACATAGGAAGTCCAAACCCCAGCAGCACAGGCACTTGGCAGAAGGGCGAGCCGCCTGTTACAGACCTCCACAGGCTGCGCCGCTGTACAGCACGAGGTTCAATAATGCCGGTTCACAGAAGTGGACCTGGGTGCTGTCGCTGCAGGAGGGCGAACTTCTGTCACTCCAACACGACTATGTGCATCTCTTATCTGAGAAACCTGTGTGACAAACCAGTGTTTTTAAAGTGGGTTGGGCTCGATGTAATCATAAGTAGCAGATGGAGAAAAGCCCAATTGCCCATCTCGGTCCAGGACAGGTCCCTGTGGAGCCCCGGGACAGTGCACGACAATGGAAAAGACCACCAGGAGATTAGATCGCTGATGGAGACCCACCACGCCTCCACTCCTGGTCATGCTACACGTGCAACTCAAGCTTGCTGGAGAATATTGACAATGTATTTTTGCCTCATGACGTTTCAGAATCATGGGGTCCCATGGCTGGAATGAAACTTGGAGGTGACCCAGTCCCCCCAACACAGGGCTGACAGTATTCTCATCACATCTGCCCACTCCAGATTGCTAATGAAGAACACACTTTCCAAATCCAATAGCTGAGTCTTCCTTCCCAAGAGTTGGAGTCTACATAAACCAGATGATTGCTAAAGGGAAAATGAACATGCAGAATGCATCACACTCCCCCAAGGCAACCTTCCAGACTGGGAAACATTAAATCTTTGTAAAAGTGGGCAGTGTGACACGGTAGTCAGCGATGAGGGCCACAGGCTGGCAGTCTAGATCCAGACCCCAGCACCACATTTGCTGGCTGTGTGAACTTGAGCCAGTTGCTTAACCTCTCTGTCTCAGTTTTCTCATCCATAAGTGAAGGCAACCCCATTTGCCCCATAGGGCTGTTGTGTGGATTAAATTAAGAAATCCATGTAGAGTCCCTAGCACAGGGCTGGCACAGAGAGAACACTCAGGAATGCCACTGTGCTCCACAGCGCCCCTGAGAGCACAGCCAGGTCAGTCTGAAGGCACGGCCTTGCTCACACCAAGCCGCTGTGAGAAACCTGAGTGGCTCCCACTGCCGGCACAGCAAAGGCCACTGTCAGCTGGGAGCACAGCATGGAGCCCACCCATGGGGGCCCAAAGTCCAGTGCAGCCTCTTATGTGCTGAGCGACCTGGGAAGGGGTCCCAGCCTCGCTTTCCTCATGTGTGGAAGGAGGGGAAGTCTCCCCACTAGTCCTGCTCCAGTGGGGTGACCACAAGGACCGTAGGGATGAGCCTGGCTTCCAGCCCCCTTGCTTCCCACATGCATGCACACGTGCATGTGCTGCACTCTCCCACTTCCTGTCCTCCGTGCATGCTGCTGCCCCCACATCCACCCTGATGCTGGGAGGGTGACCCGACGGCGGAGGCAGGGAGTGGTCAGGATGGGTGACGGAGGCTGGCTCTATAGCTCCGCCACTCACCAGGCCTCGTCTCCATGTCTTATGCACGCTCCCTCATCTAACAGCTGAACAATCCTGTGAGGCCGAAATTGTTAGTTACTGTTATCGTTGTCGTTGGGTGGCTGAGTACAGGCTCTGGGAACTGCTGCAGGATTCCAATCCCAGCTCTGCTACTTACTGGTTATTTTGTAACTTCAGTTTCCTCCTCTATAAAATGGGGCTAATAACACCACCTCCTGAGACTATTTGAAAGGACTGAAGTGTTAGTGCCCATGAAGCACTTGGAAAGGTGCCTGGCCCATGGGAGTGCTCCCCACTGTTAGCTGTGCCTGGCAGTACCACCTGTATTCAGAGGAGGCCACTGAGGCTGAGAGAGGTGAGGTAACTTGCTCAGGGTTGCACAGGCAGAAGATGGTTCAGGCTGGGGACAGTGGGGGCATGACTAGAAACCCAGGCAGCCTGTGCCCTTAACCACCAAAGTCCACTGAGCAGGGCCCTTCATGGGGCGTGGACCTAGGCAGTGTCTGAAATGACATCAGGCATGATGGGAGGGACCTACTGGACCTTTCATGCTAAGGGGTAAGGTCCTTTAGCAAGGGCTGGAGGACCAGGTCTGAAGGCCCACCAAGGCACACCCAGCCCAGGACTGGGAGCCAGAAAGCCACTCACCTCCTTACTGTGTCTTCAGGCAGGTCCCCTGCCTTCTCTGAACATTCTCCTCTGTGAACCTGAGTCCCAATCCCAAGCCACCCACCTGGGGGAGATCAAACAGCACCAGAGACGGGAGGAACGCACCTCATGGGGCTCTCTGCCTAGGTCTGGCTGACAGCCCTTTTACTTTAAGACATGGTCAACAGCTAAGTATGTCAGCCAGAAAAGCCTTGGATAGGCTTCTGAGCTCCTGCAAAGGGCCTGGGGACCATCAGAATTCCTAAACCAGGCCTGTCCACTTCTGGTCCAGAGGGCAGCAGGATGGTAGGTGTCACAGAGAGCCAGGCCTAGAACCAAGAAGGCCCAGCAATGTGAGCCCCCGCTCCACCAGTTGTTTCCCCACCCCAGCAGCCAGGCAGGGTGGTCACTGCTGAGAGGCCCACATGAGAGACAGGCTAGGTAGGTGGGCTGCTCGCCAAGGAAAACCAAGCCCCTGCAGAGGCACCCTCTGGGAGAACAGAGACTGGATGTGCTGCAGAGAATGCCCAGTCAGTTGAGCTGTGGCCAGCCCTGCAGGCTGCTGAAGAGCCAGCCCTCCCAGCCGAGAGGCTGCAGCAGTCCCATGCTGCCGAGAGACCAGTGGACTTGGGGCTCCTGCTTGCAAGCCATCACCAGTTCTGGGATCACCCCTGTCCTGCCTCCCTCATGGGCCATTGGGGGCCCCAAATGGGACCACAGAAGTGACAGTGCTTCATGCTCTACTGAGCCAGGGGCATCATGTGGGAACAGGTGCACAAGTCAGGCCTGGATTCACTTTGCTGGTTATTCACCATCTTATTGCCCACAGACAGGTGAACTGAGGCTCAGAGAGGCGACATGTCCTTCCCAAGGTCCCACATTAGCAAAGAACAGGCGGTACAGTTGGGTCCTGTCACACCAGTCGATGAGCCTCGAGGGGCAGTGTGCTTGGGACAGGGTCACAGCTTCCTCAGGCACAGGCCGAGGTCAGGAGATGGGTGGCTGGCTGGGGCATAAGATGTGAGGGCCAGGGTCCCAGAGGTGGGACCTGAGAGACAGGCTTAGAAGAGAACACCATGTTCTGTGAGCAGCCAGTGTCAGTGTGGCTTGAAAGTCATTTTGGAATTGGGGAGCACCAGAGCCAGAAGGGCAGTGAAGGTCAGCCAGTGCGCAGGGCGCCAGGGGGGCTCCACCTGGTCCCTCTGGGCCTCCTGGGGGACTTTTGGGGTCTCTGGGACTCCCGCTCCCTCAGCCACTGAACGTCCTTCTGACTGGCTTACATAAAGGGGTTTGCAGAGAGGTTTTATCTGAGCAAAAGTTTTCTTGACAAAAAAAATTAAAAACTGAATAATTGTTGCCTATATAAGTGAAGCTAGTGAAGAAGGCCCTGCAAGGGCGAGGGCTGCCGGGAAGGCCGTGCACAGCCAGGCCTGAGCCCTAGGACCCCATGGCCCCCTGCCACATTTTCTTTCCTGGTTTTCTCTATTCCTTTCCTGCCTCTTCCCTCTCTCTTCACAGAACACCCCTCAAGCTCAAGAAATTGGTTCTTGTTTT
The DNA here is from genome assembly GCF_041296235.1 of Equus asinus. Classification (NCBI taxonomy): domain Eukaryota; kingdom Metazoa; phylum Chordata; class Mammalia; order Perissodactyla; family Equidae; genus Equus; species Equus asinus. Next base: position 70,307,639 of record NC_091790.1, on the reverse strand, counting down.
TTTCTTCCGGTAGTCCAGGACATGAACGGTCCTGAGGAAGGAACAGAATACTCTCCTCCATGAGTAGCTGGAAGTGTGTGAGCACCCTCACCCCCAGGCTGCCCGAAGTCATCAGGGCTCTGAGTGGAGCTGGAGGAGGCCCTCCTCGGGAGGGGGCTGGGGCTGAGGGGCGGGCACTGATGGAACAGACCGGCTTCCCTCCAGACACCTGGTATTTCTGTTTCAAAACCTGCCATGTACACATTGTGGAAGGGGGTGTTGTCACATCCTTGTGTTTATTGACCCTGCTTGTCCCAGCCAGGTAGGGACCACACACAGGAATCACACTTCACAGAATTTGTCACTGGTTTCCTCCCTATGTGCTTGCAACAAATGACTGAACTTCACTGAGCCTTGCTTTCCAAATCTGCAAAATGGGGATATGCCCCTTGTCCCCCACAGTTCCTGGGCTTTGACAATGGACAAAGAACAGAGGGAGAGAATGAAGAAGAGAAGGAGGAATAAGGCAGAGCCTTCTGGTGAAAAAATGGAAATATTCACTGTGCAGCCTTATGTGGTATCAGCTTGAGTTTTAAAGTCCAATGGGCCAGCACTTGCCACCTCAGCCAACTATGCATGATTTATGTGGCCTCAGCAGGTTGTGTAATTTCTGCCCCTCAGTGTCCTTGTTTACAAAATGGGGACAATGACATCCTCTTCACAGGGTTCTTTGAGGTCTGAACCTGGTCACCTGGGAGAAGAAGCTGCATAGAGGACTCATGGCCACCAAGTGGTGAAGGCCTCTCCTTTCCCTTCTGGCCAGGCACCAGGTCCCCAGCATTCCCCTCCCATCACAGCTCCTCCTGCTCCAGCTATCCCCCACAAAATGAACTTCACCTGGGAAGAGGACTCAGAGAATTAAAACATGCAATCAAACAGCTTCTTGACGGGAAATGCTTTGGAAATCTTTGGCTCCAGTTACTTCTCAATCTAATTTTGTTCTCGGGTGCAGATTATGCATGAGATGTGATATCGTGCTTTGCCTGGTGCTCCACACACCAGCAGGAGGCACCTGGCATCACCTGCTGCTCATGCCTCCCCCTGCCCGTGAGTAGCATAATGAGGGCAGCCAGCAGACTCTAGAGGTCCCCTGGGCAAGAAGGCCCAGCCTGGACACCCTGGCACCCACAGGCCCCTCTTCATCCACAGTGTGGACTCCCGTGGCCATCCCACCAACCATCTCCCCACTGGCCTGGCCTCCTCCAGCATGCCCCCCGCTGAGGGACCCTGCAGTCCTCAGCTCCCACCTGGACCAGCTTCCCACCACTGCTGGATCAAGTGCAAACCCCTTGCTGCCCTCCATTCCTGCTGGAGCAGTGTAGGCTCCAGCCCCCACCCCAGCTTGGTCCTAAACGTCTTGCTTTCCCCCAACTCACCTCCAAGCTAAGGAAATGTTGCTGCCCTGCAAGACGAGCAGCACCAAGCTAACTCGCCTATGGCATCTCCTGTGGAATATCCTCCCCAATGGCTTGGCCCACCCTGCCGACCACAGGCATGCTCCATCCTCAGTGCTCTCAGAGCCCCTGTGCCCAGCTCCACATCCCAGTCTTGTTGAATGGCTGGGATGGCTGTCCATAGAGGACACTAGGCCGAGCCCTTCCAGGGAAGGCCTGGGTCCCAGTCCTGTTTCCTGTGGTGCCACACAGTTCTTAGCACAGAACTGAGGCCAAACACGGGCTGACCAGGCCTCTCTTTCTTTCCTCAGAAAACCTCTTTCCTTCCCCAGCTGCTCCTCTTGCCCAGCTCCGTGTCAGCATGGGTATTCTGTGCCCGTGGGCAGAGGAGGCTTTCTCTTTGATCCCAACAGGCCATATTTTGCATCCTGCCTATTGGAGAAAAGCCACCAGTCACAGCTCAGAAGCTCCTCAAGCTCTGGGAAAGGGAAATGCCTCCTGAGAACCCTGGGCCCCCAGGGTGGGACTGTGTCACTGGGTCCTGGCTTTTCATCCTCCCTTCTCTTTTCCCCAGGCCAGTCACTCACCCAAGTCCCTCCGATCCTGAGAAAGCCCAAGCCCACAGGCTCCAAGCCTGGCAGCCTCCCCTCATGGGGGCTTTCCTGGAATGCAGAACAATCATTCCCCTCTCCTTTCGTGGCTTCTGGCCTATTTGCAGATGTCCTCAGGTTTGAACATAATGCTGCCTCAAATCCTGTGGGGAGGCATTGGCCACGGTCAATAAAGGACCCCAAGAACAAAGCCTTCCTAACTACAAAAGCAAATGGGCTCTTCTCAGCCCTCACCATCTTGGATCTCTCTGCTCATTCCCTAACTCTTCAAACATTTTTGACCACCTGACACCATTGAACACCCTTCTTTTGTGCTGGGAATTTTCCACCTTAAGAGTTTAGGCTTGGGGGCGAGTCTGGTGTTGTAGTGGTTAAGTTCACACGTGTTGCTTCAGTGTCCTGGAGCTCACAGCTTTGGATCCTGGGCACAGACCTAACAGTGCTCATCAAGCCATGCTGTGGAAGCATCCCACACAAAGTAGAGGAAGATAGGCACAGATGTTAGCTCAGCAGCAATCTTCCTCAAGAAAAAAGAGGAAGATTGGCAATAGACGTTAGCTGAGGGCCAGTCTTCCTTACAGAAAAAAAGGCTCCTCTGGGCAGAGGTCAGAAGCTGGATCTCCCAGCCTCCCTTGCAGGCACAGGCACCTTATTGGCACCACCAAGCAGACACAGGTGTGAATTGTTAACTCAAAAATCAGTGGCACAAGCATCAAATCAGAAGCAGGAATCTGTGGAGTCCATCTGCTGAGGTAGACGGTCAAGTGGTGACATCTGGTGTTCAGTGACAGCAGCATGAGTTGAGCCAGTGTGCATGGGCCACGCTGTGGTATCTGAATGGGAACAAGGCCTCTGATGTGGTTCAGGTATGGCTCACATGTGGTTTAGGTGTGGTTGAAGCATGGTTCAGGTGTGGTTCAAGTGTGGCACATATGTGGTTCAGGCATGGCTCAGGTGTGGCTCAGGTGTGGCTGATGCATGGTTCAGGCATACTCACAAGGTCCAGCTGTGGCTGACACAAGGTTCAGAAGTGGCTGACACGTGGTTCAGGCATGGCTGGCATGTGATTAAGGTGTGGCTGGCATGTGGTTCAGGAGTAGCTGACACATGGTTCAGGCGTGGCCTGCACACAATTCAGGTGTGGCTTGTATGTGTTTCAGGCATGGTTTGCACATGAATCAGAGGTGGCTGACATGTGGTTAAGGCATGGTTCACAGTGACAGGCATGGGTGACATGTGTTTCAGGTGTGGGTGACATGTTTCAGCAGTGACTGACACGTGGTTAAGGCATGGCTGACACGTGACTCAGGCGTGGCTCAGATGTGACTAAGGGGTGGTATACACATGACTCAGGCGTGACTGGCACATGGTTCAAGCATGGCTGACACATGATTCAGGCATGCCTCACACTGGGGTCAGGTGTAGCTGACACATGACTCAGCTGAGGCACCCATGTGGCACAGGAGTGCCTGAGACATGATGCAGGTGTGGTTCACACATGGTTCATGCATGGCCTTCACATGGTTCAGGCATGGCTGGCACGTGGCTCAAGGCACATCTGACACATTACTCAGGCATTTCTGACATGTGATTCAGGCATGGCACGCATTTTGTTCAGGTGTGGCTGATGCGTGTTTCAGGGTTGGCAAGTGTGTGGTTCAGTCATGGCTGGTGCATGGTCCTGGCATGGGTGTCAGGTCTTCAGGCATGGCTGACATGTGACTCAGGCATGTGCGACACATGACTCAGGTGTTGGTGACATGTGACTCAGGTGTGGTTGACATGTGGCTCAGGAATGACTGAAATGTGACTCATACTTGGCTCAAACGTGATTCAGATGTGTCTGGAATGTGCTTCAGTTGTGGCTGACACACGACTCAGGTGTGGCTGGCACATGACTCAGCTGTGGCTGACACTTGACTGAGGCATGTCTCGCACCTGGTGCAGGAGTGGCTGACATGTAGCTCATGTGTGAGTTTAGTGTGGCTGTCATATGGTTCAGGTGTGTCTGCCATGTGGTTAAGAAGTGGATGACATGTGGTTCAAGCATGACTGGACCAAGGTCAGGAGATGCTGGCTCATTATTCAGGGTTGGTTGGCACACGGTGGGCACATGGCTCACACATGGTTCATGAAAGAGTGGCATGTGATTCTGGTGGGTGTGGCATGTGGTTGAGGCGTGGGAGGAATGCACTGGCAAGTGATGCAGGCATGGTTTGCATGTGGTTCTGGTGTGGCTGACGTGATTCAGGTGTGTCTGACACATGTTTCAGGGGTGTGTGATGCTTCGCTCAGGCCTCAGTGACACATAATTTCCGTGTGGCTGACACTTGGTGTGTCGTGGTTGACACATGGCTCAGGTGTGGATGACAGGTGGTTCAGACTTTGGTGATAGTTGATTCAGGTGTGGCTGGCACGTGACCCAGGCATTCATTGCACATAATTCATGCATGGCAGACGTGTGGTCACGTGTGTGTGACATGATGTACAGGTGTGGCTCACACGTGACTCACATGTTGACACTTGGCTGCCATGTACAGAGTCCTGGCTGGCACCTGGCTCACACATGGCTTAGCCATGGTTTATGTGTGGCTCACATGTGGTTCGTGTCTTGTTCAAGCATCGAAGGTGTGTGCTTCACATGTGGTTCAGATGTGTTTCAAGGGTCTCTCACCTGCAGTTCAGGTGTGGTTCAGGTGTGGCTCACACATGGCTCAGGTGTAATTCAGGTGTGGCTCAGACATGACTCATGTGTGGGTTACATATGGTTCAGGAGGGTTTCACATGTGATTCTGGTGTGGCTCACACGTGCTTGAGGTGTAGCTGAGCCATGGCTCACATGTAATCCAGGCGTGTCTCAGAAATGGGTCAGGGGTGGCTGCATATTATTCAGGTGTTTATCACCAATGGCTCATGCATGGCTCAGGTATGGCTCACGCATGGATGGGGTGTTGCCAAGGCATGGCTTGCACATTGTTCTGGTGTGGCTGGCATGAGATTCAGGGAAGGCACGCAAGTGGTTCCAGCGTGACTGACACATGGTTCACATGAGGCTATGTGGTTCAAGTGTGACTGGCACTTGGTTCAGGCCTGGCTGGCATGTGACATAGGCATGGCTGAGACATGATTCAGGTGTGGCTCACACGGGATTCAGGTGTGGCTGACACATGACTCAGCTGAGGCAGGCAATGACACAGGAGTGCCTGACACGTGACATAGGTGTGGTTCACACATGGTTCATGCATGGCCTTCTGGTGGTTCAGGCGTGACTGGCACGTGGCTCATGCATGCCTGACACATTACTCAGGCGTGCCTGACATGGGATTCAGGCACGACATGCATGTTGTTCAGGTGTGACTGATGCGTGTTTCAGGCTTGGTAGGCCTATGGTTCAAGTGTGGCTAGTGTGTGGTTGAGGCATGGGTGATTAGTGGTTCAAGTGTTGGTGACATATGGCTCAGACATAGCTGACATGTGGCTTATGTGTGAGTCCAGTGTGGCTGACACGTGGTTCAGGTGTGGCTGGCTTGTGGTTCAGATGTGGATGGCATGTGGTTCAAGGAAGGCTGTACCAAGGTCGAGAGATGCTGGCTCATTGTTCAGAGTCTGCTGGCACAAGGTAGGCATGTGGCTCATGCGTGACTGGCACGTGACTCCTCTGGGTCTACCATGTGGTTCAGGTGTGGCAGGAACTTGCTTCAGGCGTGGCTTTCATTTGATACAGGTGTGACTGCCACGTGGTTCTGGTTTGGCTGACATGTGTTTCAGGTGTGTCTGACACATGTTTCAGGGGTGGGGGATTCGTGGTTTGGGCATCGGTGACACGTGATTCGGGTGTGGCTGAGACATGGTTGTGGTGCAGTTGCCACATAGCTAAGGCGTGGCTGACATGTGCTTCACTTGTGGCTGACACATGGTTCAGACATGGCTGACAAGTGGATCAGGTGTGGTCACAATGGGACTTTTGCATGGCTGAAATGTGACTCTGGATTGTCTGGCATGTGCTTCAGCCATGGCTCACATGTGACTCAGGCGTGGTTGACACGTGGCTCTGGAATGACTGAAACGTGACTCATGCTTGGCTCAGATGTCATTCAGATGTGCCTGGAATGTGCTTCAGTTGTGGCTGACTCGACTCAGGCGTGTCTCACACCTGGTGCAGGAGTGGCTGACATGCATCTCATGTGTGAGTCTAGTGTGGGTGACATGTGATTCAGGTGTGTGTGACACGTGTTCCAGTGGTGTGTGATGCTTCGTTCAGACCTCAGTGACACGTGATTCCTGGGTGGCTGACACTTGGTGTGTTGAAGTTGACACATGGCACAGGCATGGCTGACACGTGGTTCATACGTGGCTGGCACGTGAATCATGCATGGCTGACACACGACTCAGGCATGGCTCACACGTGACTCAGGCATTCATCACACATTATCCATGTGTGGCAGACATGTGCTCACGTGTGTGTGACATGCCATACATGTGTGGCTCCCACGTGACTCACACGTTGCTGAAATGTGGCTCCCACATACTCATTCATGGCTGGCACGTGGCTCATGCATGGCTCAGCTGTTTCATGTGTGGCTCCCCTGTGGTTCCTGTGTGGTTCAAGCATCGGACATGTGTGTTTCACATGTGGCTCATATGTGGTTCAAGGGTGTCTCACATGTGGTTCATGCATGGTTCAAGTGTGGCTCACACATGGTTCAGGTGTAATTCAGGCGTGGCTAACACATGACTCATGTGGGTCACACATGGTAGAGGACACTTTCACACGTGATTTAGGCATAGCTCAGACATGGCTCACACGTGATGCAAGCATGCCACAGAACTGGCTCACATGTGGCTGGCACATGATTCAGGCTTTTGTCATGCATGGCTCACACATGGCTCAGGTGTGGCTCATGCATGGCTGTGGTGTTGCTCAGGCATGGCTCACATGTGTTTGTGGCATGCTTGGCACGTGGTTCAGGGATGGCAGGCAAGTTGTGCCAGCATGGCTGACACGTGCTTCAAGTGAGGCTGACCTGTGGTTCAAGTGTGACTGGCACTTGGTTCAGGCCTGGCTGGCAGGTGACTTTGGCATGGCTGAGACGTGACTCAGGCATGGCACACACGTTATTCAGGAGTGGCCGGCACATGACTCAGGTGAGGTGGCCACATGACACAGGTGTGCCTGACACGTCACATAGATGTGGTTCCCACATGGTTCATGCATGGCCTTTGTGTGGTTCAGGGGTGACTAGTGCATGGTTCACGCATGGGTGGCAGGTGATTCAGGTGTGGCTGACATGTGACTCAGGCATATGTGAAATATGACTCCAGTGTGGCTGACACATGTCTCAGGCATGGCTGACACGTGACTCAGGCATTCATCGCACAGTATCCATACGTGGCAGATGTTTGCTTCACATATGGGTGACATGGCGTTCATATGTGGCTCCCACGTGACTCACACGTTGCTGACACGTGGCTCCCACATACTCAAGCGTGTCTGGCATGTGGCTCACGCATGGCTCAGCCATGTTTCATGTGTGGTTCCCATGTGCCTCATGTGTGGTTCAAGCATTGAACATGCGTGCTTCACACGTGTTTCACATGTGGCTCGAGTGTGTCACATGTGGTTCAGGCATGGTTCAGGGAGGCTCACACATGGTTCAGGTGTAACTCAGGTGTGGCTCACACATGGCCCATGCGGAGGTCTCATATATTTCAGGAGGGTTTCACCTGTGATTCAGGCGTGGCTTACAGGTGGTTCACCCATGGCTCAGCCATGGCTCACACATAGTTCAGGCGTTCCTCATACTGGGGTCAGGTGTGGCTGACACATGATTCAGGAGTTTGTCACACCTGGCTAACACACGTCTCAGGTGAGGCTCACAAATGGCTGGGGCGTTGCTCCAGCCTTGCTCACACGTGGCTCTGGCATTGTTGGCATGTGGCTCAGGCATGGCTGACACGAGACTCAGGTGTTTCTGACATGTGTCTCAGTCATGGCATGCATTTTGTTCAGGTGTGGCTGATGCGTGGTTCAGGCATGGGTGACTGGTGGTTCAGGCATGGCTGACATGTGACTCAGGCATGTGTGAAACATGCTGGGTGTTGGTGACATGTGACTCAGGCGTGGCTGACATGTGGCCCACGTGTGGCTATGACGTGACTCATGTGTCATTCAAATGTGATTCAGGCTGCTTGTGTGGCATGTTCTTCAGCCCTGGCTCACATGTGACTCAGGCATGGCTGACGTCTGGTGCAGGAGTGGCTGGAATGTGACTCATGTGTGGCTCAATGGTCATTCAGGCATGTCTGGCATGTGATTCAGTTGTCGCTGACACTTGACCTAGGCATGGTTGACACGTGACTCAGCTGTGGCTGACACGTGACTCAGGCATGTCTTGCACGTGGTGTAGGTGTGGCTGACTCATCACTCAGGCATGGTTCACACGTGACTTAGTTGTGCCTGACTTGTGATTCAGGCTTGGCTCACACATTGTTCAGGTGTGCCTGATACGTGGTTCAGGCATGGCTGGCATGGGGCTCAGGTGTGGCTGGTGTGAGGTTCTGGTGTGGCTGGCGCATGGGGCAGCAATGGGGGACAGGCGGTTCAAGTGTTGGTGACACATGGCTCAGACGTGGCTGACATGTGGCTTATGTGTGAGTCCAGTGTGGCTGACATGTGGTTCAGGTGTGGCTGGCTTGTGGTTCAGATGCGGATGGCATGTGGTTCAAGCAAGGCTGTACCAAGGTCGAGAGATGTTGGCTCATTATTCAGGGTCCACTGGCACAAGGTAGGCACATGGCTCACACGTGGTTCCATTGTGTGCTGTTAGTGCTTTCAGAGTGTCGAGGTGTTGGTTCCGGCATGTCTGGCAGTTGGTTCCCTCATGTCCAGAGGGTGTTTCCGGCATGTCCGGCATGTTGATCCAGCCTTTTCCGGAAATTGATTCTGGAGTATCCTGGACCTAGTTCTGGTGTATCCAGCAGGTGATTTTGGCATGTCCGACATGTTGTTCTGGCGTATTAGTCTGGTGGTTTCAGCTTGTGTGGCAGGTGTTTGTGGCCTGTCCGGCACCTCCTTCTGGCATATTCAGCAGGTGGTTTCAGTGTTTCTGGCACCTGGTTCTGCATATCCAACAGGTGGTTCCGAAGTTTCTGGCAGGTGGTTCCTCTGTGTCTGGCATGTGGTTCTGGTACATTCGGAAGATGGTTCCGGCCTGTTGCTTGAGTGCTTGTGGCATGGCCGGGAGTCAGTTCTGTGTGTCAGAGTGATGGTTGCAGTGTGTCTGGTGGGTGGTTCCAGGTTGTTCTGGCATGTCCGGTGGGTGCTTCCTGTGTGTCTGGTGGGTCGTTCTGCATGTCTGTTTGGTGGTCCCAGAGTGTCCGGCGGGTGGTTCTGGCATGGATGTCAGGTTTTTCCGGGCGTCCAAGTGGCGTATCCAGAAGGTGATTCTGGCATATCTGGCAGGTGGTTCTGGCGAGTCAAGCAGGTGGTTCAGGTTTGTCCAGGAGGTGGTTCTGGCATGTCCAGCACATGGTTCTGGCATATCTGAGAGGTGGTTCCGGCATGCCCGGCATGTGATTCTGGAGTGTCTGTCAAGTGGTTCTGGCGTATCCGGCAGGTGATTTTGCCATGTGAGTCAGGTGGTTCTGGCATGTCCTGAAGGTGCTTCCAGTGCATTCTGGACCTGATTCTCGCATCAGTAGTGGATGGTTCCAGAGTGTCCAGATGATGGTTCCAACATTTCCAGCAGTTGGTTCCAGCATGTCAGGCAGGTGGGTCACACATGTGCGGCAGTTGGTTCTGGCTTTTGCCACAGATGGTTCTGGCGCATCCAGAAGGTGGTTTTGACATGTCTGGCAGATGGTTCAGTCTTGTCCGGCAAGTGGATCCGTCGTGTGGGGCACCTGGTTCCGGCATATGCTGCGCCTGTTTCTGGCATATCCGGCAGGTGGCTCTGGCATGTCCGGAAGGTGGTTCCGTTCTGTGTGGCACATGGTTACGGGGTATCATGCAGGTGATTTCACCGTGTCTGGTGGGTTGTCCAGGCATGTCCGACACCTGGTTCTGGCTTGTCTGGCAGGTAGTTTCAGTGAATCAGGCACCTGGTTGCGGCGTATCCAACAGGTGGTCCTGGCATGTCTGGAAGGTGATTTGGTTGTATGCAGCACATGGTTCCAGTGTATCTGGCAAGCAATTTTGCCGTGTCTGGCAGGTGGTTCCAGCATGTCCAGCACCTGGTTCTGGCATCTCTGGCAGGTGGTTCAGTCATGTCTGGCCCCTGGTCTTGGCATGTGCTACACCTGTTTCCAGTGTATCCTGGAGGTGGTTCTCACAAGACTGGCACGTGGTCCAGGCATGTCCAGCAGGTGGTCCCGGCATGTCTGGCACCTGGTTCTGGCCTGTGCTGGACCTGTTTCTGACGTATCCATCGCATGGTTCCGGCGTGTCCAGCACATGATTTTGGCATATTCGGCAGGTGGCTTCAGCGTACGGGGTGCCTGGTTCCGATGTATCTGACGGTTGGTTTCATGCTCTCTGGCAGGTGGTTCCTGTGTGTTTGGCATGTGGTTCCAGTATGTCCTGATGGTGGTTCTGGCGTGTCCGGCAGGTGGCTACCGTGTCTCCGGAACCTGATTCTGTTGTGTGCCATTGGTGCTTTCAGAGTGTCCAGGTGTTGGTTCCAGCATGTCTGGTGGGTGATTCTGGCATATCCAGCATGTTAATCTAGGCTTTTGTGGAAATTGGTTGCGGAGTCTCAAATTGGTTCCGGTGTATCCAGCAGGTTATTTTGGCATGTCCGACAGGTTGTTCTGGAATGTTAGGCTGGTGGTTTCGGCTTGTCTGGCATGTGTTTGTGGCATGTCCGGCACCTGGTTCTGGCGTATTCAGCAGGTGGTTTGTCTGTATCAGGCACCTGCTTCCAGCATATCCAACAGGTGGTTCCGAAGTTTCTGGCAGGTGGTTCCTGTGTGTCTGGCATGATTTTCTGGTACATTTGGAAGATGGTTCCGGCCTGTCTGTTGAGTGCTTGCGGCATTGCCGGGAGTCAGTTCTGGCGTGTCAGAGTGATGGTTCCAGTGTGTCCAGCGGGTGCTTCTAGGTGGTTCTGTTGTGTCCGGTGGGTGCATCTGGTGTGTCTGGTGGGTCGTTCTGCATGTCTGTGTGGTGGTTCCAGAGTGTCTGGCGGGTGGTTCTGGCATGAATGTTGGGTTCTTCTGGCAGGTATTCCAGACACACATGTGTGGCAGGTGGTTCTGGTGTTTTCCACAGATGGTTCTGGCACATCCAGAAGGGGTTTTGGCATGTCCGGCAGATGGTTCAGTCTTGTCTGGCAGGTGGATCAGTTGTGTGGGGCACCTGGTTCTGGAGTGTGCTGTGCCTGTGTCTGGCGTATCCAGCAGGTGGCTCTGGCGTGTCTGGCAGGCAGTTCCGTTCTGTGTGGCACATGGTTATGGGGTATAATGCAGGTGATTTTGCCATGTCCTGAGGGTTGAACAGGCATGTCCGACACCTGGTTCTGGCTTGTCTGGCAGGTAGTTTCAGTGAATTAGGCACCTGGTTCCAGCATATCCAACAGGTGGTGCCAGCATGTCCAGTAGGTGATTCTGGCGTGTGCAACACATGGTTCCGGCATATCTGGCAGGTGATTTCACCGTGTGTGGCAGGTGGTTCCAGCATGTCTGGTACCTGGTTCTGGCATGTCTGGCAGGTGTGTCAGTCCTGTCTGGCACCTGGTCTTGGCGTGTGCTACACCTGTGTCCAGTGCATCCGGGAGGTGGTTCTCAAAGACTGACAGATGGTCCAGGCATGTCCAGCAGGTGGTCCTGGCATGTCGGAACCTGGTTTTGGCCTCTGTGGGACCTGTTTCTGATGTATCCGTCACATGATTCTGGTGTGTCCAGCACATGGTTCTGGCAATTTGGCAGGTGGCTTCAGCGTACTGGGTGCCTTGTTCCGGCGTATCTGACAGTTGGTTCCATGGTGTCTGGCAGGTGGTTCCTGTGTGTTTGGCATGTGGTTCTGCTATGTCCTGAAGGTGGTTCCGGCATGTCCGGCAGGTGGCTACCGTGTATCCGAGATGTGATTCCGTCATGTACAGTTGGTGCTTTCAGAGTGTTCAGGTGTTTGCTCCGATGTGTCTGGCTCTTCATTCCCGCATGTCCGGTGGTTGAGTCCAGTGTTTCCAGCAGCTTGTTCTGGACTTTTCTGGGAATTGGTTCTGGCATATCAGGACCTGGTTCCGGTGTATCTGGCAGGTGATTTTGGCATTTCCGGCAGGTTGTTCCAGCATGTTTGCCTGGTGGTTCTGGCTTTATGACAGGTGTTTGTGGCATGTCTGACACCTCGTTCTGATGTATTTGACAGGTGGTTTGATTGTATCTGGCACCTGATTGAAGCATATCCAACAGGTGTTTCCAATGTGTCTGGCATGTGGTTCTGCTATGTTTGGAAGATAGTCTGTTGTGTGCTGCCGGCATGTCCAAGAGAAGGTTCTGCCATGTCAGAATCATTGTTACACTGTATCTGGCAGGTGGTTCCAGGTGGTTCAGGCATGTACTGTGGGTGCTTCTGGTGTGTCTGGTGGGTCGTTCTGGCATGACTGTTTGGTGGTTAGACAGAGTGCACTGGGTGGTTTTGGCATGTCTCTCAGAGTTTTCTGCTGTCTAAGGGGCATGGTTCCTTTGTATAAGTCAGGTGAGTTCTTTCTCAGCTTCCTAAAGAGCTGGAAGCAAGATGGTTTGTGGCTTGTCTCACCTAGAGAAATGGAGACAGTGCTTTGTGCCGTCAACCACTAGAGCAAGGTAGGGCATGACTGAGAACAAAGGAGCCTTTCTGACATATGTGTTTTCTGACACTTTCTACAGAAGAGCAGAACGGCAGTTGGTTAAAAGCCTATTGTCTCTCTCTTCCTAAGCATGTGGAAGAACAATCATCCAGCCCACATCCCCATTCCTTAAGGGGAAAATGTGGGCATTTCGTCAGAGATGAATTGGCAAGGTGGAAATGTGGCAGAAGCAGAAGTTCAAAATCAGCGAGTTAAGGGTTGAAAAGAAACGGCCTTCAGCTGCCTTTGTATGAGATGTTCCCCCAGACTCTGTAAGAGCACTGTGGAAAGTGAGATCTTTCTCAACTTACTAAAGAGCTGGAAGCAAGACAGTTTGTGGCTTGTCACCCCTTGAGTGGTGGAGCCAGAGTCAGTGCCTTGGGCCTTCCACCTCTAGAGCAATGGAGGGCATGGCCGAGGGCAAAGGGGCCTTTCTGACATGGGTGCTTTCTGACACTCTCTCCACCAGTGCACAATGGTGGTTGGCAAAAAGCCTATTGTCTGTCTCCTCCTAAGCATGTGGAAGCACAATCATCTGGGCCTGGTCCCTGTTGCTTAAGGGGACATGTAGGCATTTCGTCTGAGCTGGGTTTGCAAGGTGGAAATGTGGTAGAAGCAGAAGTTCAAAATCGGTGCGTTAAGAGCTGAAAGGAAATGGCGTCCTGCTGCCTTTGTATGAGATGTTCCTAGGATGCTGTAAGATCACTGTGGAAAGCGAGTTCTTTCTCAGCTTCTCAAAGACCTGGAAGCAAGATGGTTTGTGGCTTGTCTCCCCTTGACTGGTGGAGCCAGAGCCCGTGCCTGTGCCTTCCACCTCTAGAGCAATGGAGGTCATGGCTGAGAGCAAAGGGGCCTTTCTGACATAGGTGCTTTCTGACACTCTCTCCACCAGTGCACAATGGTGGTTGGCAAAAAGCCTATTGTCTGTCTCCTCCTAAGCATGTGGAAGCACAATCATTCAATCCTCAACCCTGTTGCTTAAGGACAAGATGTAGGCATTTCGTCTTTGCCAGGTGGCAAGATGCAAATGTCCAAGAAGCAGAAGTTCTGAAGCAATGAATTAAGGGCTCTAAAGAAACAGCATTGCAGCTTCCTTTGTATGAGATGTTCCCAGTATGCTTTAAGAGCACTTTGGAAAGCGAGTTCTTTCTCAGATTCCTAAAGAGCTGGAAGAAAGATGGATTGTGGCTCGTCTCCCCTTGAGGGATGGAGGCATTGTTTTGTTCCTTCCATCTCTAGAGCAACGTCAGACATAGCTGAGAGCAAACTTGGCCTGTCTGACATAGGTGCTTTCTGACACTCTCTCCACCAGTGTACAAACACAGTAGGATCGGTGGCCGGTATGCTGTAATAGCACTGTGGAAAGCAAGTTCTTTATTAACTTCAAAAGATCAGTTGATTTAAATCCTATAGTCTATCTCCTTCTAAGCATGTGGAAGCACAATCATTCATGCCTTAGCTGAATGATTCAGGCAGGACATGTGTGACCCACCTGCCTGAAACACTGGAACCAACTGTTGGACACTTTGAAACCATCATCTGGACACTGTGGAAACAGGAGAATAAGGTCCAGTAGGAGCCAGAAGCATCTGCAGGACACACCAGAACCACTTGACTCACATGCCAAAATCACCTGCTGGATACACCAGAAACACTTCAGAGACACTCCAGAATCACATGCTGGGCAAGCCAGAACCAGCTCTCAGATATGCCAGAACCATGTGCTGGACACTCCAGAACCACCTCCCAGACAGACCTGAACCATCTGTTAGACACGCCTTAACCACCTGCTAGACAGACCAGAACCACAGGCTGGACACGCCTGAACCACCTGCCAAACACGCTGGAGCCACCTGCTTGATTCCCCAGAACCACCTGCCGGACACGCCGAAACCACTTGCTGGATATGTGGGAACCCTGCTGTTTGGATGCTGGAAAAGCCTGACCTCCATGCTGGAACCACGCGCCAGAAACTCTGGAACCACCAGACATGCAGAACGACACACAAGACACACCGGAAGCACCCACTGGACACGCCAGAACCACCTGTAACCACCCACCGGACACAATAGAACCATCACTCTGACATGCCAGAACTGACTCCTGGCCATGCCACAAGCACTCAATGGACAGGCAGAAACCGTCTTCTGAATGTACCAGAACCACATGCCGGACACGCCTGAACCACCTGCCGAGCACTCTGGAACCACCTGCTCGACTCGCAGGAACCACCTACTGGAAAACTCACATAGAAAGGCAGGTCAAATGGCATTTCTTCCCAGCCCTTAACTCGCCACTTCAGAACTTCTGCTTCTGCCACAATTCCACCTTGCCAACCCGGCTCAGACGAAATGCCTACATCTTGCCCTGAAGCAACTGGGCTGAGTCCCAAAGGATTGAGCATCCACCTGCTTAGGAAGAGATAGACAATACCCTTTTTACAAACCACTGTTGCGCATTGGTAGAGAGAGTTTTGGAAAGCACCTATGTCAGAAAGGCCCCTTTGCTCTCAGCCGTGCCCTCCATTGCTCTAGAGCTGGAAGGCACAAAACACTGCCTCCATCCTTCAATGGGAAACAAGCCATAAACTGTCGTGCTTCCAGCTCTTTAGGAAGCTGACAAACAACTCGCTTTCCACAGTGTTGTTACAGCATACCAGGAACCTCTCATACAAAGGCAGCTCAAACGCCATTTCTTCCCAGCCCTTAACTCGCCACTTTAGGACTTCTGCTTCTGCCGCATATCCACCTTGCCAACCTGGCTCCGACGAAATGCCTACATCTTCCCCTTCAACAATGGGGACGAGGCCCGGATGACTGTGCTTCCACATGCTTAGGAGGAGACAGACAATAGGATTTTTACAAACCGCCATTGTGCACTGGTGCAGAGAGACTCAGAATGCACCTATGTCAGAACGGCACATTTACTCTCAGCCGTGCCCTCCATTGCTCTAGAGGTGGAAGGAACAAAGCACTGCCTCCATCCTTCAATGGGAGACAAGCCATAAACTGTCTTGCTTCCAGCTCTTTAGGAAGCTGAGAAAGACCTCGCTTACCACAGTGCTGTTACAGCATACGTAGAAACTCTCATACAAAGGTAGCTCAAACACCATTTTTTCCCAGCCCTTAACTCGACATGTTAGAACTTCTGCTTCTGCCACAATTCCACCTTGCCACCCTAGCTCAGACGAAATGCCTACATCTTCCCCTGAAGCAACGGGGCTGAGTCCCAAAGGATTGAGCGTCCATGTGCTTAGGAGGAGATAGACAAAACGCTTTTTACCAACCACTGTTGTGCATTGGTAGAGAGAGTGTCGGAAAGCACCTATGTCAGAAAGGCCCCTTTGTTCTCAGTCGTGCCATCCATTGCTCTAGAGTTGGAAGTGACAAGGCACTGGTTCCACCCCTGAAGGGTGTCAGAAAGCACCTATGTCAGAGAGCCTGATTTGCTCTCAGCCGGGCCCTCCATTGCTCTAGAGGTGGAAGGCACAGGTCACTGGCTCCACCCCTGAAGGGTGTCAGAAAGCACCTATGGCAGAGAGTCCACATTGCTCTCAGCCATGCCATCCATTTTTCTAGAGGTGTAAGGCACAAAGCACAGCCTCCATCATTCAATGGGAGACAAGCCATAAACTGTCCTGCTTCCAGATCTTTAGGAAGCTGAGAAAGAAGTCGCATTCCACAGTGCTCTTACGGTGTCCTGGGTACATCTCATACAAAGGCAGCTGAACGTCATTTCTTTTCAGCCCTAACTCTCCAATCTGCAACATCTGCATCTGCCACATTTCCACCTTGGCAAGGCAGCTCAGACGAAATGCCTACATCTTCCCATTAAGCAATGGGGATGAGGCCCAGATGACTGTGCTTCCACATGCTGAGGAGGAGAGAGAGAATACACTTTTAACAAACCACCCTTGAGCAATGTTTGGGAGAGTGTCAGAAAGCACCAATGTCAGAACGGCCCATTTACTCTCAGCCGTGCCATCCATTGCTCTAGAAGTGGAATGCACAATGCATTGCTCCACCCCTCAAGGGGTGACAAGCCACAGACCATCTTTCTTCCATCTCTTTAGGAAGTTGAGAACAAACTCACCTGACATATACAAAGGAATCATGCCCCTTAGATGCCAGAAAACCCTGGGAGACATGCCAAAAACACCCTCCACACACTCTCAAACCACCACACATGCATGCCAGAACGACCAAACAGGTACACCAGAAGCACCCACGTTGCATGCCAGAACCACCTGTAACCACCTGCTGGACACAGTGGAACAACGATTCTGACATTGCAGAACCACCTCTTCAACATGCCAGCTGCACACAACAGACACGATGGAACCAGCTTACAAACGTAGCACAACCACATGAAAGACACATTGGAAACATCTGTTGGATATGTCTCAAAGAGGTGCCAGAAACACAAAGCCCCCTGTGGAGTATGTCAGAACCGGGGATCAGAAATGCCACAAATACCTGTCTTACAAGCCAGAGCCACTAGCCCAAAAAGCCGGAAAGACGTGCCAGACATGCCAAAATCACCTGCTGGCTATGCCAGATCCACTTGGCAGACACTCTGGAATAACCTGCTGGGCATGCTGGCACCACCTCTCTGACGTGCCAGAACGGTGTGCCAGACACGCCGGAACCACCTACAGGACACACTGGAACCACCTGTCAACCACGCCTGAGCTACTTGCCTAGCATGCTGGAACCACCTCCTGGACAGACCAGAACCGCCTGCCGGAGATGCCTGAACCACCTGCTGAGCACGCCGGAACCACCTGCTTGACTCTCTGGAACAACCTGCAGGACACGCCAAAATCACCTGCCGGCTATGCCAGAACCACTTGGAGGACTCTCCGGGATGAGCTGCCGAGCATGCTGGAACCACCTCTCATATGTTCCAGAACCACATGCCAAAGACACCGGAAACACCTGCCCAGCAGACCAAAACCACCTGCTCGACTCGCCAGAACCACCTGCCAGACAGGCTAAAATCACCTGCCGGCTATGCTAGAACCACTTGGAGGACTCTCGGGGATCACCTGCCGGGCATGATAGAACCACCTCTCAGACGTGCCGGCACAACGTGCCGGACACGCCAGAAGCACCTCCCGGACAGACCGGAACCACCTGCCGGACCTGCCTCGACCACCTCCCGAGCACGCCGGAACCACCAGCCGGGCACGCCATAATCAACTGCCGGCTATGCCAAACTACTTGGCGGACACTCTGGAATCACCTGCCAGGCATGATGGAACCACCTCTCAGACTTGCCCGAACCACGTGCCGGACACCCCGGAACCACCTACCGGACCGCCCGGAACCACATGCCTGACACTCCGGAACCACCTGCCGGGCATGCCGGAACCACCTCTCAGACATGCCAGAAACACGTTCCGGACACGCCGGAAGCACCTGCCGAGCATGCCTGAGCCACCTGCTTGAATCGCCGGAACCACCTGCCAGACACGCCAAAATCAACTGTCCGCTGTGCCAGAACCAAGTGGCGGACAGTCCGGAATCACCTGCCGGGCATGCCGGAACCACATGCCGATCACGCCGGAACCACCTGCTCCACTCACAGGACCCACCTGCCGGACATGCCAAAATCACCTGCCGGCTATGCCAGAACCACTTGCCGGGCACTCTGGAATCACCTGCCGGGCATGCCGGGACCACCTCACAGACGTGCCACAACCACATGCCAGACATGCCGGAACCACCTCCCCGACAGACCGGAAGCACCTGCTGGACACGTCGGAACCACCTGCCAAGCACGCTGGAGCCACCTGCTCGACTCGCCGGAACAACCTGCCGGACACGCCAAAATCAACTGCCGGCTATGCCGGAACCACGTGGCGGACAGTCTGGAATCACCTGTCGGGCATGCGGGAACCATCTTCAGACGTCACAGAACAACGTGCCGGACACGCTGGAACCACCTGCTGGCCATGCCTGAACCATCTGCCGAGCACGCCGGAACCACCTGCTCGACTCGCAGGACCCACCTGCCGGACATGCCAAAATCACCTACCAGCTATGCCCGAACCACCTCCCGGACACTCTGGAATTACCTGCCGGGCATGCCGGAACCACCTCACAGACGTGCCAGAACCACTTGCCGGACATGCCGGAACCACCTCCCTGACAGACCGGAACCACATGCCGAGCACGCTGGAACCACCTGCGGGCATGTCAGAACCACTTGGCGGACACTCTGGAATCACCTGCCGGGAATGCTGGCACAACCTCTCAGACGTGCCAGAAGCACGTGCCGGACACACCGGAACCACCTCCCGGACAGTCTGGAACCACCTGCCAGACTCGCCAGAACCACCTGCTTGATTTGCTGGACCCATCTGTCGGACATGCCAAAATCACCACCGGCTATGCCAGAACCACTTGGCGGACACTCCGGAATCACCTGCCGGGCATTCGGGAACCACCTCTCACACGTGCCAGAACCATGTGCCTGACACGCCGGAATCACCTGCCAGGCATGCCGGAACCACCTGATCCACGACCCAGAACCACCTGCCGGACACGCCAAAATCACCTTTCGGGTACGCCAGAACCACTTAGCAGACACTTCGGAATCCTCTGCCGGCCATGCTGGAACCACATCTCAAATGTGCCAGAACCACCTGTCGGACACGCCGGAACGAGCCCAGGACAGACTGGAAACAATCGCCAGACATGCCTGAACCACCTGCAGAGCACGCCGGAATCACTGGCTCGAGTAGCCTGGACCACCGGCCGGACATGCCCAAATCACCTGCTGGCTACACCAAAACCACTTGGCAGACACTCCGGAATCACTTGCCGGGCATGCTGGAACCACCTCTCAGACGTACCAGCGCCACGTACTGGACACACTGGAACCACGTCCTGGAAAGACAGGAATCACCTGCCGGCCACGCCTGAACCACCTACCGAGCACACCGGAACCACCTGCTCCACTCGCAGAATCCACCTGCTGGACACGCCAAAATGAACTGCCGGCTACACCAGAACCACTTGCCGGACACTCTGGAATCACCTGCCGGGCATGCCGGAACCAACTCTCAGACGTGCCAGAACCACGTGCCGGACATGCCGGAAACACCTGCCGAACACGCTGGAGCCACCTGCTCGACTCGCTGGAACCACCTGCCGGACAGGCCAAAATCAACTGCCGGCTATGCCAGAACCACCTGGGGGACAGTCCGGAATCACCTGCCAGCCATGCCGGAACCACCTCTCAGACGTACCAGAACCACGTGCCAGAGACGCCGTAAGCACCTGCCGAGCTCACCGCAAGTACCTGCTTGAATTGCCGGAACCACCTGCCGGACACGCCAAAATCACCTGCCAGCTACGCCTGAACCACTTGGTGAAAAATCCAGAATCACCTGCCGGGCATGCCAGATCCACCTCTCTGACATGCCAGAAACACGTGCCAGAGACACCGGAAGCAGCTGCCGAGCATGCCAGAAGCACCTGCTCGACTCGCCGGAACCACCTGCCGGACATGCCAAAATCACTGGCTGCTACGCCAGAACCACTTGGCGGACACTACGGAATCACCTGCCAGGCGTGTCGGAACCACATCTAAGACGTGCCAGAACCATGTGCTAGACACGCCGGAACCACCTGCCGGACATTCCAAAATCACCTGCCGGCTATGCCAGAACCACTTGGCGGACACTCCGGAATCAGCTGCTGGGAATGCCAGAACCACTTCTCAGAATTGCCAGAACCAACTGCCGGACACGCCTGAACCACCTGCTGAGCACGCCGGAACCACATGCAGGCTATGTCAGAACCACTGGCAGACACTCTGGAATCACCTGCCAGGCATGCCGGAACCACCGCACAGACGCACCAGAACCACGTGCCAGACACCCTGGAAGCACCTCCCGGACAGACTGCAACCACCTACCGGAACGTCTGAACCACCTGCCGAGCACGCCGGAAGCACCTGCTTGACTCGCCAGATCCACATGTTGGGCACGAAAAAATCACCTGCCGGCTATGCCAGAACCACGTGGCGGACATCCCGGAATCACCTGCCGGGCATGCTGGAACCACTTCTCAGGACTGCCAGAAACAGGTGCCGGAAACTCCGGAACCATCTCCTGGACAAACCGGAACCACCTGCTGGACATGCCTGAACCACTTGCTGAGCACGCCGGAACCACCTGCGGGCTACGTCAGAACCACTTGGCGGACACTCTGGAATCACCTGCTGGGCATGCCAGCACAACTTCTCAGACGTGCCAGAAGCACGTGCCAGACACGCTGGAACAACCTCCCGGACAGACCGGAACCACCTGCCAGACTCGCCAGAACCACCTGCTTGACTCGCCGGACCCACCTGCCAGTCACGCCAAAATCACCTGCCAGCTATGCCAGAGCCACTTGGCGGACAAGCCGGAATAATGTTCCAGGCATGCCGGCACAACCTCTCAGACGTGCCAGAAGCATGTGCCGGACACGCCGGAAACACCTCCCGGACAGACCGGAACCACCTGCCAGACTCGCCAGAACCACCTGCTTGACTCGCCGGACCCACCTTCCGGTCACACCAAAATCACCTGCCGCTATGCCAGAACCACTGATGAACAAGCCGGAATAAGATTCCAGGCATGGCGGCACACCCTCTCAGACGTGCAAGAAGCACGAGCCAGACACGCCGGAACCACCTCCAGGACAGACCAGAACCACCTGCCGGTCTCGCCGGAACCACCTGCTTGACTCACCGGAACCACCGCCGGACATTCTAGAACCACCTGCCGAGCATGCCGGAGCCACCAGCTCGCCTCACCAGAACCCCCGGCTGGACATGCCAAAATCACCTGCCGGCTATGCCAGAACCACGTGGCAGACAGTCTGGAATCACCTGCCGGGCATGCTGGAACCACGTCCTGGAAAGACTGGAAACACTGGATGGACACGCCTGAACCACCAGCCGGGCATGCCGGAACCACCTCTCAGACATGCCAAAAACACGTTCCGGACACGCCGGAAGCACCTGCCCAGCAGACCAGAACCACCTGCTCGACTCGCCAGAACCACCTGCCAGACAGGCTAAAATCACCTGCCGGCTATGCCAGAACCACTTGGAGGACTCTCCGGGATGACCTGCCGAGCATGCTGGAACCACCTCTCATACGTTCCAGAACCACATGCCAAAGACACCGGAAACACCTGCCCAGCAGACCAGAACCACCCGCTCGACTCGCCAGAACCACCTGCCAGACAGGCTAAAATCACCTGCCGGCTATGCCAAAACCACTTGGAGGACTCTCCGGGATGACCTGCCGAGCATGCTGGAACCACCTCTCATACATTCCAGAACCACATGCCAAAGACACCGGAAACACCTGCCCGGCAGACCAGAACCACCTGCTCAACTCGCCAGAACCACCTGCAGGACACACCAAAAACACCTGCGGGCTACGCCAGAACCACTAGGAGGACTTTCTGGGATCACCTGCAGGGCATGCCGGAACCAACTTTCAGACATTCCAGAACCATGTGCGGGACACGCCGGAACCAGCAGCCGAGTATGCCGGAGCCACCTCTCAAACGTGCCGTAAAAACGTGCCGGACATGCCGGAACCACCTACCGAGTATGCCGGAACCACCTGTTCCACTCCCCAGAACCACCTGCTGAACACGCCAAAATCACCTGCTGACTACACCAGAGCCACTTGCCGGACACTCTGGAATCACCTGTCGGGCATGGCGGAACCACCTCTCAAACATGCCAGAACCACGTGCTGGATATGCCGGAACCACCTCCACGACAGTCCACAACCACCTGCCGGACCCACCTGAACCACATGCCGAGCACGCTGGAACCACCTGCTCGAGTCGCCGGAAACACATGCCGAACACGGCAAAATCACCTGTTGGCTACGCCAGAAACACTTGGCGGACACTCCGGAATCACCTGCCAGGCATGCTGGAACCACCTCTCAGACGTACCAGAACCACGTGACAGAGACACGGGATGCACCGGCTGAGCACGCTGGAACCTCCTGCTCGACTCATCGGAACCACCTGCCGGAGACGCCAAAATCACCTGCCGGCTAGGCCAGAACCACGTGGCGGACTCTATGGAATCACCCACCGGGCATGCCGGAACCACCTCTCAGACGTGCCAGAAGCACGTGCCGGACACGCCGGAACCACCTACTGGAAAGACCGGAACCACCTGCCGGACCCGCCTGAACCACCTGCTGAGCACGCCAGAACAACCTGCTCGACTTGCGGGAGCCACCTGCTGGACACGCCAAAATCACCAGCCAGCTATGACAGAACCACTTGCCAGACACTCCGGAATCACCAGCAGGTCATGCCAGAACTACCTTTTAGATGTGCCAGAACCACATGCCACAGACTCCGGGATCACCTGCCGGGCATGTCAGAACCACCTCTCAGATGTGCCAGAACCACGTGCAGGAGATGCCGGAAGCACCTGCCGAGCATGCCGGAACCACCTGATCCACTCCCCAGAACCACTTGCCGGACCCGCCTGAAACACCTGCCGGCTAGGCGGGAACCACTTGGCGGACACTGTGGAATCACCTGCTGTGCATGCCGTAACCACCCCTCAGACGTGCCTGAAAAACGTGACAGACATGCCGGAACCACGTCCTGGACAGATTGGAACCACCTTCCGGACATGCCTGAACCACCTTACGAGCACGCTGGAACCACCTGCTCAACTCGCTGGACCCGCCTGCCGGACATGCCAAAATCACCTGTTGGCTAAGCAATAACCATTTGGCGGATACTCGGAATCACATGCAAGGCATGCCTGAAACTGATGATTGGATAAAGAAGATGTGGTATATATACACAATGGAATACTACTCAGCCATAAAAAAAGACGACATTGGCCAATTCACAACAATGTGGATGGACCTCGAGGGCATTATGTTAAGCGAAATAAGTCAGTCAGAGAAAGACGAACTCTATATGACTCCACTCATAGGTGGAAATTAGTATATTGAGAAGGAGATCTGATCGGTGGTTACCAGGGAAAAGGGGGGGTGGGGGGAGGGCACGGAGGGGGAAGTGGTGTTCCCACAACATGACTAACAAAAATGTACAACTGAAATTTCACAAGCTTGTAATCCATCATAACATTAATAAACAAAAAAAAAAAAAGATGCTTTGGGGCCCATCTGCCCCTATGGAAAGAACGCAGCACTTTGTGTCTTGCAGCTCTAGGGCAATGTAGCACACCCAGAGCAGAAGTTCTACTTCAGCCAGATCAGGCCCGCAAAGAAACTGCGTTTCACAGGCCTTGGTAAGAGATGTTCCCGGTAGGCTGTTAGAGCACTGTGCAGAGCGAGTTGTTTCTCAGCTTCCAAAAGAGTTGGAAGCAAGATGCTTTGGGGCTCATCTGCCCCTTTGAGATGAAGGCAGCACTTTGTGCCTTGCAGCTCTAGGGCAATGTAGCACACCCAGAGCAGAAGTTCTACTTCAGCCAGATCAGGCCTGCAAAGAAACTGCGTTTCACAGGCCTTTGTAAGAGATGTTCCCGGTAGGCTGTTAGAGCACTGTGCAGAGCGAGTTGTTTCTTAGCTTCCCAGAGAGCTGGAAGCAAGATGCTTTGGGGCCCGTTAATTTTATACCCTGCTAATTTGCTGTAGTTGTTGGTTATTTCTAATAGTTTTTCTGTGGATTCTTTGGGGTTTTCTATGTATAAGATCATGTCGTCTGCAAACAACGCGAGTTTTACTTCTTCGTTACCTATTTGGATTCCTTTTATTTTTTTTTCCTGCCGAATTGCTCTGGCCAGCACCTCCAGTACTATGTTGAATAGGAGTGGTGAAAGTGGGCACCCTTGTCTTGTTCCTGTCCTCAGAGGGATGGCTTTCAGCTTTTGTCCATTGAGTATGCTGTTGGCTGTGGGACTATCATATATGGCCTTTATTATGTTGAGGTACTTTCCTTCTATACCCATTTTACTGAGGGTTGTTATCATAAATGGGTGTTGGATCTTGTCGAATGCATTCTCTGCGTCTATTGAGATGATCCTGTGGTTTTTGTTTTTCATTTTGTTGATGTAGTGTATCACGTTGATTGACTTGCGGGTGTTGAACCATCCCTGTGTCCCTGGTATAAATCCCACTTGATCATGGTGTATAATCTTTTTGATGTATTGCTGTAATCGGTTTGCCAAAATTTTGTTGAGGATTTTTGCATCTATGTTCATCAGTGATATCGGCCTGTAGTTCTCCTTCTTTGTGTTGTCCTTGTCAGGTTGGGGGATCAGAGTGATGTTGGCTTCATAGAATGTGTTAGGGAGTTCTCCATCTTTCTCAATTTTCTGGAACAGTTTGAGGAGAATAGGTACAAAGAACTCACACTGCTTAACAACAAAAAAACAAACAACCCGATCAAAAAATGGGCAGAGGACATGAACAGACATTTCTCCAAAGAAGATATGAATATGGCCAATAGACACATGAAAAGATGTTCATCATCGCTAATCATCAGGGAAATGCAAATCAAAACTACACTAAGATATCACCTTACCCCCGTTAGATTGGCAAAAACATACAAAACCAAGAACGACAAATGTTGGAGAGGTTGTGGAGAAAGAGGAACCCTCATACACTGTTGGTGGGAATGCAAACTGGTACAGCCACTATGGAAAACAGTATGGAGATTTCTCAAAAAGTTAAAAATAGAAATACCCTATGACCCAGCCATCCCATTACTGGGTATCTATCCTAAGAACCTGATATCAGATATCTCAAGAGTCCGTTGCACCCCTATGTTCATCGCAGCATTATTTACAATAGCCAAGACGTGGAACCAGCCTACATGCCCAGAAACTGATGATTGGATAAAGAGGATGTGGTATATATACACAATGGAATACTACTCAGCCATAAAAAAAGACGACATTGGCCCCTTCACAACAATGTGGATGGACCTCGAGGGCATTATGTTAAGCGAAATAAGTCAGTCAGAGAAAGACGAACTCTATATGACTCCACTCATAGGTGGAAATTAGTATATTGAGAAGGAGATCTGATCGGTGGTTACCAGGGAAAAGGGGGGGTGGGGGGAGGGCACGGAGGGGGAAGTGGTGTTCCCACAACATGACTAACAAAAATGTACAACTGAAATTTCACAAGCTTGTAATCCATCATAACATTAATAAACAAACAAACAAAAAAAAGATGCTTTGGGGCCCATCTGCCCCTATGGAAAGAACGCAGCACTTTGTGCCTTGCAGCTCTAGGGCAATGTGGCAATCCCAGAGCAGAAGTTCTACTTCAGCCAGATCAGGCCCGCAAAGAAACTGCGTTTCACAGGCCTTTGTAAGAGATGTTCCCGGTAGGCTGTTAGAGCACTGTGCAGAGCGAGTTGTTTCTTAGCTTCCCAAAGAGCTGGAAGCAAGATGCTTTGGGGCCCTTCTCACCCTTTGGCAAGAAGGCAGCACTTTGTGCCTTGCAGCTCTAAGGCAATGTATCACACCCAGAGCAGAAGATCTACTTCAGCCAGATCAGGCCTGCAAAGAAACTGCGTTTCACAGGCCTTTGTAAGAGATGTTCCCGGTAGGCTGTTAGAGCACTGTGCAGAGCGAGTTGTTTCTCAGCTTCCAAAAGAGTTGGAAGCAAGATGCTTTGGGGCTCATCTGCCCCTTTGAGATGAAGGCAGCACTTTGTGCCTTGCAGCTCTAGGGCAATGTAGCACACCCAGAGCAGAAGTTCTACTTCAGCCAGATCAGGCCTGCAAAGAAACTGCGTTTCACAGGCCTTTGTAAGAGATGTTCCCTGTAGGCTGTTAGAGAACTGTGCAGAGCGAGTTGTTTCTTAGCTTCCCAAGGAGCTGGAAGCAAGATGCTTTAGGGACCATCTGCCCTTAAGGAAAGAAGGCAGCACTTTGTGCCTTGCAGCTCTAGGGCAATGTAGCACACCCAGAGAAGTTGTTCTACTTCTGCCAGGTCAGGCCTGCAAAGAAACTTCGTTTCACAGGCCTTTGTAAGAGATGTTCCCGGTAGGCTGTTAGAGCACTGTGCAGAGCGACTTATTTCTTAGCTTCCCAAAGAGCTGGAAGCAAGATGCTTTGGGGCCGTCTCACCCTTGGAAAGAAGGCAGCACTTTGTGCCTTGCAGCTCTAGGGCAATGTAGCACACCCAGAGCCGAAGTTCTACTTCAGCTAGATCAGACCTGCAAAGACACTGCGTTTCACAGGCCTTTGTAAGAGATGTTCCCGGTAGGCTGTTAGAGCACTGTGCAGAGCGAGTTGTTTCTTAGCTTCCCAGAGAGCTGGAAGCAAGATGCTTTGGGGCCCGTTAATTGTATCCCCTGCTACTTTGCTGTAGTTGTTGATTATTTCTAATAGTTTTTCTGTGGATTCTTTGGGGTTTTCTATGTATAAGATCATGTCGTCTGCAAACAACGCGAGTTTTACTTCTTCGTTACCTATTTGGATTCCTTTTATTTTTTTTTCCTGCCGAATTGCTCTGGCCAGCACCTCCAGTACTATGTTGAATAGGAGTGGTGAAAGTGGGCACCCTTGTCTTGTTCCTGTCCTCAGAGGGATGGCTTTCAGCTTTTGTCCATTGAGTATGCTGTTGGCTGTGGGTCTATCATATATGGCCTTTATTATGTTGAGGTACTTTCCTTCTATACCCATTTTACTGAGGGTTTTTATCATAAATGGGTGTTGGATCTTGTCGAATGCCTTCTCTGCGTCTATTGAGATGATCATGTGGTTTTTGTTTTTCATTTTGTTGATGTAGTGTATCACGTTGATTGACTTGCGGGTGTTGAACCATCCCTGTGTCCCTGGTATAAATCCCACTTGATCATGGTGTATAATCTTTTTGATGTATTGCTGTAATCGGTTTGCCAAAATTTGCTTGAGGATTTTTGCATCTATGTTCATCAGTGATATCGGCCTGTAGTTCTCCTTCTTTGTGTTGTCCTTGTCAGGTTGGGGGATCAGAGTGATGTTGGCTTCATAGAATGTGTTAGGGAGTTCTCCATCTTTCTCAATTTTCTGGAACAGTTTGAGGAGAATAGGTACAAAGAACTCACACTGCTTAACAACAAAAAAACAAACAACCCGATCAAAAAATGGGCAGAGGACATGAACAGACATTTCTCAAAAGAAGATATGAATATGGCCAATAGACACATGAAAAGTTCATCATCGCTCATCATCAGGGAAATGCAAATCAAAACTACACTAAGATATCACCTTACCCCCGTTAGATTGGCAAAAACATCCAAAACCAAGAACGACAAATGTTGGAGAGGTTGTGGAGAAAGAGGAACCCTCATACACTGTTGGTGGGAATGCAAACTGGTACAGCCACTATGGAAAACAGTATGGAGATTTCTCAAAAAGTTAAAAATAGAAATACCCTTTGACCCAGCCATCCCATTACTGGGTATCTATCCTAAGAACCTGATATCAGATATCTCAAGAGTCCGTTGCACCCCTATGTTCATCGCAGCATTATTTACAATAGCCAAGACGTGGAACCAGCCGACATGCCCAGAAACTGATGATTGGATAAAGAAGATGTGGTATATATACACAATGGAATACTACTCAGCCATAAAAAAAGACGACATTGGCCCATTCACAACAATGTGGATGGACCTCGAGGGCATTATGTTAAGCGAAATAAGTCAGTCAGAGAAAGACGAACTCTATATGACTCCACTCATAGGTGGAAATTAGTATATTGAGAAGGAGATCTGATCGGTGGTTACCAGGGAAAAGGGGGGGTGGGGGGAGGGCACGGAAGGGGAAGTGGTGTTCCCACAACATGACTAACAAAAATGTACAACTGAAATTTCACAAGCTTGTAATCCATCATAACATCAATAAACAAAAAAAAAAAAAAGATGCTTTGGGGCCCATCTGCCCCTATGGAAAGAAGGCAGCACTTTGTGCCTTGCAGCTCTAGGGCAATGTAGCACACCCAGAGCAGAAGTTGTACTTCAGCCAGATCAGGCCTGCAAAGAAACTGCGTTTCACAGGCCTTTGTAAGAGATGTTCGCGGTAGGCTGTTAGAGCACTGTGGAGAGCGAGTTGTTTCCTAGCTTCCCAAAGAGCCGGAAGCAAGATGCTTTGGGGCCCTTCTCACCCTTTGGAAAGAAGGCAGCACTTTGTGCCTTGCAGCTCTAGGGCAATGTAGCACACCCAGAGCAGAAGTTCTACTTCAGCCAGATCAGACCTGCAAAGAAACTGCGTTTCACAGGCCTTTGCAAGAGATGTTCCCCATAGGCTGTTAGAGCACTGTGCACAGCGAGTTGTTTCTTAGCTTCCCAAAGAGCTGGAAGCAAGATGCTTTAGGGGCCATCTGCCCTTAAGGAAAGAAGGCAGCACTTTGTGCCTTTCCGCTCTAGGGCAATGTAGCACACCCAGAGCAGTTGTTCTACTTCTGCCAGGTCAGGCCTGCAAAGAAACTTCGTTTCACAGGCCTTTGTAAGAGATGTTCGCGATAGGCTGTTAGAGCACTGTGGAGAGCGAGTTGTTTCCTAGCTTCCCAAAGAGCCGGAAGCAAGATGCTTTGGGGCCCTTCTCACCCTTTGGAAAGAAGGCAGCACTTTGTGCCTTGCAGCTCTAGGGCAATGTAGCACACCCAGAGCCGAAGTTCTACTTCAGCTAGATCAGACCTGCAAAGAAACTTCGTTTCACAGGCCTTTGTAAGAGATGTTCCCTGTAGGCTGCAAGAGCACTGTGCAGAGCGACTAGTTTCTTATCTTCCCAGATTGCTGGAAGCAGGATGCTTTGGGGCCCATCTGCCCCTATGGAAAGAACGCAGCACTTTGTGCCTTGCAGCTCTAGGGCAATGTAGCACACCCAGAGCAGAAGTTCTACTTCAGCCAGATCAGGCCTGCAAAGAAACTGCGTTTCACAGGCCTTTGTAAGAGATGTTCCCGGTAGGCTGTTAGAGCACTGTGCAGAGCGAGTTGTTTCTTAGCTTCCCAGAGAGCTGGAAGCAAGATGCTTTGGGGCCCGTTAATTTTATACCCTGCTACTTTGCTGTAGTTGTTGGTTATTTCTAATAGTTTTTCTGTGGATTCTGTGGGGTTTTCTATGTATAAGATCATGTCGTCTGCAAACAACGCGAGTTTTACTTCTTCGTTACCTATTTGGATTCCTTTTATTTTTTTTTCCTGCCGAATTGCTCTGGCCAGCACCTCCAGTACTATGTTGAATAGGAGTGGTGAAAGTGGGCACCCTTGTCTTGTTCCTGTCCTCAGAGGGATGGCTTTCAGCTTTTGTCCATTGAGTATGATGTTGGCTGTGGGTCTATCATATATGGCCTTTATTATGTTGAGGTACTTTCCTTCTATACCCATTTTACTGAGGGTTGTTATCATAAATGGGTGTTGGATCTTGTCGAATGCTTTCTCTGCGTCTATTGAGATGATCATGTGGTTTTTGTTTTTCATTTTGTTGATGTAGTGTATCACGTTGATTGACTTGCGGGTGTTGAACCATCCCTGTGTCCCTGGTATAAATCCCACTTGATCATGGTGTATAATCTTTTTGATGTATTGCTGTAATCGGTTTGCCAAAATTTTGTTGAGGATTTTTGCATCTATGTTCATCAGTGATATCGGCCTGTAGTTCTCCTTCTTTGTGTTGTCCTTGTCAGGTTGGGGGATCAGAGTGATGTTGGCTTCATAGAATGTGTTAGGGAGTTCTCCATCTTTCTCAATTTTCTGGAACAGTTTGAGGAGAATAGGTACAAAGAACTCACACTGCTTAACAACAAAAAGACAAACAACCCGATCAAAAAATGGGCAGAGGACATGAACAGACATTTCTCCAAAGAAGATATGAATATGGCCAATAGACACATGAAAAGATGTTCATCATCGCTAATCATCAGGGAAATGCAAATCAAAACTACACTAAGATATCACCTTACCCCCGTTAGATTGGCAAAAACATCCAAAACCAAGAACGACAAATGTTGGAGAGGTTGTGGAGAAAGAGGAACCCTCATACACTGTTGGTGGGAATGCAAACTGGTACAGCCACTATGGAAAACAGTATGGAGATTTCTCAAAAAGTTAAAAATAGAAATACCCTATGACCCAGCCATCCCATTACTGGGTATCTATCCTAAGAACCTGATATCAGATATCTCAAGAGTCCGTTGCACCCCTATGTTCATCGCAGCATTATTTACAATAGCCAAGACGTGGAACCAGCCTACATGCCCAGAAACTGATGATTGGATAAAGAAGATGTGGTATATATACACAATGGAATACTACTCAGCCATAAAAAAAGACGACATTGGCCCCTTCACAACAATGTGGATGGACCTCGAGGGCATTATGTTAAGCGAAATAAGTCAGTCAGAGAAAGACGAACTCTATATGACTCCACTCATAGGTGGAAATTAGTATATTGAGAAGGAGATCTGATCGGTGGTTACCAGGGAAAAGGGGGGGTGGGGGGAGGGCACGGAGGGGGAAGTCGTGTTCCCACAACAAGACTAAGAAAAATGTACAACTGAAATTTCACAAGCTTGTAATCCATCATAACATTAATAAACAACAACAAAAAAAAAAGATGCTTAGGGGCCCATCTGCCCCTATGGAAAGAACGCAGCACTTTGTGCCTTGCAGCTCTAGGGCAATGTAGCACACCCAGAGCAGAAGTTCTACTTCAGCCAGATCAGA
The DNA here is from genome assembly GCF_041296235.1 of Equus asinus. NCBI lineage: Eukaryota > Metazoa > Chordata > Mammalia > Perissodactyla > Equidae > Equus > Equus asinus. The sequence continues at coordinate 70,276,090 of NC_091790.1, read as the reverse complement.
CCTGCAAAGAAACTGCGTTTCACAGGCCTTTGTAAGAGATGTTCCCTGTAGGCTGTTAGAGCACTGTGCAGAGCAAGTTGTTTCTCAGCTTCCAAAAGAGTTGGAAGCAAGATGCTTTGGGGCTCATCTGCCTCTTTGAAAGGAAGGCAGCATTTTGTGCCTTGCAACTCTAGGGCAATGTAGCACACCCAGAGCAGAAGTTCTACTTCAGCCAGATCAGGCCCGCAAAGAAACTGCATTTCACAGGCCTTTGTAAGAGATGTTGCCCGTAGGCTGTTAGAGCACTGTGCAGAGCGAGTTGTTTCTTAGCTTCCCAAACAGCTGGAAGCAAGGTGCTTTGGGGCCCTACTCACCCTTTGGAAAGAAGGCAGCACTTTGTGCCTTGCAGCTCTAGGGCAATGTAGCACACCCAGAGCAGATGTTCTACTTCTGCCAGGTCAGGCCTGCAAAGAAACTGCGTTTCACAGGCCTTTGTAAGAGATGTTCCCGGTAGGCTGTTAGAGCACTGTGCAGAGCGACTAGTTTCTTAGCTTCCCAGAGAGCTGGAAGCAAGATGCTTTGGGGCCCATCTGCCCGTATGGAAAGAACGCAGCACTTTGTGCCTTGCAGCTCTAGGGCAAGGCAGCACACCCCGAGCAGAAGTTCTACTTCAGCCTGATCAGGCCTGCAAAGAAACTGCGTTTCACAGGCCTTTGTAAGAGATGTTCCCGGTAGGCTGTTAGAGCACTGTGCAGAGCGAGTTGTTTCTTAGCTTCCCAGAGAGCTGGAAGCAAGATGCTTTGGGGCCCGTTAATTGTATCCCCTGCTACATTGCTGTAGTTGTTGATTATTTCTAATAGTTTTTCTGTGGATTCTTTGGGGTTTTCTATGTATAAGATCATGTCGTCTGCAAACAACGCGAGTTTTACTTCTTCGTTACCTATTTGGATTCCTTTTATTTTTTTTTCCTGCCGAATTGCTCTGGCCAGCACCTCCAGTACTATGTTGAATAGGAGTGGTGAAAGTGGGCACCCTTGTCTTGTTCCTGTCCTCAGAGGGATGGCTTTCAGCTTTTGTCCATTGAGTATGCTGTTGGCTGTGGGTCTATCATATATGGCCTTTATTATGTTGAGGTACTTTCCTTCTATACCCATTTTACTGAGGGTTGTTATCATAAATGGGTGTTGGATCTTGTCGAATGCTTTCTCTGCGTCTATTGAGATGATCATGTGGTTTTTGTTTTTCATTTTGTTGATGTAGTGTATCACGTTGATTGACTTGCGGGTGTTGAACCATCCCTGTGTCCCTGGTATAAATCCCACTTGATCATGGTGTATAATCTTTTTGATGTATTGCTGTAATCGGTTTGCCAAAATTTGGTTGAGGATTTTTGCATCTATGTTCATCAGTGATATCGGCCTGTAGTTCTCCTTCTTTGTGTTGTCCTTGTCAGGTTGGGGGATCAGAGTGATGTTGGCTTCATAGAATGTGTTAGGGAGTTCTCCATCTTTCTCAATTTTCTGGAACAGTTTGAGGAGAATAGGTACAAAGAACTCACACTGCTTAACAACACAAAAACAAACAACCCGATCAAAAAATGGGTAGAGGACATGAACAGACATTTCTCCAAAGAAGATATGAATATGGCCAATAGACACATGAAAAGATGTTCATCATCGCTAATCATCAGGGAAATGCAAATCAAAACTACACTAAGATATCACCTTACCCCCGTTAGATTGGCAAAAACATCCAAAACCAAGAACGACAAATGTTGGAGAGGTTGTGGAGAAAGAGGAACCCTCATACACTGTTGGTGGGAATGCAAACTGGTACAGCCACTATGGAAAACAGTATGGAGATTTCTCAAAAAGTTAAAAATAGAAATACCCTATGACCCAGCCATCCCATTACTGGGTATCTATCCTAAGAACCTGATATCAGATATCTCAAGAGTCCGTTGCACCCCTATGTTCATCGCAGCATTATTTACAATAGCCAAGACGTGGAACCAGCCTACATGCCCAGAAACTGATGATTGGATAAAGAAGATGTGGTATATATACACAATGGAATACTACTCAGACATAAAAAAAGACGACATTGGCCCCTTCACAACAATGTGGATGGACCTCGAGGGCATTATGTTAAGCGAAATAAGTCAGTCAGAGAAAGACGAACTCTATATGACTCCACTCATAGGTGGAAATTAGTATATTGAGAAGGAGATCTGATCGGTGGTTATGAGGGAAAAGGGGGGGTGGGGGGAGGGCACGGAGGGGGAAGTGGTGTTCCCACAACATGACTAACAAAAATGTACAACTGAAATTTCACAAGCTTGTAATCCATCATAACATTAATAAACAAAACTAAAAAAAAAAAGTTGCTTTGGGGCCCATCTGCCCCTATGGAAAGAACGCAGCACTTTGTGCCTTGCAGCTCTAGGGCAATGTAGCACACCCAGAGCAGAAGTTCTACTTCAGCCACATCAGGCCTGCAAAGAAACTGCGTTTCACAGGCCTTTGTAAGAGATGTTCCCGGTAGGCTGTTAGAGCACTGTGCAGAGCGAGTTGTTTCTTAGCTTACCAAACAGCCGGAAGCAAGATGCTTTGGGGCCCTTCTCACCCTTTGGAAAGAAGGCAGCACTTTGTGCCTTGCAGCTCTAGGGCAAAGTAGCACACCCAGAGCAGAAGTTCTACTTCAGCCAGATCAGGCCTGCAAAGAAACTGCGTTTCACAGGCCTTTGTAAGAGATGTTCCCGGTAGGCTGTTAGAGCACTGTGCAGAGCGAGTTGTTTCTTAGCTTCCCAAAGAGCTGGAAGCAAGATGCTTTGGGGCCCTCTCACCCTTTTTAAAGAAGGCAGCACTTTGTGCCTTGCAGCTCTAGGGCAATACAGCACACCCCGAGCAGAAGTTGTACTTCAGCCAGATCAGACCTGCAAAGAAACTGCGTTTCACAGGCCTTTGTAAGGGATGTTCCCTGTAGGCTGTTAGAGAACTGTGCAGAGCGAGTTGTTTCTTAGCTTCCCAAGGAGCTGGAAGCAAGATGCTTTAGGGGCCATCTGCCCTTAAGGAAAGAAGGCAGCACTTTGTGCCTTGCAGCTCTAGGGCAATGTAGCACACCCAGAGCACATGTTCTACTTCTGCCAGGTCAGGCCTGCAAAGAAACTTCGTTTCACAGGCCTTTGTAAGAGATGTTCCCTGTAGGCTTTTAGAGAACTGTGCAGAGCGAGTTGTTTCTTAGCTTCCCAAGGAGCTGGAAGCAAGATGCTTTGGGGCCCTTCTCACCCTTTGGAAAGAAGGCAGCACTTTGTGCCTTGCAGCTCTAGGGCAATGTAGCACACCCAGAGCCGAAGTTCTACTTCAGCTAGTTCTGACCTGCAAAGAAACTTCGTTTCACAGGCCTTTGCAAGAGATCTTCCCGGTAGGCTGTTAGAGCACTGTGCAGAGCGAGTTGTTTCTTAGCTTCCCAGAGAGCTGGAAGCAAGATGCTTTGGGGCCCGTTAATTTTATACCCTGCTACTTTGCTGTAGTTGTTGATTATTTCTAATAGTTTTTCTGTGGATTCTTTGGGGTTTTCTATGTATAAGATCATGTCGTCTGCAAACAACGCGAGTTTTACTTCTTCGTTACCTATTTGGATTCCTTTTATTTTTTTTTCCTGCCGAATTGCTCTGGCCAGCACCTCCAGTACTATGTTGAATAGGAGTGGTGAAAGTGGGCACCCTTGTCTTGTTCCTGTCCTCAGAGGGATGGCTTTCAGCTTTTGTCCATTGAGTATGATGTTGGCTGTGGGTCTATCATATATGGCCTTTATTATGTTGAGGTACTTTCCTTCTATACCCATTTTACTGAGGTTTTTTATCATAAATGGGTGTTGGATCTTGTCGAATGCCTTCTCTGCGTCTATTGAGATGATCATGTGGTTTTTGTTTTTCATTTTGTTGATGTAGTGTATCACGTTGATTGACTTGCGGGTGTTGAACCATCCCTGTGTCCCTGGTATAAATCCCACTTGATCATGGTGTATAATCTTTTTGATGTATTGCTGTAATCGGTTTTCCAAAATTTGGTTGAGGATTTTTGCATCTATGTTCATCAGTGATATCGGCCTGTAGTTCTCCTTCTTTGTGTTGTCCTTGTCAGGTTGGGGGATCAGAGTGATGTTGGCTTCATAGAATGTGTTAGGGAGTTCTCCATCTTTCTCAATTTTCTGGAACAGTTTGAGGAGAATAGGTACAAAGAACTCACACTGCTTAACAACAAAAAAACAAACACCCCGATCAAAAAATGGGCAGAGGACATGAACAGACATTTCTCCAAAGAAGATATGAATATGGCCAATAGACACATGAAAAGATGTTCATCATCGCTAATCATCAGGGAAATGCAAATCAAAACTACACTAAGATATCACCTTACCCCCGTTAGATTGGCAAAAACATCCAAAACCAAGAACGACAAATGTTGGAGAGGTTGTGGAGAAAGAGGAACCCTCATACACTGTTGGTGGGAATGCAAACTGGTACAGCCACTATGGAAAACAGTATGGAGATTTCTCAAAAAGTTAAAAATAGAAATACCCTATGACCCAGCCATCCCATTACTGGGTATCTATCCTAAGAACCTGATATCAGATATCTCAAGAGTCCGTTGCACCCCTATGTTCATCGCAGCATTATTTACAATAGCCAAGACATGGAACCAGCCTACATGCCCAGAAACTGATGATTGGATAAAGAAGATGTGGTATATATACACAATGGAATACTACTCAGACATAAAAAAAGACGAGATTGGCCCCTTCACAACAATGTGGATGGACCTCGAGGGCATTATGTTAAGCGAAATAAGTCAGTCAGAGAAAGACGAACTCTATATGACTCCACTCATAGGTGGAAATTAGTATATTGAGAAGGAGATCTGATCGGTGGTTACCAGGGAAAAGGGGGGGTGGGGGAGGGCACGGAGGGGGAAGTGGTGTTCCCACAACATGACTAACAAAAATGTACAACTGAAATTTCACAAGCTTGTAATCCATCATAACATTAATAAACAAAACTAAAAAAAAAAAGTTGCTTTGGGGCCCATCTGCCCCTATGGAAAGAACGCAGCACTTTGTGCCTTGCAGCTCTAGGGCAATGTAGCACACCCAGAGCAGAAGTTCTACTTCAGCCAGATCAGGCCCGCAAAGAAACTGCGTTTCACAGGCCTTTGTAAGAGATGTTCCCGGTAGGCTGTTAGAGCACTGTGCAGAGCGAGTTGTTTCTTAGCTTCCCAAAGAGCTGGAAGCAAGATGCTTTGGGGCCCTTCTCAAACTTTGGCAAGAAGGCAGCACTTTGTGCCTTGCAGCTCTAAGGCAATGTAGCACACCCAGAGCAGAAGTTCTACTTCAGCCAGATCAGGCCTGCAAAGAAACTGCGTTTCACAGGCCTTTGTAAGAGATGTTCCCGGTAGGCTTTTAGAGCACTGTGCAGAGCGAGTTGATTCTTAGCTTCCCAGAGAGCTGGAAGCAAGATGCTTTGGGGCTCATCTGCCCCTTTGTAATGAAGGCAGCACTTTGTGGCTTGCAGCTCTAGGGCAATGTAGCACACCCCGAGCAGAAGTTGTACTTCAGCCAGATCAGGCCTGCAAAGAAACTGCATTTCACAGGCCTTTGTAAGAGATGTTCCCGGTAGGCTGTTAGAGCACTGTGCAGAGCGAGTTGTTTCTTAGCTTCCCAGAGAGCTGGAAGCAAGATGCTTTGGGGCCCGTTAATTGTATCCCCTGCTACTTTGCTGTAGTTGTTGATTATATCTAATAGTTTTTCTGTGGATTCTTTGGGGTTTTCTATGTATAAGACCATGTCGTCTGCAAACAACGCGAGTTTTACTTCTTCGTTACCTATTTGGATTCCTTTTATTTTTTTTCCTGCCGAATTGCTCTGGCCAGCACCTCCAGTACTATGTTGAATAGGAGTGGTGAAAGTGGACACCCTTGTCTTGTTCCTGTCCTCCGAGGGATGGCTTTCAGCTTTTGTCCATTGAGTATGATGTTGGCTGTGGGTCTATCATATATGGCCTTTATTATGTTGAGGTACTTTCCTTCTATACCCATTTTACTGAGGGTTTTTATCATAAATGGGTGTTGGATCTTGTCGAATGCTTTCTCTGCGTCTATTGAGATGATCATGTGGTTTTTGTTTTTCATTTTGTTGATGTAGTGTATCACGTTGATTGACTTGCGGGTGTTGAACCATCCCTGTGTCCCTGGTAGAAATCCCACTTGATCATGGTGTATAATCTTTTTGATGTATTGCTGTAATCGGTTTGCCAAAATTTTGTTGAGGATTTTTGCATTTATGTTCATCAGTGATATCGGCCTGTAGTTCTCCTTCTTTGTGTTGTCCTTGTCAGGTTTGGGGATCAGAGTGATGTTGGCTTGATAGAATGTGTTAGGGAGTTCTCCATCTTTCTCAATTTTCTGGAACAGTTTGAGGAGAATAGGTACAAAGAACTCACACTGCTTAACAACAAAAAAACAAACAACCCGATCAAAAAATGGGCAGAGGACATGAACAGACATTTCTCCAAAGAAGATATGAATATGGCCAATAGACACATGAAAAGATGTTCATCATCGCTAATCATCAGGGAAATGCAAATCAAAACTACACTAAGATATCACCTTACCCCGTTAGATTGGCAAAAACATCCAAAACCAAGAACGACAAATGTTGGAGAGGTTGTGGAGAAAGAGGAACCCTCATACACTGTTGGTGGGAATGCAAACTGGTACAGCCACTATGGAAAACAGTATGGAGATTTCTCAAAAAGTTAAAAATAGAAATACCCTATGACACAGCCATCCCATTACTGGGTATCTATCCCAAGAACCTGATATCAGATATCTCAAGAGTCCGTTGCACCCCTATGTTCATCGCAGCATTATTTACAATAGCCAAGACGTGGAACCAGCCTACATGCCCAGAAATTGATGATTGGATAAAGAAGATGTGGTATATATACACAATGGAATACTACTCAGCCATAAAAAAAGACGACATTGGCCCATTCACAACAATGTGGATGGACCTCGAGGGCATTATGTTAAGCGAAATAAGTCAGTCAGAGAAAGACGAACTCTATATGACTCCACTCATAGGTGGAAATTAGTATATTGAGAAGGAGATCTGATCAGTGGTAACCAGGGAAAAGGGGGGGTGGGGGGAGGGCACGGAGGGAGAAGTGTTGTTCACACAACATGACTAACAAAAATGTACAACTGAAATTTCACAAGTTTGTAATCCATCATAACATTAATAAACAAAAAAAAAAAAAAAAAAGATGCTTTGGGGCCCATCTGCCCCTATGGAAAGAATGCAGCACTTTGTGCCTTGCAGCTCTAGGGCAATGTAGCACACCCAGAGCAGAAGTTCTACTTCAGCCAGATCAGGCCCGCAAAGAAACTGCGTTTCACAGGCCTTTGTAAGAGATGTTCCCGGTAGGCTGTTAGAGCACTGTGCAGAGCGAGTTGTTTCTTAGCTTCCCAACGAGCTGCAAGCAAGATGCTTTAGGGGTCATCTGCCCTTAAGGAAAGAAGGCAGCCCTTCAGCCTTGCAGCTCTAGGGCAATGTAGCACACCCAAAGCAGAAGTTCTACTTCAGCCAAATCAGGCCTGCAAAGAAACTGCGTTTCACAGGCCTTTGTAAGAGATGTTCGCGTTAGGCTGTTAGAGCATTGTGCAGAGCGAGTTGTTTCTCAGCTTCCAAAAGAGTTGGAAGCAAGATGCTTTGGGGCTCATCTGCCCCTTTGAAATGAAGGCAGCACTTTGTGCCTTGCAGCTCTAGGGCAATGTAGCACACCCAGAGCAGAAGTTCTACTTCAGCCAGATCAGGCCTGCAAAGAAGCTGCGTTTCACAGGCCTTTGTAAGAGATGTTCCCGGTAAGCTGTTAGAGCACTGTGCAGAGCGAGTTGTTTCTTAGCTTCCCAAGGAGCTGGAAGCAAGATGCTTTAGGGGCCATCTGCCCTTAAGGAAAGAAGGCAGCACTTTGTGCCTTGCAGCTCTAGGGCAATGTAGCACACCCAAAGCAGAAGTTCTACTTCAGCCACATCAGACCTGTAAAGAAACTGCGTTTCACAGGCCTTTGTAAGAGATGTTCCCGGTAGGCTGTTAGAGCACTGTGCAGAGCGAGTTGTTCCTTAGCTTCCCAGAGAGCTGGAAGCAAGATGCTTTGGGGCCCGTTAATTTTTACCCTGCTGCTTTGCTGTAGTTGTTGATTATTTCTAATAGTTTTTCTGTGGATTCTTTGGGGTTTTCTATGTATAAGATCATGTCGTCTGCAAACAACGCGAGTTTTACTTCTTCGTTACCTATTTCGATTCCTTTTATTCTTTTTTCCTGCCGAATTGCTCTGGCCAGCACCTCCAGTACTATGTTGAATAGGAGTGGTGAAAGTGGGCACCCTTGTCTTGTTCCTGTCCTCAGAGGGATGGCTTTCAGCTTTTGTCCATTGAGTATGCTGTTGGCTGTGGGTCTATCATATATGGCCTTTATTATGTTGAGGTACTTTCCTTCTATACCCATTTTACTGAGCGTTTTTATCATAAATGGGTGTTGGATCTTGTCGAATGCTTTCTCTGCGTCTATTGAGATGATCATGTGGTTTTTGTTTTTCATTTTGTTGATGTAGTGTATCACGTTGATTGACTTGCGGGTGTTGAACCATCCCTGTGTCCCTGGTATAAATCCCACTTGATCATGGTGTATAATCTTTTTGATGTATTGCTGTAATCGGTTTGCCAAAATTTTGTTGAGGATTTTTGCATCTATGTTCATCAGTGATATCGGCCTGTAGTTCTCCTTCTTTGTGTTGTCCTTGTCAGGTTGGGGGATCAGAGTGATGTTGGCTTCATAGAATGTGTTAGGGAGTTCTCCATCTTTCTCAATTTTCTGGAACAGTTTGAGGAGAATAGGTACAAAGAACTCACACTGCTTAACAACAAAAAAACAAACAACCCGATCAAAAAATGGGCAGAGGACATGAACAGACATTTCTCAAAAGAAGATATGAATATGGCCAATAGACACATGAAAAGATGTTCATCATCGCTAATCATCAGGGAAATGCAAATCAAAACTACACTAAGATATCACCTTACCCCCGTTAGATTGGCAAAAACATCCAAAACCAAGAACGACAAATGTTGGAGAGGTTGTGGAGAAAGAGGAACCCTCATACACTGTTGGTGGGAATGCAAACTGGTACAGCCACTATGGAAAACAGTATGGAGATTTCTCAAAAAGTTAAAAATAGAAATACCCTATGACCCAGCCATCCCATTACTGGGTATCTATCCTAAGAACCTGATATCAGATATCTCAAGAGTCCGTTGCACCCCTATGTTCATCGCAGCATTATTTACAATAGCCAAGACGTGGAACCAGCCTACATGCCCAGAAACTGATGATTGGATAAAGAAGATGTGGTATATATACACAATGGAATACTACTCAGCCATAAAAAAAGACGACATTGGCCCCTTCACAACAATGTGGATGGACCTCGAGGGCATTATGTTAAGCGAAATAAGTCATTCAGAGAAAGACGAACTCTATATGACTCCACTCATAGGTGGAAATTAGTATATTGAGAAGGAGATCTGTTCGGTGGTTACCAGGGAAAAGGGGGGGTGGGGGGAGGTCACGGAGTGGGAAGTGGTGTTCCCACAACATGACTAACAAAAATGTACAACTGAAATTTCACAAGCTTGTAATCCATCATAACATTAATAAACAAAAAAAAAAAAAAAGATGCTTTGGGGACCATCTGCCCCTATGGAAAGAACGCAGCACTTTGTGCCTTGCAGCTCTAGGGCAATGTAGCACACCCAGAGCAGAAGTTCTACTTCAGCCAGATCAGGCCCGCAAAGAAACTGCGTTTCACAGGCCTTTGTAAGAGATGTTCCCGGTAGGCTGTTAGAGCACTGTGCAGAGCAAGTTGTTTCTTAGCTTCCGAAAGAGCTGGAAGCAAGATGCTTTGGGGCCCTTCTCACCCTTTGGCAAGAATGCAGCACTTTGTGCCTTGCAGCTCTAAGGCAATGTAGCACACCCAGAGCAGAAGTTCTACTTCAGCAAGATCAGGCCTGCAAAGAAACTGCGTTTCACAGGCCTTTGTAAGAGATGTTCGCGGTAGGCTGTTAGAGCACTGTGCAGAGCGAGTTGTTTCTCAGCTTCCAAAAGAGTTGGAAGCAAGATGCTTTGGGGCTCATCTGCCCCTTTGAAATGAAGACAGCACTTTGTGCCTTGCAGCTCTAGGGCAATGTGGCACACCCAGAGACGAAGTTCTACTTCAGCCAGATCAGGCCTGCAAAGACACTGCGTTTCACAGGCCTTTGTAAGAGATGTTTCCGGTAGGCTGTTAGAGCACTGTGCAGAGCGAGTTGTTTCTTAGCTTCCCAGACAGCTGGAAGCAAGATGCTTTGGGGCCCGTTAATTGTATCCCCTGCTACTTTGCTGTAGTTGTTGATTATTTCTAATAGTTTTTCTGTGGATTCTTTGGGGTTTTCTATGTATAAGATCATGTCGTCTGCAAACAACGCGAGTTTTACTTCTTCATTACCTATTTGGATTCCTTTTATTTTTTTTTTCTGCCGAATTGCTCTGGCCAGCACCTCCAGTACTATGTTGAATAGGAGTGGTGAAAGTGGGCACCCTTGTCTTGTTCCTGTCCTCAGAGGGATGGCTTTCAGATTTTGTTCATTGAGTATGATGTTGGCTGTGGGTCTATCATATATGGCCTTTATTATGTTGAGGTACTTTCCTTCTACACCCATTTTACTGAGGGTTTTTATCATAAATGGGTGTTGGATCTTGTCGAATGCTTTCTCTGCGTCTATTGAGATGATCATGTGGTTTTTGTTTTTCATTTTGTTGATGTAGTGTATCACGTTGATTGACTTGCGGGTGTTGAACCATCCCTGTGTCCCTGGTATAAATCCCACTTGATCATGGTGTATAATCTTTTTGATGTATTGCTGTAATCGGTTTGCCAAAATTTTGTTGAGGATTTTTGCATCTATGTTCATCAGTGATATCGGCCTGTAGTTCTCCTTCTTTGTGTTGTCCTTGTCAGGTTGGGGGATCAGAGTGATGTTGGCTTCATAGAATGTGTTAGGGAGTTCTCCATCTTTCTCAATTTTCTGGAAGAGTTTGAGGAGAATAGGTACAAAGAACTCACAATGCTTAACAACAAAAAAACAAACAACCCGATCAAAAAATGGGCAGAGGACATGAACAGACATTTCTCCAAAGAAGATATGAATATGGCCAATAGACACATGAAAAGATGTTCATCATCGCTAATCATCAGGGAAATGCAAATCAAAACTACACTAAGATATCACCTTACCCCCGTTAGATTGGCAAAAACATCCAAAACCAAGAACGACAAATGTTGGAGAGGTTGTGGAGAAAGAGGAAACCTCATACACTGTTGGTGGGAATGCAAACTGGTACAGCCACTATGGAAAACAGTACGGAGATTTCTCAAAAAGTTAAAAATAGAAATACCCTATGACCCAGCCATCCCATTACTGGGTATCTATCCTAAGAACCTGATATCAGATATCTCAAGAGTCCGTTGCACCCCTATGTTCATTGCAGCATTATTTACAATAGCCAAGACGTGGAACCAGCCTACATGCCCAGAAACTGATGATTGGATAAAGAAGATGTGGTATATATACACAATGGAATACTACTCAGCCATAAAAAAAAGACGACATTGGCCCCTTCACAATAATCTGGATGGACCTCGAGGGCATTATGTTAAGCGAAATAAGTCAGTCAGAGAAAGACGAACTCTATATGACTCCACTCACAGGTGGAAATTAGTATATTGAGAAGGAGATCTGATCGGTGGTTACCAGGGAAAAGGGGGCTGGGGGAGGGCACGGAGGGGGAAGTGGTGTTCCCACAACATGACTAACAAAAATGTACAACTGAAATTTCACAAGCTTGTAATCCATCATAACATTAATAAACAAAAAAAAAAAAAAAAGATGCTTTGGGGCCCATCTGCCCCTATGGAAAGAACGCAGCACTTTCTGCCTTGCAGCTCTAGGGCAATGTAGCACACCCAGAGCAGAAGTTCTACTTCAGCCAGATCAGGCCCGCAAAGAAACTGCGTTTCACAGGCCTTTGTAAGAGATGTTCCCGGTAGGCTGTTAGAGCACTGTGCAGAGCGAGTTGTTTCCTAGCTTCATAAAGAGCTGGAAGCAAGATGCTTTGGGGCCCTTCTCACCCTTTGGAAAGAAGGCAGCACTTTGTGCCTTGCAGCTCTAGGGCAATGTAGCACACCCAAAGCAGAAGTTCTACTTCAGCCAGATCAGACCTGCAAAGAAACTGCGTTTCACAGGCCTTTGTAAGAGATGTTCCCGGTAGGCTGTTAGAGAACTGTGCAGAGCGAGTTGTTTCTTAGCTTCCCAAGGAGCTGGAAGCAAGATGCTTTAGGGGCCATCTGCCCTTAAGGAAAGAAGGCAGCACTTTGTGCCTTGCAGCTCTAGGGCAATGTAGCACACCCAGAGCAGTTGTTCTACTTCTGCCAGGTGGGGCCTGCAAAGAAACTTCGTTTCACAGGCCTTTGTAAGAGATGTTCCCGGTAGTCTGTTAGAGCACTGTGCAGAGCGACTTGTTTCTTAGCTTCCCAAAGAGCTGGAAGCAAGATGCTTTGGGGCCCTTCTCACCCTTGGGAAAGAAGGCAGCACTTTGTGCCTTGCAGCTCTAGGGCAATGTAGCACACCCAGAGCCGAAGTTGTACTTCAGCTAGATCAGACCTGCAAAGAAACTTCGTTTCACAGGCCTTTGTAAGAGATGTTCCCTGTAGGCTGTAAGAGCACTGTGCAGAGCGACTAGTTTCTTAGCTTCCCAGAGAGCTGGAAGCAAGATGCTTTGGGGCCCATCTGCCCCTATGGAAAGAACGCAGCACTTTGTGCCTTGCAGCTCTAGGGCAATGCAGCACACCCCGAGCAGAAGTTCTACTTCAGCCGGATCAGGCCTGCAAAGAAACTGCGTTTCACAGGCCTTTGTAAGAGATGTTCCCGGTAGGCTGTTAGAGCACTGTGCAGAGCGAGTTGTATCTTAGCTTCCCAGACAGCTGGAAGCAAGATGCTTTGGGGCCCGTTAATTGTATCCCCTGCTACTTTGCTGTAGTTGTTGATTATTTCTAATAGTTTTTCTGTGGATTCTTTGGGGTTTTCTATGTATAAGATCATGTCGTCTGCAAACAACGCGAGTTTTACTTCTTCGTTACCTATTTCGATTCCTTTTATTCTTTTTTCCTGCCGAATTGCTCTGGCCAGCACCTCCAGTACTATGTTGAATAGGAGTGGTGAAAGTGGGCACCCTTGTCTTGTTCCTGTCCTCAGAGGGATGGCTTTCAGCTTTTGTCCATTGAGTATGATGTTGGCTGTGGGTCCATCATATATGGCCTTTATTATGTTGAGGTACTTTCCTTCTATACCCATTTTACTGAGGGTTTTTATCATAAATGGGTGTTGGATCTTGTCGAATGCTTTCTCTGCGTCTATTGAGATGATCATGTGGTTTTTGTTTTTCATTTTGTTGATGTAGTGTATCACGTTGATTGACTTGCGGGTGTTGAACCATCCCTGTGTCCCTGGTATAAATCCCACTTGATCATGGTGTATAATCTTTTTGATGTATTGCTGTAATCGGTTTGCCAAAATTTTGTTGAGGATTTTTGCATCTATGTTCATCAGTGATATCGGCCTGTAGTTCTCCTTCTTTGTGTTGTCCTTGTCAGGTTGGGGGATCAGAGTGATGTTGGCTTCATAGAATGTGTTAGGGAGTTCTCCATCTTTCTCAATTTTCTGGAACAGTTTGAGGAGAATAGGTACAAAGAACTCACACTGCTTAACAACAAAAAAACAAACAACCCGATCAAAAAATGGGCAGAGGACATGAACAGACATTTCTCCAAAGAAGATATGAATATGGCCAATAGACACATGAAAAGATGTTCATCATCGCTCATCATCAGGGAAATGCAAATCAAAACTACACTAAGATATCACCTTACCCCCGTTAGATTGGCAAAAACATCCAAAACCAAGAACGACAAATGTTGGAGAGGTTGTGGAGAAAGAGGAACCCTCATACACTGTTGGTGGGAATGCAAACTGGTACAGCCACTATGGAAAACAGTATGGAGATTTCTCAAAAAGTTAAAAATAGAAATACCCTATGACCCAGCCATCCCATTACTGGGTATCTATCCTAAGAACCTGATATCAGATGTCTCAAGAGTCCGTTGCACCCCTATGTTCATCGCAGCATTATTTACAATAGCCAAGACGTGGAACCAGCCTACATGCCCAGAAGCTGATGATTGGATAAAGAAGATGTGGTATATATACACAATGGAATACTACTCAGCCATAAAAAAAGACGACATTGGCCCATTCACAACAATGTGGATGGACCTCGAGGGCATTATGTTAAGCGAAATAAGTCAGTCAGAGAAAGACGAACTCTATATGACTCCACTCATAGGTGGAAATTAGTATATTGAGAAGGAGATCTGATCGGTGGTTACCAGGGAAAAGGGGGGGTGGGGGGAGGGCACGGAGTGGGAAGTGGTGTTCCTACAACATGACTAACAAAAATGTACAACTGAAATTTCACAAGCTTGTAATCCATCATAACATTAATAAACAAAAAAAAAAAAGATGCTTTGGGGCCCATCTGCCCCTATGGAAAGAACGCAGCACTTTGTGCCTTGCAGCTCTAGGGCAATGTAGCACACCCAGAGCAGAAGTTCTACTTCAGCCAGATCAGGCCCACAAAGAAACTTCGTTTCACAGGCCTTTGTAAGAGATGTTCCCGGTAGGCTGTTAGAGCACTGTGCAGAGCAAGTTGTTTCCTAGCTTCCCAAAGAGCCGGAAGCAAGATGCTTTGGGGCCCTTCTCACCCTTTGGAAAGAAGGCAGCACTTTGTGCCTTGCAGCTCTAGGGCAATGTAGAACACCCAAAGCAGAAGTTCTACTTCAGCCACATCAGACCTGCAAAGAAACTGCGTTTCACAGGCCTTTGTAAGAGATGTTCCCTGTAGGCTGTTAGAGAACTGTGCAGAGCGAGTTGTTTCTTAGCTTCCCAAGGAGCTGGAAGCAAGATGCTTTAGGGGCCATGTGCCCTTAAGGAAAGAAGGCAGCACTTTGTGCCTTGCAGCTCTAGGGCAATGTAGCACACCCAGAGCAGTTGTTCTACTTCTGCCAGGTCAGGCCTGCAAAGAAACTTCGTTTCACAGGCCTTTTTAAGAGATGTTCCCGGTAGGCTGTTAGAGCACTGTGCACAGCGAGTTGTTTCTCAGCTTCCAAAAGAGTTGGAAGCAAGATGCTTTGGGGCTCATCTGCCCCTTTGAAATGAAGGCAGCACTTAGTGCCTTGCAGCTCTAGGGCAATGTAGCACACCCAGAGCAGAAGTTCTACTTCAGCCAGATCAGGCCTGCAAAGAAACTGCGTTTCACAGGCCTTTGTAAGAGATGTTCCCGGTAGGCTGTTAGAGCACTGTGCAGAGCGAGTTGTTTCTTAGCTTCCCAGAGAGCTGGAAGCAAGATGCTTTGGGGCCCGTTAATTGTATCGCCTGCTACTTTGCTGTAGTTGTTGATTATTTCTAATAGTTTTTCTGTGGATTCTTTGGGGTTTTCTATGTATAAGATCATGTCGTCTGCAAACAACGCGAGTTTTACTTCTTCGTTACCTATTTCGATTCCTTTTATTCTTTTTTCCTGCCGAATTGCTCTGGCCAGCACCTCCAGTACTATGTTGAATAGGAGTGGTGAAAGTGGGCACCCTTGTCTTGTTCCTGTCCTCAGAGGGATGGCTTTCAGCTTTTGTCCATTGAGTATGCTGTTGGCTGTGGGTCTATCATATATGGCCTTTATTATGTTGAGGTACTTTCCTTCTATACCCATTTTACTGAGGGTTTTTATCATAAGTGGGTGTTGGATCTTGTCGAATGCTTTCTCTGCGTCTATTGAGATGATCATGTGGTTTTTGTTTTTCATTTTGTTGATGTAGTGTATCACGTTGATTGACTTGCGGGTGTTGAACCATCCCTGTGTCCCTGGTATAAATCCCACTTGATCATGGTGTATAATCTTTTTGATGTATTGCTGTAATCGGTTTGCCAAAATTTGTTGAGGATTTTTGCATCTATGTTCATCAGTGATATCGGCCTGTAGTTCTCCTTCTTTGTGTTGTCCTTGTCAGGTTGGGGGATCAGAGTGATGTTGGCTTCATAGAATGTGTTAGGGAGTTCTCCATCTTTCTCAATTTTCTGGAACAGTTTGAGGAGAATAGGTACAAAGAACTCACACTGCTTAACAACAAAAAAACAAACAACCCGATCAAAAAATGGGCAGAGGACATGAACAGACATTTCTCAAAAGAAGATATGAATATGGCCAATAGACACATGAAAAGTTCATCATCGCTCATCATCAGGGAAATGCAAATCAAAACTACACTAAGATATCACCTTACCCCCGTTAGATTGGCAAAAACATCCAAAACCAAGAACGACAAATGTTGGAGAGGTTGTGGAGAAAGAGGAACCCTCATACACTGTTGGTGGGAATGCAAACTGGTACAGCCACTATGGAAAACAGTATGGAGATTTCTCAAAAAGTTAAAAATAGAAATACCCTATGACCCAGCCATCCCATTACTGGGTATCTATCCTAAGAACCTGATATCAGATATCTCAAGAGTCCGTTGCACCCCTATGTTCATCGCAGCATTATTTACAATAGCCAAGACGTGGAACCAGCCTACATGCCCAGAAACTGATGATTGGATAAAGAAGATGTGGTATATATACACAATGGAATACTACTCAGCCATAAAAAAAGACGACATTGGCCCATTCACAACAATGTGGATGGACCTCGAGCGCATTATGTTAAGCGAAATAAGTCAGTCACAGAAAGACGAACTCTATATGACTCCACTCATAGGTGGAAATTAGTATATTGAGAAGGAGATCTGATCGGTGATTACCAGGGAAAAGGGGGGGTGGGGGGAGGGCACGGAGTGGGAAGTGGTGTTCCCACAACATGACTAACAAAAATGTACAACTGAAATTTCACAAGCTTGTAATCCATCATAACATTAATAAACAAAAAAAAAAAAAGATGCTTTGGGGCCCATCTGCCCCTATGGAAAGAACGCAGCACTTTGTGCCTTGCAGCTCTAGGGCAATGTAGCACAACCAGAGCAGAAGTTCTACTTCAGCCAGATCAGGCCCGCAAAGAAAGTTCGTTTCACAGGCCTTTGTAAGAGATGTTCCCGGTAGGCTGTTAGAGCACTGTGCAGAGCGAGTTGTTTCTCAGCTTCCAAAAGAGTTGGAAGCAAGATGCTTTGGGGCTCATCTGCCCCTTTGAGATGAAGGCAGCACATTGTGCCTTGCAGCTCTAGGGCAATGTAGCACACCCAGAGCAGAAGTTCTACTTCAGCCAGATCAGGCCTGCAAAGAAACTGCGTTTCACAGGCCTTTGTAAGAGATGTTCCCGGTAGGCTGTTAGAGCACTGTGCAGAGCGAGTTGTTTCTTAGCTTCCCAGAGAGCTGGAAGCAAGATGCTTTGGGGCCCGTTAATTGTATCCCCTGCTACTTTGCTGTAGTTGTTGATTATTTCTAATAGTTTTTCTGTGGATTCTTTGGGGTTTTCTATGTATAAGATCATGTCGTCTGCAAACAACGCGAGTTTTACTTCTTCGTTACCTATTTCGATTCCTTTTATTCTTTTTTCCTGCCGAATTGCTCTGGCCAGCACCTCCAGTACTATGTTGAATAGGAGTGGTGAAAGTGGGCACCCTTGTCTTGTTCCTGTCCTCAGAGGGATGGCTTTCAGCTTTTGTCCATTGAGTATGCTGTTGGCTGTGGGTCTATCATATATGGCCTTTATTATGTTGAGGTACTTTCCTTCTATACCCATTTTACTGAGGGTTTTTATCATAAATGGGTGTTGGATCTTGTCGAATGCTTTCTCTGCGTCTATTGAGATGATCATGTGGTTTTTGTTTTTCATTTTGTTGATGTAGTGTATCACGTTGATTGACTTGCGGGTGTTGAACCATCCCTGTGTCCCTGGTATAAATCCCACTTGATCATGGTGTATAATCTTTTTGATGTATTGCTGTAATCGGTTTGCCAAAATTTTGTTGAGGATTTTTGCATCTATGTTCATCAGTGATATCGGCCTGTAGTTCTCCTTCTTTGTGTTGTCCTTGTCAGGTTGGGGGATCAGAGTGATGTTGGCTTCATAGAATGTGTTAGGGAGTTCTCCATCTTTCTCAATTTTCTGGAACAGTTTGAGGAGAATAGGTACAAAGAACTCACACTGCTTAACAACAAAAAAACAAACAACCCGATCAAAAAATGGGCAGAGGACATGAACAGACATTTCTCCAAAGAAGATATGAATATGGCCAATAGACACATGAAAAGATGTTCATCATCGCTCATCATCAGGGAAATGCAAATCAAAACTACACTAAGATATCACCTTACCCCCGTTAGATTGGCAAAAACATCCAAAACCAAGAACGACAAATGTTGGAGAGGTTGTGGAGAAAGAGGAACCCTCATACACTGTTGGTGGGAATGCAAACTGGTACAGCCACTATGGAAAACAGTATGGAGATTTCTCAAAAAGTTAAAAATAGAAATACCCTATGACCCAGCCATCCCATTACTGGGTATCTATCCTAAGAACCTGATATCAGATGTCTCAAGAGTCCGTTGCACCCCTATGTTCATCGCAGCATTATTTACAATAGCCAAGACGTGGAACCACCCTACATGCCCAGAAACTGATGATTGGATAAAGAAGATGTGGTATATATACACAATGGAATACTACTCAGCCATAAAAAAAGACGACATTGGCCCATTCACAACAATGTGGATGGACCTCGAGGGCATTATGTTAAGCGAAATAAGTCAGTCAGAGAAAGACGAACTCTATATGACTCCACTCATAGGTGGAAATTAGTATATTGAGAAGGAGATCTGATCGGTGGTTACCAGGGAAAAGGGGGGGTGGGGGGAGGGCACGGAGTGGGAAGTGGTGTTCCTACAACATGACTAACAAAAATGTACAACTGAAATTTCACAAGCTTGTAATCCATCATAACATTAATAAACAAAAAAAAAAAAGATGCTTTGGGGCCCATCTGCCCCTATGGAAAGAACGCAGCACTTTGTGCCTTGCAGCTCTAGGGCAATGTAGCACACCCAGAGCAGAAGTTCTACTTCAGCCAGATGAGGCCCACAAAGAAACTTCGTTTCACAGGCCTTTGTAAGAGATGTTCCCGGTAGGCTGTTAGAGCACTGTGCAGAGCAAGTTGTTTCCTAGCTTCCCAAAGAGCCGGAAGCAAGATGCTTTGGGGCCCTTCTCACCCTTTGGAAAGAAGGCAGCACTTTGTGCCTTGCAGCTCTAGGGCAATGTAGAACACCCAAAGCAGAAGTTCTACTTCAGCCACATCAGACCTGCAAAGAAACTGCGTTTCACAGGCCTTTGTAAGAGATGTTCCCTGTAGGCTGTTAGAGAACTGTGCAGAGCGAGTTGTTTCTTAGCTTCCCAAGGAGCTGGAAGCAAGATGCTTTAGGGGCCATGTGCCCTTAAGGAAAGAAGGCAGCACTTTGTGCCTTGCAGCTCTAGGGCAATGTAGCACACCCAGAGCAGTTGTTCTACTTCTGCCAGGTCAGGCCTGCAAAGAAAGTTCGTTTCACAGGCCTTTGTAAGAGATGTTCCCGGTAGGCTGTTAGAGCACTGTGCAGAGCGAGTTGTTTCTCAGCTTCCAAAAGAGTTGGAAGCAAGATGCTTTGGGGCTCATCTGCCCCTTTGAGATGAAGGCAGCACATTGTGCCTTGCAGCTCTAGGGCAATGTAGCACACCCAGAGCAGAAGTTCTACTTCAGCCAGATCAGGCCTGCAAAGAAACTGCGTTTCACAGGCCTTTGTAAGAGATGTTCCCGGTAGGCTGTTAGAGCACTGTGCAGAGCGAGTTGTTTCTTAGCTTCCCAGAGAGCTGGAAGCAAGATGCTTTGGGGCCCGTTAATTGTATCCCCTGCTACTTTGCTGTAGTTGTTGATTATTTCTAATAGTTTTTCTGTGGATTCTTTGGGGTTTTCTATGTATAAGATCATGTCGTCTGCAAACAACGCGAGTTTTACTTCTTCGTTACCTATTTCGATTCCTTTTATTCTTTTTTCCTGCCGAATTGCTCTGGCCAGCACCTCCAGTACTATGTTGAATAGGAGTGGTGAAAGTGGGCACCCTTGTCTTGTTCCTGTCCTCAGAGGGATGGCTTTCAGCTTTTGTCCATTGAGTATGCTGTTGGCTGTGGGTCTATCATATATGGCCTTTATTATGTTGAGGTACTTTCCTTCTATACCCATTTTACTGAGCGTTTTTATCATAAATGGGTGTTGGATCTTGTCGAATGCTTTCTCTGCGTCTATTGAGATGATCATGTGGTTTTTGTTTTTCATTTTGTTGATGTAGTGTATCACGTTGATTGACTTGCGGGTGTTGAACCATCCCTGTGTCCCTGGTATAAATCCCACTTGATCATGGTGTATAATCTTTTTGATGTATTGCTGTAATCGGTTTGCCAAAATTTGTTGAGGATTTTTGCATCTATGTTCATCAGTGATATCGGCCTGTAGTTCTCCTTCTTTGTGTTGTCCTTGTCAGGTTGGGGGATCAGAGTGATGTTGGCTTCATAGAATGTGTTAGGGAGTTCTCCATCTTTCTCAATTTTCTGGAACAGTTTGAGGAGAATAGGTACAAAGAACTCACACTGCTTAACAACAAAAAAACAAACAACCCGATCAAAAAATGGGCAGAGGACATGAACAGACATTTCTCAAAAGAAGATATGAATATGGCCAATAGACACATGAAAAGTTCATCATCGCTCATCATCAGGGAAATGCAAATCAAAACTACACCAAGATATCACCTTACCCCCGTTAGATTGGCAAAAACATCCAAAACCAAGAACGACAAATGTTGGAGAGGTTGTGGAGAAAGAGGAACCCTCATACACTGTTGGTGGGAATGCAAACTGGTACAGCCACTATGGAAAACAGTATGGAGATTTCTCAAAAAGTTAAAAATAGAAATACCCTATGACCCAGCCATCCCATTACTGGGTATCTATCCCAAGAACCTGATATCAGATATCTCAAGAGTCCGTTGCACCCCTATGTTCATCGCAGCATTATTTACAATAGCCAAGACGTGGAACCAGCCTACATGCCCAGAAACTGATGATTGGATAAAGAAGATGTGGTATATATACACAATGGAATACTACTCAGCCATAAAAAAAGACGACATTGGCCCATTCACAACAATGTGGATGGACCTCGAGCGCATTATGTTAAGCGAAATAAGTCAGTCAGAGAAAGACGAACTCTATATGACTCCACTCATAGGTGGAAATTAGTATATTGAGAAGGAGATCTGATCGGTGGTTACCAGGGAAAAGGGGGGGTGGGGGGAGGGCACGGAGTGGGAAGTGGTGTTCCTACAACATGACTAACAAAAATGTACAACTGAAATTTCACAAGCTTGTAATCTATCATAACATTAATAAACAAAAAAAAAAAAGATGCTTTGGGGCCCATCTGCCCCTATGGAAAGAACGCAGCACTTTGTGCCTTGCAGCTCTAGGGCAATGTAGCACACCCAGAGCAGAAGTTCTACTTCAGCCAGATGAGGCCCACAAAGAAACTTCGTTTCACAGGCCTTTGTAAGAGATGTTCCCGGTAGGCTGTTAGAGCACTGTGCAGAGCAAGTTGTTTCCTAGCTTCCCAAAGAGCCGGAAGCAAGATGCTTTGGGGCCCTTCTCACCCTTTGGAAAGAAGGCAGCACTTTGTGCCTTGCAGCTCTAGGGCAATGTAGAACACCCAAAGCAGAAGTTCTACTTCAGCCACATCAGACCTGCAAAGAAACTGCGTTTCACAGGCCTTTGTAAGAGATGTTCCCTGTAGGCTGTTAGAGAACTGTGCAGAGCGAGTTGTTTCTTAGCTTCCCAAGGAGCTGGAAGCAAGATGCTTTAGGGGCCATGTGCCCTTAAGGAAAGAAGGCAGCACTTTGTGCCTTGCAGCTCTAGGGCAATGTAGCACACCCAGAGCAGTTGTTCTACTTCTGCCAGGTCAGGCCTGCAAAGAAACTTCGTTTCACAGGCCTTTTTAAGAGATGTTCCCGGTAGGCTGTTAGAGCACTGTGCACAGCGAGTTGTTTCTCAGCTTCCAAAAGAGTTGGAAGCAAGATGCTTTGGGGCTCATCTGCCCCTTTGAAATGAAGGCAGCACTTAGTGCCTTGCAGCTCTAGGGCAATGTAGCACACCCAGAGCAGAAGTTCTACTTCAGCCAGATCAGGCCTGCAAAGAAACTGCGTTTCACAGGCCTTTGTAAGAGATGTTCCCGGTAGGCTGTTAGAGCACTGTGCAGAGCGAGTTGTTTCTTAGCTTCCCAGAGAGCTGGAAGCAAGATGCTTTGGGGCCCGTTAATTGTATCCCCTGCTACTTTGCTGTAGTTGTTGATTATTTCTAATAGTTTTTCTGTGGATTCTTTGGGGTTTTCTATGTATAAGATCATGTCGTCTGCAAACAACGCGAGTTTTACTTCTTCGTTACCTATTTCGATTCCTTTTATTCTTTTTTCCTGCCGAATTGCTCTGGCCAGCACCTCCAGTACTATGTTGAATAGGAGTGGTGAAAGTGGGCACCCTTGTCTTGTTCCTGTCCTCAGAGGGATGGCTTTCAGCTTTTGTCCATTGAGTATGCTGTTGGCTGTGGGTCTATCATATATGGCCTTTATTATGTTGAGGTACTTTCCTTCTATACCCATTTTACTGAGGGTTTTTATCATAAGTGGGTGTTGGATCTTGTCGAATGCTTTCTCTGCGTCTATTGAGATGATCATGTGGTTTTTGTTTTTCATTTTGTTGATGTAGTGTATCACGTTGATTGACTTGCGGGTGTTGAACCATCCCTGTGTCCCTGGTATAAATCCCACTTGATCATGGTGTATAATCTTTTTGATGTATTGCTGTAATCGGTTTGCCAAAATTTGTTGAGGATTTTTGCATCTATGTTCATCAGTGATATCGGCCTGTAGTTCTCCTTCTTTGTGTTGTCCTTGTCAGGTTGGGGGATCAGAGTGATGTTGGCTTCATAGAATGTGTTAGGGAGTTCTCCATCTTTCTCAATTTTCTGGAACAGTTTGAGGAGAATAGGTACAAAGAACTCACACTGCTTAACAACAAAAAAACAAACAACCCGATCAAAAAATGGGCAGAGGACATGAACAGACATTTCTCAAAAGAAGATATGAATATGGCCAATAGACACATGAAAAGTTCATCATCGCTCATCATCAGGGAAATGCAAATCAAAACTACACTAAGATATCACCTTACCCCCGTTAGATTGGCAAAAACATCCAAAACCAAGAACGACAAATGTTGGAGAGGTTGTGGAGAAAGAGGAACCCTCATACACTGTTGGTGGGAATGCAAACTGGTACAGCCACTATGGAAAACAGTATGGAGATTTCTCAAAAAGTTAAAAATAGAAATACCCTATGACCCAGCCATCCCATTACTGGGTATCTATCCTAAGAACCTGATATCAGATATCTCAAGAGTCCGTTGCACCCCTATGTTCATCGCAGCATTATTTACAATAGCCAAGACGTGGAACCAGCCTACATGCCCAGAAACTGATGATTGGATAAAGAAGATGTGGTATATATACACAATGGAATACTACTCAGCCATAAAAAAAGACGACATTGGCCCATTCACAACAATGTGGATGGACCTCGAGCGCATTATGTTAAGCGAAATAAGTCAGTCAGAGAAAGACGAACTCTATATGACTCCACTCATAGGTGGAAATTAGTATATTGAGAAGGAGATCTGATCGGTGATTACCAGGGAAAAGGGGGGGTGGGGGGAGGGCACGGAGTGGGAAGTGGTGTTCCCACAACATGACTAACAAAAATGTACAACTGAAATTTCACAAGCTTGTAATCCATCATAACATTAATAAACAAAAAAAAAAAAGATGCTTTGGGGCCCATCTGCCCCTATGGAAAGAACGCAGCACTTTGTGCCTTGCAGCTCTAGGGCAATGTAGCACACCCAGAGCAGAAGTTCTACTTCAGCCAGATCAGGCCCGCAAAGAAAGTTCGTTTCACAGGCCTTTGTAAGAGATGTTCCCGGTAGGCTGTTAGAGCACTGTGCAGAGCGAGTTGTTTCTCAGCTTCCAAAAGAGTTGGAAGCAAGATGCTTTGGGGCTCATCTGCCCCTTTGAGATGAAGGCAGCACATTGTGCCTTGCAGCTCTAGGGCAATGTAGCACACCCAGAGCAGAAGTTCTACTTCAGCCAGATCAGGCCTGCAAAGAAACTGCGTTTCACAGGCCTTTGTAAGAGATGTTCCCGGTAGGCTGTTAGAGCACTGTGCAGAGCGAGTTGTTTCTTAGCTTCCCAGAGAGCTGAAAGCAAGATGCTTTGGGGCCCGTTAATTGTATCCCCTGCTACTTTGCTGTAGTTGTTGATTATTTCTAATAGTTTTTCTGTGGATTCTTTGGGGTTTTCTATGTATAAGATCATGTCGTCTGCAAACAACGCGAGTTTTACTTCTTCGTTACCTATTTCGATTCCTTTTATTCTTTTTTCCTGCCGAATTGCTCTGGCCAGCACCTCCAGTACTATGTTGAATAGGAGTGGTGAAAGTGGGCACCCTTGTCTTGTTCCTGTCCTCAGAGGGATGGCTTTCAGCTTTTGTCCATTGAGTATGCTGTTGGCTGTGGGTCTATCATATATGGCCTTTATTATGTTGAGGTACTTTCCTTCTATACCCATTTTACTGAGGGTTTTTATCATAAATGGGTGTTGGATCTTGTCGAATGCTTTCTCTGCGTCTATTGAGATGATCATGTGGTTTTTGTTTTTCATTTTGTTGATGTAGTGTATCACGTTGATTGACTTGCGGGTGTTGAACCATCCCTGTGTCCCTGGTATAAATCCCACTTGATCATGGTGTATAATCTTTTTGATGTATTGCTGTAATCGGTTTGCCAAAATTTTGTTGAGGATTTTTGCATCTATGTTCATCAGTGATATCGGCCTGTAGTTCTCCTTCTTTGTGTTGTCCTTGTCAGGTTGGGGGATCAGAGTGATGTTGGCTTCATAGAATGTGTTAGGGAGTTCTCCATCTTTCTCAATTTTCTGGAACAGTTTGAGGAGAATAGGTACAAAGAACTCACACTGCTTAACAACAAAAAAACAAACAACCCGATCAAAAAATGGGCAGAGGACATGAACAGACATTTCTCCAAAGAAGATATGAATATGGCCAATAGACACATGAAAAGATGTTCATCATCGCTAATCATCAGGGAAATGCAAATCAAAACTACACTAAGATATCACCTTACCCCCGTTAGATTGGCAAAAACATCCAAAACCAAGAACGACAAATGTTGGAGAGGTTGTGGAGAAAGAGGAACCCTCATACACTGTTGGTGGGAATGCAAACTGGTACAGCCACTATGGAAAACAGTATGGAGATTTCTCAAAAAGTTAAAAATAGAAATACCCTATGACCCAGCCATCCCATTACTGGGTATCTATCCTAAGAACCTGATATCAGATATCTCAAGAGTCCGTTGCACCCCTATGTTCATCGCAGCATTATTTACAATAGCCAAGACGTGGAACCAGCCTACATGCCCAGAAACTGATGATTGGATAAAGAAGATGTGGTATATATACACAATGGAATACTACTCAGCCATAAAAAAAGACGACATTGGCCCATTCACAACAATGTGGATGGACCTCGAGCGCATTATGTTAAGCGAAATAAGTCAGTCAGAGAAAGACGAACTCTATATGACTCCACTCATAGGTGGAAATTAGTATATTGAGAAGGAGATCTGATCGGTGGTTACCAGGGAAAAGGGGGGGTGGGGGGAGGTCACGGAGTGGGAAGTGGTGTTCCTACAACATGACTAACAAAAATGTACAACTGAAATTTCACAAGCTTGTAATCCATCATAACATTAATAAACAAAAAAAAAAAAGATGCTTTGGGGCCCATCTGCCCCTATGGAAAGAACGCAGCACTTTCTGCCTTGCAGCTCTAGGGCAATGTAGCACACCCAGAGCAGAAGTTCTACTTCAGCCAGATCAGGCCCACAAAGAAACTTCGTTTCACAGGCCTTTGTAAGAGATGTTCCCGGTAGGCTGTTAGAGCACTGTGCAGAGCAAGTTGTTTCCTAGCTTCCCAAAGAGCCGGAAGCAAGATGCTTTGGGGCCCTTCTCACCCTTTGGAAAGAAGGCAGCACTTTGTGCCTTGCAGCTCTAGGGCAATGTAGAACACCCAAAGCAGAAGTTCTACTTCAGCCACATCAGACCTGCAAAGAAACTGCGTTTCACAGGCCTTTGTAAGAGATGTTCCCTGTAGGCTGTTAGAGAACTGTGCAGAGCGAGTTGTTTCTTTGCTTCCCAAGGAGCTGGAAGCAAGATGCTTTAGGGGCCATGTGCCCTTAAGGAAAGAAGGCAGCACTTTGTGCCTTGCAGCTCTAGGGCAATGTAGCACACCCAGAGCAGTTGTTCTACTTCTGCCAGGTCAGGGCTGCAAAGAAACTTCGTTTCACAGGCCTTTTTAAGAGATGTTCCCGGTAGGCTGTTAGAGCACTGTGCACAGCGAGTTGTTTCTCAGCTTCCAAAAGAGTTGGAAGCAAGATGCTTTGGGGCTCATCTGCCCCTTTGAAATGAAGGCAGCACTTAGTGCCTTGCAGCTCTAGGGCAATGTAGCACACCCAGAGCAGAAGTTCTACTTCAGCCAGATCAGGCCTGCAAAGAAACTGCGTTTCACAGGCCTTTGTAAGAGATGTTCCCGGTAGGCTGTTAGAGCACTGTGCAGAGCGAGTTGTTTCTTAGCTTCCCAAAGAGCTGGAAGCAAGATGCTTTGGGGCCCTTCTCACCCTTTGGAAAGAACGCAGCACTTTGTGCCTTACAGCTCTAGTGCAATGTAGCACACCCAGAGCAGAAGTTCTTCTTCAGCCAGATCAGGCCTGCAAAGAAACTGCGTTTCACAGGCCTTTGTAAGAGATGTTCCCTGTAGGCTGTTAGAGCACTGTGCAGAGCGAGTTCTTTCTTAGCTTCCCAAAGACCTGGAAGCAAGATGCTTTGGGGGCCATCTGCCGTAAAGTAAAGAAGGCAGCACTTTGTGCCTTTCAGCTCTAGGGCATTGCAGCACACCCCGAGCAGAAGTTCTACTTCAGCCAGATCAGGCCTGCAAAGAAACTGCGTTTCACAGGCCTTTGTAAGAGATGTTCCCGGTAGGCTGTTAGAGCACTGTGCAGAGCGAGTTGTTTCTTAGCTTCCCAGAGAGCTGGAAGCAAGATGCTTTGGGGCCCGTTAATTGTATCCCCTGCTACTTTGCTGTAGTTGTTGATTATTTCTAATAGTTTTTCTGTGGATTCTTTGGGGTTTTCTATGTATAAGATCATGTCGTCTGCAAACAACGCGAGTTTTACTTCTTCGTTACCTATTTGGATTCCTTTTATTTTTTTTTCCTGCCGAATTGCTCTGGCCAGCACCTCCAGTACTATGTTGAATAGGAGTGGTGAAAGTGGGCACCCTTGTCTTGTTCCTGTCCTCAGAGGGATGGCTTTCAGCTTTTGTCCATTGAGTATGATGTTGGCTGTGGGTCTATCATATATGGCCTTTATTATGTTGAGGTACTTTCCTTCTATACCCATTTTACTGAGGGTTGTTATCATAAATGGGTGTTGGATCTTGTCGAATGCTTTCTCTGCGTCTATTGAGATGATCATGTGGTTTTTGTTTTTCATTTTGTTGATGTAGTGTATCACGTTGATTGACTTGCGGGTGTTGAACCATCCCTGTGTCCCTGGTATAAATCCCACTTGATCATGGTGTATAATCTTCTTGATGTATTGCTGTAATCGGTTTGCCAAAATTTGGTTGAGGATTTTTGCATCTATGTTCATCAGTGATATCGGCCTGTAGTTCTCCTTCTTTGTGTTGTCCTTGTCAGGTTTGGGGATCAGAGTGATGTTGGCTTCATAGAATGTGTTAGGGAGTTCTCCATCTTTCTCAATTTTCTGGAACAGTTTGAGGAGAATAGGTACAAAGAACTCACACTGCTTAACAACAAAAAACAAACAACCCGATCAAAAAATGGGCAGAGGACATGAACAGACATTTCTCAAAAGAAGATATGAATATGGCCAATAGACACATGAAAAGTTCATCATCGCTCATCATCAGGGAAATGCAAATCAAAACTACACTAAGATATCACCTTACCCCCGTTAGATTGGCAAAAACATCCAAAACCAAGAACGACAAATGTTGGAGAGGTTGTGGAGAAAGAGGAACCCTCATACACTGTTGGTGGGAATGCAAACTGGTACAGCCACTATGGAAAACAGTATGGAGATTTCTCAAAAAGTTAAAAATAGAAATACCCTATGACACAGCCATCCCATTACTGGGTATCTATCCTAAGAACCTGATATCAGATATCTCAAGAGTCCGTTGCACCCCTATGTTCATCGCAGCATTATTTACAATAGCCAAGACGTGGAACCAGCCTACATGCCCAGAAACTGATGATTGGATAAAGAAGATGTGGTATATATACACAATGGAATACTACTCAGCCATAAAAAAAGAGGACATTGGCCCATTCACAACAATGTGGATGGACCTCGAGCGCATTATGTTAAGCGAAATAAGTCAGTCAGAGAAAGACGAACTCTATATGACTCCACTCATAGGTGGAAATTAGTATATTGAGAAGGAGATCTGATCGGTGGTTACCAGGGAAAAGGGGGGGTGGGGGGAGGGCACGGAGTGGGAAGTGGTGTTCCCACAACATGACTAACAAAAATGTACAACTGAAATTTCACAAGCTTGTAATCCATCATAACATTAATAAACAAAAAAAAAAAAGATGCTTTGAGGCCCATCTGCCCCTATGGAAAGAACGCAGCACTTTGTGCCTTGCAGCTCTAGGGCAATGTAGCACACCCAGAGCAGAAGTTCTACTTCAGCCAGATCAGGCCCGCAAAGAAACTTCGTTTCACAGGCCTTTGTAAGAGATGTTCCCGGTAGGCTGTTAGAGCACTGTGCAGAGCGAGTTGTTTCTCAGCTTCCAAAAGAGTTGGAAGCAAGATGCTGTGGGGCTCATCTGCCCCTTTGAGATGAATGCAGCACATTGTGCCTTGCAGCTCTAGGGCAATGTAGCACACCCAGAGCAGAAGTTCTACTTCAGCCAGATCAGGCCTGCAAAGAAACTGCGTTTCACAGGCCTTTGTAAGAGATGTTCCCGGTAGGCTGTTAGAGCACTGTGCAGAGCGAGTTGTTTCTTAGCTTCCCAAAGAGCTGGAAGCAAGATGCTTTGGGGCCCTTCTCACCCTTTGGAAAGAACGCAGCACTTTGTGCCTTACAGCTCTAGTGCAATGTAGCACACCCAGAGCAGAAGTTCTTCTTCAGCCAGATCAGGCCTGCAAAGAAACTGCGTTTCACAGGCCTTTGTAAGAGATGTTCCCGGTAGGCTGTTAGAGCACTGTGCAGAGCGAGTTGTTTCTTAGCTTCCCAGAGAGCTGGAAGCAAGATGCTTTGGGGCCCGTTAATTGTATCCCCTGCTACTTTGCTGTAGTTGTTGATTATTTCTAATAGTTTTTCTGTGGATTCTTTGGGGTTTTCTATGTATAAGATCATGTCGTCTGCAAACAACGCGAGTTTTACTTCTTCGTTACCTATTTGGATTCCTTTTATTTTTTTTTCCTGCCGAATTGCTCTGGCCAGCACCTCCAGTACTATGTTGAATAGGAGTGGTGAAAGTGGGCACCCTTGTCTTGTTCCTGTCCTCAGAGGGATGGCTTTCAGCTTTTGTCCATTGAGTATGCTGTTGGCTGTGGGTCTATCATATATGGCCTTTATTATGTTGAGGTACTTTCCTTCTATACCCATTTTACTGAGGGTTTTTATCATAAGTGGGTGTTGGATCTTGTCGAATGCTTTCTCTTCGTCTATTGAGATGATCATGTGGTTTTTGTTTTTCATTTTGTTGATGTAGTGTATCACGTTGATTGACTTGCGGGTGTTGAACCATCCCTGTGTCCCTGGTATAAATCCCACTTGATCATGGTGTATAATCTTTTTGATGTATTGCTGTAATCGGTTTGCCAAAATTTTGTTGAGGATTTTTGCATCTATGTTCATCAGTGATATCGGCCTGTAGTTCTCCTTCTTTGTGTTGTCCTTGTCAGGTTGGGGGATCAGAGTGATGTTGGCTTCATAGAATGTGTTAGGGAGTTCTCCATCTTTCTCAATTTTCTGGAACAGTTTGAGGAGAATAGGTACAAAGAACTCACACTGCTTAACAACAAAAAAACAAACAACCCGATCAAAAAATAGGCAGAGGACATGAACAGACATTTCTCAAAAGAAGATATGAATATGGCCAATAGACACATGAAAAGTTCATCATCGCTCATCATCAGGGAAATGCAAATCAAAACTACACTAAGATATCACCTTACCCCCGTTAGATTGGCAAAAACATCCAAAACCAAGAACGACAAATGTTGGAGAGGTTGTGGAGAAAGAGGAACCCTCATACACTGTTGGTGGGAATGCAAACTGGTACAGCCACTATGGAAAACAGTATGGAGATTTCTCAAAAAGTTAAAAATAGAAATACCCTTTGACCCAGCCATCCCATTACTGGGTATCTATCCTAAGAACCTGATATCAGATATCTCAAGAGTCCGTTGCACCCCTATGTTCATCGCAGCATTATTTACAATAGCCAAGACGTGGAACCAGCCGACATGCCCAGAAACTGATGATTGGATAAAGAAGATGTGGTATATATACACAATGGAATACTACTCAGCCATAAAAAAAGACGACATTGGCCCATTCACAACAATGTGGATGGACCTCGAGCGCATTATGTTAAGCGAAATAAGTCAGTCAGAGAAAGACGAACTCTATATGACTCCACTCATAGGTGGAAATTAGTATATTGAGAAGGAGATCTGATCGGTGGTTACCAGGGAAAAGGGGGGGTGGGGGGAGGGCACGGAAGGGGAAGTGGTGTTCCCACAACATGACTAACAAAAATGTACAACTGAAATTTCACAAGCTTGTAATCCATCATAACATTAATAAACAAAAAAAAAAAAAGATGCTTTGGGGCCCATCTGCCCCTATGGAAAGAACGCAGCACTTTGTGCCTTGCAGCTCTAGGGCAATGTAGCACACCCAGAGCAGAAGTTCTACTTCAGCCAGATCAGGCCCGCAAAGAAACTGCGTTTCACAGGCCTTTGTAAGAGATGTTCCCGGTAGGCTGTTAGAGCACTGTGCAGAGCGAGTTGTTTCTCAGCTTCCAAAAGAGTTGGAAGCAAGATGCTTTGGGGCTCATCTGCCCCTTTGAGATGAAGGCAGCACATTGTGCCTTGCAGCTCTAGGGCAATGTAGCACACCCAGAGCAGAAGTTCTACTTCAGCCAGATCAGGCCTGCAAAGAAACTGCGTTTCACAGGCCTTTGTAAGAGATGTTCCCGGTAGGCTGTTAGAGCACTGTGCAGAGCGAGTTGTTTCTTAGCTTCCCAGAGAGCTGGAAGCAAGATGCTTTGGGGCCCGTTAATTGTATCCCCTGCTACTTTGCTGTAGTTGTTGATTATTTCTAATAGTTTTTCTGTGGATTCTTTGGGGTTTTCTATGTATAAGATCATGTCGTCTGCAAACAACGCGAGTTTTACTTCTTCGTTACCTATTTCGATTCCTTTTATTCTTTTTTCCTGCCGAATTGCTCTGGCCAGCACCTCCAGTACTATGTTGAATAGGAGTGGTGAAAGTGGGCACCCTTGTCTTGTTCCTGTCCTCAGAGGGATGGCTTTCAGCTTTTGTCCATTGAGTATGCTGTTGGCTGTGGGTCTATCATATATGGCCTTTATTATGTTGAGGTACTTTCCTTCTATACCCATTTTACTGAGGGTTTTTATCATAAGTGGGTGTTGGATCTTGTCGAATGCTTTCTCTGCGTCTATTGAGATGATCATGTGGTTTTTGTTTTTCATTTTGTTGATGTAGTGTATCACGTTGATTGACTTGCGGGTGTTGAACCATCCCTGTGTCCCTGGTATAAATCCCACTTGATCATGGTGTATAATCTTTTTGATGTATTGCTGTAATCGGTTTGCCAAAATTTTGTTGAGGATTTTTGCATCTATGTTCATCAGTGATATCGGCCTGTAGTTCTCCTTCTTTGTGTTGTCCTTGTCAGGTTGGGGGATCAGAGTGATGTTGGCTTCATAGAATGTGTTAGGGAGTTCTCCATCTTTCTCAATTTTCTGGAACAGTTTGAGGAGAATAGGTACAAAGAACTCACACTGCTTAACAACAAAAAAACAAACAACCCGATCAAAAAATGGGCAGAGGACATGAACAGACATTTCTCAAAAGAAGATATGAATATGGCCAATAGACACATGAAAAGTTCATCATCGCTCATCATCAGGGAAATGCAAATCAAAACTACACTAAGATATCACCTTACCCCCGTTAGATTGGCAAAAACATCCAAAACCAAGAACGACAAATGTTGGAGAGGTTGTGGAGAAAGAGGAACCCTCATACACTGTTGGTGGGAATGCAAACTGGTACAGCCACTATGGAAAACAGTATGGAGATTTCTCAAAAAGTTAAAAATAGAAATACCCTTTGACCCAGCCATCCCATTACTGGGTATCTATCCTAAGAACCTGATATCAGATATCTCAAGAGTCCGTTGCACCCCTATGTTCATCGCAGCATTATTTACAATAGCCAAGACGTGGAACCAGCCGACATGCCCAGAAACTGATGATTGGATAAAGAAGATGTGGTATATATACACAATGGAATACTACTCAGCCATAAAAAAAGACGACATTGGCCCATTCACAACAATGTGGATGGACCTCGAGGGCATTATGTTAAGCGAAATAAGTCAGTCAGAGAAAGACGAACTCTATATGACTCCACTCATAGGTGGAAATTAGTATATTGAGAAGGAGATCTGATCGGTGGTTACCAGGGAAAAGGGGGGGTGGGGGGAGGGCACGGAAGGGGAAGTGGTGTTCCCACAACATGACTAACAAAAATGTACAACTGAAATTTCACAAGCTTGTAATCCATCATAACATTAATAAACAAAAAAAAAAAAAGATGCTTTGGGGCCCATCTGCCCCTATGGAAAGAACGCAGCACTTTGTGCCTTGCAGCTCTAGGGCAATGTAGCACACCCAGAGCAGAAGTTCTACTTCAGCCAGATCAGGCCCGCAAAGAAACTGCGTTTCACAGGCCTTTGTAAGAGATGTTCCCGGTAGGCTGTTAGAGCACTGTGCAGAGCGAGTTGTTTCTCAGCTTCCAAAAGAGTTGGAAGCAAGATGCTTTGGGGCTCATCTGCCCCTTTGAGATGAAGGCAGCACATTGTGCCTTGCAGCTCTAGGGCAATGCAGCACACCCCGAGCAGAAGTTCTACTTCAGCCA
This sequence comes from Equus asinus, assembly GCF_041296235.1. Lineage (NCBI taxonomy): Eukaryota > Metazoa > Chordata > Mammalia > Perissodactyla > Equidae > Equus > Equus asinus. The sequence continues at coordinate 70,242,446 of NC_091790.1, read as the reverse complement.
GATCAGGCCTGCAAAGAAACTGCGTTTCACAGGCCTTTGTAAGAGATGTTCCCGGTAGGCTGTTAGAGCACTGTGCAGAGCGAGTTGTTTCTTAGCTTCCCAGAGAGCTGGAAGCAAGATGCTTTGGGGCCCGTTAATTGTATCCCCTGCTACTTTGCTGTAGTTGTTGATTATTTCTAATAGTTTTTCTGTGGATTCTTTGGGGTTTTCTATGTATAAGATCATGTCGTCTGCAAACAACGCGAGTTTTACTTCTTCGTTACCTATTTCGATTCCTTTTATTCTTTTTTCCTGCCGAATTGCTCTGGCCAGCACCTCCAGTACTATGTTGAATAGGAGTGGTGAAAGTGGGCACCCTTGTCTTGTTCCTGTCCTCAGAGGGATGGCTTTCAGCTTTTGTCCATTGAGTATGCTGTTGGCTGTGGGTCTATCATATATGGCCTTTATTATGTTGAGGTACTTTCCTTCTATACCCATTTTACTGAGGGTTTTTATCATAAATGGGTGTTGGATCTTGTCGAATGCTTTCTCTGCGTCTATTGAGATGATCATGTGGTTTTTGTTTTTCATTTTGTTGATGTAGTGTATCACGTTGATTGACTTGCGGGTGTTGAACCATCCCTGTGTCCCTGGTATAAATCCCACTTGATCATGGTGTATAATCTTTTTGATGTATTGCTGTAATCAGTTTGCCAAAATTTTGTTGAGGATTTTTGCATCTATGTTCATCAGTGATATCGGCCTGTAGTTCTCCTTCTTTGTGTTGTCCTTGTCAGGTTGGGGGATCAGAGTGATGTTGGCTTCATAGAATGTGTTAGGGAGTTCTCCATCTTTCTCAATTTTCTGGAACAGTTTGAGGAGAATAGGTACAAAGAACTCACACTGCTTAACAACAAAAAAACAAACAACCCGATCAAAAAATGGGCAGAGGACATGAACAGACATTTCTCAAAAGAAGATATGAATATGGCCAATAGACACATGAAAACATGTTCATCATCGCTAATCATCAGGGAAATGCAAATCAAAACTACACTAAGATATCACCTTACCCCCGTTAGATTGGCAAAAACATCCAAAACCAAGAAAGACGAATGTTGGAGAGGTTGTGGAGAAAGAGGAACCCTCATACACTGTTGGTGGGAATGCAAACTGGTACAGCCACTATGGAAAACAGTATGGAGATTTCTCAAAAAGTTAAAAATAGAAATACCCTATGACCCAGCCATCCCATTACTGGGTATCTATCCTAAGAACCTGATATCAGATATCTCAAGAGTCCGTTGCACCCCTATGTTCATCGCAGCATTATTTACAATAGCCAAGACGTGGAACCAGCCTACATGCCCAGAAACTGATGATTGGATAAAGAAGATGTGGTATATATACACAATGGAATACTACTCAGCCATAAAAAAAGACGACATTGGCCCATTCACAACAATGTGGATGGACCTCGAGCGCATTATGTTAAGCGAAATAAGTCAGTCAGAGAAAGACGAACTCTATATGACTCCACTCATAGGTGGAAATTAGTATATTGAGAAGGAGATCTGATCGGTGGTTACCAGGGAAAAGGGGGGGTGGGGGGAGGTCACGGAGTGGGAAGTGGTGTTCCTACAACATGACTAACAAAAATGTACAACTGAAATTTCACAAGCTTGTAATCCATCATAACATTAATAAACAAAAAAAAAAAAGATGCTTTGGGGCCCATCTGCCCCTATGGAAAGAACGCAGCACTTTCTGCCTTGCAGCTCTAGGGCAATGTAGCACACCCAGAGCAGAAGTTCTACTTCAGCCAGATCAGGCCCACAAAGAAACTTCGTTTCACAGGCCTTTGTAAGAGATGTTCCCGGTAGGCTGTTAGAGCACTGTGCAGAGCAAGTTGTTTCCTAGCTTCCCAAAGAGCCGGAAGCAAGATGCTTTGGGGCCCTTCTCACCCTTTGGAAAGAAGGCAGCACTTTGTGCCTTGCAGCTCTAGGGCAATGTAGAACACCCAAAGCAGAAGTTCTACTTCAGCCACATCAGACCTGCAAAGAAACTGCGTTTCACAGGCCTTTGTAAGAGATGTTCCCTGTAGGCTGTTAGAGAACTGTGCAGAGCGAGTTGTTTCTTTGCTTCCCAAGGAGCTGGAAGCAAGATGCTTTAGGGGCCATGTGCCCTTAAGGAAAGAAGGCAGCACTTTGTGCCTTGCAGCTCTAGGGCAATGTAGCACACCCAGAGCAGTTGTTCTACTTCTGCCAGGTCAGGGCTGCAAAGAAACTTCGTTTCACAGGCCTTTTTAAGAGATGTTCCCGGTAGGCTGTTAGAGCACTGTGCACAGCGAGTTGTTTCTCAGCTTCCAAAAGAGTTGGAAGCAAGATGCTTTGGGGCTCATCTGCCCCTTTGAAATGAAGGCAGCACTTAGTGCCTTGCAGCTCTAGGGCAATGTAGCACACCCAGAGCAGAAGTTCTACTTCAGCCAGATCAGGCCTGCAAAGAAACTGCGTTTCACAGGCCTTTGTAAGAGATGTTCCCGGTAGGCTGTTAGAGCACTGTGCAGAGCGAGTTGTTTCTTAGCTTCCCAAAGAGCTGGAAGCAAGATGCTTTGGGGCCCTTCTCACCCTTTGGAAAGAACGCAGCACTTTGTGCCTTACAGCTCTAGTGCAATGTAGCACACCCAGAGCAGAAGTTCTTCTTCAGCCAGATCAGGCCTGCAAAGAAACTGCGTTTCACAGGCCTTTGTAAGAGATGTTCCCTGTAGGCTGTTAGAGCACTGTGCAGAGCGAGTTCTTTCTTAGCTTCCCAAAGACCTGGAAGCAAGATGCTTTGGGGGCCATCTGCCGCAAAGTAAAGAAGGCAGCACTTTGTGCCTTTCAGCTCTAGGGCATTGCAGCACACCCCGAGCAGAAGTTCTACTTCAGCCAGATCAGGCCTGCAAAGAAACTGCGTTTCACAGGCCTTTGTAAGAGATGTTCCCGGTAGGCTGTTAGAGCACTGTGCAGAGCGAGTTGTTTCTTAGCTTCCCAGAGAGCTGGAAGCAAGATGCTTTGGGGCCCGTTAATTGTATCCCCTGCTACTTTGCTGTAGTTGTTGATTATTTCTAATAGTTTTTCTGTGGATTCTTTGGGGTTTTCTATGTATAAGATCATGTCGTCTGCAAACAACGCGAGTTTTACTTCTTCGTTACCTATTTGGATTCCTTTTATTTTTTTTTCCTGCCGAATTGCTCTGGCCAGCACCTCCAGTACTATGTTGAATAGGAGTGGTGAAAGTGGGCACCCTTGTCTTGTTCCTGTCCTCAGAGGGATGGCTTTCAGCTTTTGTCCATTGAGTATGATGTTGGCTGTGGGTCTATCATATATGGCCTTTATTATGTTGAGGTACTTTCCTTCTATACCCATTTTACTGAGGGTTGTTATCATAAATGGGTGTTGGATCTTGTCGAATGCTTTCTCTGCGTCTATTGAGATGATCATGTGGTTTTTGTTTTTCATTTTGTTGATGTAGTGTATCACGTTGATTGACTTGCGGGTGTTGAACCATCCCTGTGTCCCTGGTATAAATCCCACTTGATCATGGTGTATAATCTTCTTGATGTATTGCTGTAATCGGTTTGCCAAAATTTGGTTGAGGATTTTTGCATCTATGTTCATCAGTGATATCGGCCTGTAGTTCTCCTTCTTTGTGTTGTCCTTGTCAGGTTTGGGGATCAGAGTGATGTTGGCTTCATAGAATGTGTTAGGGAGTTCTCCATCTTTCTCAATTTTCTGGAACAGTTTGAGGAGAATAGGTACAAAGAACTCACACTGCTTAACAACAAAAAACAAACAACCCGATCAAAAAATGGGCAGAGGACATGAACAGACATTTCTCAAAAGAAGATATGAATATGGCCAATAGACACATGAAAAGTTCATCATCGCTCATCATCAGGGAAATGCAAATCAAAACTACACTAAGATATCACCTTACCCCCGTTAGATTGGCAAAAACATCCAAAACCAAGAACGACAAATGTTGGAGAGGTTGTGGAGAAAGAGGAACCCTCATACACTGTTGGTGGGAATGCAAACTGGTACAGCCACTATGGAAAACAGTATGGAGATTTCTCAAAAAGTTAAAAATAGAAATACCCTATGACACAGCCATCCCATTACTGGGTATCTATCCTAAGAACCTGATATCAGATATCTCAAGAGTCCGTTGCACCCCTATGTTCATCGCAGCATTATTTACAATAGCCAAGACGTGGAACCAGCCTACATGCCCAGAAACTGATGATTGGATAAAGAAGATGTGGTATATATACACAATGGAATACTACTCAGCCATAAAAAAAGAGGACATTGGCCCATTCACAACAATGTGGATGGACCTCGAGCGCATTATGTTAAGCGAAATAAGTCAGTCAGAGAAAGACGAACTCTATATGACTCCACTCATAGGTGGAAATTAGTATATTGAGAAGGAGATCTGATCGGTGGTTACCAGGGAAAAGGGGGGGTGGGGGGAGGGCACGGAGTGGGAAGTGGTGTTCCCACAACATGACTAACAAAAATGTACAACTGAAATTTCACAAGCTTGTAATCCATCATAACATTAATAAACAAAAAAAAAAAAGATGCTTTGAGGCCCATCTGCCCCTATGGAAAGAACGCAGCACTTTGTGCCTTGCAGCTCTAGGGCAATGTAGCACACCCAGAGCAGAAGTTCTACTTCAGCCAGATCAGGCCCGCAAAGAAACTTCGTTTCACAGGCCTTTGTAAGAGATGTTCCCGGTAGGCTGTTAGAGCACTGTGCAGAGCGAGTTGTTTCTCAGCTTCCAAAAGAGTTGGAAGCAAGATGCTGTGGGGCTCATCTGCCCCTTTGAGATGAATGCAGCACATTGTGCCTTGCAGCTCTAGGGCAATGTAGCACACCCAGAGCAGAAGTTCTACTTCAGCCAGATCAGGCCTGCAAAGAAACTGCGTTTCACAGGCCTTTGTAAGAGATGTTCCCGGTAGGCTGTTAGAGCACTGTGCAGAGCGAGTTGTTTCTTAGCTTCCCAAAGAGCTGGAAGCAAGATGCTTTGGGGCCCTTCTCACCCTTTGGAAAGAACGCAGCACTTTGTGCCTTACAGCTCTAGTGCAATGTAGCACACCCAGAGCAGAAGTTCTTCTTCAGCCAGATCAGGCCTGCAAAGAAACTGCGTTTCACAGGCCTTTGTAAGAGATGTTCCCTGTAGGCTGTTAGAGCACTGTGCAGAGCGAGTTCTTTCTTAGCTTCCCAAAGACCTGGAAGCAAGATGCTTTGGGGGCCATCTGCCGTAAAGTAAAGAAGGCAGCACTTTGTGCCTTTCAGCTCTAGGGCATTGCAGCACACCCCGAGCAGAAGTTCTACTTCAGCCAGATCAGGCCTGCAAAGAAACTGCGTTTCACAGGCCTTTGTAAGAGATGTTCCCGGTAGGCTGTTAGAGCACTGTGCAGAGCGAGTTGTTTCTTAGCTTCCCAGAGAGCTGGAAGCAAGATGCTTTGGGGCCCGTTAATTGTATCCCCTGCTACTTTGCTGTAGTTGTTGATTATTTCTAATAGTTTTTCTGTGGATTCTTTGGGGTTTTCTATGTATAAGATCATGTCGTCTGCAAACAACGCGAGTTTTACTTCTTCGTTACCTATTTGGATTCCTTTTATTTTTTTTTCCTGCCGAATTGCTCTGGCCAGCACCTCCAGTACTATGTTGAATAGGAGTGGTGAAAGTGGGCACCCTTGTCTTGTTCCTGTCCTCAGAGGGATGGCTTTCAGCTTTTGTCCATTGAGTATGCTGTTGGCTGTGGGTCTATCATATATGGCCTTTATTATGTTGAGGTACTTTCCTTCTATACCCATTTTACTGAGGGTTTTTATCATAAGTGGGTGTTGGATCTTGTCGAATGCTTTCTCTTCGTCTATTGAGATGATCATGTGGTTTTTGTTTTTCATTTTGTTGATGTAGTGTATCACGTTGATTGACTTGCGGGTGTTGAACCATCCCTGTGTCCCTGGTATAAATCCCACTTGATCATGGTGTATAATCTTTTTGATGTATTGCTGTAATCGGTTTGCCAAAATTTTGTTGAGGATTTTTGCATCTATGTTCATCAGTGATATCGGCCTGTAGTTCTCCTTCTTTGTGTTGTCCTTGTCAGGTTGGGGGATCAGAGTGATGTTGGCTTCATAGAATGTGTTAGGGAGTTCTCCATCTTTCTCAATTTTCTGGAACAGTTTGAGGAGAATAGGTACAAAGAACTCACACTGCTTAACAACAAAAAAACAAACAACCCGATCAAAAAATAGGCAGAGGACATGAACAGACATTTCTCAAAAGAAGATATGAATATGGCCAATAGACACATGAAAAGTTCATCATCGCTCATCATCAGGGAAATGCAAATCAAAACTACACTAAGATATCACCTTACCCCCGTTAGATTGGCAAAAACATCCAAAACCAAGAACGACAAATGTTGGAGAGGTTGTGGAGAAAGAGGAACCCTCATACACTGTTGGTGGGAATGCAAACTGGTACAGCCACTATGGAAAACAGTATGGAGATTTCTCAAAAAGTTAAAAATAGAAATACCCTTTGACCCAGCCATCCCATTACTGGGTATCTATCCTAAGAACCTGATATCAGATATCTCAAGAGTCCGTTGCACCCCTATGTTCATCGCAGCATTATTTACAATAGCCAAGACGTGGAACCAGCCGACATGCCCAGAAACTGATGATTGGATAAAGAAGATGTGGTATATATACACAATGGAATACTACTCAGCCATAAAAAAAGACGACATTGGCCCATTCACAACAATGTGGATGGACCTCGAGCGCATTATGTTAAGCGAAATAAGTCAGTCAGAGAAAGACGAACTCTATATGACTCCACTCATAGGTGGAAATTAGTATATTGAGAAGGAGATCTGATCGGTGGTTACCAGGGAAAAGGGGGGGTGGGGGGAGGGCACGGAAGGGGAAGTGGTGTTCCCACAACATGACTAACAAAAATGTACAACTGAAATTTCACAAGCTTGTAATCCATCATAACATTAATAAACAAAAAAAAAAAAAGATGCTTTGGGGCCCATCTGCCCCTATGGAAAGAACGCAGCACTTTGTGCCTTGCAGCTCTAGGGCAATGTAGCACACCCAGAGCAGAAGTTCTACTTCAGCCAGATCAGGCCCGCAAAGAAACTGCGTTTCACAGGCCTTTGTAAGAGATGTTCCCGGTAGGCTGTTAGAGCACTGTGCAGAGCGAGTTGTTTCTCAGCTTCCAAAAGAGTTGGAAGCAAGATGCTTTGGGGCTCATCTGCCCCTTTGAGATGAAGGCAGCACATTGTGCCTTGCAGCTCTAGGGCAATGTAGCACACCCAGAGCAGAAGTTCTACTTCAGCCAGATCAGGCCTGCAAAGAAACTGCGTTTCACAGGCCTTTGTAAGAGATGTTCCCGGTAGGCTGTTAGAGCACTGTGCAGAGCGAGTTGTTTCTTAGCTTCCCAGAGAGCTGGAAGCAAGATGCTTTGGGGCCCGTTAATTGTATCCCCTGCTACTTTGCTGTAGTTGTTGATTATTTCTAATAGTTTTTCTGTGGATTCTTTGGGGTTTTCTATGTATAAGATCATGTCGTCTGCAAACAACGCGAGTTTTACTTCTTCGTTACCTATTTCGATTCCTTTTATTCTTTTTTCCTGCCGAATTGCTCTGGCCAGCACCTCCAGTACTATGTTGAATAGGAGTGGTGAAAGTGGGCACCCTTGTCTTGTTCCTGTCCTCAGAGGGATGGCTTTCAGCTTTTGTCCATTGAGTATGCTGTTGGCTGTGGGTCTATCATATATGGCCTTTATTATGTTGAGGTACTTTCCTTCTATACCCATTTTACTGAGGGTTTTTATCATAAGTGGGTGTTGGATCTTGTCGAATGCTTTCTCTGCGTCTATTGAGATGATCATGTGGTTTTTGTTTTTCATTTTGTTGATGTAGTGTATCACGTTGATTGACTTGCGGGTGTTGAACCATCCCTGTGTCCCTGGTATAAATCCCACTTGATCATGGTGTATAATCTTTTTGATGTATTGCTGTAATCGGTTTGCCAAAATTTTGTTGAGGATTTTTGCATCTATGTTCATCAGTGATATCGGCCTGTAGTTCTCCTTCTTTGTGTTGTCCTTGTCAGGTTGGGGGATCAGAGTGATGTTGGCTTCATAGAATGTGTTAGGGAGTTCTCCATCTTTCTCAATTTTCTGGAACAGTTTGAGGAGAATAGGTACAAAGAACTCACACTGCTTAACAACAAAAAAACAAACAACCCGATCAAAAAATGGGCAGAGGACATGAACAGACATTTCTCAAAAGAAGATATGAATATGGCCAATAGACACATGAAAAGTTCATCATCGCTCATCATCAGGGAAATGCAAATCAAAACTACACTAAGATATCACCTTACCCCCGTTAGATTGGCAAAAACATCCAAAACCAAGAACGACAAATGTTGGAGAGGTTGTGGAGAAAGAGGAACCCTCATACACTGTTGGTGGGAATGCAAACTGGTACAGCCACTATGGAAAACAGTATGGAGATTTCTCAAAAAGTTAAAAATAGAAATACCCTTTGACCCAGCCATCCCATTACTGGGTATCTATCCTAAGAACCTGATATCAGATATCTCAAGAGTCCGTTGCACCCCTATGTTCATCGCAGCATTATTTACAATAGCCAAGACGTGGAACCAGCCGACATGCCCAGAAACTGATGATTGGATAAAGAAGATGTGGTATATATACACAATGGAATACTACTCAGCCATAAAAAAAGACGACATTGGCCCATTCACAACAATGTGGATGGACCTCGAGGGCATTATGTTAAGCGAAATAAGTCAGTCAGAGAAAGACGAACTCTATATGACTCCACTCATAGGTGGAAATTAGTATATTGAGAAGGAGATCTGATCGGTGGTTACCAGGGAAAAGGGGGGGTGGGGGGAGGGCACGGAAGGGGAAGTGGTGTTCCCACAACATGACTAACAAAAATGTACAACTGAAATTTCACAAGCTTGTAATCCATCATAACATTAATAAACAAAAAAAAAAAAAGATGCTTTGGGGCCCATCTGCCCCTATGGAAAGAACGCAGCACTTTGTGCCTTGCAGCTCTAGGGCAATGTAGCACACCCAGAGCAGAAGTTCTACTTCAGCCAGATCAGGCCCGCAAAGAAACTGCGTTTCACAGGCCTTTGTAAGAGATGTTCCCGGTAGGCTGTTAGAGCACTGTGCAGAGCGAGTTGTTTCTCAGCTTCCAAAAGAGTTGGAAGCAAGATGCTTTGGGGCTCATCTGCCCCTTTGAGATGAAGGCAGCACATTGTGCCTTGCAGCTCTAGGGCAATGCAGCACACCCCGAGCAGAAGTTCTACTTCAGCCAGATCAGGCCTGCAAAGAAACTGCGTTTCACAGGCCTTTGTAAGAGATGTTCCCGGTAGGCTGTTAGAGCACTGTGCAGAGCGAGTTGTTTCTTAGCTTCCCAGAGAGCTGGAAGCAAGATGCTTTGGGGCCCGTTAATTGTATCCCCTGCTACTTTGCTGTAGTTGTTGATTATTTCTAATAGTTTTTCTGTGGATTCTTTGGGGTTTTCTATGTATAAGATCATGTCGTCTGCAAACAACGCGAGTTTTACTTCTTCGTTACCTATTTCGATTCCTTTTATTCTTTTTTCCTGCCGAATTGCTCTGGCCAGCACCTCCAGTACTATGTTGAATAGGAGTGGTGAAAGTGGGCACCCTTGTCTTGTTCCTGTCCTCAGAGGGATGGCTTTCAGCTTTTGTCCATTGAGTATGCTGTTGGCTGTGGGTCTATCATATATGGCCTTTATTATGTTGAGGTACTTTCCTTCTATACCCATTTTACTGAGGGTTTTTATCATAAATGGGTGTTGGATCTTGTCGAATGCTTTCTCTGCGTCTATTGAGATGATCATGTGGTTTTTGTTTTTCATTTTGTTGATGTAGTGTATCACGTTGATTGACTTGCGGGTGTTGAACCATCCCTGTGTCCCTGGTATAAATCCCACTTGATCATGGTGTATAATCTTTTTGATGTATTGCTGTAATCAGTTTGCCAAAATTTTGTTGAGGATTTTTGCATCTATGTTCATCAGTGATATCGGCCTGTAGTTCTCCTTCTTTGTGTTGTCCTTGTCAGGTTGGGGGATCAGAGTGATGTTGGCTTCATAGAATGTGTTAGGGAGTTCTCCATCTTTCTCAATTTTCTGGAACAGTTTGAGGAGAATAGGTACAAAGAACTCACACTGCTTAACAACAAAAAAACAAACAACCCGATCAAAAAATGGGCAGAGGACATGAACAGACATTTCTCAAAAGAAGATATGAATATGGCCAATAGACACATGAAAACATGTTCATCATCGCTAATCATCAGGGAAATGCAAATCAAAACTACACTAAGATATCACCTTACCCCCGTTAGATTGGCAAAAACATCCAAAACCAAGAAAGACGAATGTTGGAGAGGTTGTGGAGAAAGAGGAACCCTCATACACTGTTGGTGGGAATGCAAACTGGTACAGCCACTATGGAAAACAGTATGGAGATTTCTCAAAAAGTTAAAAATAGAAATACCCTACGACCCAGCCATCCCATTACTGGGTATCTATCCTAAGAACCTGATATCAGATATCTCAAGAGTCCGTTGCACCCCTATGTTCATCGCAGCATTATTTACAATAGCCAAGACGTGGAACCAGCCTACATGCCCAGAAACTGATGATTGGATAAAGAAGATGTGGTATATATACACAATGGAATACTACTCAGCCATAAAAAAAGACGACATTGGCCCATTCACAACAATGTGGATGGACCTCGAGGGCATTATGTTAAGCGAAATAAGTCAGTCAGAGAAAGACAGACTCTATATGACTCCACTCATAGGTGGAAATTAGTATACTGAGAAGGAGATCTGATCGGTGGTTACCAGGGAAAAGGGGGGGTGGGGGGAGGGCACGGAGGGGGAAGTGGTGTTCCCACAACATGACTAACAAAAATGTACAACTGAAATTTCACAAGCTTGTAATCCATCATAACATTAATAAACAAACAAACAAAAAAAAGATGCTTTGGGGCCCATCTGCCTCTATGGAAAGAACGCAGCACTTTGTGCCTTGCAGCTCTAGGGCAATGTAGCACACCCAGAGCAGAAGTTCTACTTCAGCCAGATCAGGCCCGCAAAGAAACTCCGTTTCACAGGCCTTTGTAAGAGATGTTCCCGGTAGGCTGTTAGAGCACTGTGCAGAGCGAGTTGTTTCTTAGCTTCCCAACGAGCTGGAAGCAAGATGATTTAGGGGCCATCTGCCCTTAAGGAAAGAAGGCAGCACTTTGTGCCTTGCAGCTCTAGGGCAATGTAGCACACCCAGAGCAGAAGTTCTACTTCAGCCAGATCAGGCCTGCAAAGAAACTGCGTTTCACAGGCCTTTGTAAGAGATGTTCCCGGTAGGCTGTTAGAGCACTGTGCAGAGCGAGTTGTTTCTTAGCTTCCCAAAGAGCTGGAAGCAAGATGCTTTGGGGCCCTTCTCACCCTTTGGAAAGAAGGCAGCACTTTGTGCCTTACAGCTCTAGGGCAATGTAGCACACCCAGAGCAGAAGTTCTACTTCAGCCAGATCAGGCCTGCAAAGAAACTGCTTTTCACAGGCCTTTGCAAGAGATGTTCCCTGTAGGCTGTAAGAGCACTGTGCAGAGCGACTAGTTTCTTAGCTTCCCAGAGAGCTGGAAGTAAGATGCTTTGGGGCCCATCTGCCCCTATGGAAAGAACGCAGCACTTTGTGCCTTGCAGCTCTAGGGCAATGCAGCACACCCCGAGCAGAAGTTCTACTTCAGCCAGATCAGGCCTGCAAAGAAACTGCGTTTCACAGGCCTTTGTAAGAGATGTTCCCGGTAGGCTGTTAGAGCACTGTGCAGAGCGAGTTGTTTCTTAGCTTCCCAGAGAGCTGGAAGCAAGATGCTTTGGGGCCCGTTAATTGTATCCCCTGCTACTTTGCTGTAGTTGTTGATTATTTCTAATAGTTTTTCTGTGGATTCTTTGGGGTTTTCTATGTATAAGATCATGTCGTCTGCAAACAACGCGAGTTTTACTTCTTCGTTACCTATTTGGATTCCTTTTATTCTTTTTTCCTGCCGAATTGCTCTGGCCAGCACCTCCAGTACTATGTTGAATAGGAGTGGTGAAAGTGGGCACCCTTGTCTTGTTCCTGTCCTCAGAGGGATGGCTTTCAGCTTTTGTCCATTGAGTATGCTGTTGGCTGTGGGTCTATCATATATGGCCTTTATTATGTTGAGGTACTTTCCTTCTATACCCATTTTACTGAGGGTTTTTATCATAAATGGGTGTTGGATCTTGTCGAATGCTTTCTCTGCGTCTATTGAGATGATCATGTGGTTTTTGTTTTTCATTTTGTTGATGTAGTGTATCACGTTGATTGACTTGCGGGTGTTGAACCATCCCTGTGTCCCTGGTATAAATCCCACTTGATCATGGTGTATAATCTTTTTGATGTATTGCTGTAATCGGTTTGCCAAAATTTTGTTGAGGATTTTTGCATCTATGTTCATCAGTGATATCGGCCTGTAGTTCTCCTTCTTTGTGTTGTCCTTGTCAGGTTGGGGGATCAGAGTGATGTTGGCTTCATAGAATGTGTTAGGGAGTTCTCCATCTTTCTCAATTTTCTGGAACAGTTTGAGGAGAATAGGTACAAAGAACTCACACTGCTTAACAACAAAAAAACAAACAACCCGATCAAAAAATGGGCAGAGGACATGAACAGACATTTCTCAAAAGAAGATATGAATATGGCCAATAGACACATGAAAAGATGTTCATCATCGCTAATCATCAGGGAAATGCAAATCAAAACTACACTAAGATATCACCTTACCCCCGTTAGATTGGCAAAAACATCCAAAACCAAGAAAGACGAATGTTGGAGAGGTTGTGGAGAAAGAGGAACCCTCATACACTGTTGGTGGGAATGCAAACTGGTACAGCCACTATGGAAAACAGTATGGAGATTTCTCAAAAAGTAAAAAATAGAAATACCCTATGACCCAGCCATCCCATTACTGGGTATCTATCCTAAGAACCTGATATCAGATATCTCAAGAGTCCGTTGCACCCCTATGTTCATCGCAGCATTATTTACAATAGCCAAGACGTGGAACCAGCCTACATGCCCAGAAACTGATGATTGGATAAAGAAGATGTGGTATATATACACAATGGAATACTACTCAGCCATAAAAAAAGACGACATTGGCCCATTCAAAACAATGTGGATGGACCTCGAGGGCATTATGTTAAGCGAAATAAGTCAGTCAGAGAAAGACAGACTCTATATGACTCCACTCATAGGTGGAAATTAGTATACTGAGAAGGAGATCTGATCGGTGGTTACCAGGGAAAAGGGGGGGTGGGGGGAGGGCACGGAGGGGGAAGTGGTGTTCCCACAACATGACTAACAAAAATGTACAACTGAAATTTCACAAGCTTGTAATCCATCATAACATTAATAAACAAACAAACAAAAAAAAGATGCTTTGGGGCCCATCTGCCTCTATGGAAAGAACGCAGCACTTTGTGCCTTGCAGCTCTAGGGCAATGTAGCACACCCAGAGCAGAAGTTCTACTTCAGCCAGATCAGGCCCGCAAAGAAACTCCGTTTCACAGGCCTTTGTAAGAGATGTTCCCGGTAGGCTGTTAGAGCACTGTGCAGAGCGAGTTGTTTCTTAGCTTCCCAACGAGCTGGAAGCAAGATGCTTTAGGGGCCATCTGCCCTTAAGGAAAGAAGGCAGCACTTTGTGCCTTGCAGCTCTAGGGCAATGTAGCACACCCAGAGCAGAAGTTCTACTTCAGCCAGATCAGGCCTGCAAAGAAACTTCGTTTCACAGGCCTTTGTAAGAGATGTTACCGGTAGGCTGTTAGAGCACTGTGCAGAGCGACTTGTTTCTTAGCTTCCCAAAGAGCTGGAAGCAAGATGCTTTGGGGCCCTCTCACCCTTTGGAAAGAAGGCAGCACTTTGTGCCTTGCAGCTCTAGGGCAATGTAGCACACCCAGAGCCGAAGTTCTACTTCAGCTAGATCAGACCTGCAAAGAAACTTCGTTTCACAGGCCTTTGTAAGAGATGTTCCCGGTAGGCTGTAACAGCACTGTGCAGAGCGACTAGTTTTTTAGCTTCCCAGAGAGCTGGAAGCAAGATGCTTTGGGGCCCATCTGCCCGTATGGAAAGAACGCAGCACTTTGTGCCTTGCAGCTCTAGGGCAATGCAGCACACCCCGAGCAGAAGTTCTACTTCAGCCAGATCAGGCCTGCAAAGAAACTGCGTTTCACAGGCCTTTGTAAGAGATGTTCCCGGTAGGCTGTTAGAGCACTGTGCAGAGCGAGTTGTTTCTTAGCTTCCCAGAGAGCTGGAAGCAAGATGCTTTGGGGCCCGTTAATTGTATCCCCTGCTACTTTGCTGTAGTTGTTGATTATTTCTAATAGTTTTTCTGTGGATTCTTTGGGGTTTTCTATGTATAAGATCATGTCGTCTGCAAACAACGCGAGTTTTACTTCTTCGTTACCTATTTCGATTCCTTTTATTCTTTTTTCCTGCCGAATTGCTCTGGCCAGCACCTCCAGTACTATGTTGAATAGGAGTGGTGAAAGTGGGCACCCTTGTCTTGTTCCTGTCCTCAGAGGGATGGCTTTCAGCTTTTGTCCATTGAGTATGCTGTTGGCTGTGGGTCTATCATATATGGCCTTTATTATGTTGAGGTACTTTCCTTCTATACCCATTTTACTGAGGGTTTTTATCATAAATGGGTGTTGGATCTTGTCGAATGCTTTCTCTGCGTCTATTGAGATGATCATGTGGTTTTTGTTTTTCATTTTGTTGATGTAGTGTATCACGTTGATTGACTTGCGGGTGTTGAACCATCCCTGTGTCCCTGGTAGAAATCCCACTTGATCATGGTGTATAATCTTTTTGATGTATTGCTGTAATCGGTTTGCCAAAATTTTGTTGAGGATTTTTGCATCTATGTTCATCAGTGATATCGGCCTGTAGTTCTCCTTCTTTGTGTTGTCCTTGTCAGGTTGGGGGATCAGAGTGATGTTGGCTTCATAGAATGTGTTAGGGAGTTCTCCATCTTTCTCAATTTTCTGGAACAGTTTGAGGAGAATAGGTACAAAGAACTCACACTGCTTAACAACAAAAAAACAAACAACCCGATCAAAAAATGGGCAGAGGACATGAACAGACATTTCTCAAAAGAAGATATGAATATGGCCAATAGACACATGAAAAGTTCATCATCGCTCATCATCAGGGAAATGCAAATCAAAACTACACTAAGATATCACCTTACCCCCGTTAGATTGGCAAAAACATCCAAAACCAAGAACGACAAATGTTGGAGAGGTTGTGGAGAAAGAGGAACCCTCATACACTGTTGGTGGGAATGCAAACTGGTACAGCCACTATGGAAAACAGTATGGAGATTTCTCAAAAAGTTAAAAATAGAAATACCCTTTGACCCAGCCATCCCATTACTGGGTATCTATCCTAAGAACCTGATATCAGATATCTCAAGAGTCCGTTGCACCCCTATGTTCATCGCAGCATTATTTACAATAGCCAAGACGTGGAACCAGCCGACATGCCCAGAAACTGATGATTGGATAAAGAAGATGTGGTATATATACACAATGGAATACTACTCAGCCATAAAAAAAGACGACATTGGCCCATTCACAACAATGTGGATGGACCTCGAGCGCATTATGTTAAGCGAAATAAGTCAGTCAGAGAAAGACGAACTCTATATGACTCCACTCATAGGTGGAAATTAGTATATTGAGAAGGAGATCTGATCGGTGGTTACCAGGGAAAAGGGGGGGTGGGGGGAGGTCACGGAGTGGGAAGTGGTGTTCCTACAACATGACTAACAAAAATGTACAACTGAAATTTCACAAGCTTGTAATCCATCATAACATTAATAAACAAAAAAAAAAAAGATGCTTTGGGGCCCATCTGCCCCTATGGAAAGAACGCAGCACTTTCTGCCTTGCAGCTCTAGGGCAATGTAGCACACCCAGAGCAGAAGTTCTACTTCAGCCAGATCAGGCCCACAAAGAAACTTCGTTTCACAGGCCTTTGTAAGAGATGTTCCCGGTAGGCTGTTAGAGCACTGTGCAGAGCAAGTTGTTTCCTAGCTTCCCAAAGAGCCGGAAGCAAGATGCTTTGGGGCCCTTCTCACCCTTTGGAAAGAAGGCAGCACTTTGTGCCTTGCAGCTCTAGGGCAATGTAGAACACCCAAAGCAGAAGTTCTACTTCAGCCACATCAGACCTGCAAAGAAACTGCGTTTCACAGGCCTTTGTAAGAGATGTTCCCTGTAGGCTGTTAGAGAACTGTGCAGAGCGAGTTGTTTCTTTGCTTCCCAAGGAGCTGGAAGCAAGATGCTTTAGGGGCCATGTGCCCTTAAGGAAAGAAGGCAGCACTTTGTGCCTTGCAGCTCTAGGGCAATGTAGCACACCCAGAGCAGTTGTTCTACTTCTGCCAGGTCAGGGCTGCAAAGAAACTTCGTTTCACAGGCCTTTTTAAGAGATGTTCCCGGTAGGCTGTTAGAGCACTGTGCACAGCGAGTTGTTTCTCAGCTTCCAAAAGAGTTGGAAGCAAGATGCTTTGGGGCTCATCTGCCCCTTTGAAATGAAGGCAGCACTTAGTGCCTTGCAGCTCTAGGGCAATGTAGCACACCCAGAGCAGAAGTTCTACTTCAGCCAGATCAGGCCTGCAAAGAAACTGCGTTTCACAGGCCTTTGTAAGAGATGTTCCCGGTAGGCTGTTAGAGCACTGTGCAGAGCGAGTTGTTTCTTAGCTTCCCAAAGAGCTGGAAGCAAGATGCTTTGGGGCCCTTCTCACCCTTTGGAAAGAACGCAGCACTTTGTGCCTTACAGCTCTAGTGCAATGTAGCACACCCAGAGCAGAAGTTCTTCTTCAGCCAGATCAGGCCTGCAAAGAAACTGCGTTTCACAGGCCTTTGTAAGAGATGTTCCCTGTAGGCTGTTAGAGCACTGTGCAGAGCGAGTTCTTTCTTAGCTTCCCAAAGACCTGGAAGCAAGATGCTTTGGGGGCCATCTGCCGCAAAGTAAAGAAGGCAGCACTTTGTGCCTTTCAGCTCTAGGGCATTGCAGCACACCCCGAGCAGAAGTTCTACTTCAGCCAGATCAGGCCTGCAAAGAAACTGCGTTTCACAGGCCTTTGTAAGAGATGTTCCCGGTAGGCTGTTAGAGCACTGTGCAGAGCGAGTTGTTTCTTAGCTTCCCAGAGAGCTGGAAGCAAGATGCTTTGGGGCCCGTTAATTGTATCCCCTGCTACTTTGCTGTAGTTGTTGATTATTTCTAATAGTTTTTCTGTGGATTCTTTGGGGTTTTCTATGTATAAGATCATGTCGTCTGCAAACAACGCGAGTTTTACTTCTTCGTTACCTATTTGGATTCCTTTTATTTTTTTTTCCTGCCGAATTGCTCTGGCCAGCACCTCCAGTACTATGTTGAATAGGAGTGGTGAAAGTGGGCACCCTTGTCTTGTTCCTGTCCTCAGAGGGATGGCTTTCAGCTTTTGTCCATTGAGTATGATGTTGGCTGTGGGTCTATCATATATGGCCTTTATTATGTTGAGGTACTTTCCTTCTATACCCATTTTACTGAGGGTTGTTATCATAAATGGGTGTTGGATCTTGTCGAATGCTTTCTCTGCGTCTATTGAGATGATCATGTGGTTTTTGTTTTTCATTTTGTTGATGTAGTGTATCACGTTGATTGACTTGCGGGTGTTGAACCATCCCTGTGTCCCTGGTATAAATCCCACTTGATCATGGTGTATAATCTTCTTGATGTATTGCTGTAATCGGTTTGCCAAAATTTGGTTGAGGATTTTTGCATCTATGTTCATCAGTGATATCGGCCTGTAGTTCTCCTTCTTTGTGTTGTCCTTGTCAGGTTTGGGGATCAGAGTGATGTTGGCTTCATAGAATGTGTTAGGGAGTTCTCCATCTTTCTCAATTTTCTGGAACAGTTTGAGGAGAATAGGTACAAAGAACTCACACTGCTTAACAACAAAAAACAAACAACCCGATCAAAAAATGGGCAGAGGACATGAACAGACATTTCTCAAAAGAAGATATGAATATGGCCAATAGACACATGAAAAGTTCATCATCGCTCATCATCAGGGAAATGCAAATCAAAACTACACTAAGATATCACCTTACCCCCGTTAGATTGGCAAAAACATCCAAAACCAAGAACGACAAATGTTGGAGAGGTTGTGGAGAAAGAGGAACCCTCATACACTGTTGGTGGGAATGCAAACTGGTACAGCCACTATGGAAAACAGTATGGAGATTTCTCAAAAAGTTAAAAATAGAAATACCCTATGACACAGCCATCCCATTACTGGGTATCTATCCTAAGAACCTGATATCAGATATCTCAAGAGTCCGTTGCACCCCTATGTTCATCGCAGCATTATTTACAATAGCCAAGACGTGGAACCAGCCTACATGCCCAGAAACTGATGATTGGATAAAGAAGATGTGGTATATATACACAATGGAATACTACTCAGCCATAAAAAAAGAGGACATTGGCCCATTCACAACAATGTGGATGGACCTCGAGCGCATTATGTTAAGCGAAATAAGTCAGTCAGAGAAAGACGAACTCTATATGACTCCACTCATAGGTGGAAATTAGTATATTGAGAAGGAGATCTGATCGGTGGTTACCAGGGAAAAGGGGGGGTGGGGGGAGGGCACGGAGTGGGAAGTGGTGTTCCCACAACATGACTAACAAAAATGTACAACTGAAATTTCACAAGCTTGTAATCCATCATAACATTAATAAACAAAAAAAAAAAAGATGCTTTGAGGCCCATCTGCCCCTATGGAAAGAACGCAGCACTTTGTGCCTTGCAGCTCTAGGGCAATGTAGCACACCCAGAGCAGAAGTTCTACTTCAGCCAGATCAGGCCCGCAAAGAAACTTCGTTTCACAGGCCTTTGTAAGAGATGTTCCCGGTAGGCTGTTAGAGCACTGTGCAGAGCGAGTTGTTTCTCAGCTTCCAAAAGAGTTGGAAGCAAGATGCTGTGGGGCTCATCTGCCCCTTTGAGATGAATGCAGCACATTGTGCCTTGCAGCTCTAGGGCAATGTAGCACACCCAGAGCAGAAGTTCTACTTCAGCCAGATCAGGCCTGCAAAGAAACTGCGTTTCACAGGCCTTTGTAAGAGATGTTCCCGGTAGGCTGTTAGAGCACTGTGCAGAGCGAGTTGTTTCTTAGCTTCCCAAAGAGCTGGAAGCAAGATGCTTTGGGGCCCTTCTCACCCTTTGGAAAGAACGCAGCACTTTGTGCCTTACAGCTCTAGTGCAATGTAGCACACCCAGAGCAGAAGTTCTTCTTCAGCCAGATCAGGCCTGCAAAGAAACTGCGTTTCACAGGCCTTTGTAAGAGATGTTCCCTGTAGGCTGTTAGAGCACTGTGCAGAGCGAGTTCTTTCTTAGCTTCCCAAAGACCTGGAAGCAAGATGCTTTGGGGGCCATCTGCCGTAAAGTAAAGAAGGCAGCACTTTGTGCCTTTCAGCTCTAGGGCATTGCAGCACACCCCGAGCAGAAGTTCTACTTCAGCCAGATCAGGCCTGCAAAGAAACTGCGTTTCACAGGCCTTTGTAAGAGATGTTCCCGGTAGGCTGTTAGAGCACTGTGCAGAGCGAGTTGTTTCTTAGCTTCCCAGAGAGCTGGAAGCAAGATGCTTTGGGGCCCGTTAATTGTATCCCCTGCTACTTTGCTGTAGTTGTTGATTATTTCTAATAGTTTTTCTGTGGATTCTTTGGGGTTTTCTATGTATAAGATCATGTCGTCTGCAAACAACGCGAGTTTTACTTCTTCGTTACCTATTTGGATTCCTTTTATTTTTTTTTCCTGCCGAATTGCTCTGGCCAGCACCTCCAGTACTATGTTGAATAGGAGTGGTGAAAGTGGGCACCCTTGTCTTGTTCCTGTCCTCAGAGGGATGGCTTTCAGCTTTTGTCCATTGAGTATGCTGTTGGCTGTGGGTCTATCATATATGGCCTTTATTATGTTGAGGTACTTTCCTTCTATACCCATTTTACTGAGGGTTTTTATCATAAGTGGGTGTTGGATCTTGTCGAATGCTTTCTCTTCGTCTATTGAGATGATCATGTGGTTTTTGTTTTTCATTTTGTTGATGTAGTGTATCACGTTGATTGACTTGCGGGTGTTGAACCATCCCTGTGTCCCTGGTATAAATCCCACTTGATCATGGTGTATAATCTTTTTGATGTATTGCTGTAATCGGTTTGCCAAAATTTTGTTGAGGATTTTTGCATCTATGTTCATCAGTGATATCGGCCTGTAGTTCTCCTTCTTTGTGTTGTCCTTGTCAGGTTGGGGGATCAGAGTGATGTTGGCTTCATAGAATGTGTTAGGGAGTTCTCCATCTTTCTCAATTTTCTGGAACAGTTTGAGGAGAATAGGTACAAAGAACTCACACTGCTTAACAACAAAAAAACAAACAACCCGATCAAAAAATAGGCAGAGGACATGAACAGACATTTCTCAAAAGAAGATATGAATATGGCCAATAGACACATGAAAAGTTCATCATCGCTCATCATCAGGGAAATGCAAATCAAAACTACACTAAGATATCACCTTACCCCCGTTAGATTGGCAAAAACATCCAAAACCAAGAACGACAAATGTTGGAGAGGTTGTGGAGAAAGAGGAACCCTCATACACTGTTGGTGGGAATGCAAACTGGTACAGCCACTATGGAAAACAGTATGGAGATTTCTCAAAAAGTTAAAAATAGAAATACCCTTTGACCCAGCCATCCCATTACTGGGTATCTATCCTAAGAACCTGATATCAGATATCTCAAGAGTCCGTTGCACCCCTATGTTCATCGCAGCATTATTTACAATAGCCAAGACGTGGAACCAGCCGACATGCCCAGAAACTGATGATTGGATAAAGAAGATGTGGTATATATACACAATGGAATACTACTCAGCCATAAAAAAAGACGACATTGGCCCATTCACAACAATGTGGATGGACCTCGAGCGCATTATGTTAAGCGAAATAAGTCAGTCAGAGAAAGACGAACTCTATATGACTCCACTCATAGGTGGAAATTAGTATATTGAGAAGGAGATCTGATCGGTGGTTACCAGGGAAAAGGGGGGGTGGGGGGAGGGCACGGAAGGGGAAGTGGTGTTCCCACAACATGACTAACAAAAATGTACAACTGAAATTTCACAAGCTTGTAATCCATCATAACATTAATAAACAAAAAAAAAAAAAGATGCTTTGGGGCCCATCTGCCCCTATGGAAAGAACGCAGCACTTTGTGCCTTGCAGCTCTAGGGCAATGTAGCACACCCAGAGCAGAAGTTCTACTTCAGCCAGATCAGGCCCGCAAAGAAACTGCGTTTCACAGGCCTTTGTAAGAGATGTTCCCGGTAGGCTGTTAGAGCACTGTGCAGAGCGAGTTGTTTCTCAGCTTCCAAAAGAGTTGGAAGCAAGATGCTTTGGGGCTCATCTGCCCCTTTGAGATGAAGGCAGCACATTGTGCCTTGCAGCTCTAGGGCAATGTAGCACACCCAGAGCAGAAGTTCTACTTCAGCCAGATCAGGCCTGCAAAGAAACTGCGTTTCACAGGCCTTTGTAAGAGATGTTCCCGGTAGGCTGTTAGAGCACTGTGCAGAGCGAGTTGTTTCTTAGCTTCCCAGAGAGCTGGAAGCAAGATGCTTTGGGGCCCGTTAATTGTATCCCCTGCTACTTTGCTGTAGTTGTTGATTATTTCTAATAGTTTTTCTGTGGATTCTTTGGGGTTTTCTATGTATAAGATCATGTCGTCTGCAAACAACGCGAGTTTTACTTCTTCGTTACCTATTTCGATTCCTTTTATTCTTTTTTCCTGCCGAATTGCTCTGGCCAGCACCTCCAGTACTATGTTGAATAGGAGTGGTGAAAGTGGGCACCCTTGTCTTGTTCCTGTCCTCAGAGGGATGGCTTTCAGCTTTTGTCCATTGAGTATGCTGTTGGCTGTGGGTCTATCATATATGGCCTTTATTATGTTGAGGTACTTTCCTTCTATACCCATTTTACTGAGGGTTTTTATCATAAGTGGGTGTTGGATCTTGTCGAATGCTTTCTCTGCGTCTATTGAGATGATCATGTGGTTTTTGTTTTTCATTTTGTTGATGTAGTGTATCACGTTGATTGACTTGCGGGTGTTGAACCATCCCTGTGTCCCTGGTATAAATCCCACTTGATCATGGTGTATAATCTTTTTGATGTATTGCTGTAATCGGTTTGCCAAAATTTTGTTGAGGATTTTTGCATCTATGTTCATCAGTGATATCGGCCTGTAGTTCTCCTTCTTTGTGTTGTCCTTGTCAGGTTGGGGGATCAGAGTGATGTTGGCTTCATAGAATGTGTTAGGGAGTTCTCCATCTTTCTCAATTTTCTGGAACAGTTTGAGGAGAATAGGTACAAAGAACTCACACTGCTTAACAACAAAAAAACAAACAACCCGATCAAAAAATGGGCAGAGGACATGAACAGACATTTCTCAAAAGAAGATATGAATATGGCCAATAGACACATGAAAAGTTCATCATCGCTCATCATCAGGGAAATGCAAATCAAAACTACACTAAGATATCACCTTACCCCCGTTAGATTGGCAAAAACATCCAAAACCAAGAACGACAAATGTTGGAGAGGTTGTGGAGAAAGAGGAACCCTCATACACTGTTGGTGGGAATGCAAACTGGTACAGCCACTATGGAAAACAGTATGGAGATTTCTCAAAAAGTTAAAAATAGAAATACCCTTTGACCCAGCCATCCCATTACTGGGTATCTATCCTAAGAACCTGATATCAGATATCTCAAGAGTCCGTTGCACCCCTATGTTCATCGCAGCATTATTTACAATAGCCAAGACGTGGAACCAGCCGACATGCCCAGAAACTGATGATTGGATAAAGAAGATGTGGTATATATACACAATGGAATACTACTCAGCCATAAAAAAAGACGACATTGGCCCATTCACAACAATGTGGATGGACCTCGAGGGCATTATGTTAAGCGAAATAAGTCAGTCAGAGAAAGACGAACTCTATATGACTCCACTCATAGGTGGAAATTAGTATATTGAGAAGGAGATCTGATCGGTGGTTACCAGGGAAAAGGGGGGGTGGGGGGAGGGCACGGAAGGGGAAGTGGTGTTCCCACAACATGACTAACAAAAATGTACAACTGAAATTTCACAAGCTTGTAATCCATCATAACATTAATAAACAAAAAAAAAAAAAGATGCTTTGGGGCCCATCTGCCCCTATGGAAAGAACGCAGCACTTTGTGCCTTGCAGCTCTAGGGCAATGTAGCACACCCAGAGCAGAAGTTCTACTTCAGCCAGATCAGGCCCGCAAAGAAACTGCGTTTCACAGGCCTTTGTAAGAGATGTTCCCGGTAGGCTGTTAGAGCACTGTGCAGAGCGAGTTGTTTCTCAGCTTCCAAAAGAGTTGGAAGCAAGATGCTTTGGGGCTCATCTGCCCCTTTGAGATGAAGGCAGCACATTGTGCCTTGCAGCTCTAGGGCAATGCAGCACACCCCGAGCAGAAGTTCTACTTCAGCCAGATCAGGCCTGCAAAGAAACTGCGTTTCACAGGCCTTTGTAAGAGATGTTCCCGGTAGGCTGTTAGAGCACTGTGCAGAGCGAGTTGTTTCTTAGCTTCCCAGAGAGCTGGAAGCAAGATGCTTTGGGGCCCGTTAATTGTATCCCCTGCTACTTTGCTGTAGTTGTTGATTATTTCTAATAGTTTTTCTGTGGATTCTTTGGGGTTTTCTATGTATAAGATCATGTCGTCTGCAAACAACGCGAGTTTTACTTCTTCGTTACCTATTTCGATTCCTTTTATTCTTTTTTCCTGCCGAATTGCTCTGGCCAGCACCTCCAGTACTATGTTGAATAGGAGTGGTGAAAGTGGGCACCCTTGTCTTGTTCCTGTCCTCAGAGGGATGGCTTTCAGCTTTTGTCCATTGAGTATGCTGTTGGCTGTGGGTCTATCATATATGGCCTTTATTATGTTGAGGTACTTTCCTTCTATACCCATTTTACTGAGGGTTTTTATCATAAATGGGTGTTGGATCTTGTCGAATGCTTTCTCTGCGTCTATTGAGATGATCATGTGGTTTTTGTTTTTCATTTTGTTGATGTAGTGTATCACGTTGATTGACTTGCGGGTGTTGAACCATCCCTGTGTCCCTGGTATAAATCCCACTTGATCATGGTGTATAATCTTTTTGATGTATTGCTGTAATCAGTTTGCCAAAATTTTGTTGAGGATTTTTGCATCTATGTTCATCAGTGATATCGGCCTGTAGTTCTCCTTCTTTGTGTTGTCCTTGTCAGGTTGGGGGATCAGAGTGATGTTGGCTTCATAGAATGTGTTAGGGAGTTCTCCATCTTTCTCAATTTTCTGGAACAGTTTGAGGAGAATAGGTACAAAGAACTCACACTGCTTAACAACAAAAAAACAAACAACCCGATCAAAAAATGGGCAGAGGACATGAACAGACATTTCTCAAAAGAAGATATGAATATGGCCAATAGACACATGAAAACATGTTCATCATCGCTAATCATCAGGGAAATGCAAATCAAAACTACACTAAGATATCACCTTACCCCCGTTAGATTGGCAAAAACATCCAAAACCAAGAAAGACGAATGTTGGAGAGGTTGTGGAGAAAGAGGAACCCTCATACACTGTTGGTGGGAATGCAAACTGGTACAGCCACTATGGAAAACAGTATGGAGATTTCTCAAAAAGTTAAAAATAGAAATACCCTACGACCCAGCCATCCCATTACTGGGTATCTATCCTAAGAACCTGATATCAGATATCTCAAGAGTCCGTTGCACCCCTATGTTCATCGCAGCATTATTTACAATAGCCAAGACGTGGAACCAGCCTACATGCCCAGAAACTGATGATTGGATAAAGAAGATGTGGTATATATACACAATGGAATACTACTCAGCCATAAAAAAAGACGACATTGGCCCATTCACAACAATGTGGATGGACCTCGAGGGCATTATGTTAAGCGAAATAAGTCAGTCAGAGAAAGACAGACTCTATATGACTCCACTCATAGGTGGAAATTAGTATACTGAGAAGGAGATCTGATCGGTGGTTACCAGGGAAAAGGGGGGGTGGGGGGAGGGCACGGAGGGGGAAGTGGTGTTCCCACAACATGACTAACAAAAATGTACAACTGAAATTTCACAAGCTTGTAATCCATCATAACATTAATAAACAAACAAACAAAAAAAAGATGCTTTGGGGCCCATCTGCCTCTATGGAAAGAACGCAGCACTTTGTGCCTTGCAGCTCTAGGGCAATGTAGCACACCCAGAGCAGAAGTTCTACTTCAGCCAGATCAGGCCCGCAAAGAAACTCCGTTTCACAGGCCTTTGTAAGAGATGTTCCCGGTAGGCTGTTAGAGCACTGTGCAGAGCGAGTTGTTTCTTAGCTTCCCAACGAGCTGGAAGCAAGATGATTTAGGGGCCATCTGCCCTTAAGGAAAGAAGGCAGCACTTTGTGCCTTGCAGCTCTAGGGCAATGTAGCACACCCAGAGCAGAAGTTCTACTTCAGCCAGATCAGGCCTGCAAAGAAACTGCGTTTCACAGGCCTTTGTAAGAGATGTTCCCGGTAGGCTGTTAGAGCACTGTGCAGAGCGAGTTGTTTCTTAGCTTCCCAAAGAGCTGGAAGCAAGATGCTTTGGGGCCCTTCTCACCCTTTGGAAAGAAGGCAGCACTTTGTGCCTTACAGCTCTAGGGCAATGTAGCACACCCAGAGCAGAAGTTCTACTTCAGCCAGATCAGGCCTGCAAAGAAACTGCTTTTCACAGGCCTTTGCAAGAGATGTTCCCTGTAGGCTGTAAGAGCACTGTGCAGAGCGACTAGTTTCTTAGCTTCCCAGAGAGCTGGAAGTAAGATGCTTTGGGGCCCATCTGCCCCTATGGAAAGAACGCAGCACTTTGTGCCTTGCAGCTCTAGGGCAATGCAGCACACCCCGAGCAGAAGTTCTACTTCAGCCAGATCAGGCCTGCAAAGAAACTGCGTTTCACAGGCCTTTGTAAGAGATGTTCCCGGTAGGCTGTTAGAGCACTGTGCAGAGCGAGTTGTTTCTTAGCTTCCCAGAGAGCTGGAAGCAAGATGCTTTGGGGCCCGTTAATTGTATCCCCTGCTACTTTGCTGTAGTTGTTGATTATTTCTAATAGTTTTTCTGTGGATTCTTTGGGGTTTTCTATGTATAAGATCATGTCGTCTGCAAACAACGCGAGTTTTACTTCTTCGTTACCTATTTGGATTCCTTTTATTCTTTTTTCCTGCCGAATTGCTCTGGCCAGCACCTCCAGTACTATGTTGAATAGGAGTGGTGAAAGTGGGCACCCTTGTCTTGTTCCTGTCCTCAGAGGGATGGCTTTCAGCTTTTGTCCATTGAGTATGCTGTTGGCTGTGGGTCTATCATATATGGCCTTTATTATGTTGAGGTACTTTCCTTCTATACCCATTTTACTGAGGGTTTTTATCATAAATGGGTGTTGGATCTTGTCGAATGCTTTCTCTGCGTCTATTGAGATGATCATGTGGTTTTTGTTTTTCATTTTGTTGATGTAGTGTATCACGTTGATTGACTTGCGGGTGTTGAACCATCCCTGTGTCCCTGGTATAAATCCCACTTGATCATGGTGTATAATCTTTTTGATGTATTGCTGTAATCGGTTTGCCAAAATTTTGTTGAGGATTTTTGCATCTATGTTCATCAGTGATATCGGCCTGTAGTTCTCCTTCTTTGTGTTGTCCTTGTCAGGTTGGGGGATCAGAGTGATGTTGGCTTCATAGAATGTGTTAGGGAGTTCTCCATCTTTCTCAATTTTCTGGAACAGTTTGAGGAGAATAGGTACAAAGAACTCACACTGCTTAACAACAAAAAAACAAACAACCCGATCAAAAAATGGGCAGAGGACATGAACAGACATTTCTCAAAAGAAGATATGAATATGGCCAATAGACACATGAAAAGATGTTCATCATCGCTAATCATCAGGGAAATGCAAATCAAAACTACACTAAGATATCACCTTACCCCCGTTAGATTGGCAAAAACATCCAAAACCAAGAAAGACGAATGTTGGAGAGGTTGTGGAGAAAGAGGAACCCTCATACACTGTTGGTGGGAATGCAAACTGGTACAGCCACTATGGAAAACAGTATGGAGATTTCTCAAAAAGTAAAAAATAGAAATACCCTATGACCCAGCCATCCCATTACTGGGTATCTATCCTAAGAACCTGATATCAGATATCTCAAGAGTCCGTTGCACCCCTATGTTCATCGCAGCATTATTTACAATAGCCAAGACGTGGAACCAGCCTACATGCCCAGAAACTGATGATTGGATAAAGAAGATGTGGTATATATACACAATGGAATACTACTCAGCCATAAAAAAAGACGACATTGGCCCATTCAAAACAATGTGGATGGACCTCGAGGGCATTATGTTAAGCGAAATAAGTCAGTCAGAGAAAGACAGACTCTATATGACTCCACTCATAGGTGGAAATTAGTATACTGAGAAGGAGATCTGATCGGTGGTTACCAGGGAAAAGGGGGGGTGGGGGGAGGGCACGGAGGGGGAAGTGGTGTTCCCACAACATGACTAACAAAAATGTACAACTGAAATTTCACAAGCTTGTAATCCATCATAACATTAATAAACAAACAAACAAAAAAAAGATGCTTTGGGGCCCATCTGCCTCTATGGAAAGAACGCAGCACTTTGTGCCTTGCAGCTCTAGGGCAATGTAGCACACCCAGAGCAGAAGTTCTACTTCAGCCAGATCAGGCCCGCAAAGAAACTCCGTTTCACAGGCCTTTGTAAGAGATGTTCCCGGTAGGCTGTTAGAGCACTGTGCAGAGCGAGTTGTTTCTTAGCTTCCCAACGAGCTGGAAGCAAGATGCTTTAGGGGCCATCTGCCCTTAAGGAAAGAAGGCAGCACTTTGTGCCTTGCAGCTCTAGGGCAATGTAGCACACCCAGAGCAGAAGTTCTACTTCAGCCAGATCAGGCCTGCAAAGAAACTTCGTTTCACAGGCCTTTGTAAGAGATGTTACCGGTAGGCTGTTAGAGCACTGTGCAGAGCGACTTGTTTCTTAGCTTCCCAAAGAGCTGGAAGCAAGATGCTTTGGGGCCCTCTCACCCTTTGGAAAGAAGGCAGCACTTTGTGCCTTGCAGCTCTAGGGCAATGTAGCACACCCAGAGCCGAAGTTCTACTTCAGCTAGATCAGACCTGCAAAGAAACTTCGTTTCACAGGCCTTTGTAAGAGATGTTCCCGGTAGGCTGTAACAGCACTGTGCAGAGCGACTAGTTTTTTAGCTTCCCAGAGAGCTGGAAGCAAGATGCTTTGGGGCCCATCTGCCCGTATGGAAAGAACGCAGCACTTTGTGCCTTGCAGCTCTAGGGCAATGCAGCACACCCCGAGCAGAAGTTCTACTTCAGCCAGATCAGGCCTGCAAAGAAACTGCGTTTCACAGGCCTTTGTAAGAGATGTTCCCGGTAGGCTGTTAGAGCACTGTGCAGAGCGAGTTGTTTCTTAGCTTCCCAGAGAGCTGGAAGCAAGATGCTTTGGGGCCCGTTAATTGTATCCCCTGCTACTTTGCTGTAGTTGTTGATTATTTCTAATAGTTTTTCTGTGGATTCTTTGGGGTTTTCTATGTATAAGATCATGTCGTCTGCAAACAACGCGAGTTTTACTTCTTCGTTACCTATTTCGATTCCTTTTATTCTTTTTTCCTGCCGAATTGCTCTGGCCAGCACCTCCAGTACTATGTTGAATAGGAGTGGTGAAAGTGGGCACCCTTGTCTTGTTCCTGTCCTCAGAGGGATGGCTTTCAGCTTTTGTCCATTGAGTATGCTGTTGGCTGTGGGTCTATCATATATGGCCTTTATTATGTTGAGGTACTTTCCTTCTATACCCATTTTACTGAGGGTTTTTATCATAAATGGGTGTTGGATCTTGTCGAATGCTTTCTCTGCGTCTATTGAGATGATCATGTGGTTTTTGTTTTTCATTTTGTTGATGTAGTGTATCACGTTGATTGACTTGCGGGTGTTGAACCATCCCTGTGTCCCTGGTAGAAATCCCACTTGATCATGGTGTATAATCTTTTTGATGTATTGCTGTAATCGGTTTGCCAAAATTTTGTTGAGGATTTTTGCATCTATGTTCATCAGTGATATCGGCCTGTAGTTCTCCTTCTTTGTGTTGTCCTTGTCAGGTTGGGGGATCAGAGTGATGTTGGCTTCATAGAATGTGTTAGGGAGTTCTCCATCTTTCTCAATTTTCTGGAACAGTTTGAGGAGAATAGGTACAAAGAACTCACACTGCTTAACAACAAAAAAACAAACAACCCGATCAAAAAATGGGCAGAGGACATGAACAGACATTTCTCAAAAGAAGATATGAATATGGCCAATAGACACATGAAAAGTTCATCATCGCTCATCATCAGGGAAATGCAAATCAAAACTACACTAAGATATCACCTTACCCCCGTTAGATTGGCAAAAACATCCAAAACCAAGAACGACAAATGTTGGAGAGGTTGTGGAGAAAGAGGAACCCTCATACACTGTTGGTGGGAATGCAAACTGGTACAGCCACTATGGAAAACAGTATGGAGATTTCTCAAAAAGTTAAAAATAGAAATACCCTTTGACCCAGCCATCCCATTACTGGGTATCTATCCTAAGAACCTGATATCAGATATCTCAAGAGTCCGTTGCACCCCTATGTTCATCGCAGCATTATTTACAATAGCCAAGACGTGGAACCAGCCGACATGCCCAGAAACTGATGATTGGATAAAGAAGATGTGGTATATATACACAATGGAATACTACTCAGCCATAAAAAAAGACGACATTGGCCCATTCACAACAATGTGGATGGACCTCGAGGGCATTATGTTAAGCGAAATAAGTCAGTCAGAGAAAGACGAACTCTATATGACTCCACTCATAGGTGGAAATTAGTATATTGAGAAGGAGATCTGATCGGTGGTTACCAGGGAAAAGGGGGGGTGGGGGGAGGGCACGGAAGGGGAAGTGGTGTTCCCACAACATGACTAACAAAAATGTACAACTGAAATTTCACAAGCTTGTAATCCATCATAACATTAATAAACAAAAAAAAAAAAGATGCTTTGGGGCCCATCTGCCCCTATGGAAAGAACGCAGCACTTTGTGCCTTGCAGCTCTAGGGCAATGTAGCACACCCAGAGCAGAAGTTCTACTTCAGCCAGATCAGGCCCGCAAAGAAACTGCGTTTCACAGGCCTTTGTAAGAGATGTTCCCGGTAGGCTGTTAGAGCACTGTGCAGAGCGAGTTGTTCCTCAGCTTCCAAAAGAGTTGGAATCAAGATGCTTTGGGGCTCATCTGCCCCTTTGAGATGAAGGCAGCACATTGTGCCTTGCAGCTCTAGGGCAATGCAGCACACCCCGAGCAGAAGTTCTACTTCAGCCAGATCAGGCCTGCAAAGAAACTGCGTTTCACAGGCCTTTGTAAGAGATGTTCCCGGTAGGCTGTTAGAGCACTGTGCAGAGCGAGTTGTTTCTTAGCTTCCCAGAGAGCTGGAAGCAAGATGCTTTGGGGCCCGTTAATTGTATCCCCTGCTACTTTGCTGTAGTTGTTGATTATTTCTAATAGTTTTTCTGTGGATTCTTTGGGGTTTTCTATGTATAAGATCATGTCGTCTGCAAACAACGCGAGTTTTACTTCTTCGTTACCTATTTCGATTCCTTTTATTCTTTTTTCCTGCCGAATTGCTCTGGCCAGCACCTCCAGTACTATGTTGAATAGGAGTGGTGAAAGTGGGCACCCTTGTCTTGTTCCTGTCCTCAGAGGGATGGCTTTCAGCTTTTGTCCATTGAGTATGCTGTTGGCTGTGGGTCTATCATATATGGCCTTTATTATGTTGAGGTACTTTCCTTCTATACCCATTTTACTGAGGGTTTTTATCATAAATGGGTGTTGGATCTTGTCGAATGCTTTCTCTGCGTCTATTGAGATGATCATGTGGTTTTTGTTTTTCATTTTGTTGATGTAGTGTATCACGTTGATTGACTTGCGGGTGTTGAACCATCCCTGTGTCCCTGGTAGAAATCCCACTTGATCATGGTGTATAATCTTTTTGATGTATTGCTGTAATCGGTTTGCCAAAATTTTGTTGAGGATTTTTGCATCTATGTTCATCAGTGATATCGGCCTGTAGTTCTCCTTCTTTGTGTTGTCCTTGTCAGGTTGGGGGATCAGAGTGATGTTGGCTTCATAGAATGTGTTAGGGAGTTCTCCATCTTTCTCAATTTTCTGGAACAGTTTGAGGAGAATAGGTACAAAGAACTCACACTGCTTAACAACAAAAAAACAAACAACCCGATCAAAAAATGGGCAGAGGACATGAACAGACATTTCTCAAAAGAAGATATGAATATGGCCAATAGACACATGAAAAGATGTTCATCATCGCTAATCATCAGGGAAATGCAAATCAAAACTACACTAAGATATCACCTTACCCCCGTTAGATTGGCAAAAACATCCAAAACCAAGAAAGACGAATGTTGGAGAGGTTGTGGAGAAAGAGGAACCCTCATACACTGTTGGTGGGAATGCAAACTGGTACAGCCACTATGGAAAACAGTATGGAGATTTCTCAAAAAGTTAAAAATAGAAATACCCTACGACCCAGCCATCCCATTACTGGGTATCTATCCTAAGAACCTGATATCAGATATCTCAAGAGTCCGTTGCACCCCTATGTTCATCGCAGCATTATTTACAATAGCCAAGACGTGGAACCAGCCTACATGCCCAGAAACTGATGATTGGATAAAGAAGATGTGGTATATATACACAATGGAATACTACTCAGCCATAAAAAAAGACGACATTGGCCCATTCACAACAATGTGGATGGACCTCGAGGGCATTATGTTAAGCGAAATAAGTCAGTCAGAGAAAGACAGACTCTATATGACTCCACTCATAGGTGGAAATTAGTATACTGAGAAGGAGATCTGATCGGTGGTTACCAGGGAAAAGGGGGGGTGGGGGGAGGGCACGGAGGGGGAAGTGGTGTTCCCACAACATGACTAACAAAAATGTACAACTGAAATTTCACAAGCTTGTAATCCATCATAACATTAATAAACAAACAAACAAAAAAAAGATGCTTTGGGGCCCATCTGCCTCTATGGAAAGAACGCAGCACTTTGTGCCTTGCAGCTCTAGGGCAATGTAGCACACCCAGAGCAGAAGTTCTACTTCAGCCAGATCAGGCCCGCAAAGAAACTCCGTTTCACAGGCCTTTGTAAGAGATGTTCCCGGTAGGCTGTTAGAGCACTGTGCAGAGCGAGTTGTTTCTTAGCTTCCCAACGAGCTGGAAGCAAGATGCTTTAGGGGCCATCTGCCCTTAAGGAAAGAAGGCAGCACTTTGTGCCTTGCAGCTCTAGGGCAATGTAGCACACCCAGAGCAGAAGTTCTACTTCAGCCAGATCAGGCCTGCAAAGAAAGTTCGTTTCACAGGCCTTTGTAAGAGATGTTCCCGGTAGGCTGTTAGAGCACTGTGCAGAGCGAGTTGTTTCTTAGCTTCCCAAAGAGCTGGAAGCAAGATGCTTTGGGGCCCTTCTCACCCTTTGGAAAGAAGGCAGCACTTTGTGCCTTACAGCTCTAGGGCAATGTAGCACACCCAGAGCAGAAGTTCTACTTCAGCCAGATCAGGCCTGCAAAGAAACTGCTTTTCACAGGCCTTTGCAAGAGATGTTCCCTGTAGGCTGTAAGAGCACTGTGCAGAGCGACTAGTTTCTTAGCTTCCCAGAGAGCTGGAAGTAAGATGCTTTGGGGCCCATCTGCCCCTATGGAAAGAACGCAGCACTTTGTGCCTTGCAGCTCTAGGGCAATGCAGCACACCCCGAGCAGAAGTTCTACTTCAGCCAGATCAGGCCTGCAAAGAAACTGCGTTTCACAGGCCTTTGTAAGAGATGTTCCCGGTAGGCTGTTAGAGCACTGTGCAGAGCGAGTTGTTTCTTAGCTTCCCAGAGAGCTGGAAGCAAGATGCTTTGGGGCCCGTTAATTGTATCCCCTGCTACTTTGCTGTAGTTGTTGATTATTTCTAATAGTTTTTCTGTGGATTCTTTGGGGTTTTCTATGTATAAGATCATGTCGTCTGCAAACAACGCGAGTTTTACTTCTTCGTTACCTATTTCGATTCCTTTTATTCTTTTTTCCTGCCGAATTGCTCTGGCCAGCACCTCCAGTACTATGTTGAATAGGAGTGGTGAAAGTGGGCACCCTTGTCTTGTTCCTGTCCTCAGAGGGATGGCTTTCAGCTTTTGTCCATTGAGTATGCTGTTGGCTGTGGGTCTATCATATATGGCCTTTATTATGTTGAGGTACTTTCCTTCTATACCCATTTTACTGAGGGTTTTTATCATAAATGGGTGTTGGATCTTGTCGAATGCTTTCTCTGCGTCTATTGAGATGATCATGTGGTTTTTGTTTTTCATTTTGTTGATGTAGTGTATCACGTTGATTGACTTGCGGGTGTTGAACCATCCCTGTGTCCCTGGTAGAAATCCCACTTGATCATGGTGTATAATCTTTTTGATGTATTGCTGTAATCGGTTTGCCAAAATTTTGTTGAGGATTTTTGCATCTATGTTCATCAGTGATATCGGCCTGTAGTTCTCCTTCTTTGTGTTGTCCTTGTCAGGTTGGGGGATCAGAGTGATGTTGGCTTCATAGAATGTGTTAGGGAGTTCTCCATCTTTCTCAATTTTCTGGAACAGTTTGAGGAGAATAGGTACAAAGAACTCACACTGCTTAACAACAAAAAAACAAACAACCCGATCAAAAAATGGGCAGAGGACATGAACAGACATTTCTCAAAAGAAGATATGAATATGGCCAATAGACACATGAAAAGATGTTCATCATCGCTAATCATCAGGGAAATGCAAATCAAAACTACACTAAGATATCACCTTACCCCCGTTAGATTGGCAAAAACATCCAAAACCAAGAAAGACGAATGTTGGAGAGGTTGTGGAGAAAGAGGAACCCTCATACACTGTTGGTGGGAATGCAAACTGGTACAGCCACTATGGAAAACAGTATGGAGATTTCTCAAAAAGTTAAAAATAGAAATACCCTACGACCCAGCCATCCCATTACTGGGTATCTATCCTAAGAACCTGATATCAGATATCTCAAGAGTCCGTTGCACCCCTATGTTCATCGCAGCATTATTTACAATAGCCAAGACGTGGAACCAGCCTACATGCCCAGAAACTGATGATTGGATAAAGAAGATGTGGTATATATACACAATGGAATACTACTCAGCCATAAAAAAAGACGACATTGGCCCATTCACAACAATGTGGATGGACCTCGAGGGCATTATGTTAAGCGAAATAAGTCAGTCAGAGAAAGACAGACTCTATATGACTCCACTCATAGGTGGAAATTAGTATACTGAGAAGGAGATCTGATCGGTGGTTACCAGGGAAAAGGGGGGGTGGGGGGAGGGCACGGAGGGGGAAGTGGTGTTCCCACAACATGACTAACAAAAATGTACAACTGAAATTTCACAAGCTTGTAATCCATCATAACATTAATAAACAAACAAACAAAAAAAAGATGCTTTGGGGCCCATCTGCCTCTATGGAAAGAACGCAGCACTTTGTGCCTTGCAGCTCTAGGGCAATGTAGCACACCCAGAGCAGAAGTTCTACTTCAGCCAGATCAGGCCCGCAAAGAAACTCCGTTTCACAGGCCTTTGTAAGAGATGTTCCCGGTAGGCTGTTAGAGCACTGTGCAGAGCGAGTTGTTTCTTAGCTTCCCAACGAGCTGGAAGCAAGATGCTTTAGGGGCCATCTGCCCTTAAGGAAAGAAGGCAGCACTTTGTGCCTTGCAGCTCTAGGGCAATGTAGCACACCAGAGCAGAAGTTCTACTTCAGCCAGATCAGGCCTGCAAAGAAACTTCGTTTCACAGGCCTTTGTAAGAGATGTTCCCGGTAGGCTGTTAGAGCACTGTGCAGAGCGACTTGTTTCTTAGCTTCCCAAAGAGCTGGAAGCAAGATGCTTTGGGGCCCTTCTCACCCTTTGGAAAGAAGGCAGCACTTTGTGCCTTACAGCTCTAGGGCAATGTAGCACACCCAGAGCAGAAGTTCTACTTCAGCCAGATCAGGCCTGCAAAGAAACTGCTTTTCACAGGCCTTTGCAAGAGATGTTCCCTGTAGGCTGTAAGAGCACTGTGCAGAGCGACTAGTTTCTTAGCTTCCCAGAGAGCTGGAAGTAAGATGCTTTGGGGCCCATCTGCCCCTATGGAAAGAACGCAGCACTTTGTGCCTTGCAGCTCTAGGGCAATGCAGCACACCCCGAGCAGAAGTTCTACTTCAGCCAGATCAGGCCTGCAAAGAAACTGCGTTTCACAGGCCTTTGTAAGAGATGTTCCCGGTAGGCTGTTAGAGCACTGTGCAGAGCGAGTTGTTTCTTAGCTTCCCAGAGAGCTGGAAGCAAGATGCTTTGGGGCCCGTTAATTGTATCCCCTGCTACTTTGCTGTAGTTGTTGATTATTTCTAATAGTTTTTCTGTGGATTCTTTGGGGTTTTCTATGTATAAGATCATGTCGTCTGCAAACAACGCGAGTTTTACTTCTTCGTTACCTATTTCGATTCCTTTTATTCTTTTTTCCTGCCGAATTGCTCTGGCCAGCACCTCCAGTACTATGTTGAATAGGAGTGGTGAAAGTGGGCACCCTTGTCTTGTTCCTGTCCTCAGAGGGATGGCTTTCAGCTTTTGTCCATTGAGTATGCTGTTGGCTGTGGGTCTATCATATATGGCCTTTATTATGTTGAGGTACTTTCCTTCTATACCCATTTTACTGAGGGTTTTTATCATAAATGGGTGTTGGATCTTGTCGAATGCTTTCTCTGCGTCTATTGAGATGATCATGTGGTTTTTGTTTTTCATTTTGTTGATGTAGTGTATCACGTTGATTGACTTGCGGGTGTTGAACCATCCCTGTGTCCCTGGTATAAATCCCACTTGATCATGGTGTATAATCTTTTTGATGTATTGCTGTAATCGGTTTGCCAAAATTTTGTTGAGGATTTTTGCATCTATGTTCATCAGTGATATCGGCCTGTAGTTCTCCTTCTTTGTGTTGTCCTTGTCAGGTTGGGGGATCAGAGTGATGTTGGCTTCATAGAATGTGTTAGGGAGTTCTCCATCTTTCTCAATTTTCTGGAACAGTTTGAGGAGAATAGGTACAAAGAACTCACACTGCTTAACAACAAAAAAACAAACAACCCGATCAAAAAATGGGCAGAGGACATGAACAGACATTTCTCAAAAGAAGATATGAATATGGCCAATAGACACATGAAAAGATGTTCATCATCGCTAATCATCAGGGAAATGCAAATCAAAACTACACTAAGATATCACCTTACCCCCGTTAGATTGGCAAAAACATCCAAAACCAAGAAAGACGAATGTTGGAGAGGTTGTGGAGAAAGAGGAACCCTCATACACTGTTGGTGGGAATGCAAACTGGTACAGCCACTATGGAAAACAGTATGGAGATTTCTCAAAAAGTTAAAAATAGAAATACCCTACGACCCAGCCATCCCATTACTGGGTATCTATCCTAAGAACCTGATATCAGATATCTCAAGAGTCCGTTGCACCCCTATGTTCATCGCAGCATTATTTACAATAGCCAAGACGTGGAACCAGCCTACATGCCCAGAAACTGATGATTGGATAAAGAAGATGTGGTATATATACACAATGGAATACTACTCAGCCATAAAAAAAGACGACATTGGCCCATTCACAACAATGTGGATGGACCTCGAGGGCATTATGTTAAGCGAAATAAGTCAGTCAGAGAAAGACAGACTCTATATGACTCCACTCATAGGTGGAAATTAGTATACTGAGAAGGAGATCTGATCGGTGGTTACCAGGGAAAAGGGGGGGTGGGGGGAGGGCACGGAGGGGGAAGTGGTGTTCCCACAACATGACTAACAAAAATGTACAACTGAAATTTCACAAGCTTGTAATCCATCATAACATTAATAAACAAACAAACAAAAAAAAGATGCTTTGGGGCCCATCTGCCTCTATGGAAAGAACGCAGCACTTTGTGCCTTGCAGCTCTAGGGCAATGTAGCACACCCAGAGCAGAAGTTCTACTTCAGCCAGATCAGGCCCGCAAAGAAACTCCGTTTCACAGGCCTTTGTAAGAGATGTTCCCGGTAGGCTGTTAGAGCACTGTGCAGAGCGAGTTGTTTCTTAGCTTCCCAACGAGCTGGAAGCAAGATGCTTTAGGGGCCATCTGCCCTTAAGGAAAGAAGGCAGCACTTTGTGCCTTGCAGCTCTAGGGCAATGTAGCACACCCAGAGCAGAAGTTCTACTTCAGCCAGATCAGGCCTGCAAAGAAACTTCGTTTCACAGGCCTTTGTAAGAGATGTTACCGGTAGGCTGTTAGAGCACTGTGCAGAGCGACTTGTTTCTTAGCTTCCCAAAGAGCTGGAAGCAAGATGCTTTGGGGCCCTCTCACCCTTTGGAAAGAAGGCAGCACTTTGTGCCTTGCAGCTCTAGGGCAATGTAGCACACCCAGAGCCGAAGTTCTACTTCAGCTAGATCAGACCTGCAAAGAAACTTCGTTTCACAGGCCTTTGTAAGAGATGTTCCCGGTAGGCTGTAACAGCACTGTGCAGAGCGACTAGTTTTTTAGCTTCCCAGAGAGCTGGAAGCAAGATGCTTTGGGGCCCATCTGCCCGTATGGAAAGAACGCAGCACTTTGTGCCTTGCAGCTCTAGGGCAATGCAGCACACCCCGAGCAGAAGTTCTACTTCAGCCAGATCAGGCCTGCAAAGAAACTGCGTTTCACAGGCCTTTGTAAGAGATGTTCCCGGTAGGCTGTTAGAGCACTGTGCAGAGCGAGTTGTTTCTTAGCTTCCCAGAGAGCTGGAAGCAAGATGCTTTGGGGCCCGTTAATTGTATCCCCTGCTACTTTGCTGTAGTTGTTGATTATTTCTAATAGTTTTTCTGTGGATTCTTTGGGGTTTTCTATGTATAAGATCATGTCGTCTGCAAACAACGCGAGTTTTACTTCTTCGTTACCTATTTCGATTCCTTTTATTCTTTTTTCCTGCCGAATTGCTCTGGCCAGCACCTCCAGTACTATGTTGAATAGGAGTGGTGAAAGTGGGCACCCTTGTCTTGTTCCTGTCCTCAGAGGGATGGCTTTCAGCTTTTGTCCATTGAGTATGCTGTTGGCTGTGGGTCTATCATATATGGCCTTTATTATGTTGAGGTACTTTCCTTCTATACCCATTTTACTGAGGGTTTTTATCATAAATGGGTGTTGGATCTTGTCGAATGCTTTCTCTGCGTCTATTGAGATGATCATGTGGTTTTTGTTTTTCATTTTGTTGATGTAGTGTATCACGTTGATTGACTTGCGGGTGTTGAACCATCCCTGTGTCCCTGGTAGAAATCCCACTTGATCATGGTGTATAATCTTTTTGATGTATTGCTGTAATCGGTTTGCCAAAATTTTGTTGAGGATTTTTGCATCTATGTTCATCAGTGATATCGGCCTGTAGTTCTCCTTCTTTGTGTTGTCCTTGTCAGGTTGGGGGATCAGAGTGATGTTGGCTTCATAGAATGTGTTAGGGAGTTCTCCATCTTTCTCAATTTTCTGGAACAGTTTGAGGAGAATAGGTACAAAGAACTCACACTGCTTAACAACAAAAAAACAAACAACCCGATCAAAAAATGGGCAGAGGACATGAACAGACATTTCTCCAAAGAAGATAGGAATATGGCAAATAGACACATGAAAAGATGTTCATCATCGCTAATCATCAGGGAAATGCAAATCAAAACTACACTAAGATATCACCTTACCCCCGTTAGATTGGCAAAAACATCCAAAACCAAGAACGACGAATGTTGGAGAGGTTGTGGAGAAAGAGGAACCCTCATACACTGTTGGTGGGAATGCAAACTGGTACAGCCACTATGGAAAACAGTATGGAGATTTCTCAAAAAGTTAAAAATAGAAATACCCTATGACCCAGCCATCCCATTACTGGGTATCTATCCTAAGAACCTGATATCAAATATCTCAAAAGTCCGTTGCACCCCTATGTTCATCGCAGCATTATTTACAATAGCCAAGACGTGGAACCAGCCTACATGCCCAGAAAATGATGATTGGATAAAGAAGATGTGGTATATATACACAATGGAATACTACTCAGCCATAAAAAAAGACGACATTGGCCCCTTCACAACAATGTGGATGGACCTCGAGGGCATTATGTTAAGCGAAATAAGTCAGTCAGAGAAAGACGAACTCTATATGACTCCACTCATAGGTGGAAATTAGTATATTGAGAAGGAGATCTGATCGGTGGTTACCAGGGAAAAGGGGGGGTGGGGGGAGGGCACGGAGGGGGAAGTGGTGTTCCCACAACATGACTAACAAAAATGTACAACTGAAATTTCACAAGCTTGTAATCCATCATAACATTAATAAACAAAAAAAAAAAAAAAAAGATGCTTTGGGGCCCATCTGCCCCTATGGAAAGAATGCAGCACTTTGTGCCTTGCAGCTCTAGCGCAATGTAGCACACCCAGAGCAGAAGTTCTACTTCAGCCAGATCAGGCCCGCAAAGAAACTGCGTTTCACAGGCCTTTGTAAGAGATGTTCCCGGTAGGTTGTTAGAGCACTGTGCAGAGCGAGTTGTTTCTTAGCTTCCCAACGAGCTGCAAGCAAGATGCTTTAGGGGCCATCTGCCCTTAAGGAAAGAAGGCAGCCCTTCTGCCTTGCAGCTCGAGGGCAATGTAGCACACCCAGAGCAGTTGTTCTACTTCTGCCAGGTCAGGCCTGCAAAGAAACTTCGTTTCACAGGCCTTTGTAAGAGATGTTCCCTGTAGGCTGTTAGAGAACTGTGCAGAGCGAGTTGTTTCTTAGCTTCCCAAGGAGCTGGAAGCAAGATACTTTAGGGACCATCTGCCCTTAAGGAAAGAAGGCAGCACTTTGTGCCTTGCAGCTCTAGGTCAATGTAGCACACCCAGAGCAGAAGTTCTACTTCAGCCAGATCAGGCCCACAAATAAACTGCATTTCACAGGCCTTTGTAAGAGATGTTCCCGGTGGGCTGTTAGAGCACTGTGCAGAGCGAGTTCTTTCTTAGCTTACCAAAGAGCTGGAAGCAAGATGCTTTGGGGGCCATCTTCCCTTAAGGAAAGAAGGCAGCACTTTGTGCCTTGCAGCTCTAGTGCAATGTAGCACACCCAGAGCAAATGTTCTACTTCTGCCACGTCAGCCCTGCAAAGAAACTGCGTTTCACAGGCCTTTGTAAGAGATGTTCCCCGTAGGCTGTTAGAGCACTGTGTAGAGCGAGTTGTTTCTCAGCTTCCCAAACAGCCGAAAGCAAGATGCTTTGGGGCCCTTCTCACCCTTTGGAAAGAAGGCAGCACTTTGTGCCTTGAAGCTCTAGGGCAATGTAGCACGCCCAGAGCAGAAGTTGTACTTCAGCCAGATCAGGCCTGCAAAGAAACTGCGTTTCACAGGCCTTTGTAAGAGATGTTCGCGGTAGGCTGTTAGAGCACTGTGCTGAGCAAGTTGTTTCCTAGCTTCCCAAAGAGCTGGAAGCAAGATGCTTTGGGGCCCTTCTCACCCTTTGGAAAGAAGGCAGCACTTTGTGTCTTGCAGCTCTAGGGCAATGTAGCACACCCAAAGCAGAAGTTCTACTTCAGCCACATCAGACCTGCAAAGAAACTGCGTTTCACAGGCCTTTGTAAGAGATGTTCCCTGTAGGCTGTTAGAGAACTGTGCAGAGCGAGTTGTTTCTTAGCTTCCCAAGGAGCTGGAAGCAAGATGCTTTAGGGGCCATGTGCCCTTAAGGAAAGAAGGCAGCACTTTGTGCCTTGCAGCTCTAGGGCAATGTAGCACACCCAGAGCAGTTGTTCTACTTCTGCCAGGTCAGGCCTGCAAAGAAACTTCGTTTCACAGGCCTTTTTAAGAGATGTTCCCGGTAGGCTGTTAGAGCACTGTGCACAGCGAGTTGTTTCTCAGCTTCCAAAAGAGTTGGAAGCAAGATGCTTTGGGGCTCATCTGCCCCTTTGAAATGAAGGCAGCACTTAGTGCCTTGCAGCTCTAGGGCAATGTAGCACACCCAGAGCAGAAGTTCTACTTCAGCCAGATCAGGCCTGCAAAGAAACTGCGTTTCACAGGCCTTTGTAAGAGATGTTCCCGGTAGGCTGTTAGAGCACTGTGCAGAGCGAGTTGTTTCTTAGCTTCCCAGAGAGCTGGAAGCAAGATGCTTTGGGGCCCGTTAATTGTATCCCCTGCTACTTTGCTGTAGTTGTTGATTATTTCTAATAGTTTTTCTGTGGATTCTTTGGGGTTTTCTATGTATAAGATCATGTCGTCTGCAAACAACGCGAGTTTTACTTCTTCGTTACCTATTTCGATTCCTTTTATTCTTTTTTCCTGCCGAATTGCTCTGGCCAGCACCTCCAGTACTATGTTGAATAGGAGTGGTGAAAGTGGGCACCCTTGTCTTGTTCCTGTCCTCAGAGGGATGGCTTTCAGCTTTTGTCCATTGAGTATGCTGTTGGCTGTGGGTCTATCATATATGGCCTTTATTATGTTGAGGTACTTTCCTTCTATACCCATTTTACTGAGGGTTTTTATCATAAATGGGTGTTGGATCTTGTCGAATGCTTTCTCTGCGTCTATTGAGATGATCATGTGGTTTTTGTTTTTCATTTTGTTGATGTAGTGTATCACGTTGATTGACTTGCGGGTGTTGAACCATCCCTGTGTCCCTGGTATAAATCTCACTTGATCATGGTGTATAATCTTTTTGATGTATTGCTGTAATCGGTTTGCCAAAATTTTGTTGAGGATTTTTGCATCTATGTTCATCAGTGATATCGGCCTGTAGTTCTCCTTCTTTGTGTTGTCCTTGTCAGGTTGGGGGATCAGA
Organism: Equus asinus; assembly: GCF_041296235.1. NCBI lineage: Eukaryota > Metazoa > Chordata > Mammalia > Perissodactyla > Equidae > Equus > Equus asinus. The sequence continues at coordinate 70,200,153 of NC_091790.1, read as the reverse complement.
GTGATGTTGGCTTCATAGAATGTGTTAGGGAGTTCTCCATCTTTCTCAATTTTCTGGAACAGTTTGAGGAGAATAGGTACAAAGAACTCACAATGCTTAACAACAAAAAAACAAACAACCCGATCAAAAAATGGGCAGAGGACATGAACAGACATTTCTCCAAAGAAGATATGAATATGGCCAATAGACACATGAAAAGATGTTCATCATCGCTAATCATCAGGGAAATGCAAATCAAAACTACACTAAGATATCACCTTACCCCCGTTAGATTGGCAAAAACATCCAAAACCAAGAACGACAAATGTTGGAGAGGTTGTGGAGAAAGAGGAAACCTCATACACTGTTGGTGGGAATGCAAACTGGTACAGCCACTATGGAAAACAGTACGGAGATTTCTCAAAGAGTTAAAAATAGAAATACCCTATGACCCAGCCATCCCATTACTGGGTATCTATCCTAAGAACCTGATATCAGATATCTCAAGAGTCCGTTGCACCCCTATGTTCATTGCAGCATTATTTACAATAGCCAAGACGTGGAACCAGCCTACATGCCCAGAAACTGATGATTGGATAAAGAAGATGTGGTATATATACACAATGGAATACTACTCAGCCATAAAAAAAAGACGACATTGGCCCCTTCACAATAATCTGGATGGACCTCGAGGGCATTATGTTAAGCGAAATAAGTCAGTCAGAGAAAGACGAACTCTATATGACTCCACTCACAGGTGGAAATTAGTATATTGAGAAGGAGATCTGATCGGTGGTTACCAGGGAAAATGGGGCTGGGGGAGGGCACGGAGGGGGAAGTGGTGTTCCCACAACATGACTAACAAAAATGTACAACTGAAATTTCACAAGCTTGTAATCCATCATAACATTAATAAACAAAAAAAAAAAAAAAAGATGCTTTGGGGCCCATCTGCCCCTATGGAAAGAACGCAGCACTTTCTGCCTTGCAGCTCTAGGGCAATGTAGCACACCCAGAGCAGAAGTTCTACTTCAGCCAGATCAGGCCCGCAAAGAAACTGCGTTTCACAGGCCTTTGTAAGAGATGTTCCCGGTAGGCTGTTAGAGCACTGTGCAGAGCGAGTTGTTTCCTAGCGTCATAAAGAGCTGGAAGCAAGATGCTTTGGGGCCCTTCTCACCCTTTGGAAAGAAGGCAGCACTTTGTGCCTTGCAGCTCTAGGGCAATGTAGCACACCCAAAGCAGAAGTTCTACTTCAGCCAGATCAGACCTGCAAAGAAACTGCGTTTCACAGGCCTTTGTAAGAGATGTTCCCGGTAGGCTGTTAGAGAACTGTGCAGAGCGAGTTGTTTCTTAGCTTCCCAAGGAGCTGGAAGCAAGATGCTTTAGGGGCCATCTGCCCTTAAGGAAAGAAGGCAGCACTTTGTGCCTTGCAGCTCTAGGGCAATGTAGCACACCCAGAGCAGTTGTTCTACTTCTGCCAGGTGAGGCCTGCAAAGAAACTTCGTTTCACAGGCCTTTGTAAGAGATGTTCCCGGTAGTCTGTTAGAGCACTGTGCAGAGCGACTTGTTTCTTAGCTTCCCAAAGAGCTGGAAGCAAGATGCTTTGGGGCCCTTCTCACCCTTGGGAAAGAAGGCAGCACTTTGTGCCTTGCAGCTCTAGGGCAATGTAGCACACCCAGAGCCGAAGTTGTACTTCAGCTAGATCAGACCTGCAAAGAAACTTCGTTTCACAGGCCTTTGTAAGAGATGTTCCCTGTAGGCTGTAAGAGCACTGTGCAGAGCGACTAGTTTCTTAGCTTCCCAGAGAGCTGGAAGCAAGATGCTTTGGGGCCCATCTGCCCCTATGGAAAGAACGCAGCACTTTGTGCCTTGCAGCTCTAGGGCAATGCAGCACACCCCGAGCAGAAGTTCTACTTCAGCCAGATCAGGCCTGCAAAGAAACTGCGTTTCACAGGCCTTTGTAAGAGATGTTCCCGGTAGGCTGTTAGAGCACTGTGCAGAGCGAGTTGTATCTTAGCTTCCCAGACAGCTGGAAGCAAGATGCTTTGGGGCCCGTTAATTGTATCCCCTGCTACTTTGCTGTAGTTGTTGATTATTTCTAATAGTTTTTCTGTGGATTCTTTGGGGTTTTCTATGTATAAGATCATGTCGTCTGCAAACAACGCGAGTTTTACTTCTTCGTTACCTATTTCGATTCCTTTTATTCTTTTTTCCTGCCGAATTGCTCTGGCCAGCCCCTCCAGTACTATGTTGAATAGGAGTGGTGAAAGTGGGCACCCTTGTCTTGTTCCTGTCCTCAGAGGGATGGCTTTCAGCTTTTGTCCATTGAGTATGATGTTGGCTGTGGGTCCATCATATATGGCCTTTATTATGTTGAGGTACTTTCCTTCTATACCCATTTTACTGAGGGTTTTTATCATAAATGGGTGTTGGATCTTGTCGAATGCTTTCTCTGCGTCTATTGAGATGATCATGTGGTTTTTGTTTTTCATTTTGTTGATGTAGTGTATCACGTTGATTGACTTGCGGGTGTTGAACCATCCCTGTGTCCCTGGTATAAATCCCACTTGATCATGGTGTATAATCTTTTTGATGTATTGCTGTAATCGGTTTGCCAAAATTTTGTTGAGGATTTTTGCATCTATGTTCATCAGTGATATCGGCCTGTAGTTCTCCTTCTTTGTGTTGTCCTTGTCAGGTTGGGGGATCAGAGTGATGTTGGCTTCATAGAATGTGTTAGGGAGTTCTCCATCTTTCTCAATTTTCTGGAACAGTTTGAGGAGAATAGGTACAAAGAACTCACACTGCTTAACAACAAAAAAACAAACAACCCGATCAAAAAATGGGCAGAGGACATGAACAGACATTTCTCCAAAGAAGATATGAATATGGCCAATAGACACATGAAAAGATGTTCATCATCGCTCATCATCAGGGAAATGCAAATCAAAACTACACTAAGATATCACCTTACCCCCGTTAGATTGGCAAAAACATCCAAAACCAAGAACGACAAATGTTGGAGAGGTTGTGGAGAAAGAGGAACCCTCATACACTGTTGGTGGGAATGCAAACTGGTACAGCCACTATGGAAAACAGTATGGAGATTTCTCAAAAAGTTAAAAATAGAAATACCCTATGACCCAGCCATCCCATTACTGGGTATCTATCCTAAGAACCTGATATCAGATGTCTCAAGAGTCCGTTGCACCCCTATGTTCATCGCAGCATTATTTACAATAGCCAAGACGTGGAACCAGCCTACATGCCCAGAAACTGATGATTGGATAAAGAAGATGTGGTATATATACACAATGGAATACTACTCAGCCATAAAAAAAGACGACATTGGCCCATTCACAACAATGTGGATGGACCTCGAGGGCATTATGTTAAGCGAAATAAGTCAGTCAGAGAAAGACGAACTCTATATGACTCCACTCATAGGTGGAAATTAGTATATTGAGAAGGAGATCTGATCGGTGGTTACCAGGGAAAAGGGGGGGTGGGGGGAGGGCACGGAGTGGGAAGTGGTGTTCCTACAACATGACTAACAAAAATGTACAACTGAAATTTCACAAGCTTGTAATCCATCATAACATTAATAAACAAAAAAAAAAAAAGATGCTTTGGGGCCCATCTGCCCCTATGGAAAGAACGCAGCACTTTGTGCCTTGCAGCTCTAGGGCAATGTAGCACACCCAGAGCAGAAGTTCTACTTCAGCCAGATCAGGCCCACAAAGAAACTTCGTTTCACAGGCCTTTGTAAGAGATGTTCCCGGTAGGCTGTTAGAGCACTGTGCAGAGCAAGTTGTTTCCTAGCTTCCCAAAGAGCCGGAAGCAAGATGCTTTGGGGCCCTTCTCACCCTTTGGAAAGAAGGCAGCACTTTGTGCCTTGCAGCTCTAGGGCAATGTAGAACACCCAAAGCAGAAGTTCTACTTCAGCCACATCAGACCTGCAAAGAAACTGCGTTTCACAGGCCTTTGTAAGAGATGTTCCCTGTAGGCTGTTAGAGAACTGTGCAGAGCGAGTTGTTTCTTAGCTTCCCAAGGAGCTGGAAGCAAGATGCTTTAGGGGCCATGTGCCCTTAAGGAAAGAAGGCAGCACTTTGTGCCTTGCAGCTCTAGGGCAATGTAGCACACCCAGAGCAGTTGTTCTACTTCTGCCAGGTCAGGCCTGCAAAGAAACTTCGTTTCACAGGCCTTTTTAAGAGATGTTCCCGGTAGGCTGTTAGAGCACTGTGCACAGCGAGTTGTTTCTCAGCTTCCAAAAGAGTTGGAAGCAAGATGCTTTGGGGCTCATCTGCCCCTTTGAAATGAAGGCAGCACTTAGTGCCTTGCAGCTCTAGGGCAATGTAGCACACCCAGAGCAGAAGTTCTACTTCAGCCAGATCAGGCCTGCAAAGAAACTGCGTTTCACAGGCCTTTGTAAGAGATGTTCCCGGTAGGCTGTTAGAGCACTGTGCAGAGCGAGTTGTTTCTTAGCTTCCCAGAGAGCTGGAAGCAAGATGCTTTGGGGCCCGTTAATTGTATCCCCTGCTACTTTGCTGTAGTTGTTGATTATTTCTAATAGTTTTTCTGTGGATTCTTTGGGGTTTTCTATGTATAAGATCATGTCGTCTGCAAACAACGCGAGTTTTACTTCTTCGTTACCTATTTCGATTCCTTTTATTCTTTTTTCCTGCCGAATTGCTCTGGCCAGCACCTCCAGTACTATGTTGAATAGGAGTGGTGAAAGTGGGCACCCTTGTCTTGTTCCTGTCCTCAGAGGGATGGCTTTCAGCTTTTGTCCATTGAGTATGCTGTTGGCTGTGGGTCTATCATATATGGCCTTTATTATGTTGAGGTACTTTCCTTCTATACCCATTTTACTGAGGGTTTTTATCATAAATGGGTGTTGGATCTTGTCGAATGCTTTCTCTGCGTCTATTGAGATGATCATGTGGTTTTTGTTTTTCATTTTGTTGATGTAGTGTATCACGTTGATTGACTTGCGGGTGTTGAACCATCCCTGTGTCCCTGGTATAAATCCCACTTGATCATGGTGTATAATCTTTTTGATGTATTGCTGTAATCGGTTTGCCAAAATTTTGTTGAGGATTTTTGCATCTATGTTCATCAGTGATATCGGCCTGTAGTTCTCCTTCTTTGTGTTGTCCTTGTCAGGTTGGGGGATCAGAGTGATGTTGGCTTCATAGAATGTGTTAGGGAGTTCTCCATCTTTCTCAATTTTCTGGAACAGTTTGAGGAGAATAGGTACAAAGAACTCACACTGCTTAACAACAAAAAAACAAACAACCCGATCAAAAAATGGGCAGAGGACATGAACAGACATTTCTCCAAAGAAGATATGAATATGGCCAATAGACACATGAAAAGATGTTCATCATCGCTCATCATCAGGGAAATGCAAATCAAAACTACACTAAGATATCACCTTACCCCCGTTAGATTGGCAAAAACATCCAAAACCAAGAACGACAAATGTTGGAGAGGTTGTGGAGAAAGAGGAACCCTCATGCACTGTTGGTGGGAATGCAAACTGGTACAGCCACTATGGAAAACAGTATGGAGATTTCTCAAAAAGTTAAAAATAGAAATACCCTATGACCCAGCCATCCCATTACTGGGTATCTATCCTAAGAACCTGATATCAGATGTCTCAAGAGTCCGTTGCACCCCTATGTTCATCGCAGCATTATTTACAATAGCCAAGACGTGGAACCAGCCTACATGCCCAGAAACTGATGATTGGATAAAGAAGATGTGGTATATATACACAATGGAATACTACTCAGCCATAAAAAAAGACGACATTGGCCCATTCACAACAATGTGGATGGACCTCGAGGGCATTATGTTAAGCGAAATAAGTCAGTCAGAGAAAGACGAACTCTATATGACTCCACTCATAGGTGGAAATTAGTATATTGAGAAGGAGATCTGATCGGTGGTTACCAGGGAAAAGGGGGGGTGGGGGGAGGGCACGGAGTGGGAAGTGGTGTTCCTACAACATGACTAACAAAAATGTACAACTGAAATTTCACAAGCTTGTAATCCATCATAACATTAATAAACAAAAAAAAAAAAAGATGCTTTGGGGCCCATCTGCCCCTATGGAAAGAACGCAGCACTTTGTGCCTTGCAGCTCTAGGGCAATGTAGCACACCCAGAGCAGAAGTTCTACTTCAGCCAGATCAGGCCCACAAAGAAACTTCGTTTCACAGGCCTTTGTAAGAGATGTTCCCGGTAGGCTGTTAGAGCACTGTGCAGAGCAAGTTGTTTCCTAGCTTCCCAAAGAGCCGGAAGCAAGATGCTTTGGGGCCCTTCTCACCCTTTGGAAAGAAGGCAGCACTTTGTGCCTTGCAGCTCTAGGGCAATGTAGAACACCCAAAGCAGAAGTTCTACTTCAGCCACATCAGACCTGCAAAGAAACTGCGTTTCACAGGCCTTTGTAAGAGATGTTCCCTGTAGGCTGTTAGAGAACTGTGCAGAGCGAGTTGTTTCTTAGCTTCCCAAGGAGCTGGAAGCAAGATGCTTTAGGGGCCATGTGCCCTTAAGGAAAGAAGGCAGCACTTTGTGCCTTGCAGCTCTAGGGCAATGTAGCACACCCAGAGCAGTTGTTCTACTTCTGCCAGGTCAGGCCTGCAAAGAAACTTCGTTTCACAGGCCTTTTTAAGAGATGTTCCCGGTAGGCTGTTAGAGCACTGTGCACAGCGAGTTGTTTCTCAGCTTCCAAAAGAGTTGGAAGCAAGATGCTTTGGGGCTCATCTGCCCCTTTGAAATGAAGGCAGCACTTAGTGCCTTGCAGCTCTAGGGCAATGTAGCACACCCAGAGCAGAAGTTCTACTTCAGCCAGATCAGGCCTGCAAAGAAACTGCGTTTCACAGGCCTTTGTAAGAGATGTTCCCGGTAGGCTGTTAGAGCACTGTGCAGAGCGAGTTGTTTCTTAGCTTCCCAGAGAGCTGGAAGCAAGATGCTTTGGGGCCCGTTAATTGTATCCCCTGCTACTTTGCTGTAGTTGTTGATTATTTCTAATAGTTTTTCTGTGGATTCTTTGGGGTTTTCTATGTATAAGATCATGTCGTCTGCAAACAACGCGAGTTTTACTTCTTCGTTACCTATTTCGATTCCTTTTATTCTTTTTTCCTGCCGAATTGCTCTGGCCAGCACCTCCAGTACTATGTTGAATAGGAGTGGTGAAAGTGGGCACCCTTGTCTTGTTCCTGTCCTCAGAGGGATGGCTTTCAGCTTTTGTCCATTGAGTATGCTGTTGGCTGTGGGTCTATCATATATGGCCTTTATTATGTTGAGGTACTTTCCTTCTATACCCATTTTACTGAGGGTTTTTATCATAAATGGGTGTTGGATCTTGTCGAATGCTTTCTCTGCGTCTATTGAGATGATCATGTGGTTTTTGTTTTTCATTTTGTTGATGTAGTGTATCACGTTGATTGACTTGCGGGTGTTGAACCATCCCTGTGTCCCTGGTATAAATCCCACTTGATCATGGTGTATAATCTTTTTGATGTATTGCTGTAATCGGTTTGCCAAAATTTTGTTGAGGATTTTTGCATCTATGTTCATCAGTGATATCGGCCTGTAGTTCTCCTTCTTTGTGTTGTCCTTGTCAGGTTGGGGGATCAGAGTGATGTTGGCTTCATAGAATGTGTTAGGGAGTTCTCCATCTTTCTCAATTTTCTGGAACAGTTTGAGGAGAATAGGTACAAAGAACTCACACTGCTTAACAACAAAAAAACAAACAACCCGATCAAAAAATGGGCAGAGGACATGAACAGACATTTCTCCAAAGAAGATATGAATATGGCCAATAGACACATGAAAAGATGTTCATCATCGCTCATCATCAGGGAAATGCAAATCAAAACTACACTAAGATATCACCTTACCCCCGTTAGATTGGCAAAAACATCCAAAACCAAGAACGACAAATGTTGGAGAGGTTGTGGAGAAAGAGGAACCCTCATACACTGTTGGTGGGAATGCAAACTGGTACAGCCACTATGGAAAACAGTATGGAGATTTCTCAAAAAGTTAAAAATAGAAATACCCTATGACCCAGCCATCCCATTACTGGGTATCTATCCTAAGAACCTGATATCAGATGTCTCAAGAGTCCGTTGCACCCCTATGTTCATCGCAGCATTATTTACAATAGCCAAGACGTGGAACCAGCCTACATGCCCAGAAACTGATGATTGGATAAAGAAGATGTGGTATATATACACAATGGAATACTACTCAGCCATAAAAAAAGACGACATTGGCCCATTCACAACAATGTGGATGGACCTCGAGGGCATTATGTTAAGCGAAATAAGTCAGTCAGAGAAAGACGAACTCTATATGACTCCACTCATAGGTGGAAATTAGTATATTGAGAAGGAGATCTGATCGGTGGTTACCAGGGAAAAGGGGGGGTGGGGGGAGGTCACGGAGTGGGAAGTGGTGTTCCTACAACATGACTAACAAAAATGTACAACTGAAATTTCACAAGCTTGTAATCCATCATAACATTAATAAACAAAAAAAAAAAAGATGCTTTGGGGCCCATCTGCCCCTATGGAAAGAACGCAGCACTTTGTGCCTTGCAGCTCTAGGGCAATGTAGCACACCCAGAGCAGAAGTTCTACTTCAGCCAGATCAGGCCCACAAAGAAACTTCGTTTCACAGGCCTTTGTAAGAGATGTTCCCGGTAGGCTGTTAGAGCACTGTGCAGAGCAAGTTGTTTCCTAGCTTCCCAAAGAGCCGGAAGCAAGATGCTTTGGGGCCCTTCTCACCCTTTGGAAAGAAGGCAGCACTTTGTGCCTTGCAGCTCTAGGGCAATGTAGAACACCCAAAGCAGAAGTTCTACTTCAGCCACATCAGACCTGCAAAGAAACTGCGTTTCACAGGCCTTTGTAAGAGATGTTCCCTGTAGGATGTTAGAGAACTGTGCAGAGCGAGTTGTTTCTTAGCTTCCCAAGGAGCTGGAAGCAAGATGCTTTAGGGGCCATGTGCCCTTAAGGAAAGAAGGCAGCACTTTGTGCCTTGCAGCTCTAGGGCAATGTAGCACACCCAGAGCAGTTGTTCTACTTCTGCCAGGTCAGGCCTGCAAAGAAACTTCGTTTCACAGGCCTTTTTAAGAGATGTTCCCGGTAGGCTGTTAGAGCACAGCGAGTTGTTTCTCAGCTTCCAAAAGAGTTGGAAGCAAGATGCTTTGGGGCTCATCTGCCCCTTTGAAATGAAGGCAGCACTTAGTGCCTTGCAGCTCTAGGGCAATGTAGCACACCCAGAGCAGAAGTTCTACTTCAGCCAGATCAGGCCTGCAAAGAAACTGCGTTTCACAGGCCTTTGTAAGAGATGTTCCCGGTAGGCTGTTAGAGCACTGTGCAGAGCGAGTTGTTTCTTAGCTTCCCAGAGAGCTGGAAGCAAGATGCTTTGGGGCCCGTTAATTGTATCCCCTGCTACTTTGCTGTAGTTGTTGATTATTTCTAATAGTTTTTCTGTGGATTCTTTGGGGTTTTCTATGTATAAGATCATGTCGTCTGCAAACAACGCGAGTTTTACTTCTTCGTTACCTATTTCGATTCCTTTTATTCTTTTTTCCTGCCGAATTGCTCTGGCCAGCACCTCCAGTACTATGTTGAATAGGAGTGGTGAAAGTGGGCACCCTTGTCTTGTTCCTGTCCTCAGAGGGATGGCTTTCAGCTTTTGTCCATTGAGTATGCTGTTGGCTGTGGGTCTATCATATATGGCCTTTATTATGTTGAGGTACTTTCCTTCTATACCCATTTTACTGAGGGTTTTTATCATAAGTGGGTGTTGGATCTTGTCGAATGCTTTCTCTGCGTCTATTGAGATGATCATGTGGTTTTTGTTTTTCATTTTGTTGATGTAGTGTATCACGTTGATTGACTTGCGGGTGTTGAACCATCCCTGTGTCCCTGGTATAAATCCCACTTGATCATGGTGTATAATCTTTTTGATGTATTGCTGTAATCGGTTTGCCAAAATTTGTTGAGGATTTTTGCATCTATGTTCATCAGTGATATCGGCCTGTAGTTCTCCTTCTTTGTGTTGTCCTTGTCAGGTTGGGGGATCAGAGTGATGTTGGCTTCATAGAATGTGTTAGGGAGTTCTCCATCTTTCTCAATTTTCTGGAACAGTTTGAGGAGAATAGGTACAAAGAACTCACACTGCTTAACAACAAAAAAACAAACAACCCGATCAAAAAATGGGCAGAGGACATGAACAGACATTTCTCAAAAGAAGATATGAATATGGCCAATAGACACATGAAAAGTTCATCATCGCTCATCATCAGGGAAATGCAAATCAAAACTACACTAAGATATCACCTTACCCCCGTTAGATTGGCAAAAACATCCAAAACCAAGAACGACAAATGTTGGAGAGGTTGTGGAGAAAGAGGAACCCTCATACACTGTTGGTGGGAATGCAAACTGGTACAGCCACTATGGAAAACAGTATGGAGATTTCTCAAAAAGTTAAAAATAGAAATACCCTATGACCCAGCCATCCCATTACTGGGTATCTATCCTAAGAACCTGATATCAGATATCTCAAGAGTCCGTTGCACCCCTATGTTCATCGCAGCATTATTTACAATAGCCAAGACGTGGAACCAGCCTACATGCCCAGAAACTGATGATTGGATAAAGAAGATGTGGTATATATACACAATGGAATACTACTCAGCCATAAAAAAAGACGACATTGGCCCATTCACAACAATGTGGATGGACCTCGAGGGCATTATGTTAAGCGAAATAAGTCAGTCAGAGAAAGACGAACTCTATATGACTCCACTCATAGGTGGAAATTAGTATATTGAGAAGGAGATCTGATCGGTGATTACCAGGGAAAAGGGGGGGTGGGGGGAGGGCACGGAGTGGGAAGTGGTGTTCCCACAACATGACTAACAAAAATGTACAACTGAAATTTCACAAGCTTGTAATCCATCATAACATTAATAAACAAAAAAAAAAAAAGATGCTTTGGGGCCCATCTGCCCCTATGGAAAGAACGCAGCACTTTGTGCCTTGCAGCTCTAGGGCAATGTAGCACACCCAGAGCAGAAGTTCTACTTCAGCCAGATCAGGCCCGCAAAGAAAGTTCGTTTCACAGGCCTTTGTAAGAGATGTTCCCGGTAGGCTGTTAGAGCACTGTGCAGAGCAAGTTGTTTCCTAGCTTCCCAAAGAGCCGGAAGCAAGATGCTTTGGGGCCCTTCTCACCCTTTGGAAAGAAGGCAGCACTTTGTGCCTTGCAGCTCTAGGGCAATGTAGAACACCCAAAGCAGAAGTTCTACTTCAGCCACATCAGACCTGCAAAGAAACTGCGTTTCACAGGCCTTTGTAAGAGATGTTCCCTGTAGGCTGTTAGAGAACTGTGCAGAGCGAGTTGTTTCTTAGCTTCCCAAGGAGCTGGAAGCAAGATGCTTTAGGGGCCATGTGCCCTTAAGGAAAGAAGGCAGCACTTTGTGCCTTGCAGCTCTAGGGCAATGTAGCACACCCAGAGCAGTTGTTCTACTTCTGCCAGGTCAGGCCTGCAAAGAAACTTCGTTTCACAGGCCTTTTTAAGAGATGTTCCCGGTAGGCTGTTAGAGCACTGTGCACAGCGAGTTGTTTCTCAGCTTCCAAAAGAGTTGGAAGCAAGATGCTTTGGGGCTCATCTGCCCCTTTGAAATGAAGGCAGCACTTAGTGCCTTGCAGCTCTAGGGCAATGTAGCACACCCAGAGCAGAAGTTCTACTTCAGCCAGATCAGGCCTGCAAAGAAACTGCGTTTCACAGGCCTTTGTAAGAGATGTTCCCGGTAGGCTGTTAGAGCACTGTGCAGAGCGAGTTGTTTCTTAGCTTCCCAGAGAGCTGGAAGCAAGATGCTTTGGGGCCCGTTAATTGTATCCCCTGCTACTTTGCTGTAGTTGTTGATTATTTCTAATAGTTTTTCTGTGGATTCTTTGGGGTTTTCTATGTATAAGATCATGTCGTCTGCAAACAACGCGAGTTTTACTTCTTCGTTACCTATTTCGATTCCTTTTATTCTTTTTTCCTGCCGAATTGCTCTGGCCAGCACCTCCAGTACTATGTTGAATAGGAGTGGTGAAAGTGGGCACCCTTGTCTTGTTCCTGTCCTCAGAGGGATGGCTTTCAGCTTTTGTCCATTGAGTATGCTGTTGGCTGTGGGTCTATCATATATGGCCTTTATTATGTTGAGGTACTTTCCTTCTATACCCATTTTACTGAGGGTTTTTATCATAAATGGGTGTTGGATCTTGTCGAATGCTTTCTCTGCGTCTATTGAGATGATCATGTGGTTTTTGTTTTTCATTTTGTTGATGTAGTGTATCACGTTGATTGACTTGCGGGTGTTGAACCATCCCTGTGTCCCTGGTATAAATCCCACTTGATCATGGTGTATAATCTTTTTGATGTATTGCTGTAATCGGTTTGCCAAAATTTTGTTGAGGATTTTTGCATCTATGTTCATCAGTGATATCGGCCTGTAGTTCTCCTTCTTTGTGTTGTCCTTGTCAGGTTGGGGGATCAGAGTGATGTTGGCTTCATAGAATGTGTTAGGGAGTTCTCCATCTTTCTCAATTTTCTGGAACAGTTTGAGGAGAATAGGTACAAAGAACTCACACTGCTTAACAACAAAAAAACAAACAACCCGATCAAAAAATGGGCAGAGGACATGAACAGACATTTCTCCAAAGAAGATATGAATATGGCCAATAGACACATGAAAAGATGTTCATCATCGCTCATCATCAGGGAAATGCAAATCAAAACTACACTAAGATATCACCTTACCCCCGTTAGATTGGCAAAAACATCCAAAACCAAGAACGACAAATGTTGGAGAGGTTGTGGAGAAAGAGGAACGCTCATACACTGTTGGTGGGAATGCAAACTGGTACAGCCACTATGGAAAACAGTATGGAGATTTCTCAAAAAGTTAAAAATAGAAATACCCTATGACCCAGCCATCCCATTACTGGGTATCTATCCTAAGAACCTGATATCAGATGTCTCAAGAGTCCGTTGCACCCCTATGTTCATCGCAGCATTATTTACAATAGCCAAGACGTGGAACCAGCCTACATGCCCAGAAACTGATGATTGGATAAAGAAGATGTGGTATATATACACAATGGAATACTACTCAGCCATAAAAAAAGACGACATTGGCCCATTCACAACAATGTGGATGGACCTCGAGGGCATTATGTTAAGCGAAATAAGTCAGTCAGAGAAAGACGAACTCTATATGACTCCACTCATAGGTGGAAATTAGTATATTGAGAAGGAGATCTGATCGGTGGTTACCAGGGAAAAGGGGGGGTGGGGGGAGGTCACGGAGTGGGAAGTGGTGTTCCTACAACATGACTAACAAAAATGTACAACTGAAATTTCACAAGCTTGTAATCCATCATAACATTAATAAACAAAAAAAAAAAAGATGCTTTGGGGCCCATCTGCCCCTATGGAAAGAACGCAGCACTTTGTGCCTTGCAGCTCTAGGGCAATGTAGCACACCCAGAGCAGAAGTTCTACTTCAGCCAGATCAGGCCCACAAAGAAACTTCGTTTCACAGGCCTTTGTAAGAGATGTTCCCGGTAGGCTGTTAGAGCACTGTGCAGAGCAAGTTGTTTCCTAGCTTCCCAAAGAGCCGGAAGCAAGATGCTTTGGGGCCCTTCTCACCCTTTGGAAAGAAGGCAGCACTTTGTGCCTTGCAGCTCTAGGGCAATGTAGAACACCCAAAGCAGAAGTTCTACTTCAGCCACATCAGACCTGCAAAGAAACTGCGTTTCACAGGCCTTTGTAAGAGATGTTCCCTGTAGGATGTTAGAGAACTGTGCAGAGCGAGTTGTTTCTTAGCTTCCCAAGGAGCTGGAAGCAAGATGCTTTAGGGGCCATGTGCCCTTAAGGAAAGAAGGCAGCACTTTGTGCCTTGCAGCTCTAGGGCAATGTAGCACACCCAGAGCAGTTGTTCTACTTCTGCCAGGTCAGGCCTGCAAAGAAACTTCGTTTCACAGGCCTTTTTAAGAGATGTTCCCGGTAGGCTGTTAGAGCACAGCGAGTTGTTTCTCAGCTTCCAAAAGAGTTGGAAGCAAGATGCTTTGGGGCTCATCTGCCCCTTTGAAATGAAGGCAGCACTTAGTGCCTTGCAGCTCTAGGGCAATGTAGCACACCCAGAGCAGAAGTTCTACTTCAGCCAGATCAGGCCTGCAAAGAAACTGCGTTTCACAGGCCTTTGTAAGAGATGTTCCCGGTAGGCTGTTAGAGCACTGTGCAGAGCGAGTTGTTTCTTAGCTTCCCAGAGAGCTGGAAGCAAGATGCTTTGGGGCCCGTTAATTGTATCCCCTGCTACTTTGCTGTAGTTGTTGATTATTTCTAATAGTTTTTCTGTGGATTCTTTGGGGTTTTCTATGTATAAGATCATGTCGTCTGCAAACAACGCGAGTTTTACTTCTTCGTTACCTATTTCGATTCCTTTTATTCTTTTTTCCTGCCGAATTGCTCTGGCCAGCACCTCCAGTACTATGTTGAATAGGAGTGGTGAAAGTGGGCACCCTTGTCTTGTTCCTGTCCTCAGAGGGATGGCTTTCAGCTTTTGTCCATTGAGTATGCTGTTGGCTGTGGGTCTATCATATATGGCCTTTATTATGTTGAGGTACTTTCCTTCTATACCCATTTTACTGAGGGTTTTTATCATAAGTGGGTGTTGGATCTTGTCGAATGCTTTCTCTGCGTCTATTGAGATGATCATGTGGTTTTTGTTTTTCATTTTGTTGATGTAGTGTATCACGTTGATTGACTTGCGGGTGTTGAACCATCCCTGTGTCCCTGGTATAAATCCCACTTGATCATGGTGTATAATCTTTTTGATGTATTGCTGTAATCGGTTTGCCAAAATTTGTTGAGGATTTTTGCATCTATGTTCATCAGTGATATCGGCCTGTAGTTCTCCTTCTTTGTGTTGTCCTTGTCAGGTTGGGGGATCAGAGTGATGTTGGCTTCATAGAATGTGTTAGGGAGTTCTCCATCTTTCTCAATTTTCTGGAACAGTTTGAGGAGAATAGGTACAAAGAACTCACACTGCTTAACAACAAAAAAACAAACAACCCGATCAAAAAATGGGCAGAGGACATGAACAGACATTTCTCAAAAGAAGATATGAATATGGCCAATAGACACATGAAAAGTTCATCATCGCTCATCATCAGGGAAATGCAAATCAAAACTACACTAAGATATCACCTTACCCCCGTTAGATTGGCAAAAACATCCAAAACCAAGAACGACAAATGTTGGAGAGGTTGTGGAGAAAGAGGAACCCTCATATACTGTTGGTGGGAATGCAAACTGGTACAGCCACTATGGAAAACAGTATGGAGATTTCTCAAAAAGTTAAAAATAGAAATACCCTATGACCCAGCCATCCCATTACTGGGTATCTATCCTAAGAACCTGATATCAGATATCTCAAGAGTCCGTTGCACCCCTATGTTCATCGCAGCATTATTTACAATAGCCAAGACGTGGAACCAGCCTACATGCCCAGAAACTGATGATTGGATAAAGAAGATGTGGTATATATACACAATGGAATACTACTCAGCCATAAAAAAAGACGACATTGGCCCATTCACAACAATGTGGATGGACCTCGAGGGCATTATGTTAAGCGAAATAAGTCAGTCAGAGAAAGACGAACTCTATATGACTCCACTCATAGGTGGAAATTAGTATATTGAGAAGGAGATCTGATCGGTGATTACCAGGGAAAAGGGGGGGTGGGGGGAGGGCACGGAGTGGGAAGTGGTGTTCCCACAACATGACTAACAAAAATGTACAACTGAAATTTCACAAGCTTGTAATCCATCATAACATTAATAAACAAAAAAAAAAAAAGATGCTTTGGGGCCCATCTGCCCCTATGGAAAGAACGCAGCACTTTGTGCCTTGCAGCTCTAGGGCAATGTAGCACACCCAGAGCAGAAGTTCTACTTCAGCCAGATCAGGCCCGCAAAGAAAGTTCGTTTCACAGGCCTTTGTAAGAGATGTTCCCGGTAGGCTGTTAGAGCACTGTGCAGAGCGAGTTGTTTCTCAGCTTCCAAAAGAGTTGGAAGCAAGATGCTTTGGGGCTCATCTGCCCCTTTGAGATGAAGGCAGCACATTGTGCCTTGCAGCTCTAGGGCAATGTAGCACACCCAGAGCAGAAGTTCTACTTCAGCCAGATCAGGCCTGCAAAGAAACTGCGTTTCACAGGCCTTTGTAAGAGATGTTCCCGGTAGGCTGTTAGAGCACTGTGCAGAGCGAGTTGTTTCTTAGCTTCCCAGAGAGCTGGAAGCAAGATGCTTTGGGGCCCGTTAATTGTATCCCCTGCTACTTTGCTGTAGTTGTTGATTATTTCTAATAGTTTTTCTGTGGATTCTTTGGGGTTTTCTATGTATAATATCATGTCGTCTGCAAACAACGCGAGTTTTACTTCTTCGTTACCTATTTCGATTCCTTTTATTCTTTTTTCCTGCCGAATTGCTCTGGCCAGCACCTCCAGTACTATGTTGAATAGGAGTGGTGAAAGTGGGCACCCTTGTCTTGTTCCTGTCCTCAGAGGGATGGCTTTCAGCTTTTGTCCATTGAGTATGCTGTTGGCTGTGGGTCTATCATATATGGCCTTTATTATGTTGAGGTACTTTCCTTCTATACCCATTTTACTGAGGGTTTTTATCATAAATGGGTGTTGGATCTAGTCGAATGCTTTCTCTGCGTCTATTGAGATGATCATGTGGTTTTTGTTTTTCATTTTGTTGATGTAGTGTATCACGTTGATTGACTTGCGGGTGTTGAACCATCCCTGTGTCCCTGGTATAAATCCCACTTGATCATGGTGTATAATCTTTTTGATGTATTGCTGTAATCGGTTTGCCAAAATTTTGTTGAGGATTTTTGCATCTATGTTCATCAGTGATATCGGCCTGTAGTTCTCCTTCTTTGTGTTGTCCTTGTCAGGTTTGGGGATCAGAGTGATGTTGGCTTCATAGAATGTGTTAGGGAGTTCTCCATCTTTCTCAATTTTCTGGAACAGTTTGAGGAGAATAGGTACAAAGAACTCACACTGCTTAACAACAAAAAAACAAACAACCCGATCAAAAAATGGGCAGAGGACATGAACAGACATTTCTCCAAAGAAGATATGAATATGGCCAATAGACACATGAAAAGATGTTCATCATCGCTAATCATCAGGGAAATGCAAATCAAAACTACACTAAGATATCACCTTACCCCCGTTAGATTGGCAAAAACATCCAAAACCAAGAACGACAAATGTTGGAGAGGTTGTGGAGAAAGAGGAACCCTCATGCACTGTTGGTGGGAATGCAAACTGGTACAGCCACTATGGAAAACAGTATGGAGATTTCTCAAAAAGTTAAAAATAGAAATACCCTATGACCCAGCCATCCCATTACTGGGTATCTATCCTAAGAACCTGATATCAGATATCTCAAGAGTCCGTTGAACCCCTATGTTCATCGCAGCATTATTTACAATAGCCAAGACGTGGAACCAGCCTACATGCCCAGAAACTGATGATTGGATAAAGAAGATGTGGTATATATACACAATGGAATACTACTCAGCCATAAAAAAAGACGACATTGGCCCATTCACAACAATGTGGATGGACCTCGAGGGCATTATGTTAAGCGAAATAAGTCAGTCAGAGAAAGACGAACTCTATATGACTCCACTCATAGGTGGAAATTAGTATATTGAGAAGGAGATCTGATCGGTGGTTACCAGGGAAAAGGGGGGGTGGGGGGAGGTCACGGAGTGGGAAGTGGTGTTCCTACAACATGACTAACAAAAATGTACAACTGAAATTTCACAAGCTTGTAATCCATCATAACATTAATAAACAAAAAAAAAAGATGCTTTGGGGCCCATCTGCCCCTATGGAAAGAACGCAGCACTTTGTGCCTTGCAGCTCTAGGGCAATGTAGCACACCCAGAGCAGAAGTTCTACTTCAGCCAGATCAGGCCCACAAAGAAACTTCGTTTCACAGGCCTTTGTAAGAGATGTTCCCGGTAGGCTGTTAGAGCACTGTGCAGAGCAAGTTGTTTCCTAGCTTCCCAAAGAGCCGGAAGCAAGATGCTTTGGGGCCCTTCTCACCCTTTGGAAAGAAGGCAGCACTTTGTGCCTTGCAGCTCTAGGGCAATGTAGAACACCCAAAGCAGAAGTTCTACTTCAGCCACATCAGACCTGCAAAGAAACTGCGTTTCACAGGCCTTTGTAAGAGATGTTCCCTGTAGGCTGTTAGAGAACTGTGCAGAGCGAGTTGTTTCTTTGCTTCCCAAGGAGCTGGAAGCAAGATGCTTTAGGGGCCATGTGCCCTTAAGGAAAGAAGGCAGCACTTTGTGCCTTGCAGCTCTAGGGCAATGTAGCACACCCAGAGCAGTTGTTCTACTTCTGCCAGGTCAGGCCTGCAAAGAAACTTCGTTTCACAGGCCTTTTTAAGAGATGTTCCCGGTAGGCTGTTAGAGCACTGTGCACAGCGAGTTGTTTCTCAGCTTCCAAAAGAGTTGGAAGCAAGATGCTTTGGGGCTCATCTGCCCCTTTGAAATGAAGGCAGCACTTAGTGCCTTGCAGCTCTAGGGCAATGTAGCACACCCAGAGCAGAAGTTCTACTTCAGCCAGATCAGGCCTGCAAAGAAACTGCGTTTCACAGGCCTTTGTAAGAGATGTTCCCGGTAGGCTGTTAGAGCACTGTGCAGAGCGAGTTGTTTCTTAGCTTCCCAGAGAGCTGGAAGCAAGATGCTTTGGGGCCCGTTAATTGTATCCCCTGCTACTTTGCTGTAGTTGTTGATTATTTCTAATAGTTTTTCTGTGGATTCTTTGGGGTTTTCTATGTATAAGATCATGTCGTCTGCAAACAACGCGAGTTTTACTTCTTCGTTACCTATTTCGATTCCTTTTATTCTTTTTTCCTGCCGAATTGCTCTGGCCAGCACCTCCAGTACTATGTTGAATAGGAGTGGTGAAAGTGGGCACCCTTGTCTTGTTCCTGTCCTCAGAGGGATGGCTTTCAGCTTTTGTCCATTGAGTATGCTGTTGGCTGTGGGTCTATCATATATGGCCTTTATTATGTTGAGGTACTTTCCTTCTATACCCATTTTACTGAGGGTTTTTATCATAAGTGGGTGTTGGATCTTGTCGAATGCTTTCTCTTCGTCTATTGAGATGATCATGTGGTTTTTGTTTTTCATTTTGTTGATGTAGTGTATCACGTTGATTGACTTGCGGGTGTTGAACCATCCCTGTGTCCCTGGTATAAATCCCACTTGATCATGGTGTATAATCTTTTTGATGTATTGCTGTAATCGGTTTGCCAAAATTTTGTTGAGGATTTTTGCATCTATGTTCATCAGTGATATCGGCCTGTAGTTCTCCTTCTTTGTGTTGTCCTTGTCAGGTTGGGGGATCAGAGTGATGTTGGCTTCATAGAATGTGTTAGGGAGTTCTCCATCTTTCTCAATTTTCTGGAACAGTTTGAGGAGAATAGGTACAAAGAACTCACACTGCTTAACAACAAAAAACAAACAACCCGATCAAAAAATGGGCAGAGGACATGAACAGACATTTCTCAAAAGAAGATATGAATATGGCCAATAGACACATGAAAAGTTCATCATCGCTCATCATCAGGGAAATGCAAATCAAAACTACACTAAGATATCACCTTACCCCCGTTAGATTGGCAAAAACATCCAAAACCAAGAACGACAAATGTTGGAGAGGTTGTGGAGAAAGAGGAACCCTCATACACTGTTGGTGGGAATGCAAACTGGTACAGCCACTATGGAAAACAGTATGGAGATTTCTCAAAAAGTTAAAAATAGAAATACCCTATGACACAGCCATCCCATTACTGGGTATCTATCCTAAGAACCTGATATCAGATATCTCAAGAGTCCGTTGCACCCCTATGTTCATCGCAGCATTATTTACAATAGCCAAGACGTGGAACCAGCCTACATGCCCAGAAACTGATGATTGGATAAAGAAGATGTGGTATATATACACAATGGAATACTACTCAGCCATAAAAAAAGAGGACATTGTCCCATTCACAACAATGTGGATGGACCTCGAGCGCATTATGTTAAGCGAAATAAGTCAGTCAGAGAAAGACGAACTCTATATGACTCCACTCATAGGTGGAAATTAGTATATTGAGAAGGAGATCTGATCGGTGGTTACCAGGGAAAAGGGGGGGTGGGGGGAGGGCACGGAGTGGGAAGTGGTGTTCCCACAACATGACTAACAAAAATGTACAACTGAAATTTCACAAGCTTGTAATCCATCATAACATTAATAAACAAAAAAAAAAAAGATGCTTTGAGGCCCATCTGCCCCTATGGAAAGAACGCAGCACTTTGTGCCTTGCAGCTCTAGGGCAATGTAGCACACCCAGAGCAGAAGTTCTACTTCAGCCAGATCAGGCCCGCAAAGAAACTTCGTTTCACAGGCCTTTGTAAGAGATGTTCCCGGTAGGCTGTTAGAGCACTGTGCAGAGCGAGTTGTTTCTCAGCTTCCAAAAGAGTTGGAAGCAAGATGCTGTGGGGCTCATCTGCCCCTTTGAGATGAATGCAGCTCATTGTGCCTTGCAGCTCTAGGGCAATGTAGCACACCCAGAGCAGAAGTTCTACTTCAGCCAGATCAGGCCTGCAAAGAAACTGCGTTTCACAGGCCTTTGTAAGAGATGTTCCCGGTAGGCTGTTAGAGCACTGTGCAGAGCGAGTTCTTTCTTAGCTTCCCAAAGAGCTGGAAGCAAGATGCTTTGGGGCCCTTCTCACCCTTTGGAAAGAACGCAGCACTTTGTGCCTTACAGCTCTAGTGCAATGTAGCACACCCAGAGCAGAAGTTCTTCTTCAGCCAGATCAGGCCTGCAAAGAAACTGCATTTCACAGGCCTTTGTAAGAGATGTTTCCTGTAGGCTGTTAGAGCACTGTGCAGAGCGAGTTCTTTCTTAGCTTCCCAAAGACCTGGAAGCAAGATGCTTTGGGGGCCATCTGCCGTAAAGTAAAGAAGGCAGCACTTTGTGCCTTTCAGCTCTAGGGCATTGCAGCACACCCCGAGCAGAAGTTCTACTTCAGCCAGATCAGGCCTGCAAAGAAACTGCGTTTCACAGGCCTTTGTAAGAGATGTTCCCGGTAGGCTGTTAGAGCACTGTGCAGAGCGAGTTGTTTCTTAGCTTCCCAGAGAGCTGGAAGCAAGATGCTTTGGGGCCCGTTAATTGTATCCCCTGCTACTTTGCTGTAGTTGTTGATTATTTCTAATAGTTTTTCTGTGGATTCTTTGGGGTTTTCTATGTATAAGATCATGTCGTCTGCAAACAACGCGAGTTTTACTTCTTCGTTACCTATTTGGATTCCTTTTATTTTTTTTTCCTGCCGAATTGCTCTGGCCAGCACCTCCAGTACTATGTTGAATAGGAGTGGTGAAAGTGGGCACCCTTGTCTTGTTCCTGTCCTCAGAGGGATGGCTTTCAGCTTTTGTCCATTGAGTATGCTGTTGGCTGTGGGTCTATCATATATGGCCTTTATTATGTTGAGGTACTTTCCTTCTATACCCATTTTACTGAGGGTTTTTATCATAAGTGGGTGTTGGATCTTGTCGAATGCTTTCTCTTCGTCTATTGAGATGATCATGTGGTTTTTGTTTTTCATTTTGTTGATGTAGTGTATCACGTTGATTGACTTGCGGGTGTTGAACCATCCCTGTGTCCCTGGTATAAATCCCACTTGATCATGGTGTATAATCTTTTTGATGTATTGCTGTAATCGGTTTGCCAAAATTTTGTTGAGGATTTTTGCATCTATGTTCATCAGTGATATCGGCCTGTAGTTCTCCTTCTTTGTGTTGTCCTTGTCAGGTTGGGGGATCAGAGTGATGTTGGCTTCATAGAATGTGTTAGGGAGTTCTCCATCTTTCTCAATTTTCTGGAACAGTTTGAGGAGAATAGGTACAAAGAACTCACACTGCTTAACAACAAAAAAACAAACAACCCGATCAAAAAATAGGCAGAGGACATGAACAGATATTTCTCAAAAGAAGATATGAATATGGCCAATAGACACATGAAAAGTTCATCATCGCTCATCATCAGGGAAATGCAAATCAAAACTACACTAAGATATCACCTTACCCCCGTTAGATTGGCAAAAACATCCAAAACCAAGAACGACAAATGTTGGAGAGGTTGTGGAGAAAGAGGAACCCTCATACACTGTTGGTGGGAATGCAAACTGGTACAGCCACTATGGAAAACAGTATGGAGATTTCTCAAAAAGTTAAAAATAGAAATACCCTTTGACCCAGCCATCCCATTACTGGGTATCTATCCTAAGAACCTGATATCAGATATCTCAAGAGTCCGTTGCACCCCTATGTTCATCGCAGCATTATTTACAATAGCCAAGACGTGGAACCAGCCTACATGCCCAGAAACTGATGATTGGATAAAGAAGATGTGGTATATATACACAATGGAATACTACTCAGCCATAAAAAAAGACGACATTGGCCCATTCACAACAATGTGGATGGACCTCGAGCGCATTATGTTAAGCGAAATAAGTCAGTCAGAGAAAGACGAACTCTATATGACTCCACTCATAGGTGGAAATTAGTATATTGAGAAGGAGATCTGATCGGTGGATACCAGGGAAAAGGGGGGGTGGGGGGAGGGCACGGAAGGGGAAGTGGTGTTCCCACAACATGACTAACAAAAATGTACAACTGAAATTTCACAAGCTTGTAATCCATCATAACATTAATAAACAAAAAAAAAAAAGATGCTTTGGGGCCCATCTGCCCCTATGGAAAGAACGCAGCACTTTGTGCCTTGCAGCTCTAGGGCAATGTAGCACACCCAGAGCAGAAGTTCTACTTCAGCCAGATCAGGCCCGCAAAGAAACTGCGTTTCACAGGCCTTTGTAAGAGATGTTCCCGGTAGGCTGTTAGAGCACTGTGCAGAGCGAGTTGTTTCTCAGCTTCCAAAAGAGTTGGAAGCAAGATGCTTTGGGGCTCATCTGCCCCTTTGAGATGAAGGCAGCACATTGTGCCTTGCAGCTCTAGGGCAATGTAGCACACCCAGAGCAGAAGTTCTACTTCAGCCAGATCAGGCCTACAAAGAAACTGCGTTTCACAGGCCTTTGTAAGAGATGTTCCCGGTAGGCTGTTAGAGCACTGTGCAGAGCGAGTTGTTTCTTAGCTTCCCAGAGAGCTGGAAGCAAGATGCTTTGGGGCCCGTTAATTGTATCCCCTGCTACTTTGCTGTAGTTGTTGATTATTTCTAATAGTTTTTCTGTGGATTCTTTGGGGTTTTCTATGTATAAGATCATGTCGTCTGCAAACAACGCGAGTTTTACTTCTTCGTTACCTATTTCGATTCCTTTTATTCTTTTTTCCTGCCGAATTGCTCTGGCCAGCACCTCCAGTACTATGTTGAATAGGAGTGGTGAAAGTGGGCACCCTTGTCTTGTTCCTGTCCTCAGAGGGATGGCTTTCAGCTTTTGTCCATTGAGTATGCTGTTGGCTGTGGGTCTATCATATATGGCCTTTATTATGTTGAGGTACTTTCCTTCTATACCCATTTTACTGAGGGTTTTTATCATAAGTGGGTGTTGGATCTTGTCGAATGCTTTCTCTGCGTCTATTGAGATGATCATGTGGTTTTTGTTTTTCATTTTGTTGATGTAGTGTATCACGTTGATTGACTTGCGGGTGTTGAACCATCCCTGTGTCCCTGGTATAAATCCCACTTGATCATGGTGTATAATCTTTTTGATGTATTGCTGTAATCGGTTTGCCAAAATTTTGTTGAGGATTTTTGCATCTATGTTCATCAGTGATATCGGCCTGTAGTTCTCCTTCTTTGTGTTGTCCTTGTCAGGTTGGGGGATCAGAGTGATGTTGGCTTCATAGAATGTGTTAGGGAGTTCTCCATCTTTCTCAATTTTCTGGAACAGTTTGAGGAGAATAGGTACAAAGAACTCACACTGCTTAACAACAAAAAAACAAACAACCCGATCAAAAAATGGGCAGAGGACATGAACAGACATTTCTCAAAAGAAGATATGAATATGGCCAATAGACACATGAAAAGTTCATCATCGCTCATCATCAGGGAAATGCAAATCAAAACTACACTAAGATATCACCTTACCCCCGTTAGATTGGCAAAAACATCCAAAACCAAGAACGACAAATGTTGGAGAGGTTGTGGAGAAAGAGGAACCCTCATACACTGTTGGTGGGAATGCAAACTGGTACAGCCACTATGGAAAACAGTATGGAGATTTCTCAAAAAGTTAAAAATAGAAATACCCTACGACCCAGCCATCCCATTACTGGGTATCTATCCTAAGAACCTGATATCAGATATCTCAAGAGTCCGTTGCACCCCTATGTTCATCGCAGCATTATTTACAATAGCCAAGACGTGGAACCAGCCGACATGCCCAGAAACTGATGATTGGATAAAGAAGATGTGGTATATATACACAATGGAATACTACTCAGCCATAAAAAAAGACGACATTGGCCCATTCACAACAATGTGGATGGACCTCGAGCGCATTATGTTAAGCGAAATAAGTCAGTCAGAGAAAGACGAACTCTATATGACTCCACTCATAGGTGGAAATTAGTATATTGAGAAGGAGATCTGATCGGTGGTTACCAGGGAAAAGGGGGGGTGGGGGGAGGGCACGGAAGGGGAAGTGGTGTTCCCACAACATGACTAACAAAAATGTACAACTGAAATTTCACAAGCTTGTAATCCATCATAACATTAATAAACAAAAAAAAAAAAAGATGCTTTGGGGCCCATCTGCCCCTATGGAAAGAACGCAGCACTTTGTGCCTTGCAGCTCTAGGGCAATGTAGCACACCCAGAGCAGAAGTTCTACTTCAGCCAGATCAGGCCCGCAAAAAAACTGCGTTTCACAGGCCTTTGTAAGAGATGTTCCCGGTAGGCTGTTAGAGCACTGTGCAGAGCGAGTTGTTTCTCAGCTTCCAAAAGAGTTGGAAGCAAGATGCTTTGGGGCTCATCTGCCCCTTTGAGATGAAGGCAGCACATTGTGCCTTGCAGCTCTAGGGCAATGTAGCACACCCAGAGCAGAAGTTCTACTTCAGCCAGATCAGGCCTGCAAAGAAACTGCGTTTCACAGGCCTTTGTAAGAGATGTTCCCGGTAGGCTGTTAGAGCACTGTGCAGAGCGAGTTGTTTCTTAGCTTCCCAGAGAGCTGGAAGCAAGATGCTTTGGGGCCCGTTAATTGTATCCCCTGCTACTTTGCTGTAGTTGTTGATTATTTCTAATAGTTTTTCTGTGGATTCTTTGGGGTTTTCTATGTATAAGATCATGTCGTCTGCAAACAACGCGAGTTTTACTTCTTCGTTACCTATTTCGATTCCTTTTATTCTTTTTTCCTGCCGAATTGCTCTGGCCAGCACCTCCAGTACTATGTTGAATAGGAGTGGTGAAAGTGGGCACCCTTGTCTTGTTCCTGTCCTCAGAGGGATGGCTTTCAGCTTTTGTCCATTGAGTATGCTGTTGGCTGTGGGTCTATCATATATGGCCTTTATTATGTTGAGGTACTTTCCTTCTATACCCATTTTACTGAGGGTTTTTATCATAAATGGGTGTTGGATCTTGTCGAATGCTTTCTCTGCGTCTATTGAGATGATCATGTGGTTTTTGTTTTTCATTTTGTTGATGTAGTGTATCACGTTGATTGACTTGCGGGTGTTGAACCATCCCTGTGTCCCTGGTATAAATCCCACTTGATCATGGTGTATAATCTTTTTGATGTATTGCTGTAATCGGTTTGCCAAAATTTTGTTGAGGATTTTTGCATCTATGTTCATCAGTGATATCGGCCTGTAGTTCTCCTTCTTTGTGTTGTCCTTGTCAGGTTGGGGGATCAGAGTGATGTTGGCTTCATAGAATGTGTTAGGGAGTTCTCCATCTTTCTCAATTTTCTGGAACAGTTTGAGGAGAATAGGTACAAAGAACTCACACTGCTTAACAACAAAAAAACAAACAACCCGATCAAAAAATGGGCAGAGGACATGAACAGACATTTCTCAAAAGAAGATATGAATATGGCCAATA
The DNA here is from genome assembly GCF_041296235.1 of Equus asinus. Taxonomy (NCBI): domain Eukaryota; kingdom Metazoa; phylum Chordata; class Mammalia; order Perissodactyla; family Equidae; genus Equus; species Equus asinus. Next base: position 70,173,961 of record NC_091790.1, on the reverse strand, counting down.
GACACATGAAAAGATGTTCATCATCGCTAATCATCAGGGAAATGCAAATCAAAACTACACTAAGATATCACCTTACCCCCGTTAGATTGGCAAAAACATCCAAAACCAAGAAAGACGAATGTTGGAGAGGTTGTGGAGAAAGAGGAACCCTCATACACTGTTGGTGGGAATGCAAACTGGTACAGCCACTATGGAAAACAGTATGGAGATTTCTCAAAAAGTTAAAAATAGAAATACCCTACGACCCAGCCATCCCATTACTGGGTATCTATCCTAAGAACCTGATATCAGATATCTCAAGAGTCCGTTGCACCCCTATGTTCATCGCAGCATTATTTACAATAGCCAAGACGTGGAACCAGCCTACATGCCCAGAAACTGATGATTGGATAAAGAAGATGTGGTATATATACACAATGGAATACTACTCAGCCATAAAAAAAGACGACATTGGCCCATTCACAACAATGTGGATGGACCTCGAGGGCATTATGTTAAGCGAAATAAGTCAGTCAGAGAAAGACAGACTCTATATGACTCCACTCATAGGTGGAAATTAGTATACTGAGAAGGAGATCTGATCGGTGGTTACCAGGGAAAAGGGGGGGTGGGGGGAGGGCACGGAGGGGGAAGTGGTGTTCCCACAACATGACTAACAAAAATGTACAACTGAAATTTCACAAGCTTGTAATCCATCATAACATTAATAAACAAACAAACAAAAAAAAGATGCTTTGGGGCCCATCTGCCTCTATGGAAAGAACGCAGCACTTTGTGCCTTGCAGCTCTAGGGCAATGTAGCACACCCAGAGCAGAAGTTCTACTTCAGCCAGATCAGGCCCGCAAAGAAACTCCGTTTCACAGGCCTTTGTAAGAGATGTTCCCGGTAGGCTGTTAGAGCACTGTGCAGAGCGAGTTGTTTCTTAGCTTCCCAACGAGCTGGAAGCAAGATGCTTTAGGGGCCATCTGCCCTTAAGGAAAGAAGGCAGCACTTTGTGCCTTGCAGCTCTAGGGCAATGTAGCACACCCAGAGCAGAAGTTCTACTTCAGCCAGATCAGGCCTGCAAAGAAACTGCGTTTCACAGGCCTTTGTAAGAGATGTTCCCGGTAGGCTGTTAGAGCACTGTGCAGAGCGAGTTGTTTCTTAGCTTCCCAAAGAGCTGGAAGCAAGATGCTTTGGGGCCCTTCTCACCCTTTGGAAAGAAGGCAGCACTTTGTGCCTTACAGCTCTAGGGCAATGTAGCACACCCAGAGCAGAAGTTCTACTTCAGCCAGATCAGGCCTGCAAAGAAACTGCTTTTCACAGGCCTTTGCAAGAGATGTTCCCTGTAGGCTGTAAGAGCACTGTGCAGAGCGACTAGTTTCTTAGCTTCCCAGAGAGCTGGAAGTAAGATGCTTTGGGGCCCTTCTGCCCCTATGGAAAGAACGCAGCACTTTGTGCCTTGCAGCTCTAGGGCAATGCAGCACACCCCGAGCAGAAGTTCTACTTCAGCCAGATCAGGCCTGCAAAGAAACTGCGTTTCACAGGCCTTTGTAAGAGATGTTCCCGGTAGGCTGTTAGAGCACTGTGCAGAGCGAGTTGTTTCTTAGCTTCCCAGAGAGCTGGAAGCAAGATGCTTTGGGGCCCGTTAATTGTATCCCCTGCTACTTTGCTGTAGTTGTTGATTATTTCTAATAGTTTTTCTGTGGATTCTTTGGGGTTTTCTATGTATAAGATCATGTCGTCTGCAAACAACGCGAGTTTTACTTCTTCGTTACCTATTTCGATTCCTTTTATTCTTTTTTCCTGCCGAATTGCTCTGGCCAGCACCTCCAGTACTATGTTGAATAGGAGTGGTGAAAGTGGGCACCCTTGTCTTGTTCCTGTCCTCAGAGGGATGGCTTTCAGCTTTTGTCCATTGAGTATGCTGTTGGCTGTGGGTCTATCATATATGGCCTTTATTATGTTGAGGTACTTTCCTTCTATACCCATTTTACTGAGGGTTTTTATCATAAATGGGTGTTGGATCTTGTCGAATGCTTTCTCTGCGTCTATTGAGATGATCATGTGGTTTTTGTTTTTCATTTTGTTGATGTAGTGTATCACGTTGATTGACTTGCGGGTGTTGAACCATCCCTGTGTCCCTGGTATAAATCCCACTTGATCATGGTGTATAATCTCTTTGATGTATTGCTGTAATCGGTTTGCCAAAATTTTGTTGAGGATTTTTGCATCTATGTTCATCAGTGATATCGGCCTGTAGTTCTCCTTCTTTGTGTTGTCCTTGTCAGGTTGGGGGATCAGAGTGATGTTGGCTTCATAGAATGTGTTAGGGAGTTCTCCATCTTTCTCAATTTTCTGGAACAGTTTGAGGAGAATAGGTACAAAGAACTCACACTGCTTAACAACAAAAAAACAAACAACCCGATCAAAAAATGGGCAGAGGACATGAACAGACATTTCTCAAAAGAAGATATGAATATGGCCAATAGACACATGAAAAGATGTTCATCATCGCTAATCATCAGGGAAATGCAAATCAAAACTACACTAAGATATCACCTTACCCCCGTTAGATTGGCAAAAACATCCAAAACCAAGAAAGACGAATGTTGGAGAGGTTGTGGAGAAAGAGGAACCCTCATACACTGTCGGTGGGAATGCAAACTGGTACAGCCACTATGGAAAACAGTATGGAGATTTCTCAAAAAGTAAAAAATAGAAATACCCTACGACCCAGCCATCCCATTACTGGGTATCTATCCTAAGAACCTGATATCAGATATCTCAAGAGTCCGTTGCACCCCTATGTTCATCGCAGCATTATTTACAATAGCCAAGACGTGGAACCAGCCAACATGCCCAGAAACTGATGATTGGATAAAGAAGATGTGGTATATATACACAATGGAATACTACTCAGCCATAAAAAAAGACGACATTGGCCCATTCAAAACAATGTGGATGGACCTCGAGGGCATTATGTTAAGCGAAATAAGTCAGTCAGAGAAAGACAGACTCTATATGACTCCACTCATAGGTGGAAATTAGTATACTGAGAAGGAGATCTGATCGGTGGTTACCAGGGAAAAGGGGGGGTGGCGGGAGGGCACGGAGGGGGAAGTGGTGTTCCCACAACATGACTAACAAAAATGTACAACTGAAATTTCACAAGCTTGTAATCCATCATAACATTAATAAACAAACAAACAAAAAAAAGATGCTTTGGGGCCCATCTGCCTCTATGGAAAGAACGCAGCACTTTGTGCCTTGCAGCTCTAGGGCAATGTAGCACACCCAGAGCAGAAGTTCTACTTCAGCCAGATCAGGCCCGCAAAGAAACTCCGTTTCACAGGCCTTTGTAAGAGATGTTCCCGGTAGGCTGTTAGAGCACTGTGCAGAGCGAGTTGTTTCTTAGCTTCCCAACGAGCTGGAAGCAAGATGCTTTAGGGGCCATCTGCCCTTAAGGAAAGAAGGCAGCACTTTGTGCCTTGCAGCTCTAGGGCAATGTAGCACACCCAGAGCAGAAGTTCTACTTCAGCCAGATCAGGCCTGCAAAGAAACTTCGTTTCACAGGCCTTTGTAAGAGATGTTACCGGTAGGCTGTTAGAGCACTGTGCAGAGCGACTTGTTTCTTAGCTTCCCAAAGAGCTGGAAGCAAGATGCTTTGGGGCCCTCTCACCCTTTGGAAAGAAGGCAGCACTTTGTGCCTTGCAGCTCTAGGGCAATGTAGCACACCCAGAGCCGAAGTTCTACTTCAGCTAGATCAGACCTGCAAAGAAACTTCGTTTCACAGGCCTTTGTAAGAGATGTTCCCGGTAGGCTGTAACAGCACTGTGCAGAGCGACTAGTTTTTTAGCTTCCCAGAGAGCTGGAAGCAAGATGCTTTGGGGCCCATCTGCCCGTATGGAAAGAACGCAGCACTTTGTGCCTTGCAGCTCTAGGGCAATGCAGCACACCCCGAGCAGAAGTTCTACTTCAGCCAGATCAGGCCTGCAAAGAAACTGCGTTTCACAGGCCTTTGTAAGAGATGTTCCCGGTAGGCTGTTAGAGCACTGTGCAGAGCGAGTTGTTTCTTAGCTTCCCAGAGAGCTGGAAGCAAGATGCTTTGGGGCCCGTCAATTTTATACCCTGCTACTTTGCTGTAGTTGTTGATTATTTCTAATAGTTTTTCTGTGGATTCTTTGGGGTTTTTTATGTATAAGATCATGTCGTCTGCAAACAACGTGAGTTTTAATTCTTCGTTACCTATTTGGATTCCTTTTATTTTATTTTCCTGCCGAATTGCTCTGCTCAGCACCTCCAGTACTATGTTGAATAGGAGTGGTGAAAGTGGGCACCCTTGTCTTGTTCCTGTCCTCAGAGGGATGGCTTTCAGCTTTTGTCCATTGAGTATGATGTTGGCTGTGGGTCTATCATATATGGCCTTTATTATGTTGAGGTACTTTCCTTCTATACCCATTTTACTGAGGGTTTTTATCATAAATGGGTGTTGGATCTTGTCGAATGCTTTCTCTGCGTCTATTGAGATGATCCTGTGGTTTTTGTTTTTCATTTTGTTGATGTAGTGTATCACGTTGATTGACTTGCGGGTGTTGAACCATCCCTGTGTCCCTGGTATAAATCCCACTTGATCATGGTGTATAATCTTTTTGATGTATTGCTGTAATCGGTTTGCCAAAATTTTGTTGAGGATTTTTGCATCTATGTTCATCAGTGATATCGGCCTGTAGTTCTCCTTCTTTGTGTTGTCCTTGTCAGGTTGGGGGATCAGAGTGATGTTGGCTTCATAGAATGTGTTAGGGAGTTCTCCATCTTTCTCAATTTTCTGGAACAGTCTGAGGAGAATAGGTACAAAGAACTCACACTGCTTAACAACAAAAAAACAAACAACCCGATCAGAAAATGGGCAGAGGACATGAACAGATATTTCTCAAAAGAAGATATGAATATGGCCAATAGACACATGAAAAGATGTTCATCATCGCTAATCATCAGGGAAATGCAAATCAAAACTACACTAAGATATCACCTTACCCCCGTTTGATTGGCAAAAACATCCAAGACCAAGAACGACAAATGGAGAGGTTGTGGAGAAAGAGGAACCCTCATACACTGTTGGTGGGAATGCAAACTGGTACAGCCACTATGGAAAACAGTATGGAGATTTCTCAAAAAGTTAAAAATAGAAATACCCTATGACCCAGCCATCCCATTACTGGGTATCTATCCTAAGAACCTGATATCAGATATCTCAAGAGTCCGTTGCACCCCTATGTTCATGGCAGCATTATTTACAATAGCCAAGACGTGGAACCAGCCTACATGCCCAGAAACTGATGATTGGATAAAGAAGATGTGGTATATATACACAATGGAATACTACTCAGCCATAAAAAAAGACGACATTGGCCCCTTCACAACAATGTGGATGGACCTCGAGGGCATTATGTTAAGCGAAATAAGTCAGTCAGAGAAAGACGAACTCTATATGACTCCACTCATAGGTGGAAATTAGTATATTGAGAAGGAGATCTGATCGGTGGTTACCAGGGAAAAGGGGGGGTGGGGGAGGGCACGGAGGGGGAAGTGGTGTTCCCACAACATGACTAACAAAAATGTACAACTGAAATTTCACAAGCTTGTAATCCATCATAAGATTAATAAACAAAAAAAAAAAAAAGATGCTTTGGGGCCCATCTGCCCCTATGCAAAGAACGCAGCACTTTGTGCCTTGCAGCTCTAGGGCAATGTAGCACACCCAGAGCAGAAGTTCTACTTCAGCCAGATCAGGCCTGCAAAGAAACTGCGTTTCACAGGCCTTTGTAAGAGATGTTCCCGGTAGGCTGTTAGAGCACTGTGCAGAGCGAGTTGTTTCTTAGCTTCCCAAGGAGCTGGAAGCAAGATGCTTTAGGGACCATCTGCCCTTAAGGAAAGAAGGCAGCACTTTGTGCCTTGCAGCTCTAGGGCAATGTAGCACACCCAGAGAAGTTGTTCTACTTCTGCCAGGTCAGGCCTGCAAAGAAACTTCGTTTCACAGGCCTTTGTAAGAGATGTTACCGGTAGGCTGTTAGAGCACTGTGCAGAGCGACTTGTTTCTTAGCTTCCCAAAGAGCTGGAAGCAAGATGCTTTGGGGCCCTCTCACCCTTTGGAAAGAAGGCAGCACTTTGTGCCTTGCAGCTCTAGGGCAATGTAGCACACCCAGAGCAGAAGTTCTACTTCAGCTAGATCAGACCTGCAAAGAAACTTCGTTTCACAGGCCTTTGTAAGAGATGTTCCCGGTAGGCTGTAACAGCACTGTGCAGAGCGACTAGTTTTTTAGCTTCCCAGAGAGCTGGAAGCAAGATGCTTTGGGGCCCATCTGCCCGTATGGAAAGAACGCAGCACTTTGTGCCTTGCAGCTCTAGGGCAATGCAGCACACCCCGAGCAGAAGTTCTACTTCATCCAGATCAGGCCTGCAAAGAAACTGCGTTTCACAGGCCTTTGTAAGAGATGTTCCCGGTAGGCTGTTAGAGCACTGTGCAGAGCGAGTTGTTTCTTAGCTTCCCAGAGAGCTGGAAGCAAGATGCTTTGGGGCCCGTCAATTTTATACCCTGCTACTTTGCTGTAGTTGTTGATTATTTCTAATAGTTTTTCTGTGGATTCTTTGGGGTTTTTTATGTATAAGATCATGTCGTCTGCAAACAACGTGAGTTTTACTTCTTCGTTACCTATTTGGATTCCTTTTATTTTATTTTCCTGCCGAATTGCTCTGCCCAGCACCTCCAGTACTATGTTGAATAGGAGTGGTGAAAGTGGGCACCCTTGTCTTGTTCCTGTCCTCAGAGGGATGGCTTTCAGCTTTTGTCCATTGAGTATGATGTTGGCTGTGGGTCTATCATATATGGCCTTTATTATGTTGAGGTACTTTCCTTCCATACCCATTTTACTGAGGGTTTTTATCATAAATGGGTGTTGGATCTTGTCGAATGCTTTCTCTGCGTCTATTGAGATGATCCTGTGGTTTTTGTTTTTCATTTTGTTGATGTAGTGTATCACGTTGATTGACTTGCGGGTGTTGAACCATCCCTGTGTCCCTGGTATAAATCCCACTTGATCATGGTGTATAATCTTTTTGATGTATTGCTGTAATCGGGTTGCCAAAATTTTGTTGAGGATTTTTGCATCTATGTTCATCAGTGATATCGGCCTGTAGTTCTCCTTCTTTGTGTTGTCCTTGTCAGGTTGGGGGATCAGAGTGATGTTGGCTTCATAGAATGTGTTAGGGAGTTCTCCATCTTTCTCAATTTTCTGGAACAGTCTGAGGAGAATAGGTACAAAGAACTCACACTGCTTAACAACAAAAAAACAAACAACCCGATCAGAAAATGGGCAGAGGACATGAACAGATATTTCTCAAAAGAAGATATGAATATGGCCAATAGACACATGAAAAGATGTTCATCATCGCTAATCATCAGGGAAATGCAAATCAAAACTACACTAAGATATCACCTTACCCCCGTTTGATTGGCAAAAACATCCAAGACCAAGAACGACAAATGGAGAGGTTGTGGAGAAAGAGGAACCCTCATACACTGTTGGTGGGAATGCAAACTGGTACAGCCACTATGGAAAACAGTATGGAGATTTCTCAAAAAGTTAAAAATAGAAATACCCTATGACCCAGCCATCCCATTACTGGGTATCTATCCTAAGAACCTGATATCAGATATCTCAAGAGTCCGTTGCACCCCTATGTTCATCGCAGCATTATTTACAATAGCCAAGACGTGGAACCAGCCTACATGCCCAGAAACTGATGATTGGATAAAGAAGATGTGGTATATATACACAATGGAATACTACTCAGCCATAAAAAAAGACGACATTGGCCCCTTCACAACAATGTGGATGGACCTCGAGGGCATTATGTTAAGCGAAATAAGTCAGTCAGAGAAAGACGAACTCTATATGACTCCACTCATAGGTGGAAATTAGTATATTGAGAAGGAGATCTGATCGGTGGTTACCAGGGAAAAGGGGGGGTGGGGGAGGGCACGGAGGGGGAAGTGGTGTTCCCACAACATGACTAACAAAAATGTACAACTGAAATTTCACAAGCTTGTAATCCATCATAAGATTAATAAACAAAAAAAAAAAAAAAGATGCTTTGGGGCCCATCTGCCCCTATGCAAAGAACGCAGCACTTTGTGCCTTGCAGCTCTAGGGCAATGTAGCACACCCAGAGCAGAAGTTCTACTTCAGCCAGATCAGGCCTGCAAAGAAACTGCGTTTCACAGGCCTTTGTAAGAGATGTTCCCGGTAGGCTGTTAGAGCACTGTGCAGAGCAAGTTGTTTCCTAGCTTCCCAAAGAGCTGGAAGCAAGATGCTTTTGGGCCCTTCTCACCCTTTGGAAAGAAGGCAGCACTTTGTGCCTTGCAGCTCTAGGGCAATGTAGCACACCCAAAGCAGAAGTTCTACTTCAGCCAGATGAGACCTGCAAAGAAACTGCGTTTCACATGCCTTTGTAAGAGATGTTCCCTGTAGGCTGTTAGAGCACTGTGCAGAGCGAGTTGTTTCTTAGCTTCCCAAGGAGCTGGAAGCAAGATGCTTTAGGGACCATCTGCCCTTAAGGAAAGGAGGCAGCACTTTGTGCCTTGCAGCTCTAGGGCAATGTAGCACACCCAGAGAAGTTGTTCTACTTCTGCCAGGTCAGGCCTGCAAAGAAACTTCGTTTCACAGGCCTTTGTAAGAGATGTTACCGGTAGGCTGTTAGAGCACTGTGCAGAGCGACTTGTTTCTTAGCTTCCCAAAGAGCTGGAAGCAAGATGCTTTGGGGCCCTCTCACCCTTTGGAAAGAAGGCAGCACTTTGTGCCTTGCAGCTCTAGGGCAATTTAGCACACCCAGAGCCGAAGTTCTACTTCAGCTAGATCAGACCTGCAAAGAAACTTCGTTTCACAGGCCTTTGTAAGAGATGTTCCCGGTAGGCTGTAAGAGCACTGTGCAGAGCGACTAGTTTTTTAGCTTCCCAGAGAGCTGGAAGCAAGATGCTTTGGGGCCCATCTGCCCGTATGGAAAGAACGCAGCACTTTGTGCCTTGCAGCTCTAGGGCAATGCAGCACACCCCGAGCAGAAGTTCTACTTCAGCCAGATCAGGCCTGCAAAGAAACTGCGTTTCACAGGCCTTTGTAAGAGATGTTCCCGGTAGGCTGTTAGAGCACTGTGCAGAGCGAGTTGTTTCTTAGCTTCCCAGAGAGCTGGAAGCAAGATGCTTTGTGGCCCGTTAATTTTATACCCTGCTACTTTGCTGTAGTTGTTGGTTATTTCTAATAGTTTTTCTGTGGATTCTTTGGGGTTTTCTATGTATAAGATCATGTCGTCTGCAAACAACGCGAGTTTTACTTCTTCGTTACCTATTTGGATTCCTTTTATTTTTTTTTCCTGCCGAATTGCTCTGGCCAGCACCTCCAGTACTATGTTGAATAGGAGTGGTGAAAGTGGGCACCCTTGTCTTGTTCCTGTCCTCAGAGGGATGGCTTTCAGCTTTTGTCCATTGAGTATGATGTTGGCTGTGGGTCTATCATATATGGCCTTTATTATGTTGAGGTACTTTCCTTCTATACCCATTTTACTGAGGGTTTTTATCATAAATGGGTGTTGGATCTTGTCGAATGCTTTCTCTGCGTCTATTGAGATGATCATGTGGTTTTTGTTTTTCATTTTGTTGATGTAGTGTATCACGTTGATTGACTTGCGGGTGTTGAACCATCCCTGTGTCCCTGGTATAAATCCCACTTGATCATGGTGTATAATCTTTTTGATGTATTGCTGTAATCGGGTTGCCAAAATTTTGTTGAGGATTTTTGCATCTATGTTCATCAGTGATATCGGCCTGTAGTTCTCCTTCTTTGTGTTGTCCTTGTCAGGTTTGGGGATCAGAGTGATGTTGGCTTCATAGAATGTGTTAGGGAGTTCTCCATCTTTCTCAATTTTCTGGAACAGTTTGAGGAGAATAGGTACAAAGAACTCACACTGCTTAACAACAAAAAAACAAACAACCCGATCAAAAAATGGGCAGAGGACATGAACAGACATTTCTCAAAAGAAGATATGAATATGGCCAATAGACACATGAAAAGATGTTCATCATCGCTAATCATCAGGGAAATGCAAATCAAAACTACACTAAGATATCACCTTACCCCCGTTAGATTGGCAAAAACATACAAAACCAAGAACGACGAATGTTGGAGAGGTTGTGGAGAAAGAGGAACCCTCATACACTGTTGGTGTGAATGCAAACTGGTACAGCCACTATGGAAAACAGTATGGAGATTTCTCAAAAAGTTAAAAATAGAAATACCCTATGACCCAGCCATCCCATTACTGGGTATCTATCCTAAGAACCTGATATCAGATATCTCAAGAGTCCGTTGCACCCCTATGTTCATCGCAGCGTTATTTACAATAGCCAAGACGTGGAACCAGCCTACATGCCCAGAAACTGATGATTGGATAAAGAAGATGTGGTATATATACACAATGGAATACTACTCAGCCATAAAAAAGACGACATTGGCCCCTTCACAACAATGTGGATGGACCTCGAGGGCATTATGTTAAGCGAAATAAGTCAGTCAGAGAAAGACGAACTCTATATGACTCCACTCATAGGTGGAAATTAGTATATTGAGAAGGAGATCTGATCGGTGGTTACCAGGGAAAAGGGGGGGTGGGGGGAGGGCACGGAGTGGGAAGTGGTGTTCCCACAACATGACTAACAAAAATGTACAACTGAAATTTCACAAGCTTGTAATCCATCATAACATTAATAAACAAACAAAAAAAAAGATGCTTTGGGGCCCATCTGCCCCTATGGAAAGAACGCAGCACTTTGTGTCTTGCAGCTCTAGGGCAATGTAGCACACCCAGAGCAGAAGTTCTACTTCAGCCAGATCAGGCCCGCAAAGAAACTGCGTTTCACAGGCCTTTGTAAGAGATGTTCCCGGTAGGCTGTTAGAGCACTGTGCAGAGCGAGTTGTTTCTTAGCTTCCCAAAGAGCCGGAAGCAAGATGCTTTGGGGCCCTTCTCACCCTTTGGCAAGAAGGCAGCACTTTGTGCCTTGCAGCTCTAAGGCAATGTAGCACACCCAGAGCAGAAGTTCTACTTCAGCCAGATCAGGCCTGCAAAGAAACTGCGTTTCACAGGCCTTTGTAAGAGATGTTCCCTGTAGGCTGTTAGAGCACTGTGCAGAGCGAGTTGTTTCTCAGCTTCCAAAAGAGTTGGAAGCAAGATGCTTTGGGGCTCATCTGCCCCTTTGAGATGAAGGCAGCACTTTGTGCCTTGCAGCTCTAGGGCAATGTAGCACACCCAGAGCAGAAGTTCTACTTCAGCCAGATCAGGCCTGCAAAGAAACTGCGTTTCACAGGCCTTTGTAAGAGATGTTCGCGGTAGGCTGTTAGAGCACTGTGCAGAGCGAGTTGTTTCTCAGCTTCCCAAACAGCCGGAAGCAAGATGCTTTGAGGGCCATCTGCCCTTAAGGAAAGAAGGCAGCACTTTGTGCCTTGCAGCTCTAGGGCAATGCAGCACACCCAGAGCAGAAGTTCTACTTCAGCCAGATCAGGCCTGCAAAGAAACTGCGTTTCACAGGCCTTTGTAAGAGATGTTCCCGGTAGGCTGTTAGAGCACTGTGCAGAGCAAGTTGTTTCCTAGCTTCCCAAAGAGCTGGAAGCAAGATGCTTTTGGGCCCTTCTCACCCTTTGGAAAGAAGGCAGCACTTTGTGCCTTGCAGCTCTAGGGCAATGTAGCACACCCAAAGCAGAAGTTCTACTTCAGCCAGATCAGACCTGCAAAGAAACTGCGTTTCACAGGCCTTTGTAAGAGATGTTCCCTGTAGGCTGTTAGAGCACTGTGCAGAGCGAGTTGTTTCTTAGCTTCCCAAGGAGCTGGAAGCAAGATGCTTTAGGGACCATCTGCCCTTAAGGAAAGAAGGCAGCACTTTGTGCCTTGCAGCTCTAGGGCAATGTAGCACACCCAGAGAAGTTGTTCTACTTCTGCCAGGTCAGGCCTGCAAAGAAACTTCGTTTCACAGGCCTTTGTAAGAGATGTTCCCGGTAGGCTGTTAGAGCACTGTGCAGAGCGACTTGTTTCTTAGCTTCCCAAAGAGCTGGAAGCAAGATGCTTTGGGGCCCTCTCACCCTTTGGAAAGAAGGCAGCACTTTGTGCCTTGCAGCTCTAGGGCAATTTAGCACACCCAGAGCCGAAGTTCTACTTCAGCTAGATCAGACCTGCAAAGAAACTTCGTTTCACAGGCCTTTGTAAGAGATGTTCCCTGTAGGCTGTAAGAGCACTGTGCAGGGCGACTAGTTTTTTAGCTTCCCAGAGAGCTGGAAGCAAGATGCTTTGGGGCCCATCTGCCCGTATGGAAAGAACGCAGCACTTTGTGCCTTGCAGCTCTAGGGCAATGCAGCACACCCCGAGCAGAAGTTCTACTTCAGCCAGATCAGGCCTGCAAAGAAACTGCGTTTCACAGGCCTTTGTAAGAGATGTTCCCGGTAGGCTGTTAGAGCACTGTGCAGAGCGAGTTGTTTCTTAGCTTCCCAGAGAGCTGGAAGCAAGATGCTTTGTGGCCCGTTAATTTTATACCCTGCTACTTTGCTGTAGTTGTTGGTTATTTCTAATAATTTTTCTGTGGATTCTTTGGGGTTTTCTATGTATAAGATCATGTCGTCTGCAAACAACGCGAGTTTTACTTCTTCGTTACCTATTTGGATTCCTTTTATTTTTTTTTCCTGCCGAATTGCTCTGGCCAGCACCTCCAGTACTATGTTGAATAGGAGTGGTGAAAGTGGGCACCCTTGTCTTGTTCCTGTCCTCAGAGGGATGGCTTTCAGCTTTTGTCCATTGAGTATGATGTTGGCTGTGGGTCTATCATATATGGCCTTTATTATGTTGAGGTACTTTCCTTCTATACCCATTTTACTGAGGGTTTTTATCATAAATGGGTGTTGGATCTAGTCGAATGCTTTCTCTGCGTCTATTGAGATGATCATGTGGTTTTTGTTTTTCATTTTGTTGATGTAGTGTATCACGTTGATTGACTTGCGGGTGTTGAACCATCCCTGTGTCCCTGGTAGAAATCCCACTTGATCATGGTGTATAATCTTTTTGATGTATTGCTGTAATCGGTTTGCCAAAATTTTGTTGAGGATTTTTGCATCTATGTTCATCAGTGATATCGGCCTGTAGTTCTCCTTCTTTGTGTTGTCCTTGTCAGGTTGGGGGATCAGAGTGATGTTGGCTTCATAGAATGTGTTAGGGAGTTCTCCATCTTTCTCAATTTTCTGGAACAGTTTGAGGAGAATAGGTACAAAGAACTCACACTGCTTAACAACAAAAAAACAAACAACCCGATCAAAAAATGGGCAGAGGACATGAACAGACATTTCTCAAAAGAAGATATGAATATGGCCAATAGACACATGAAAAGATGTTCATCATCGCTAATCATCAGGGAAATGCAAATCAAAACTACACTAAGATATCACCTTACCCCCGTTAGATTGGCAAAAACATCCAAAACCAAGAACGACGAATGTTGGAGAGGTTGTGGAGAAAGAGGAACCCTCATACACTGTTGGTGGGAATGCAAACTGGTACAGCCACTATGGAAAACAGTATGGAGATTTCTCAAAAAGTTAAAAATAGAAATACCCTATGACCCAGCCATCCCATTACTGGGTATCTATCCTAAGAACCTGATATCAGATATCTCAAGAGTCCGTTGCACCCCTATGTTCATCGCAGCGTTATTTACAATAGCCAAGACGTGGAACCAGCCTACATGCCCAGAAACTGATGATTGGATAAAGAAGATGTGGTATATATACACAATGGAATACTACTCAGCCATAAAAAAGACGACATTGGCCCCTTCACAACAATGTGGATGGACCTCGAGGGCATTATGTTAAGCGAAATAAGTCAGTCAGAGAAAGACGAACTCTATATGACTCCACTCATAGGTGGAAATTAGTATATTGAGAAGGAGATCTGATCGGTGGTTACCAGGGAAAAGGGGGGGTGGGGGGAGGGCACGGAGTGGGAAGTGGTGTTCCCACAACATGACTAACAAAAATGTACAACTGAAATTTCACAAGCTTGTAATCCATCATAACATTAATAAACAAACAAAAAAAAAGATGCTTTGGGGCCCATCTGCCCCTATGGAAAGAACGCAGCACTTTGTGTCTTGCAGCTCTAGGGCAATGTAGCACACCCAGAGCAGAAGTTCTACTTCAGCCAGATCAGGCCCGCAAAGAAACTGCGTTTCACAGGCCTTTGTAAGAGATGTTCCCGGTAGGCTGTTAGAGCACTGTGCAGAGCGAGTTGTTTCTTAGCTTCCCAAAGAGCCGGAAGCAAGATGCTTTGGGGCCCTTCTCACCCTTTGGCAAGAAGGCAGCACTTTGTGCCTTGCAGCTCTAAGGCAATGTAGCACACCCAGAGCAGAAGTTCTACTTCAGCCAGATCAGGCCTGCAAAGAAACTGCGTTTCACAGGCCTTTGTAAGAGATGTTCCCTGTAGGCTGTTAGAGCACTGTGCAGAGCGAGTTGTTTCTCAGCTTCCAAAAGAGTTGGAAGCAAGATGCTTTGGGGCTCATCTGCCCCTTTGAGATGAAGGCAGCACTTTGTGCCTTGCAGCTCTAGGGCAATGTAGCACACCCAGAGCAGAAGTTCTACTTCAGCCAGATCAGGCCTGCAAAGAAACTGCGTTTCACAGGCCTTTGTAAGAGATGTTCGCGGTAGGCTGTTAGAGCACTGTGCAGAGCGAGTTGTTTCTCAGCTTCCCAAACAGCCGGAAGCAAGATGCTTTGAGGGCCATCTGCCCTTAAGGAAAGAAGGCAGCACTTTGTGCCTTGCAGCTCTAGGGCAATGCAGCACACCCAGAGCAGAAGTTCTACTTCAGCCAGATCAGGCCTGCAAAGAAACTGCGTTTCACAGGCCTTTGTAAGAGATGTTCCCGGTAGGCTGTTAGAGCACTGTGCAGAGCAAGTTGTTTCCTAGCTTCCCAAAGAGCTGGAAGCAAGATGCTTTTGGGCCCTTCTCACCCTTTGGAAAGAAGGCAGCACTTTGTGCCTTGCAGCTCTAGGGCAATGTAGCACACCCAAAGCAGAAGTTCTACTTCAGCCAGATCAGGCCTGCAAAGAAACTGCGTTTCACAGGCCTTTGTAAGAGATGTTCCCTGTAGGCTGTTAGAGCACTGTGCAGAGCGAGTTGTTTCTTAGCTTCCCAAGGAGCTGGAAGCAAGATGCTTTAGGGACCATCTGCCCTTAAGGAAAGAAGGCAGCACTTTGTGCCTTGCAGCTCTAGGGCAATGTAGCACACCCAGAGAAGTTGTTCTACTTCTGCCAGGTCAGGCCTGCAAAGAAACTTCGTTTCACAGGCCTTTGTAAGAGATGTTCCCGGTAGGCTGTTAGAGCACTGTGCAGAGCGACTTGTTTCTTAGCTTCCCAAAGAGCTGGAAGCAAGATGCTTTGGGGCCCTCTCACCCTTTGGAAAGAAGGCAGCACTTTGTGCCTTGCAGCTCTAGGGCAATTTAGCACACCCAGAGCCGAAGTTCTACTTCAGCTAGATCAGACCTGCAAAGAAACTTCGTTTCACAGGCCTTTGTAAGAGATGTTCCCTGTAGGCTGTAAGAGCACTGTGCAGAGCGACTAGTTTTTTAGCTTCCCAGAGAGCTGGAAGCAAGATGCTTTGGGGCCCATCTGCCCGTATGGAAAGAACGCAGCACTTTGTGCCTTGCAGCTCTAGGGCAATGCAGCACACCCCGAGCAGAAGTTCTACTTCAGCCAGATCAGGCCTGCAAAGAAACTGCGTTTCACAGGCCTTTGTAAGAGATGTTCCCGGTAGGCTGTTAGAGCACTGTGCAGAGCGAGTTGTTTCTTAGCTTCCCAGAGAGCTGGAAGCAAGATGCTTTGTGGCCCGTTAATTTTATACCCTGCTACTTTGCTGTAGTTGTTGGTTATTTCTAATAATTTTTCTGTGGATTCTTTGGGGTTTTCTATGTATAAGATCATGTCGTCTGCAAACAACGCAAGTTTTACTTCTCCGTTACCTATTTGGATTCCTTTTATTTTTTTTTCCTGCCGAATTGCTCTGGCCAGCACCTCCAGTACTATGTTGAATAGGAGTGGTGAAAGTGGGCACCCTTGTCTTGTTCCTGTCCTCAGAGGGATGGCTTTCAGCTTTTGTCCATTGAGTATGATGTTGGCTGTGGGTCTATCATATATGGCCTTTATTATGTTGAGGTACTTTCCTTCTATACCCATTTTACTGAGGGTTTTTATCATAAATGGGTGTTGGATCTAGTCGAATGCTTTCTCTGCGTCTATTGAGATGATCATGTGGTTTTTGTTTTTCATTTTGTTGATGTAGTGTATCACGTTGATTGACTTGCGGGTGTTGAACCATCCCTGTGTCCCTGGTATAAATCCCACTTGATCATGGTGTATAATCTTTTTGATGTATTGCTGTAATCGGTTTGCCAAAATTTTGTTGAGGATTTTTGCATCTATGTTCATCAGTGATATCGGCCTGTAGTTCTCCTTCTTTGTGTTGTCCTTGTCAGGTTTGGGGATCAGAGTGATGTTGGCTTCATAGAATGTGTTAGGGAGTTCTCCATCTTTCTCAATTTTCTGGAACAGTTTGAGGAGAATAGGTACAAAGAACTCACACTGCTTAACAACAAAAAAACAAACAACCCGATCAAAAAATGGGCAGAGGACATGAACAGACATTTCTCAAAAGAAGATATGAATATGGCCAATAGACACATGAAAAGATGTTCATCATCGCTAATCATCAGGGAAATGCAAATCAAAACTACACTAAGATATCACCTTACCCCCGTTAGATTGGCAAAAACATCCAAAACCAAGAACGACGAATGTTGGAGAGGTTGTGGAGAAAGAGGAACCCTCATACACTGTTGGTGGGAATGCAAACTGGTACAGCCACTATGGAAAACAGTATGGAGATTTCTCAAAAAGTTAAAAATAGAAATACCCTATGACCCAGCCATCCCATTACTGGGTATCTATCCTAAGAACCTGATATCAGATATCTCAAGAGTCCGTTGCACCCCTATGTTCATCGCAGCGTTATTTACAATAGCCAAGACGTGGAACCAGCCTACATGCCCAGAAACTGATGATTGGATAAAGAAGATGTGGTATATATACACAATGGAATACTACTCAGCCATAAAAAAGACGACATTGGCCCCTTCACAACAATGTGGATGGACCTCGAGGGCATTATGTTAAGCGAAATAAGTCAGTCAGAGAAAGACGAACTCTATATGACTCCACTCATAGGTGGAAATTAGTATATTGAGAAGGAGATCTGATCGGTGGTTACCAGGGAAAAGGGGGGGTGGGGGGAGGGCACGGAGTGGGAAGTGGTGTTCCCACAACATGACTAACAAAAATGTACAACTGAAATTTCACAAGCTTGTAATCCATCATAACATTAATAAACAAACAAACAAAAAAAAGATGCTTTGGGGCCCATCTGCCTCTATGGAAAGAACGCAGCACTTTGTGCCTTGCAGCTCTAGGGCAATGTAGCACACCCAGAGCAGAAGTTCTACTTCAGCCAGATCAGGCCCGCAAAGAAACTCCGTTTCACAGGCCTTTGTAAGAGATGTTCCCGGTAGGCTGTTAGAGCACTGTGCAGAGCGAGTTGTTTCTTAGCTTCCCAACGAGCTGGAAGCAAGATGCTTTGAGGGCCATCTGCCCTTAAGGAAAGAAGGCAGCACTTTGTGCCTTGCAGCTCTAGGGCAATGCAGCACACCCAGAGCAGAAGTTCTACTTCAGCCAGATCAGGCCTGCAAAGAAACTGCGTTTCACAGGCCTTTGTAAGAGATGTTCCCGGTAGGCTGTTAGAGCACTGTGCAGAGCAAGTTGTTTCCTAGCTTCCCAAAGAGCTGGAAGCAAGATGCTTTTGGGCCCTTCTCACCCTTTGGAAAGAAGGCAGCACTTTGTGCCTTGCAGCTCTAGGGCAATGTAGCACACCCAAAGCAGAAGTTCTACTTCAGCCAGATCAGACCTGCAAAGAAACTTCGTTTCACAGGCCTTTGTAAGAGATGTTCCCTGTAGGCTGTAAGAGCACTGTGCAGAGCGACTAGTTTTTTAGCTTCCCAGAGAGCTGGAAGCAAGATGCTTTGGGGCCCATCTGCCCGTATGGAAAGAACGCAGCACTTTGTGCCTTGCAGCTCTAGGGCAATGCAGCACACCCCGAGCAGAAGTTCTACTTCAGCCAGATCAGGCCTGCAAAGAAACTGCGTTTCACAGGCCTTTGTAAGAGATGTTCCCGGTAGGCTGTTAGAGCACTGTGCAGAGCGAGTTGTTTCTTAGCTTCCCAGAGAGCTGGAAGCAAGATGCTTTGTGGCCCGTTAATTTTATACCCTGCTACTTTGCTGTAGTTGTTGGTTATTTCTAATAATTTTTCTGTGGATTCTTTGGGGTTTTCTATGTATAAGATCATGTCGTCTGCACACAACGCGAGTTTTACTTCTTCGTTACCTATTTGGATTCCTTTTATTTTTTTTTCCTGCCGAATTGCGCTGGCCAGCACCTCCAGTACTATGTTGAATAGGAGTGGTGAAAGTGGGCACCCTTGTCTTGTTCCTGTCCTCAGAGGGATGGCTTTCAGCTTTTGTCCATTGAGTATGATGTTGGCTGTGGGTCTATCATATATGGCCTTTATTATGTTGAGGTACTTTCCTTCTATACCCATTTTACTGAGGGTTTTTATCATAAATGGGTGTTGGATCTAGTCGAATGCTTTCTCTGCGTCTATTGAGATGATCATGTGGTTTTTGTTTTTCATTTTGTTGATGTAGTGTATCACGTTGATTGACTTGCGGGTGTTGAACCATCCCTGTGTCCCTGGTATAAATCCCACTTGATCATGGTGTATAATCTTTTTGATGTATTGCTGTAATCGGTTTGCCAAAATTTTGTTGAGGATTTTTGCATCTATGTTCATCAGTGATATCGGCCTGTAGTTCTCCTTCTTTGTGTTGTCCTTGTCAGGTTGGGGGATCAGAGTGATGTTGGCTTCATAGAATGTGTTAGGGAGTTCTCCATCTTTCTCAATTTTCTGGAACAGTTTGAGGAGAATAGGTACAAAGAACTCACACTGCTTAACAACAAAAAAACAAACAACCCGATCAAAAAATGGGCAGAGGACATGAACAGACATTTCTCAAAAGAAGATATGAATATGGCCAATAGACACATGAAAAGATGTTCATCATCGCTAATCATCAGGGAAATGCAAATCAAAACTACACTAAGATATCACCTTACCCCCGTTAGATTGGCAAAAACATCCAAAACCAAGAACGACGAATGTTGGAGAGGTTGTGGAGAAAGAGGAACCCTCATACACTGTTGGTGGGAATGCAAACTGGTACAGCCACTATGGAAAACAGTATGGAGATTTCTCAAAAAGTTAAAAATAGAAATACCCTATGACCCAGCCATCCCATTACTGGGTATCTATCCTAAGAACCTGATATCAGATATCTCAAGAGTCCGTTGCACCCCTATGTTCATCGCAGCGTTATTTACAATAGCCAAGACGTGGAACCAGCCTACATGCCCAGAAACTGATGATTGGATAAAGAAGATGTGGTATATATACACAATGGAATACTACTCAGCCATAAAAAAGACGACATTGGCCCCTTCACAACAATGTGGATGGACCTCGAGGGCATTATGTTAAGCGAAATAAGTCAGTCAGAGAAAGACGAACTCTATATGACTCCACTCATAGGTGGAAATTAGTATATTGAGAAGGAGATCTGATCGGTGGTTACCAGGGAAAAGGGGGGGTGGGGGGAGGGCACGGAGTGGGAAGTGGTGTTCCCAGAACATGACTAACAAAAATGTACAACTGAAATTTCACAAGCTTGTAATCCATCATAACATTAATAAACAAACAAAAAAAAAGATGCTTTGGGGCCCATCTGCCCCTATGGAAAGAACGCAGCACTTTGTGTCTTGCAGCTCTAGGGCAATGTAGCACACCCAGAGCAGAAGTTCTACTTCAGCCAGATCAGGCCTGCAAAGAAACTGCGTTTCACAGGCCTTTGTAAGAGATGTTCCCTGTAGGCTGTTAGAGCACTGTGCAGAGCGAGTTGTTTCTCAGCTTCCAAAAGAGTTGGAAGCAAGATGCTTTGGGGCTCATCTGCCCCTTTGAGATGAAGGCAGCACTTTGTGCCTTGCAGCTCTAGGGCAATGTAGCACACCCAGAGCAGAAGTTCTACTTCAGCCAGATCAGGCCTGCAAAGAAACTGCGTTTCACAGGCCTTTGTAAGAGATGTTCGCGGTAGGCTGTTAGAGCACTGTGCAGAGCGAGTTGTTTCTCAGCTTCCCAAACAGCCGGAAGCAAGATGCTTTGAGGGCCATCTGCCCTTAAGGAAAGAAGGCAGCACTTTGTGCCTTGCAGCTCTAGGGCAATGCAGCACACCCAGAGCAGAAGTTCTACTTCAGCCAGATCAGGCCTGCAAAGAAACTGCGTTTCACAGGCCTTTGTAAGAGATGTTCCCGGTAGGCTGTTAGAGCACTGTGCAGAGCAAGTTGTTTCCTAGCTTCCCAAAGAGCTGGAAGCAAGATGCTTTTGGGCCCTTCTCACCCTTTGGAAAGAAGGCAGCACTTTGTGCCTTGCAGCTCTAGGGCAATGTAGCACACCCAAAGCAGAAGTTCTACTTCAGCCAGATCAGGCCTGCAAAGAAACTGCGTTTCACAGGCCTTTGTAAGAGATGTTCCCTGTAGGCTGTTAGAGCACTGTGCAGAGCGAGTTGTTTCTTAGCTTCCCAAGGAGCTGGAAGCAAGATGCTTTAGGGACCATCTGCCCTTAAGGAAAGAAGGCAGCACTTTGTGCCTTGCAGCTCTAGGGCAATGTAGCACACCCAGAGAAGTTGTTCTACTTCTGCCAGGTCAGGCCTGCAAAGAAACTTCGTTTCACAGGCCTTTGTAAGAGATGTTCCCGGTAGGCTGTTAGAGCACTGTGCAGAGCGACTTGTTTCTTAGCTTCCCAAAGAGCTGGAAGCAAGATGCTTTGGGGCCCTCTCACCCTTTGGAAAGAAGGCAGCACTTTGTGCCTTGCAGCTCTAGGGCAATTTAGCACACCCAGAGCCGAAGTTCTACTTCAGCTAGATCAGACCTGCAAAGAAACTTCGTTTCACAGGCCTTTGTAAGAGATGTTCCCTGTAGGCTGTAAGAGCACTGTGCAGAGCGACTAGTTTTTTAGCTTCCCAGAGAGCTGGAAGCAAGATGCTTTGGGGCCCATCTGCCCGTATGGAAAGAACGCAGCACTTTGTGCCTTGCAGCTCTAGGGCAATGCAGCACACCCCGAGCAGAAGTTCTACTTCAGCCAGATCAGGCCTGCAAAGAAACTGCGTTTCACAGGCCTTTGTAAGAGATGTTCCCGGTAGGCTGTTAGAGCACTGTGCAGAGCGAGTTGTTTCTTAGCTTCCCAGAGAGCTGGAAGCAAGATGCTTTGTGGCCCGTTAATTTTATACCCTGCTACTTTGCTGTAGTTGTTGGTTATTTCTAATAATTTTTCTGTGGATTCTTTGGGGTTTTCTATGTATAAGATCATGTCGTCTGCAAACAACGCGAGTTTTACTTCTTCGTTACCTATTTGGATTCCTTTTATTTTTTTTCCTGCCGAATTGCTCTGGCCAGCACCTCCAGTACTATGTTGAATAGGAGTGGTGAAAGTGGGCACCCTTGTCTTGTTCCTGTCCTCAGAGGGATGGCTTTCAGCTTTTGTCCATTGAGTATGATGTTGGCTGTGGGTCTATCATATATGGCCTTTATTATGTTGAGGTACTTTCCTTCTATACCCATTTTACTGAGGGTTTTTATCATAAATGGGTGTTGGATCTAGTCGAATGCTTTCTCTGCGTCTATTGAGATGATCATGTGGTTTTTGTTTTTCATTTTGTTGATGTAGTGTATCACGTTGATTGACTTGCGGGTGTTGAACCATCCCTGTGTCCCTGGTATAAATCCCACTTGATCATGGTGTATAATCTTTTTGATGTATTGCTGTAATCGGTTTGCCAAAATTTTGTTGAGGATTTTTGCATCTATGTTCATCAGTGATATCGGCCTGTAGTTCTCCTTCTTTGTGTTGTCCTTGTCAGGTTTGGGGATCAGAGTGATGTTGGCTTCATAGAATGTGTTAGGGAGTTCTCCATCTTTCTCAATTTTCTGGAACAGTTTGAGGAGAATAGGTACAAAGAACTCACACTGCTTAACAACAAAAAAACAAACAACCCGATCAAAAAATGGGCAGAGGACATGAACAGACATTTCTCAAAAGAAGATATGAATATGGCCAATAGACACATGAAAAGATGTTCATCATCGCTAATCATCAGGGAAATGCAAATCAAAACTACACTAAGATATCACCTTACCCCCGTTAGATTGGCAAAAACATCCAAAACCAAGAACGACGAATGTTGGAGAGGTTGTGGAGAAAGAGGAACCCTCATACACTGTTGGTGGGAATGCAAACTGGTACAGCCACTATGGAAAACAGTATGGAGATTTCTCAAAAAGTTAAAAATAGAAATACCCTATGACCCAGCCATCCCATTACTGGGTATCTATCCTAAGAACCTGATATCAGATATCTCAAGAGTCCGTTGCACCCCTATGTTCATCGCAGCGTTATTTACAATAGCCAAGACGTGGAACCAGCCTACATGCCCAGAAACTGATGATTGGATAAAGAAGATGTGGTATATATACACAATGGAATACTACTCAGCCATAAAAAAGACGACATTGGCCCCTTCACAACAATGTGGATGGACCTCGAGGGCATTATGTTAAGCGAAATAAGTCAGTCAGAGAAAGACGAACTCTATATGACTCCACTCATAGGTGGAAATTAGTATATTGAGAAGGAGATCTGATCGGTGGTTACCAGGGAAAAGGGGGGGTGGGGGGAGGGCACGGAGTGGGAAGTGGTGTTCCCACAACATGACTAACAAAAATGTACAACTGAAATTTCACAAGCTTGTAATCCATCATAACATTAATAAACAAACAAACAAAAAAAAGATGCTTTGGGGCCCATCTGCCTCTATGGAAAGAACGCAGCACTTTGTGTCTTGCAGCTCTAGGGCAATGTAGCACACCCAGAGCAGAAGTTCTACTTCAGCCAGATCAGGCCCGCAAAGAAACTGCGTTTCACAGGCCTTTGTAAGAGATGTTCCCGGTAGGCTGTTAGAGCACTGTGCAGAGCGAGTTGTTTCTTAGCTTCCCAACGAGCTGGAAGCAAGATGCTTTGAGGGCCATCTGCCCTTAAGGAAAGAAGGCAGCACTTTGTGCCTTGCAGCTCTAGGGCAATGCAGCACACCCAGAGCAGAAGTTCTACTTCAGCCAGATCAGGCCTGCAAAGAAACTGCGTTTCACAGGCCTTTGTAAGAGATGTTCCCGGTAGGCTGTTAGAGCACTGTGCAGAGCAAGTTGTTTCCTAGCTTCCCAAAGAGCTGGAAGCAAGATGCTTTTGGGCCCTTCTCACCCTTTGGAAAGAAGGCAGCACTTTGTGCCTTGCAGCTCTAGGGCAATGCAGCACACCCCGAGCAGAAGTTCTACTTCAGCCAGATCAGGCCTGCAAAGAAACTGCGTTTCACAGGCCTTTGTAAGAGATGTTCCCGGTAGGCTGTTAGAGCACTGTGCAGAGCGAGTTGTTTCTTAGCTTCCCAGAGAGCTGGAAGCAAGATGCTTTGTGGCCCGTTAATTTTATACCCTGCTACTTTGCTGTAGTTGTTGGTTATTTCTAATAATTTTTCTGTGGATTCTTTGGGGTTTTCTATGTATAAGATCATGTCGTCTGCAAACAACGCGAGTTTTACTTCTTCGTTACCTATTTGGATTCCTTTTATTTTTTTTTCCTGCCGAATTGCTCTGGCCAGCACCTCCAGTACTATGTTGAATAGGAGTGGTGAAAGTGGGCACCCTTGTCTTGTTCCTGTCCTCAGAGGGATGGCTTTCAGCTTTTGTCCATTGAGTATGATGTTGGCTGTGGGTCTATCATATATGGCCTTTATTATGTTGAGGTACTTTCCTTCTATACCCATTTTACTGAGGGTTTTTATCATAAATGGGTGTTGGATCTAGTCGAATGCTTTCTCTGCGTCTATTGAGATGATCATGTGGTTTTTGTTTTTCATTTTGTTGATGTAGTGTATCACGTTGATTGACTTGCGGGTGTTGAACCATCCCTGTGTCCCTGGTATAAATCCCACTTGATCATGGTGTATAATCTTTTTGATGTATTGCTGTAATCGGTTTGCCAAAATTTTGTTGAGGATTTTTGCATCTATGTTCATCAGTGATATCGGCCTGTAGTTCTCCTTCTTTGTGTTGTCCTTGTCAGGTTGGGGGATCAGAGTGATGTTGGCTTCATAGAATGTGTTAGGGAGTTCTCCATCTTTCTCAATTTTCTGGAAAAGTCTGAGGAGAATAGGTACAAAGAACTCACACTGCTTAACAACAAAAAAACAAACAACCCGATCAGAAAATGGGCAGAGGACATGAACAGATATTTCTCAAAAGAAGATATGAATATGGCCAATAGACACATGAAAAGATGTTCATCATCGCTAATCATCAGGGAAATGCAAATCAAAACTACACTAAGATATCACCTTACCCCCGTTTGATTGGCAAAAACATCCAAGACCAAGAACGACAAATGGAGAGGTTGTGGAGAAAGAGGAACCCTCATACACTGTTGGTGGGAATGCAAACTGGTACAGCCACTATGGAAAACAGTATGGAGATTTCTCAAAAAGTTAAAAATAGAAATACCCTATGACCCAGCCATCCCATTACTGGGTATCTATCCTAAGAACCTGATATCAGATATCTCAAGAGTCCGTTGCACCCCTATGTTCATCGCAGCGTTATTTACAATAGCCAAGACGTGGAACCAGCCTACATGCCCAGAAACTGATGATTGGATAAAGAAGATGTGGTATATATACACAATGGAATACTACTCAGCCATAAAAAAAGACGACATTGGCCCATTCACAACAATGTGGATGGACCTCGAGGGCATTATATTAAGCGAAATAAGTCAGTCAGAGAAAGACGAACTCTATATGACTCCACTCATAGGTGGAAATTAGTATATTGACAAGGAGATCTGATCGGTGGTTACCAGGGAAAAGGGGGGGTGGGGGAGGGCACGGAGGGGGAAGTGGTGTTCCCACAACATGACTAACAAAAATGTACAACTGAAATTTCACAAGCTTGTAATCCATCATAAGATTAATAAACAAAAAAAAAAAAAAGATGCTTTGGGGCCCATCTGCCCCTATGCAAAGAACGCAGCACTTTGTGCCTTGCAGCTCTAGGGCAATGTAGCACACCCAGAGCAGAAGTTCTACTTCAGCCAGATCAGGCCTGCAAAGAAACTGCGTTTCACAGGCCTTTGTAAGAGATGTTCCCGGTAGGCTGTTAGAGCACTGTGCAGAGCAAGTTGTTTCCTAGCTTCCCAAAGAGCTGGAAGCAAGATGCTTTTGGGCCCTTCTCACCCTTTGGAAAGAAGGCAGCACTTTGTGCCTTGCAGCTCTAGGGCAATGTAGCACACCCAAAGCAGAAGTTCTACTTCAGCCAGATCAGACCTGCAAAGAAACTGCGTTTCACAGGCCTTTGTAAGAGATGTTCCCTGTAGGCTGTTAGAGCACTGTGCAGAGCGAGTTGTTTCTTAGCTTCCAAAGGAGCTGGAAGCAAGATGCTTTAGGGACCATCTGCCCTTAAGGAAAGAAGGCAGCACTTTGTGCCTTGCAGCTCTAGGGCAATGTAGCACACCCAGAGAAGTTGTTCTACTTCTGCCAGGTCAGGCCTGCAAAGAAACTTCGTTTCACAGGCCTTTGTAAGAGATGTTACCGGTAGGCTGTTAGAGCACTGTGCAGAGCGACTTGTTTCTTAGCTTCCCAAAGAGCTGGAAGGAAGATGCTTTGGGGCCCTCTCACCCTTTGGAAAGAAGGCAGCACTTTGTGCCTTGCAGCTCTAGGGCAATTTAGCACACACAGAGCCGAAGTTCTACTTCAGCTAGATCAGACCTGCAAAGAAACTTCGTTTCACAGGCCTTTGTAAGAGATGTTCCCGGTAGGCTGTAAGAGCACTGTGCAGAGCGACTAGTATTTTAGCTTCCCAGAGAGCTGGAAGCAAGATGCTTTGGGGCCCATCTGCCCGTAGGAAAGAACGCAGCACTTTGTGCCTTGCAGCTCTATGGCAATGCAGCACACCCCGAGCAGAAGTTCTACTTCAGCCAGATCAGGCCTGCAAAGAAACTGCGTTTCACAGGCCTTTGTAAGAGATGTTCCCGGTAGGCTGTTAGAGCACTGTGCAGAGCGAGTTGTTTCTTAGCTTCCCAGAGAGCTGGAAGCAAGATGCCTTGTGGCCCGTTAATTTTATACCCTGCTACTTTGCTGTAGTTGTTGGTTATTTCTAATAGTTTTTCTGTGGATTCTTTGGGGTTTTCTATGTATAAGATCATGTCGTCTGCAAACAACGCGAGTTTTACTTCTTCGTTACCTATTTGGATTCCTTTTATTTTTTTTTCCTGCCGAATTGCTCTGGCCAGCACCTCCAGTACTATGTTGAATAGGAGTGGTGAAAGTGGGCACCCTTGTCTTGTTCCTGTCCTCAGAGGGATGGCTTTCAGCTTTTGTCCATTGAGTATGATGTTGGCTGTGGGTCTATCATATATGGCCTTTATTATGTTGAGGTACTTTCCTTCTATACCCATTTTACTGAGGGTTTTTATCATAAATGGGTGTTGGATCTTGTCGAATGCTTTCTCTGCGTCTATTGAGATGATCATGTGGTTTTTGTTTTTCATTTTGTTGATGTAGTGTATCACGTTGATTGACTTGCGGGTGTTGAACCATCCCTGTGTCCCTGGTATAAATCCCACTTGATCATGGTGTATAATCTTTTTGATGTATTGCTGTAATCGGGTTGCCAAAATTTTGTTGAGGATTTTTGCATCTATGTTCATCAGTGATATCGGCCTGTAGTTCTCCTTCTTTGTGTTGTCCTTGTCAGGTTTGGGGATCAGAGTGATGTTGGCTTCATAGAATGTGTTAGGGAGTTCTCCATCTTTCTCAATTTTCTGGAACAGTTTGAGGAGAATAGGTACAAAGAACTCACACTGCTTAACAACAAAAAAACAAACAACCCGATCAAAAAATGGGCAGAGGACATGAACAGACATTTCTCAAAAGAAGATATGAATATGGCCAATAGACACATGAAAAGATGTTCATCATCGCTAATCATCAGGGAAATGCAAATCAAAACTACACTAAGATATCACCTTACCCCCGTTAGATTGGCAAAAACATACAAAACCAAGAACGACGAATGTTGGAGAGGTTGTGGAGAAAGAGGAACCCTCATACACTGTTGGTGTGAATGCAAACTGGTACAGCCACTATGGAAAACAGTATGGAGATTTCTCAAAAAGTTAAAAATAGAAATACCCTATGACCCAGCCATCCCATTACTGGGTATCTATCCTAAGAACCTGATATCAGATATCTCAAGAGTCCGTTGCACCCCTATGTTCATCGCAGCGTTATTTACAATAGCCAAGACGTGGAACCAGCCTACATGCCCAGAAACTGATGATTGGATAAAGAAGATGTGGTATATATACACAATGGAATACTACTCAGCCATAAAAAAGACGACATTGGCCCCTTCACAACAATGTGGATGGACCTCGAGGGCATTATGTTAAGCGAAATAAGTCAGTCAGAGAAAGACGAACTCTATATGACTCCACTCATAGGTGGAAATTAGTATATTGAGAAGGAGATCTGATCGGTGGTTACCAGGGAAAAGGGGGGGTGGGGGGAGGGCACGGAGTGGGAAGTGGTGTCCCCACAACATGACTAACAAAAATGTACAACTGAAATTTCACAAGCTTGTAATCCATCATAACATTAATAAACAAACAAAAAAAAAGATGCTTTGGGGCCCATCTGCCCCTATGGAAAGAACGCAGCACTTTGTGTCTTGCAGCTCTAGGGCAATGTAGCACACCCAGAGCAGAAGTTCTACTTCAGCCAGATCAGGCCCGCAAAGAAACTGCGTTTCACAGGCCTTTGTAAGAGATGTTCCCGGTAGGCTGTTAGAGCACTGTGCAGAGCGAGTTGTTTCTTAGCTTCCCAAAGAGCCGGAAGCAAGATGCTTTGGGGCCCTTCTCACCCTTTGGCAAGAAGGCAGCACTTTGTGCCTTGCAGCTCTAAGGCAATGTAGCACACCCAGAGCAGAAGTTCTACTTCAGCCAGATCAGGCCTGCAAAGAAACTGCGTTTCACAGGCCTTTGTAAGAGATGTTCCCGGTAGGCTGTTAGAGCACTGTGCAGAGCGAGTTGTTTCTCAGCTTCCAAAAGAGTTGGAAGCAAGATACTTTGGGGCTCATCTGCCCCTTTGAGATGAAGGCAGCACTTTGTGCCTTGCAGCTCTAGGGCAATGTAGCACACCCAGAGCAGAAGTTCTACTTCATCCAGATCAGGCCTGCAAAGAAACTGCGTTTCACAGGCCTTTGTAAGAGATGTTCGCGGTAGGCTGTTAGAGCACTGTGCAGAGCGAGTTGTTTCTCAGCTTCCCAAACAGCCGGAAGCAAGATGCTTTGAGGGCCATCTGCCCTTAAGGAAAGAAGGCAGCACTTTGTGCCTTGCAGCTCTAGGGCAATGCAGCACACCCAGAGCAGAAGTTCTACTTCAGCCAGATCAGGCCTGCAAAGAAACTGCGTTTCACAGGCCTTTGTAAGAGATGTTCCCGGTAGGCTGTTAGAGCACTGTGCAGAGCGAGTTGTTTCTCAGCTTCCCAAACAGCCGGAATCAAGATGCTTTGGGGGCCATCTGCCCTTAAGGTAAGAAGGCAGCACTTTGTGCCTTGCAGCTCTAGGGCAATGCAGCACACCCAGAGCAGAAGTTCTACTTCAGCCAGATCAGGCCTGCAAAGAAACTGCGTTTCACAGGCCTTTGTAAGAGATGTTCCCGGTAGGCTGTTAGAGCACTGTGCAGAGCGAGTTGTTTCTTAGCTTCCCAGAGAGCTGGAAGCAAGATGCTTTGGGGCCCGTTAATTGTATCCCCTGCTACTTTGCTGTAGTTGTTGATTATTTCTAATAGTTTTTCTGTGGATTCTTTGGGGTTTTCTATTTATAAGATCATGTCGTCTGCAAACAACGCGAGTTTTACTTCTTCGTTACCTATTTGGATTCCTTTTATTTTTTTTTCCTGCCGAATTGCTCTGGCCAGCACCTCCAGTACTATGTTGAATAGGAGTGGTGAAAGTGGTCACCCTTGTCTTGTTCCTGTCCTCAGAGGGATGGCTTTCAGCTTTTGTCCATTGAGTATGCTGTTGGCTGTGGGTCTATCATATATGGCCTTTATTATGTTGAGGTACTTTCCTTCTATACCCATTTTACTGAGGGTTTTTATCATAAATGGGTGTTGGATCTTGTCGAATGCATTCTCTGCGTCTATTGAGATGATCATGTGGTTTTTGTTTTTCATTTTGTTGATGTAGTGTATCACGTTGATTGACTTGTGGGTGTTGAACCATCCCTGTGTCCCTGGTATAAATCCCACTTGATCATGGTGTATAATCTTTTTGATGTATTGCTGTAATCGGTTTGCCAAAATTTTGTTGAGGATTTTTGCATCTATGTTCATCAGTGATATCGGCCTGTAGTTCTCCTTCTTTGTGTTGTCCTTGTCAGGTTGGGGGATCAGAGTGATGTTGGCTTCATAGAATGTGTTAGGGGGTTCTCCATCTTTCTCAATTTTCTGGAACAGTTTGAGGAGAATAGGTACAAAGAACTCACACTGCTTAACAACAAAAAAACAAACAACCCGATCAAAAAATGGGCAGAGGACATGAACAGACATTTCTCCAAAGAAGATATGAATATGGCCAATAGACACATGAAAAGATGTTCATCATCGCTAATCATCAGGGAAATGCAAATCAAAACTACACTAAGATATCACCTTACCCCCGTTAGATTGGCAAAAACATCCAAAACCAAGAACGACATATGTTGGAGAGGTTGTGGAGAAAGAGGAACCCTCATACACTGTTGGTGGGAATGCAAACTGGTACAGCCACTATGGAAAACAGTATGGAGATTTCTCAAAAAGTTAAAAATAGAAATACCTTATGACCCAGCCATCCCATTACTGGGTATCTATCCTAAGAACCTGATATCAGATATCTCAAGAGTCCGTTGCACCCCTATGTTCATCGCAGCATTATTTACAATAGCCAAGACGTGGAACCAGCCTACATGCCCAGAAACTGATGATTGGATAAAGAAGATGTGGTATATATACACAATGGAATACTACTCAGCCATAAAAAAAGACGACATTGGCCCCTTCACAACAATGTGGATGGACCTCGAGGGCATTATGTTAAGCGAAATAAGTCAGTCAGAGAAAGACGAACTCTATATGACTCCACTCATAGGTGGAAATTAGTATATTGAGAAGGAGATCTGATCGGTGGTTACCAGGGAAAAGGGGGGTGGGGGGAGGGCACAGAGGGGGAAGTGGTGTTCCCACAACATGACTAACAAAAATGTACAACTGAAATTTCACAAGCTTGTAATCCATCATAAGATTAATAAACAAACAAACAAAAAAAAGATGCTTTGGGGCCCATCTGCCCCTATGGAAAGAACGCAGCACTTTGTGCCTTGCAGCTCTAGGGCAATGCAGCACACCCCGAGCAGAAGTTCTACTTCAGCCAGATCAGGCCTGCAAAGAAACTGCGTTTCACAGGCCTTTGTAAGAGATGTTCCCGGTAGGCTGTTAGAGCACTGTGCAGAGCGAGTTGTTTCTTAGCTTCCCAGAGAGCTGGAAGCAAGATGCTTTGGGGCCCTTCTCACCCTTTGGAAAGAAGGCAGCACTTTGTGCCTTGCAGCTCTAGGGCAATGTAGCACACCCAGAGCAGAAGTTCTACTTCAGCCAGATCAGACCTGCAAAGAAACTGCGTTTCACAGGCCTTTGTAAGAGATGTTCCCTGTAGGCTGTTAGAGCACTGTGCAGAGCAAGTTGTTTCTCAGCTTCCAAAAGAGTTGGAAGCAAGATGCTTTGGGGCTCATCTGCCTCTTTGAGATGAAGGCAGCACTTTGTGCCTTGCAGCTCTAGGGCAATGTAGCACACCCAGAGCAGAAGTTCTACTTCAGCCAGATCAGGCCTGCAAAGAAACTGCGTTTCACAGGCCTTTGTAAGAGATGTTCGCGGTAGGCTGTTAGAGCACTGTGCAGAGCGAGTTGTTTCTCAGCTTCCCAAACAGCCGGAAGCAAGATGCTTTGAGGGCCATCTGCCCTTAAGGAAAGAAGGCAGCACTTTGTGCCTTGCAGCTCTAGGGCAATGCAGCACACCCAGAGCAGAAGTTCTACTTCAGCCAGATCAGGCCTGCAAAGAAACTGCGTTTCACAGGCCTTTGTAAGAGATGTTCCCGGTAGGCTGTTAGAGCACTGTGCAGAGCGAGTTGTTTCTCAGCTTCCCAAACAGCCGGAATCAAGATGCTTTGGGGGCCATCTGCCCTTAAGGTAAGAAGGCAGCACTTTGTGCCTTGCAGCTCTAGGGCAATGCAGCACACCCAGAGCAGAAGTTCTACTTCAGCCAGATCAGGCCTGCAAAGAAACTGCGTTTCACAGGCCTTTGTAAGAGATGTTCCCGGTAGGCTGTTAGAGCACTGTGCAGAGCGAGTTGTTTCTTACCTTCCCAGAGAGCTGGAAGCAAGATGCTTTGGGGCCCGTTAATTGTATCCCCTGCTACTTTGCTGTAGTTGTTGATTATTTCTAATAGTTTTTCTGTGGATTCTTTGGGGTTTTCTATTTATAAGATCATGTCGTCTGCAAACAACGCGAGTTTTACTTCTTCGTTACCTATTTGGATTCCTTTTATTTTTTTTTCCTGCCGAATTGCTCTGGCCAGCACCTCCAGTACTATGTTGAATAGGAGTGGTGAAAGTGGTCACCCTTGTCTTGTTCCTGTCCTCAGAGGGATGGCTTTCAGCTTTTGTCCATTGAGTATGCTGTTGGCTGTGGGTCTATCATATATGGCCTTTATTATGTTGAGGTACTTTCCTTCTATACCCATTTTACTGAGGGTTTTTATCATAAATGGGTGTTGGATCTTGTCGAATGCATTCTCTGCGTCTATTGAGATGATCATGTGGTTTTTGTTTTTCATTTTGTTGATGTAGTGTATCACGTTGATTGACTTGTGGGTGTTGAACCATCCCTGTGTCCCTGGTATAAATCCCACTTGATCATGGTGTATAATCTTTTTGATGTATTGCTGTAATCGGTTTGCCAAAATTTTGTTGAGGATTTTTGCATCTATGTTCATCAGTGATATCGGCCTGTAGTTCTCCTTCTTTGTGTTGTCCTTGTCAGGTTGGGGGATCAGAGTGATGTTGGCTTCATAGAATGTGTTAGGGGGTTCTCCATCTTTCTCAATTTTCTGGAACAGTTTGAGGAGAATAGGTACAAAGAACTCACACTGCTTAACAACAAAAAAACAAACAACCCGATCAAAAAATGGGCAGAGGACATGAACAGACATTTCTCCAAAGAAGATATGAATATGGCCAATAGACACATGAAAAGATGTTCATCATCGCTAATCATCAGGGAAATGCAAATCAAAACTACACTAAGATATCACCTTACCCCCGTTAGATTGGCAAAAACATCCAAAACCAAGAACGACATATGTTGGAGAGGTTGTGGAGAAAGAGGAACCCTCATACACTGTTGGTGGGAATGAAAACTGGTACAGCCACTATGGAAAACAGTATGCAGATTTCTCAAAAAGTTAAAAATAGAAATACCTTATGACCCAGCCATCCCATTACTGGGTATCTATCCTAAGAACCTGATATCAGATATCTCAAGAGTCCGTTGCACCCCTATGTTCATCGCAGCATTATTTACAATAGCCAAGACGTGGAACCAGCCTACATGCCCAGAAACTGATGATTGGATAAAGAAGATGTGGTATATATACACAATGGAATACTACTCAGCCATAAAAAAAGACGACATTGGCCCCTTCACAACAATGTGGATGGACCTCGAGGGCATTATGTTAAGCGAAATAAGTCAGTCAGAGAAAGACGAACTCTATATGACTCCACTCATAGGTGGAAATTAGTATATTGAGAAGGAGATCTGATCGGTGG
The DNA here is from genome assembly GCF_041296235.1 of Equus asinus. NCBI lineage: Eukaryota > Metazoa > Chordata > Mammalia > Perissodactyla > Equidae > Equus > Equus asinus. Next base: position 70,140,672 of record NC_091790.1, on the reverse strand, counting down.
TTACCAGGGAAAAGGGGGGTGGGGGGAGGGCACAGAGGGGGAAGTGGTGTTCCCACAACATGACTAACAAAAATGTACAACTGAAATTTCACAAGCTTGTAATCCATCATAAGATTAATAAACAAACAAACAAAAAAAAGATGCTTTGGGGCCCATCTGCCCCTATGGAAAGAACGCAGCACTTTGTGCCTTGCAGCTCTAGGGCAATGCAGCACACCCCGAGCAGAAGTTCTACTTCAGCCAGATCAGGCCTGCAAAGAAACTGCGTTTCACAGGCCTTTGTAAGAGATGTTCCCGGTAGGCTGTTAGAGCACTGTGCAGAGCGAGTTGTTTCTTAGCTTCCCAGAGAGCTGGAAGCAAGATGCTTTGGGGCCCTTCTCACCCTTTGGAAAGAAGGCAGCACTTTGTGCCTTGCAGCTCTAGGGCAATGTAGCACACCCAGAGCAGAAGTTCTACTTCAGCCAGATCAGACCTGCAAAGAAACTGCGTTTCACAGGCCTTTGTAAGAGATGTTCCCTGTAGGCTGTTAGAGCACTGTGCAGAGCAAGTTGTTTCTCAGCTTCCAAAAGAGTTGGAAGCAAGATGCTTTGGGGCTCATCTGCCTCTTTGAAAGGAAGGCAGCATTTTGTGCCTTGCAGCTCTAGGGCAATGTAGCACACCCAGAGCAGAAGTTGTACTTCAGCCAGATCAGGCCCGCAAAGAAACTGCATTTCACAGGCCTTTGTAAGAGATGTTCCCCGTAGGCTGTTAGAGCACTGTGCAGAGCGAGTTGTTTCTTACCTTCCCAAACAGCTGGAAGCAAGATGCTTTGGGGCCCTACTCACCCTTTGGAAAGAAGGCAGCACTTTGTGCCTTGCAGCTCTAGGGCAATGTAGCACACCCAGAGCAGATGTTCTACTTCTGCCAGGTCAGGCCTGCAAAGAAACTGCGTTTCACAGGCCTTTGTAAGAGATGTTCCTGGTAGGCTGTTAGAGCAGTGTGCAGAGCGAGTTGTTTCTCAGCTTCCCAAACAGCCGGAAGCAAGATGCTTTGAGGGCCATCTGCCCTTAAGGAAAGAAGGCAGCACTTTGTGCCTTGCAGCTCTAGGGCAATGCAGCACACCCAGAGCAGAAGTTCTACTTCAGCCAGATCAGGCCTGCAAAGAAACTGCGTTTCACAGGCCTTTGTAAGAGATGTTCCCGGTAGGCTGTTAGAGCACTGTGCAGAGCGAGTTGTTTCTTAGCTTCCCAGAGAGCTGGAAGCAAGATGCTTTGGGGCCCGTTAATTTTATACCCTGCTACTTTGCTGTAGTTGTTGATTATTTCTAATAGTTTTTCTGTGGATTCTTTGGGGTTTTCTATGTATAAGATCATGTCGTCTGCAAACAACGTGAGTTTTACTTCTTCGTTACCTATTTGGATTCCTTTTATTTTATTTTCCTGCCGAATTGCTCTGCCCAGCACCTCCAGTACTATGTTGAATAGGAGTGGTGAAAGTGGACACCCTTGTCTTGTTCCTGTCCTCAGAGGGATGGCTTTCAGCTTTTGTCCATTGAGTATGATGTTGGCTGTGGGTCTATCATGTATGGCCTTTATTATGTTGAGGTACTTTCCTCTATACCCATTTTACTGAGGGTTTTTATCATAAATGGGTGTTGGATCTTGTCGAATGCTTTCTCTGCGTCTATTGAGATGATCATGTGGTTTTTGTTTTTCATTTTGTTGATGTAGTGTATCACGTTGATTGACTTGCGGGTGTTGAACCATCCCTGTGTCCCTGGTATAAATCCCACTTGATCATGGTGTATAATCTTTTTGATGTATTGCTGTAATCGGTTTGCCAAAATTTTGTTGAGGATTTTTGCATCTATGTTCATCAGTGATATCGGCCTGTAGTTCTCCTTCTTTGTGTTGTCCTTGTCAGGTTGGGGGATCAGAGTGATGTTGGCTTCATAGAATGTGTTAGGGAGTTCTCCATCTTTCTCAATTTTCTGGAACAGTTTGAGGAGAATAGGTACAAAGAACTCACACTGCTTAACAACAAAAAAACAAACAACCCGATCAAAAAATGGGCAGAGGACATGAACAGACATTTCTCAAAAGAAGATATGAATATGGCCAATAGACACATGAAAAGATGTTCATCATCGCTAATCATCAGGGAAATGCAAATCAAAACTACACTAAGATATCACCTTACCCCCGTTAGATTGGCAAAAACATCCAAAACCAAGAACGACGAATGTTGGAGAGGTTGTGGAGAAAGAGGAACCCTCATACACTGTTGGTGGGAATGCAAACTGGTACAGCCACTATGGAAAACAGTATGGAGATTTCTCAAAAAGTTAAAAATAGAAATACCCTATGACCCAGCCATCCCATTACTGGGTATCTATCCTAAGAACCTGATATCAGATATCTCAAGAGTCCGTTGCACCCCTATGTTCATCGCAGCATTATTTACAATAGCCAAGACGTGGAACCAGCCTACATGCCCAGAAACTGATGATTGGATAAAGAAGATGTGGTATATATACACAATGGAATACTACTCAGCCATAAAAAAAGACGACATTGGCCCCTTCACAACAATGTGGATGGACCTCGAGGGCATTATGTTAAGCGAAATAAGTCAGTCAGAGAAAGACGAACTCTATATGACTCCACTCATAGGTGGAAATTAGTATATTGAGAAGGAGATCTGATCTGTGGTTACCAGGGAAAAGGGGGGTGGGGGGAGGGCACAGAGGGGGAAGCGGTGTTCCCACAACATGACTAACAAAAATGTACAACTGAAATTTCACAAGCTTGTAATCCATCATAAGATTAATAAACAAACAAACAAAAAAAAGATGCTTTGGGGCCCATCTGCCCCTATGGAAAGAACGCAGCACTTTGTGCCTTGCAGCTCTAAGGCAATGTAGCACACCCAGAGCAGAAGTTCTACTTCAGCCAGATCAGACCTGCAAAGAAACTGCGTTTCACAGGCCTTTGTAAGAGATGTTCCCTGTAGGCTGTTAGAGCACTGTGCAGAGCAAGTTGTTTCTCAGCTTCCAAAAGAGTTGGAAGCAAGATGCTTTGGGGCTCATCTGCCTCTTTGAAAGGAAGGCAGCATTTTGTGCCTTGCAGCTCTAGGGCAATGTAGCACACCCAGAGCAGAAGTTCTACTTCAGCCAGATCAGGCCCTCAAAGAAACTGCATTTCACAGGCCTTTGTAACAGATGTTCCCCGTAGGCTGTTAGAGCACTGTGCAGAGCGAGTTGTTTCTCAGCTTCCCAAACAGCCGGAAGCAAGATGCTTTGGGGGCCATCTGCCCTTAAGGTAAGAAGGCAGCACTTTGTGCCTTGCAGCTCTAGGGCAATGCAGCACACCCAGAGCAGAAGTTCTACTTCAGCCAGATCAGGCCTGCAAAGAAACTGCGTTTCACAGGCCTTTGTAAGAGATGTTCCCGGTAGGCTGTTAGAGCACTGTGCAGAGCGAGTTGTTTCTTAGCTTCCCAGAGAGCTGGAAGCAAGATGCTTTGGGGACCGTTAATTTTATACCCTGCTACTTTGCTGTAGTTGTTGATTATTTCTAATAGTTTTTCTGTGGATTCTTTGGGGTTTTCTATGTATAAGATCATGTCGTCTGCAAACAACGCGAGTTTTACTTCTTCGTTACCTATTTGGATTCCTTTTATTTTTTTTTCCTGCCGAATTGCTCTGCCCAGCACCTCCAGTACTATGTTGAATAGGAGTGGTGAAAGTGGTCACCCTTTTCTTGTTCCTGTCCTCAGAGGGATGGCTTTCAGCTTTTGTCCATTGAGTATGATGTTGGCTGTGGGTCTATCATATATGGCCTTTATTATGTTGAGGTACTTTCCTTCTATACCCATTTTACTGAGGGTTTTTATCATAAATGGGTGTTTTATCTTGTCGAATGCTTTCTCTGCGTCTATTGAGATGATCATGTGGTTTTTGTTTTTCATTTTGTTGATGTAGTGTATCACGTTGATTGACTTGTGGGTGTTGAACCATCCCTGTGTCCCTGGTATAAATCCCACTTGATCATGGTGTATAATCTTTTTGATGTATTGCTGTAATCGGTTTGCCAAAATTTTGTTGAGGATTTTTGCATCTATGTTCATCAGTGATATCGGCCTGTAGTTCTCCTTCTTTGTGTTGTCCTTGTCAGGTTGGGGGATCAGAGTGATGTTGGCTTCATAGAATGTGTTAGGGAGTTCTCCATCTTTCTCAATTTTCTGGAACAGTCTGAGGAGAATAGGTACAAAGAACTCACACTGCTTAACAACAAAAAAACAAACAACCCGATCCAAAAATGGGCAGAGGACATGAACAGACATTTCTCAAAAGAAGATATGAATATGGCCAATAGACACATGAAAAGATGTTCATCATCGCTAATCATCAGGGAAATGCAAATCAAAACTACACTAAGATATCACCTTACCCCCGTTAGATTGGCAAAAACATCCAAAAACAAGAACGACAAATGTGGGAGAGGTTGTGGAGAAAGAGGAACCCTCATACACTGTTGGTGGGAATGCAAACTGGTACAGCCACTATGGAAAACAGTATGGAGATTTCTCAAAAAGTTAAAAATAGAAATACCCTATGACCCAGCCATCCCATTACTGGGTATCTATCCTAAGAACCTGATATCAGATATCTCAAGAGTCCGTTGAACCCCTATGTTCATCGCAGCATTATTTACAATAGCCAAGACGTGGAACCAGCCTACATGCCCAGAAACTGATGATTGGATAAAGAAGATGTGGTATATATACACAATGGAATACTACTCAGCCATAAAAAAGACGACATTGGCCCCTTCACAACAATGTGGATGTACCTCGAGGGCATTATGTTAAGCGAAATAAGTCAGTCAGAGAAAGACGAACTCTATATGACTCCACTCATAGGTGGAAATTAGTATATTGAGAAGGAGATCTGATCGGTGGTTACCAGGGAAAAGGGGGGGTGGGGGGAGGGCACGGAGTGGGAAGTGGTGTTCCCACAACATGACTAACAAAAATGTACAACTGAAATTTCACAAGCTTGTAATCCATCATAACATTAATAAACAAAAAAAAAAAAAAGATGCTTTGGGGCCCATCTGCCCCTATGGAAAGAACGCAGCACTTTGTGCCTTGCAGCTCTAGGGCAATGTAGCACACCCAGAGCAGAAGTTCTACTTCAGCCAGATCAGGCCCGCAAAGAAACTGCGTTTCACAGGCCTTTGTAAGAGATGTTCCCGGTAGGCTGTTAGAGCACTGTGCAGAGCGAGTTGTTTCTCAGCTTCCAAAAGAGTTGGAAGCAAGATGCTTTGGGGCTCATCTGCCCCTTTGAAATGAAGGCAGCACTTTGTGCCTTGCAGCTCTAAGGCAATGTAGCACACCCAGAGCAGAAGTTCTACTTCAGCCCGATCAGGCCTGCAAAGAAACTGCATTTCACAGGCCTTTGTAAGAGATGTTCCCGGTAGGCTGTTAGAGCACTGTGCAGAGCGAGTTGTTTCTTAGCTTCCCAGAGAGCTGGAAGCAAGATGCTTTGGGGCCCGTTAATTGTATCCCCTGCTACTTTGCTGTAGTTGTTGATTATTTCTAATAGTTTTTCTGTGGATTCTTTGGGGTTTTCTATGTATAAGATCATGTCGTCTGCAAACAACGCGAGTTTTACTTCTTCGTTAACTATTTGGATTCCTTTTATTTTTTTTTCCTGCCGAATTGCTCTGGCCAGCACCTCCAGTACTATGTTGAATAGGAGTGGTGAAAGTGGACACCCTTGTCTTGTTCCTGTCCTCAGAGGGATGGCTTTCAGCTTTTGTCCATTGAGTATGATGTTGGCTGTGGGTCTATCATATATGGCCTTTATTATGTTGAGGTACTTTCCTTCTATACCCATTTTACTGAGGGTTTTTATCATAAATGGGTGTTGGATCTTGTCGAATGCTTTCTCTGCGTCTATTGAGATGATCAAGTGGTTTTTGTTTTTCATTTTGTTGATGTAGTGTATCACGTTGATTGACTTGCGGGTGTTGAACCATCCCTGTGTCCCTGGTATAAATCCCACTTGATCATGGTGTATAATCTTTTTGATGTATTGCTGTAATCGGTTTGCCAAAATTTTGTTGAGGATTTTTGCATCTATGTTCATCAGTGATATCGGCCTGTAGTTCTCCTTCTTTGTGTTGTCCTTGTCAGGTTGGGGGATCAGAGTGATGTTGGCTTCATAGAATGTGTTAGGGAGTTCTCCATCTTTCTCAATTTTCTGGAACAGTTTGAGGAGAATAGGTACAAAGAACTCACACTGCTTAACAACAAAAAAACAAACAACCCGATCAAAAAATGGGCAGAGGACATGAACAGACATTTCTCAAAAGAAGATATGAATATGGCCAATAGACACATGAAAAGATGTTCATCATCGCTAATCATCAGGGAAATGCAAATCAAAACTACACTAAGATATCACCTTACCCCCGTTAGATTGGCAAACACATCCAAAACCAAGAACGACGAATGTTGGAGAGGTTGTGGAGAAAGAGGAACCCTCATACACTGTTGGTGGGAATGCAAACTGGTACAGCCACTATGGAAAACAGTATGGAGATTTCTCAAAAAGTTAAAAATAGAAATACCCTATGACCCAGCCATCCCATTACTGGGTATCTATCCTAAGAACCTGATATCAGATATCTCAAGAGTCCGTTGAACCCCTATGTTCATCGCAGCATTATTTACAATAGCCAAGACGTGGAACCAGCCTACATGCCCAGAAACTGATGAGTGGATAAAGAAGATGTGGTATATATACACAATGGAATACTACACAGCCATAAAAAAAGACGACATTGGCCCATTCACAACAATGTGGATGGACCTCGAGGGCATTATGTTAAGCGAAATAAGTCAGTCAGAGAAAGACGAACTCTATATGACTCCACTCATAGGTGGAAATTAGTATATTGAGAAGGAGATCTGATCGGTGGTTACAAGGGAAAAGGGTGGGTGGGGGGAGGGCACGGAGGGGGAAGTGTTGTTCCCACAAGATGACTAACAAAAATGTACAACTGAAATTTCACAAGCTTGTAATCCATCATAACATTAATAACCAAAAAAAAAAAAAAAAAAAAGATGCTTTGGGGCCCATCTGCCCCTATGGAAAGAACGCAGCACTTTGTGCCTTGCAGCTCTAGGGCAATGTAGCACACCCAGAGCAGAAGTTCTACTTCAGCCAGATCAGGCCCGCAAAGAAACTGCGTTTCACAGGCCTTTGTAAGAGATGTTCCCGGTAGGCTGTTAGAGCACTGTGCAGAGCGAGTTGTTTCTTAGCTTCCCAACGAGCTGCAAGCAAGATGCTTTAGGGGCCATCTGCCCTTAAGGAAAGAAGGCAGCCCTTCTGCCTTGCAGCTCTAGGGCAATGTAGCACACCCAAAGCAGTTGTTCTACTTCTGCCATGTCAGGCCTGCAAAGAAACTTCGTTTCACAGGCCTTTGTAAGAGATGTTCCCGGTAGGCTGTAAGAGCACTGTGCAGAGCGACTTGTTTCTTAGCTTCCCAAACAGCCGGAAGCAAGATGCTTTGGGGCCCTTCTCACCCTTTGGAAAGATGGCAGCACTTTGTGCCTTGCAGCTCTAGGGCAATGTAGCACACCCAGAGCAGAAGTTGTACTTCAGCCAGATCAGGCCTGCAAAGAAACTGCGTTTCACAGGCCTTTGTAAGAGATGTTCCCGGTAGGCTGTTAGAGCACTGTGCAGAGCGAGTTGTTTCCTAGCTTCCCAAAGAGCTGGAAGCAAGATGCTTTGGGTCCCTTCTCACCCTTTGGAAAGAAGGCAGCACTTTGTGCCTTGCAGCTCTAGGGCAATGTAGCACACCCAGAGCCCTAGTTCTACTTCAGCTAGATCAGACCTGCAAAGAAACTTCGTTTCACAAGCCTTTGTAAGAGATGTTCCCGGTAGGCTGTAAGAGCACTGTGCAGAGTGACTAGTTTCTTAGCTTCCCAGAGAGCTGGAAGCAAGATGCTTTGGGGCCCATATGCCCCTATGGAAAGAACGCAGCACTTTGTGCCTTGCAGCTCTAGGGCAATGTAGCACACTCAGAGCAGAAGTTCTACTTCAGCCACATCAGGCCCGCAAAGAAACTGCGTTTCACAGGCCTTTGTAAGAGATGTTCCCGGTAGGCTGTTAGAGCACTGTGCAGAGCGAGTTGTTTCTTAGCTTCCCAAAGAGCTGGAAGCAAGATGCTTTGGGGCCCTTCTCACGCTTTGGAAAGAAGGCAGCACTTTGTGCCTCACAGCTCTAGGGCAATGTAGCACACGCAGAGCAGAAGTTGTACTTCAGCCAGATCAGGCCTGCAAAGAAACTGCGTTTCACCGGCCTTTGTAAGAGATGTTCCCTGTAGGCTGTTAGAGCACTGTGCAGAGCGAGTTCTTTCTTAGCTTCCCAAGGTCCTGAAAGCAAGATGCTTTGGGGGCCATCTCCCGTTAAGTAAAGAAGGCAGCGCTTTGTGCCTTTCAGCTCTAGGGCAATGTATCACACCCAGAGCAGATGTTCTACTTCAGCCAGATCAGGCCTGCAAAGAAACTGCGTTTCACAGGCCTTTGTAAGAGATGTTCCCGGTAGGCTGTTAGAGCACTGTGCAGAGCGAGTTGTATCTTAGCTTCCCAGACAGCTGGAAGCAAGATGCTTTGGGGCCCGTTAATTGTATCCCCTGCTACTTTGCTGTAGTTGTTGATTATTTCTAATAGTTTTTCTGTGGATTCTTTGGGGTTTTCTATGTATAAGATCATGTCGTCTGCAAACAACGCGAGTTTTACTTCTTCGTTACCTATTTGGATTCCTTTTATTTTTTTTTCCTGCCGAATTGCTCTGCCCAGCACCTCCAGTACTATGTTGAATAGGAGTGGTGAAAGTGGGCACCCTTGTCTTGTTCCTGTCCTCAGAGGGATGGCTTTCAGCTTTTGTCCATTGAGTATGATGTTGGCTGTGGGTCTATCATATATGGCGTTTATTATGTTGAGGTACTTTCCTTCTATACCCATTTTACTGAGGGTTTTTATCATAAATGGGTGTTGGATCTTGTCGAATGCTTTCTCTGCGTCTATTGAGATGATCATGTGGTTTTTGTTTTTCATTTTGTTGATGTAGTGTATCACGTTGATTGACTTGCGGGTGTTGAACCATCCCTGTGTCCCTGGTATAAATCCCACTTGATCATGGTGTATAATCTTTTTGATGTATTGCTGTAATCGGTTTGCCAAAATTTTGTTGAGGATTTTTGCATCTATGTTCATCAGTGATATCGGCCTGTAGTTCTCCTTCTTTGTGTTGTCCTTGTCAGGTTGGGGGATCAGAGTGATGTTGGCTTCATAGAATGTGTTAGGGAGTTCTCCATCTTTCTCAATTTTCTGGAACAGTTTGAGGAGAATAGGTACAAAGAACTCACACTGCTTAACAACAAAAAAACAAACAACCCGATCAAAAAATGGGCAGAGGACATGAACAGACATTTCTCAAAAGAAGATATGAATATGGCCAATAGACACATGAAAAGATGTTCATCATCGCTAATCATCAGGGAAATGCAAATCAAAACTACACTAAGATATCACCTTACCCCCGTTAGATTGGCAAACACATCCAAAACCAAGAACGACGAATGTTGGAGAGGTTGTGGAGAAAGAGGAACCCTCATACACTGTTGGTGGGAATGCAAACTGGTACAGCCACTATGGAAAACAGTATGGAGATTTCTCAAAAAGTTAAAAATAGAAATACCCTATGACCCAGCCATCCCATTACTGGGTATCTATCCTAAGAACCTGATATCAGATATCTCAAGAGTCCGTTGCACCCCTATGTTCATCGCAGCATTATTTACAATAGCCAAGACGTGGAACCAGCCTACATGCCTAGAAACTTATGATTGGATAAAGAAGATGTGGTATATATACACAATGGAATACTACTCAGCCATAAAAAAAGACGAAATTGGCCCCTTCACAACAATGTGGATGGACCTCGAGGGCATTATGTTAAGCGAAATAAGTCAGTCAGAGAAAGACGAACTCTATATGACTCCACTCATAGGTGGAAATTAGTATAATGAGAAGGAGATCTGATCGGTGGTTACCAGGGAAAAGGGGGGGTGGGGGGAGGGCACGGAGTGGGAAGTGGTGTTCCCACAACATGACTAACAAAAATGTACAACTGAAATTTCACAAGCTTGTAATCCATCATAACATTAATAAACAAAAAAAAAAAAAAAAAAGATGCTTTGGGGCCCATCTGCCCCTATGGAAAGAATGCAGCACTTTGTGCCTTGCAGCTCTAGGGCAATGTAGCACACCCAGAGCAGAAGTTCTACTTCAGCTAGATCAGACCTGCAAAGCAACTGCATTTCACAGGCCTTTGTAAGAGATGTTCCATGTAGGCTGTTAGAGCACTGTGCAGAGCGAGTTGTTTCTTAGCTTCCCAACGAGCTGCAAGCAAGATGCTTTAGGGGCCATCTGCCCTTAAGGAAAGAAGGCAGCCCTCTGCCTTGCAACTCTAGGGCAATGTAGGACACCCAGAGCAGTTGTTCTACTTCTGCCATGTCAGGCCTGCAAAGAAACTTCGTTTCACAGGCCTTTGTAAGAGATGTTCCCGGTAGGCTGTAAGAGCACTGTGCAGAGCGACTTGTTTCTTAGCTTCCCAGAGAGCTGGAAGCAAGATCTTTGGGGGCCTTCTCACCCTTTGGAAAGAAGGCAGCACTTTGTGCCTTGCAGCTCTAGGGCAATGTAGCACACCCAGAGCAGAAGTTCTACTTCAGCTAGATCAGACCTGCAAAGCAACTGCATTTCACAGGCCTTTGTAAGAGATGTTCCCTGTAGGCTGTTAGAGCACTGTGCAGAGCGAGTTGTTTCTTAGATTCCCAAAGAGCTGGAAGCAAGATGCTTTGGGGCCCTTCTCACCCTTTGTAAAGAAGGCAGCACTTTGTGCCTTGCAGCTCTAGGGCAATGTAGCACACCCAGAGCAGTTGTTCTACTTCTGCCAGGTCAGGCCTGCAAAGAAACTTCGTTTCACAGACCTTTGTAAGAGATGTTCCCTGTAGGCTGTTAGAGAACTGTGCAGAGCTAGTTGTTTCTTAGCTTCCCAAGGAGCTGGAAGCAAGATGCTTTGGGGCCCTTCTCACCCTTTGGAAAGAAGGCAGCACTTTGTGCCTTGCAGCTCTAGGGCAATGTAGCACACCCAGAGCCGAAGTTCTACTTCAGCTAGATCAGACCTGCAAAGAAACTTCGTTTCACAGGCCTTTGTAAGAGATGTTCCCGGTAGGCTGTTAGAGCACTGTGCAGAGCGAGTTGTTTCTTAGCTTCCCAGAGAGCTGGAAGCAAGATGCTTTGGGTCCGTTAATTTTATACCCTGCTACTTTGCTGTAGTTGCTGATTATTTCTAATAGTTTTTCTGTGGATTCTTTGGGGTTTTCTATGTATAAGATCATGTCGTCTGCAAACAACGCGAGTTTTACTTCTTCGTTACCTATTTGGATTCCTTTTATTTTTTTTTCCTGCCGAATTGCTCTGGCCAGCACCTCCAGTACTATGTTGAATAGGAGTGGTGAAAGTGGGCACCCTTGTCTTGTTCCTATCCTCAGAGGGATGGCTTTCAGCTTTTGTCCATTGAGTATGATGTTGGCTGTGGGTCTATCATATATGGCCTTTATTATGTTGAGGTACTTTCCTTCTATACCCATTTTACTGAGGGTTTTTATCATAAATGGGTGTTGGATCTTGTCGAATGCTTTCTCTGCGTCTATTGAGATGATCATGTGGTTTTTGTTTTTCATTTTGTTGATGTAGTGTATCACGTTGATTGACTTGCGGGTGTTGAACCATCCCTGTGTCCCTGGTATAAATCCCACTTGATCATTGTGTATAATCTTTTTGATGTATTGCTGTAATCGGTTTGCCAAAATTTTGTTGAGGATTTTTGCATCTATGTTCATCAGTGATATCGGCCTGTAGTTCTCCTTCTTTGTGTTGTCCTTGTCAGGTTGGGGGATCAGAGTGATGTTGGCTTCATAGAATGTGTTAGGGAGTTCTCCATCTTTCTCAATTTTCTGGAACAGTTTGAGGAGAATAGGTACAAAGAACTCACACTGCTTAACAACAAAAAAACAAACAACCCGATCAAAAAATGGGCAGAGGACATGAACAGACATTTCTCAAAAGAAGATATGAATATGGCCAATAGACACATGAAAAGATGTTCATCATCGCTAATCATCAGGGAAATGCAAATCAAAACTACACTAAGATATCACCTTACCCCCGTTAGATTGGCAAACACATCCAAAACCAAGAACGACGAATGTTGGAGAGGTTGTGGAGAAAGAGGAACCCTCATACACTGTTGGTGGGAATGCAAACTGGTACAGCCACTATGGAAAACAGTATGGAGATTTCTCAAAAAGTTAAAAATAGAAATACCCTATGACCCAGCCATCCCATTACTGGGTATCTATCCTAAGAACCTGATATCAGATATCTCAAGAGTCCGTTGCACCCCTATGTTCATCGCAGCATTATTTACAATAGCCAAGACGTGGAACCAGCCTACATGCCTAGAAACTTATGATTGGATAAAGAAGATGTGGTATATATACACAATGGAATACTACTCAGCCATAAAAAAAGACGACATTGGCCCCTTCACAACAATGTGGATGGACCTCGAGGGCATTATGTTAAGCGAAATAAGTCAGTCAGAGAAAGACGAACTCTATATGACTCCACTCATAGGTGGAAATTAGTATAATGAGAAGGAGATCTGATCGGTGGTTACCAGGGAAAAGGGGGGGTGGGGGGAGGGCACGGAGTGGGAAGTGGTGTTCCCACAACATGACTAACAAAAATGTACAACTGAAATTTCACAAGCTTGTAATCCATCATAACATTAATAAACAAAAAAAAAAAAAAAAAGATGCTTTGGGGCCCATCTGCCCCTATGGAAAGAATGCAGCACTTTGTGCCTTGCAGCTCTAGGGCAATGTAGCACACCCAGAGCAGAAGTTCTACTTCAGCTAGATCAGACCTGCAAAGCAACTGCATTTCACAGGCCTTTGTAAGAGATGTTCCCTGTAGGCTGTTAGAGCACTGTGCAGAGCGAGTTGTTTCTTAGCTTCCCAACGAGCTGCAAGCAAGATGCTTTAGGGGCCATCTGCCCTTAAGGAAAGAAGGCAGCCCTCTGCCTTGCAACTCTAGGGCAATGTAGGACACCCAGAGCAGTTGTTCTACTTCTGCCATGTCAGGCCTGCAAAGAAACTTCGTTTCACAGGCCTTTGTAAGAGATGTTCCCGGTAGGCTGTAAGAGCACTGTGCAGAGCGACTTGTTTCTTAGCTTCCCAGAGAGCTGGAAGCAAGATCTTTGGGGGCCTTCTCACCCTTTGGAAAGAAGGCAGCACTTTGTGCCTTGCAGCTCTAGGGCAATGTAGCACACCCAGAGCAGAAGTTCTACTTCAGCTAGATCAGACCTGCAAAGCAACTGCATTTCACAGGCCTTTGTAAGAGATGTTCCCTGTAGGCTGTTAGAGCACTGTGCAGAGCGAGTTGTTTCTTAGCTTCCCAAAGAGCTGGAAGCAAGATGCTTTGGGGCCCTTCTCACCCTTTGTAAAGAAGGCAGCACTTTGTGCCTTGCAGCTCTAGGGCAATGTAGCACACCCAGAGCAGTTGTTCTACTTCTGCCAGGTCAGGCCTGCAAAGAAACTGCGTTTCACAGGCCTTTGTAAGAGATGTTCCGGGTAGGCTGTTAGAGCACTGTGCAGAGTGAGTTCTTTCTTAGCTTCCCAAAGACCTGGAAGCAAGATGCTTTGGGGGCCATCTGCCCCTAAGGAAAGAAGGCAGCACTTTGTGCCTTGCAGCTCTAGGGCAATGTAGCACACCCAGAGCAGTTGTTCTACTTCTGCAAGTTCAGGCCTGCAAAGAAACTGCGTTTCACAGGCCTTTGTAAGAGATGTTCCCGGTAGGCTGTTAGAGCACTGTGCAGAGCGAGTTGTTTCTTAGCTTCCCAAAGAGATGGAAGCAAGATGATTTAGGGGCCATCTGCCCTTAAGGAAAGAAGGCAGCACTTTGTGCCTTGCATCTCTAGGGCAATGTAGCACACCAAGAGCAGTTGTTCTACTTCTGCCAGGTCAGGCCTGCAAAGAAACTGCGTTTCACAGGCCTTTGTAAGAGATGTTCCGGGTAGGCTGTTAGAGCACTGTGCAGAGCGACTTGTATCTTAGCTTCCCAAACAGCTGGAAGCAAGATGCTTTGGGGCCCTACTCACCCTTTGGAAAGAAGGCAGCACTTTGTGCCTTGCAGCTCTAGGGCAATGTAGCACACCCAGAGCCGAAGTTCTACTTCCGCTAGATCAGGCCTGCAAAGAAACTCCGTTTCACAGGCCTTTGTAAGAGATGATCGCGGTAGGCTGATAGAGCACTGTGCAGAGCGAGTTGTTTCTTAGCTTCCCAAACAGCTGGAAGCAAGATGCTTTGGGGCCCTTCTCACCCTTTGGCAAGAAGGCAGCACTTTCTGAATTGCAGCTCTAGGGCAATGTAGCACACGCAGAGCAGAAGTTGTACTTCACCGAGATCAGGCCTGCAAAGAAACTGCGTTTCACAGGCCTTTGTAAGAGATGTTCGCGGTAGGCTGTTAGAGCACTGTGCAGAGCGAGTTGTTTCTTAGCTTCCCAAAGAGCTGGAAGCAAGATGCTTTGGGGCTCATCTGCCCCTTCGAAAAGAAGGCAGCACTTTGTGCCTTGCAGCTCTAGGGCAATGTAGCACACCCAGAGCAGAAGTTCTACTTCAGCCAGATCAGGCCCGCAAAGAAACTGCATTTCACAGGCCTTTGTAAGAGATGTTCCCGGTAGGCTGTTAGAGCACTGTGCAGAGCGAGTTGTTTCTTAGCTTCCCAAACAGCTGGAAGCAAGATGCTTTGGGGCCCTACTCACCCTTTGGAAAGAAGACAGCACTTTGTGCCTTGCAGCTCTAGGGCAATGTAGCACACCCAGAGCAGTTGTTCTACTTCTGCCAGGTCAGGCCTGCAAAGAAACTGCGTTTCACAGGCCTTTGTAAGAGATGTTCCCGGTAGGCTGTAAGAGCACTGTGCAGAGCGACTAGTTTCTTAGCTTCCCAGAGAGCTGGAAGCAAGATGCTTTGGGGCCCCTCTGCCCTTATGGAAAGAACGCAGCACTTTGTGCCTTGCAGCTCTAGGGCAATGCAGCACACCCAGAGCAGAAGTTCTACTTCAGCCAGATCAGGCCTGCAAAGAAACTGCGTTTCACAGGCCTTTGTAAGAGATGTTCCCGGTAGGCTGTTAGAGCACTGTGCAGAGCGAGTTGTTTCTTAGCTTCCCGAACAGCCGGAAGCAAGATGCTTTGGGGGCCATCTGCCCTTAAGTAAAGAAGGCAGCACTTTGTGCCTTGCAGCTCTAGGGCAATGTAGCACACCCAGAGCAGATGTTCTACTTCAGCCAGATCAGGCCTGCAAAGAAACTGCGTTTCACAGGCCTTTGTAAGAGATGTTCCCGGTAGGCTGTTAGAGCACTGTGCAGAGCGAGTTGTTTCTTAGCTTCCCAAACAGCCGGAATCAAGATGCCTTGGGGGCCATCTGCCCTTAAGGAAAGAAGGCAGCACTTTGTGCCTTGCATCTCTAGGGCAATGTAGCACACCCAGAGCAGTTGTTCTACTTCTGCCAGGTCAGGAGTGCAAAGAAACTGCGTTTCACAGGCCTTTGTAAGAGATGTTCCCGGTAGGCTGTTAGAGCACTGTGCAGAGCGACTTGTATCTTAGCTTCCCAAACAGCTGGAAGCAAGATGCTTTGGGGACCTTCTCACCCTTTGGCAAGAAGGCAGCACTTTCTGAATTGCAGCTCTAGGGCAATGTAGCACACGCAGAGCAGAAGTTGTACTTCACCCAGATCAGGCCTGCAAAGAAACTGCGTTTCACAGGCCTTTGTAAGAGATGTTCGCGGTAGGCTGTTAGAGCACTGTGCAGAGCGAGTTGTTTCTTAGCTTCCCAAAGAGCTGGAAGCAAGATGCTTTGGGGCCCTTCTCACCCTTTGGCAAGAAGGCAGCACTTTGTGCCTTGCAGCTCTAGGGCAATGTAGCACACGCAGAGCAGAAGTTCTACTTCAGCCAGATCAGGCCTGCAAAGAAACTTCGTTTCACAGGCCTTTGTAAGAGATGATCGCCGAAGGCTGTTAGAGCACTGTGCAGAGCGAGTTGTTTCTCAGCTTCCAAAAGAGTTGGAAGCAAGATGCTTTGGGGCTCATCTGCCCCTTCGAAAAGACGGCAGCACTTTGTGCCTTGCAGCTCTAGGGCAATGTAGCACACCCAGAGCAGAAGTTCTACTTCAGCTAGATCAGACCTGCAAAGAAACTTCGTTTCACAGGCCTTTGTAAGAGATGTTCCCGGTAGGCTGTAAGAGCACTGTGCAGAGCGACTAGTTTCTTAGCTTCCCAGAGAGCTGGAAGCAAGATGCTTTGGGGCCCCTCTGCCCTTATGGAAAGAACGCAGCACTTTGTGCCTTGCAGCTCTAGGGCAATGCAGCACACCCAGAGCAGAAGTTCTACTTCAGCCAGATCAGGCCTGCAAAGAAACTGCGTTTCACAGGCCTTTGTAAGAGATGTTCCCGGTAGGCTGTTAGAGCACTGTGCAGAGCGAGTTGTTTCTTAGCTTCCCAAAGAGCTGGAAGCAAGATGATTTAGGGGCCATCTGCCCTTAAGGAAAGAAGGCAGCACTTTGTGCCTTGCATCTCTAGGGCAATGTAGCACACCCAGAGCAGTTGTTCTACTTCTGCCAGGTCAGGCCTGCAAAGAAACTGCGTTTCACAGGCCTTTGTAAGAGATGTTCCCGGTAGGCTGTTAGAGCACTGTGCAGAGCGAGTTGTTTCTTAGCTTCCCGAACAGCCGGAAGCAAGATGCTTTGGGGGCCATCTGCCCTTAAGTAAAGAAGGCAGCACTTTGTGCCTTGCAGCTCTAGGGCAATGTAGCACACCCAGAGCAGATGTTCTACTTCAGCCAGATCAGGCCTGCAAAGAAACTGCGTTTCACAGGCCTTTGTAAGAGATGTTCGCGGTAGGCTGTTAGAGCACTGTGCAGAGCGAGTTGTTTCTTAGCTTCCCAAAGAGCTGGAAGCAAGATGCTTTGGGGCCCTTCTCACCCTTTGGCAAGAAGGCAGCACTTTGTGCCTTGCAGCTCTAGGGCAATGTAGCACACGCAGAGCAGAAGTTCTACTTCAGCCAGATCAGGCCTGCAAAGAAACTTCGTTTCACAGGCCTTTGTAAGAGATGATCGCGGTAGGCTGTTAGAGCACTGTGCAGAGCGAGTTGTTTCTCAGCTTCCAAAAGAGTTGGAAGCAAGATGCTTTGGGGCTCATCTGCCCCTTCGAAAAGAAGGCAGCACTTTGTGCCTTGCAGCTCTAGGGCAATGTAGCACACCCAGAGCAGAAGTTCTACTTCAGCCAGATCAGGCCCGCAAAGAAACTGCATTTCACAGGCCTTTGTAAGAGATGTTCCCGGTAGGCTGTTAGAGCACTGTGCAGAGCGAGTTGTTTCTTAGCTTCCCAAACAGCTGGAAGCAAGTTGCTTTGGGGCCCTACTCACCCTTTGGAAAGAAGACAGCACTTTGTGCCTTGCAGCTCTAGGGCAATGTAGCACACCCAGAGCAGTTGTTCTACTTCTGCCAGGTCAGGCCTGCAAAGAAACTGCGTTTCACAGGCCTTTGTAAGAGATGTTCCCGGTAGGCTGTAAGAGCACTGTGCAGAGCGACTAGTTTCTTAGCTTCCCAGAGAGCTGGAAGCAAGATGCTTTGGGGCCCCTCTGCCCTTATGGAAAGAACGCAGCACTTTGTGCCTTGCAGCTCTAGGGCAATGCAGCACACCCAGAGCAGAAGTTCTACTTCAGCCAGATCAGGCCTGCAAAGAAACTGCGTTTCACAGGCCTTTGTAAGAGATGTTCCCGGTAGGCTGTTAGAGCACTGTGCAGAGCGAGTTGTTTCTTAGCTTCCCGAACAGCCGGAAGCAAGATGCTTTGGGGGCCATCTGCCCTTAAGTAAAGAAGGCAGCACTTTGTGCCTTGCAGCTCTAGGGCAATGTAGCACACCCAGAGCAGATGTTCTACTTCAGCCAGATCAGGCCTGCAAAGAAACTGCGTTTCACAGGCCTTTGTAAGAGATGTTCCCGGTAGGCTGTTAGAGCACTGTGCAGAGCGAGTTGTTTCTTAGCTTCCCAAACAGCCGGAATCAAGATGCCTTGGGGGCCATCTGCCCTTAAGGAAAGAAGGCAGCACTTTGTGCCTTGCATCTCTAGGGCAATGTAGCACACCCAGAGCAGTTGTTCTACTTCTGCCAGGTCAGGAGTGCAAAGAAACTGCGTTTCACAGGCCTTTGTAAGAGATGTTCCCGGTAGGCTGTTAGAGCACTGTGCAGAGCGACTTGTATCTTAGCTTCCCAAACAGCTGGAAGCAAGATGCTTTGGGGACCTTCTCACCCTTTGGCAAGAAGGCAGCACTTTCTGAATTGCAGCTCTAGGGCAATGTAGCACACGCAGAGCAGAAGTTGTACTTCACCCAGATCAGGCCTGCAAAGAAACTGCGTTTCACAGGCCTTTGTAAGAGATGTTCGCGGTAGGCTGTTAGAGCACTGTGCAGAGCGAGTTGTTTCTTAGCTTCCCAAAGAGCTGGAAGCAAGATGCTTTGGGGCCCTTCTCACCCTTTGGCAAGAAGGCAGCACTTTGTGCCTTGCAGCTCTAGGGCAATGTAGCACACGCAGAGCAGAAGTTCTACTTCAGCCAGATCAGGCCTGCAAAGAAACTTCGTTTCACAGGCCTTTGTAAGAGATGATCGCCGAAGGCTGTTAGAGCACTGTGCAGAGCGAGTTGTTTCTCAGCTTCCAAAAGAGTTGGAAGCAAGATGCTTTGGGGCTCATCTGCCCCTTCGAAAAGACGGCAGCACTTTGTGCCTTGCAGCTCTAGGGCAATGTAGCACACCCAGAGCAGAAGTTCTACTTCAGCTAGATCAGACCTGCAAAGAAACTTCGTTTCACAGGCCTTTGTAAGAGATGTTCCCGGTAGGCTGTAAGAGCACTGTGCAGAGCGACTAGTTTCTTAGCTTCCCAGAGAGCTGGAAGCAAGATGCTTTGGGGCCCCTCTGCCCTTATGGAAAGAACGCAGCACTTTGTGCCTTGCAGCTCTAGGGCAATGCAGCACACCCAGAGCAGAAGTTCTACTTCAGCCAGATCAGGCCTGCAAAGAAACTGCGTTTCACAGGCCTTTGTAAGAGATGTTCCCGGTAGGCTGTTAGAGCACTGTGCAGAGCGAGTTGTTTCTTAGCTTCCCAAAGAGCTGGAAGCAAGATGATTTAGGGGCCATCTGCCCTTAAGGAAAGAAGGCAGCACTTTGTGCCTTGCATCTCTAGGGCAATGTAGCACACCCAGAGCAGTTGTTCTACTTCTGCCAGGTCAGGCCTGCAAAGAAACTGCGTTTCACAGGCCTTTGTAAGAGATGTTCCCGGTAGGCTGTTAGAGCACTGTGCAGAGCGAGTTGTTTCTTAGCTTCCCGAACAGCCGGAAGCAAGATGCTTTGGGGGCCATCTGCCCTTAAGTAAAGAAGGCAGCACTTTGTGCCTTGCAGCTCTAGGGCAATGTAGCACACCCAGAGCAGATGTTCTACTTCAGCCAGATCAGGCCTGCAAAGAAACTGCGTTTCACAGGCCTTTGTAAGAGATGTTCGCGGTAGGCTGTTAGAGCACTGTGCAGAGCGAGTTGTTTCTTAGCTTCCCAAAGAGCTGGAAGCAAGATGCTTTGGGGCCCTTCTCACCCTTTGGCAAGAAGGCAGCACTTTGTGCCTTGCAGCTCTAGGGCAATGTAGCACACGCAGAGCAGAAGTTCTACTTCAGCCAGATCAGGCCTGCAAAGAAACTTCGTTTCACAGGCCTTTGTAAGAGATGATCGCGGTAGGCTGTTAGAGCACTGTGCAGAGCGAGTTGTTTCTCAGCTTCCAAAAGAGTTGGAAGCAATATGCTTTGGGGCTCATCTGCCCCTTCGAAAAGAAGGCAGCACTTTGTGCCTTGCAGCTCTAGGGCAATGTAGCACACCCAGAGCAGAAGTTCTACTTCAGCCAGATCAGGCCCGCAAAGAAACTGCATTTCACAGGCCTTTGTAAGAGATGTTCCCGGTAGGCTGTTAGAGCACTGTGCAGAGCGAGTTGTTTCTGAGCTTCCCAAAGAGCTGGAAGCAAGATGCTTTGGGGCCCTCTCACCCTTTGGAAAGAAGGCAGCACTTTGTGCCTTGCAGCTCTAGGGCAATGTAGCACACCCAGAGCCGAAGTTCTACTTCAGCTAGATCAGACCTGCAAAGAAACTTCGTTTCACAGGCCTTTGTAAGAGATGTTCCCGGTAGGCTGTAAGAGCACTGTGCAGAGCGAGTTGTTTCTTAGCTTCCCAGAGAGCTGGAAGCAAGATGCTTTGGGGCCCCTCTGCCCTTATGGAAAGAACGCAGCACTTTGTGCCTTGCAGCTCTAGGGCAATGCAGCACACCCAGAGCAGAAGTTCTACTTCAGCCAGATCAGGCCTGCAAAGAAACTGCGTTTCACAGGCCTTTGTAAGAGATGTTCCCGGTAGGCTGTTAGAGCACTGTGCAGAGCGAGTTGTTTCTTAGCTTCCCAGAGAGCTGGAAGCAAGATGCTTTGGGGCCCGTTAATTGTATACCCTGCTACTTTGCTGTAGTTGTTGATTATTTCTAATAGTTTTTCTGTGGATTCTTTGGGGTTTTCTATGTATAAGATCATGTCGTCTGCAAACAACGCGAGTTTTACTTCTTCGTTACCTATTTCGATTCCTTTTATTTTTTTTTCCTGCCGAATTGCTCTGGCCAGCACCTCCAGTACTATGTTGAATAGGAGTGGTGAAAGTGGGCACCCTTGTCTTGTTCCTGTCCTCAGAGGGATGGCTTTCAGCTTTTGTCCATTGAGTATGATGTTGGCTGTGGGTCTATCATATATGGCCTTTATTATGTTGAGGTACTTTCCTTCTACACCCATTTTACTGAGGGTTTTTATCATAAATGGGTGTTGGATCTTGTCGAATGCTTTCTCTGCGTCTATTGAGATGATCATGTGGTTTTTGTTTTTCATTTTGTTGATGTAGTGTATCACGTTGATTGACTTGCGGGTGTTGAACCATCCTTGTGTCCCTGGTATAAATCCCACTTGATCATGGTGTATAATCTTTTTGATGTATTGCTGTAATCGGTTTGCCAAAATTTTGTTGAGGATTTTTGCATCTATGTTCATCTGTGATATCGGCCTGTAGTTCTCCTTCTTTGTGTTGTCCTTGTCAGGTTGGGGGTCAGAGTGATGTTGGCTTCATAGAATGTGTTAGGGAGTTCTCCATCTTTCTCAATTTTGTGGAACAGTTTGAGGAGAATAGGTACAAAGAACTCACACTGCTTAACAACAAAAAAACAAACAACCCGATCAAAAAATCTGCAGAGGACATGAACAGACATTTCTCAAAAGAAGATATGAATATGGCCAATAGACACATGAAAAGATGTTCATCATCGCTAATCATCAGGGAAATGCAAATCAAAACTACACTAAGATATCACCTTACCCCCGTTAGATTGGCAAAAACATCCGAAACCAAGAACGACGAATGTTGGAGAGGTTGTGGAGAAAGAGGAACCCTCATACACTGTTGGTGGGAATGCAAACTGGTACAGCCACTATGGAAAACAGTATGGAGATTTCTCAAAAAGTTAAAAATAGAAATACCCTATGACCCAGCCATCCCAATACTGGGTATCTATCCTAAGAACCTGATATCAGATATCTCAAGAGTCCGTTGCACCCCTATGTTCATCGCAGCATTATTTACAATAGCCAAGACGTGGAACCAGCCTACATGCCCAGAAACTGATGATTGGATAAAGAAGATGTGGTATATATACACAATGGAATACTACTCAGCCATAAAAAAAGACGACATTGGCCCATTCACAACAATGTGGAAGGACCTCGAGGGCATTATTTTAAGCGAAATAAGTCAGTCAGAGAAAGACGAACTCTATATGACTCCACTCATAGGTGGAAAGTAGTATATTGAGAAGGAGATCTGATCGGTGGTTACCAGGGAAAAGGGGGGGTGGGGGGAGGGCACGGAGGGGGAAGTGGTGATCCCACAACATGACTAACAAAAATGTACAACTGAAATTTCACAAGCTTGTAATCCATCATAACATTAATAAACAAAAAAAAAATAAAAAAAAATAAAGATGATTTGGGGCCCATCTGCCCCTATGGAAAGAACGCAGCACTTTGTGCCTTGCAGCTGTAGGTCAATGTAGCACACCCAGAGCAGAAGTTCTACTTCATCCAGATCAGGCCTGCAAAGAAACTCCGTTTCACAGGCCTTTGTAAGAGATGTTCCCGGTAGGCTGTTAGAGCACTGTGCAGAGCGAGTTGTTTCTTAGCTTCCCAAAGAGCTGGAAGCAAGATGCTTTGGGTCCCTTCTCACCCTTTGGCAAGAAGGCAGCACTTTGTGCCTTGAAGCTCTAGGGCAATGTAGCACACGCAGAGCAGAAGTTCTACTTCACCCAGATCAGGCCAGCAAAGAAACTGCGTTTCACAGGCCTTTGTAAGAGATGTTCGCGGTAGGCTGTTAGAGCACTGTGCAGAGCGAGTTGTTTCTTAGCTTCCCAAAGAGCTGGAAGCAAGATGCTTTGGGGCCCTTCTCACCCTTTGGCAAGAAGGCAGCACTTTGTGCCTTGCAGCTCTAGGGCAATGTAGCACACGCAGAGCAGAAGTTCTACTTCAGTCAGATCAGGCCTGCAAAGAAACTGCGTTTCACAGGCCTTTGTAAGAGATGATCGCGGTAGGCTGTTAGAGCACTGTGCAGAGCGAGTTGTTTCTCAGCTTCCAAAAGAGTTGGAAGCAAGATGCTTTGGGGCTCATCTGCCCCTTCGAAAAGAAGGCAGCACTTTGTGCCTTGCAGCTCTAGGGCAATGTAGCACACCCAGAGCAGAAGTTCTACTTCAGCCAGATCAGGCCCGCAAAGAAACTGCATTTCACAGGCCTTTGTAAGAGATGTTCCCGGTAGGCTGTTAGAGCACTGTGCAGAGCGAGTTGTTTCTTAGCTTCCCAAACAGCTGGAAGCAAGATGCTTTGGGGCCCTAATCACCCTTTGGAAAGAAGACAGCACTTTGTGCCTTGCAGCTCTAGGGCAATGTAGCACACCCAAGGCAGAAGTTGTACTTCAGCCAGATCAGGCCTGCAAAGAAACTGCGTTTCACAGGCCTTTGTAAGAGATGTTCCCGGTAGGCTGTTAGAGCACTGTGCAGAGCGAGTTCTTTCTTAGCTTCCCAAAGAAATGGAAGCAAGATGCTTTGGGGGCCATCTGCCCCTAAGGAAAGAAGGCAGAACTTTGTGCCTTGCAGCTCTAGGGCAATGTAGCACACCCAGAGCAGTTGTTCTACTTCTGCAAGTTCAGGCCTGCAAAGAAACTGCGTTTCACAGGCCTTTGTAAGAGATGTTCCCGGTAGGCTGTTAGAGCACTGTGCAGAGCGAGTTGTTTCTTAGCTTCCCAAAGAGCTGGAAGCAAGATGATTTAGGGGCCATCTGCCCTTAAGGAAAGAAGGCAGCACTTTGTGCCTTGCATCTCTAGGGCAATGTAGCACACCCAGAGCAGTTGTTCTACTTCTGCCAGGTCAGGCCTGCAAAGAAACTGCGTTTCACAGGCCTTTGTAAGAGATGTTCCGGGTAGGCTGTTAGAGCACTGTGCAGAGCGACTTGTATCTTAGCTTCCCAAACAGCTGGAAGCAAGATGCTTTGGGGCCCTACTCACCCTTTGGAAAGAAGGCAGCACTTTGTGCCTTGCAGCTCTATGGCAATGTAGCACACCCAGAGCCGAAGTTCTACTTCCGCTAGATCAGACCTGCAAAGAAACTTCGTTTCACAGGCCTTTGTAAGAGATGTTCCCGGTAGGCTGTAAGAGCACTGTGCAGAGCGACTAGTTTCTTAGCTTCCCAGAGAGCTGGAAGCAAGATGCTTTGGGGCCCCTCTGCCCCTATGGAAACAACGCAGCACTTTGTGCCTTGCAGCTCTAGGGCAATGCAGCACACCCAGAGCAGAAGTTCTACTTCAGCCAGATCAGGCCTGCAAAGAAACTGCGTTTCACAGGCCTTTGTAAGAGATGTTCCCGGTAGGCTGTTAGAGCACTGTGCAGAGTGAGTTCTTTCTTAGCTTCCCAAAGACCTGGAAGCAAGATGCTTTGGGGGTCATCTGCCCCTAAGGAAAGAAGGCAGCACTTTGTGCCTTGCAGCTCTAGGGCAATGTAGCACACCCAGAGCAGTTGTTCTACTTCTGCAAGTTCAGGCCTGCAAAGAAACTGCGTTTCACAGGCCTTTGTAAGAGATGTTCCCGGTAGGCTGTTAGAGCACTGTGCAGAGCGAGTTGTTTCTTAGCTTCCCAAAGAGATGGAAGCAAGATGATTTAGGGGCCATCTGCCCTTAAGGAAAGAAGGCAGCACTTTGTGCCTTGCATCTCTAGGGCAATGTAGCACACCCAGAGCAGTTGTTCTACTTCTGCCAGGTCAGGCCTGCAAAGAAACTGCGTTTCACAGGCCTTTGTAAGAGATGTTCCGGGTAGGCTGTTAGAGCACTGTGCAGAGCGACTTGTATCTTAGCTTCCCAAACAGCTGGAAGCAAGATGCTTTGGGGCCCTACTCACCCTTTGGAAAGAAGGCAGCACTTTGTGCCTTGCAGCTCTAGGGCAATGTAGCACACCCAGAGCCGAAGTTCTACTTCCGCTAGATCAGACCTGCAAAGAAACTTCGTTTCACAGGCCTTTGTAAGAGATGTTCCCGGTTGGCTGTAAGAGCACTGTGCAGAGCGACTAGTTTCTTAGCTTCCCAGAGAGCTGGAAGCAAGATGCTTTGGGGCCCCTCTGCCCCTATGGAAAGAACGCAGCACTTTGTGCCTTGCAGCTCTAGGGCAATGCAGCACACCCAGAGCAGAAGTTCTACTTCAGCCAGATCAGGCCTGCAAAGAAACTGCGTTTCACAGGCCTTTGTAAGAGATGTTCCCGGTAGGCTGTTAGAGCACTGTGCAGAGCGAGTTCTTTCTTAGCTTCCCAAAGACCTGGAAGCAAGATGCTTTGGGGGCCATATGCCCCTAAGGAAAGAAGGCAGCACTTTGTGCCTTGCAGCTCTAGGGCAATGTAGCACACCCAGAGCAGTTGTTCTACTTCTGCAAGTTCAGGCCTGCAAAGAAACTGCGTTTCACAGGCCTTTGTAAGAGATGTTCCCGGTAGGCTGTTAGAGCACTGTGCAGAGCGAGTTGTTTCTTAGCTTCCCAAAGAGCTGGAAGCAAGATGATTTAGGGGCCATCTGCCCTTAAGGAAAGAAGGCAGCACTTTGTGCCTTGCATCTCTAGGGCAATGTAGCACACCCAGAGCAGTTGTTCTACTTCTGCCAGGTCAGGCCTGCCAAGAAACAGCGTTTCACAGGCCTTTGTAAGAGATGTTCCGGGTAGGCTGTTAGAGCACTGTGCAGAGCGACTTGTATCTTAGCTTCCCAAACAGCTGGAAGCAAGATGCTTTGGGGCCCTACTCACCCTTTGGAAAGAAGGCAGCACTTTGTGCCTTGCAGCTCTAGGGCAATGTAGCACACCCAGAGCCGAAGTTCTACTTCAGCTAGATCAGACCTGCAAAGAAACTGCGTTTCACAGGCCTTTGTAAGAGATGTTCCCGGTAGGCTGTAAGAGCACTGTGCAGAGCGACTAGTTTCTTAGCTTCCCAGAGAGCTGGAAGCAAGATGCTTTGGGGCCCCTCTGCCCCTATGGAAAGAACGCAGCACTTTGTGCCTTGCAGCTCTAGGGCAATGCAGCACACCCAGAGCAGAAGTTCTACTTCAGCCAGATCAGGCCTGCAAAGAAACTGCGTTTCACAGGCCTTTGTAAGAGATGTTCCCGGTAGGCTGTTAGAGCACTGTGCAGAGCGAGTTGTTTCTTAGCTTCCCAAACAGCTGGAAGCAAGATGCTTTGGGGCCCTTCTCACCCTTTGGCAAGAAGGCAGCACTTTGTGCCTTGAAGCTCTAGGGCAATGTAGCACACGCAGAGCAGAAGTTCTACTTCACCCAGATCAGGCCAGCAAAGAAACTGCGTTTCACAGGCCTTTGTAAGAGATGTTCGCGGTAGGCTGTTAGAGCACTGTGCAGAGCGAGTTGTTTCTTAGCTTCCCAAAGAGCTGGAAGCAAGATGCTTTGGGGCCCTTCTCACCCTTTGGCAAGAAGGCAGCACTTTGTGCCTTGCAGCTCTAGGGCAATGTAGCACACGCAGAGCAGAAGTTCTACTTCAGCCAGATCAGGCCTGCAAAGAAACTGCGTTTCACAGGCCTTTGTAAGAGATGATCGCGGTAGGCTGTTAGAGCACTGTGCAGAGCGAGTTGTTTCTCAGCTTCCAAAAGAGTTGGAAGCAAGATGCTTTGGGGCTCATCTGCCCCTTCGAAAAGAAGGCAGCACTTTGTGCCTTGCAGCTCTAGGGCAATGTAGCACACCCAGAGCAGAAGTTCTACTTCAGCCAGATCAGGCCCGCAAAGAAACTGCATTTCACAGGCCTTTGTAAGAGATGTTCCCGGTAGGCTGTTAGAGCACTGTGCAGAGCGAGTTGTTTCTTAGCTTCCCAAACAGCTGGAAGCAAGATGCTTTGGGGCCCTAATCACCCTTTGGAAAGAAGACAGCACTTTGTGCCTTGCAGCTCTAGGGCAATGTAGCACACCCAAGGCAGAAGTTGTACTTCAGCCAGATCAGGCCTGCAAAGAAACTGCGTTTCACAGGCCTTTGTAAGAGATGTTCCCGGTAGGCTGTTAGAGCACTGTGCAGAGCGAGTTCTTTCTTAGCTTCCCAAAGAAATGGAAGCAAGATGCTTTGGGGGCCATCTGCCCCTAAGGAAAGAAGGCAGAACTTTGTGCCTTGCAGCTCTAGGGCAATGTAGCACACCCAGAGCAGTTGTTCTACTTCTGCAAGTTCAGGCCTGCAAAGAAACTGCGTTTCACAGGCCTTTGTAAGAGATGTTCCCGGTAGGCTGTTAGAGCACTGTGCAGAGCGAGTTGTTTCTTAGCTTCCCAAAGAGCTGGAAGCAAGATGATTTAGGGGCCATCTGCCCTTAAGGAAAGAAGGCAGCACTTTGTGCCTTGCATCTCTAGGGCAATGTAGCACACCCAGAGCAGTTGTTCTACTTCTGCCAGGTCAGGCCTGCAAAGAAACTGCGTTTCACAGGCCTTTGTAAGAGATGTTCCGGGTAGGCTGTTAGAGCACTGTGCAGAGCGACTTGTATCTTAGCTTCCCAAACAGCTGGAAGCAAGATGCTTTGGGGCCCTACTCACCCTTTGGAAAGAAGGCAGCACTTTGTGCCTTGCAGCTCTAGGGCAATGTAGCACACCCAGAGCCGAAGTTCTACTTCCGCTAGATCAGACCTGCAAAGAAACTGCGTTTCACAGGCCTTTGTAAGAGATGTTCCCGGTAGGCTGTAAGAGCACTGTGCAGAGCGACTAGTTTCTTAGCTTCCCAGAGAGCTGGAAGCAAGATGCTTTGGGGCCCCTCTGCCCCTATGGAAACAACGCAGCACTTTGTGCCTTGCAGCTCTAGGGCAATGCAGCACACCCAGAGCAGAAGTTCTACTTCAGCCAGATCAGGCCTGCTAAGAAACTGCGTTTCACAGGCCTTTGTAAGAGATGTTCCCGGTAGGCTGTTAGAGCACTGTGCAGAGTGAGTTCTTTCTTAGCTTCCCAAAGACCTGGAAGCAAGATGCTTTGGGGGCCATCTGCCCCTAAGGAAAGAAGGCAGCACTTTGTGCCTTGCAGCTCTAGGGCAATGTAGCACACCCAGAGCAGTTGTTCTACTTCTGCAAGTTCAGGCCTGCAAAGAAACTGCGTTTCACAGGCCTTTGTAAGAGATGTTCCCGGTAGGCTGTTAGAGCACTGTGCAGAGCGAGTTGTTTCTTAGCTTCCCAAAGAGATGGAAGCAAGATGATTTAGGGGCCATCTGCCCTTAAGGAAAGAAGGCAGCACTTTGTGCCTTGCATCTCTAGGGCAATGTAGCACACCCAGAGCAGTTGTTCTACTTCTGCCAGGTCAGGCCTGCAAAGAAACTGCGTTTCACAGGCCTTTGTAAGAGATGTTCCGGGTAGGCTGTTAGAGCACTGTGCAGAGCGACTTGTATCTTAGCTTCCCAAACAGCTGGAAGCAAGATGCTTTGGGGCCCTACTCACCCTTTGGAAAGAAGGCAGCACTTTGTGCCTTGCAGCTCTAGGGCAATGTAGCACACCCAGAGCCGAAGTTCTACTTCCGCTAGATCAGACCTGCAAAGAAACTTCGTTTCACAGGCCTTTGTAAGAGATGTTCCCGGTTGGCTGTAAGAGCACTGTGCAGAGCGACTAGTTTCTTAGCTTCCCAGAGAGCTGGAAGCAAGATGCTTTGGGGCCCCTCTGCCCCTATGGAAAGAACGCAGCACTTTGTGCCTTGCAGCTCTAGGGCAATGCAGCACACCCAGAGCAGAAGTTCTACTTCAGCCAGATCAGGCCTGCAAAGAAACTGCGTTTCACAGGCCTTTGTAAGAGATGTTCCCGGTAGGCTGTTAGAGCACTGTGCAGAGCGAGTTCTTTCTTAGCTTCCCAAAGACCTGGAAGCAAGATGCTTTGGGGGCCATCTGCCCCTAAGGAAAGAAGGCAGCACTTTGTGCCTTGCAGCTCTAGGGCAATGTAGCACACCCAGAGCAGTTGTTCTACTTCTGCAAGTTCAGGCCTGCAAAGAAACTGCGTTTCACAGGCCTTTGTAAGAGATGTTCCCGGTAGGCTGTTAGAGCACTGTGCAGAGCGAGTTGTTTCTTAGCTTCCCAAAGAGCTGGAAGCAAGATGATTTAGGGGCCATCTGCCCTTAAGGAAAGAAGGCAGAACTTTGTGCCTTGCATCTCTAGGGCAATGTAGCACACCCAGAGCAGTTGTTCTACTTCTGCCAGGTCAGGCCTGCCAAGAAACAGCGTTTCACAGGCCTTTGTAAGAGATGTTCCGGGTAGGCTGTTAGAGCACTGTGCAGAGCGACTTGTATCTTAGCTTCCCAAACAGCTGGAAGCAAGATGCTTTGGGGCCCTACTCACCCTTTGGAAAGAAGGCAGCACTTTGTGCCTTGCAGCTCTAGGGCAATGTAGCACACCCAGAGCCGAAGTTCTACTTCAGCTAGATCAGACCTGCAAAGAAACTGCGTTTCACAGGCCTTTGTAAGAGATGTTCCCGGTAGGCTGTAAGAGCACTGTGCAGAGCGACTAGTTTCTTAGCTTCCCAGAGAGCTGGAAGCAAGATGCTTTGGGGCCCCTCTGCCCCTATGGAAAGAACGCAGCACTTTGTGCCTTGCAGCTCTAGGGCAATGCAGCACACCCAGAGCAGAAGTTCTACTTCAGCCAGATCAGGCCTGCAAAGAAACTGCGTTTCACAGGCCTTTGTAAGAGATGTTCCCGGTAGGCTGTTAGAGCACTGTGCAGAGCGAGTTGTTTCTTAGCTTCCCAAACAGCTGGAAGCAAGATGCTTTGGGGCCCTAATCACCCTTTGGAAAGAAGACAGCACTTTGTGCCTTGCAGCTCTAGGGCAATGTAGCACACCCAAGGCAGAAGTTGTACTTCAGCCAGATCAGGCCTGCAAAGAAACTGCGTTTCACAGGCCTTTGTAAGAGATGTTCCCGGTAGGCTGTTAGAGCACTGTGCAGAGCGAGTTCTTTCTTAGCTTCCCAAAGAAATGGAAGCAAGATGCTTTGGGGGCCATCTGCCCCTAAGGAAAGAAGGCAGCACTTTGTGCCTTGCAGCTCTAGGGCAATGTAGCACACCCAGAGCAGTTGTTCTACTTCTGCAAGTTCAGGCCTGCAAAGAAACTGCGTTTCACAGGCCTTTGTAAGAGATGTTCCCGGTAGGCTGTTAGAGCACTGTGCAGAGCGAGTTGTTTCTTAGCTTCCCAAAGAGCTGGAAGCAAGATGATTTAGGGGCCATCTGCCCTTAAGGAAAGAAGGCAGCACTTTGTGCCTTGCATCTCTAGGGCAATGTAGCACACCCAGAGCAGTTGTTCTACTTCTGCCAGGTCAGGCCTGCAAAGAAACTGCGTTTCACAGGCCTTTGTAAGAGATGTTCCGGGTAGGCTGTTAGAGCACTGTGCAGAGCGACTTGTATCTTAGCTTCCCAAACAGCTGGAAGCAAGATGCTTTGGGGCCCTACTCACCCTTTGGAAAGAAGGCAGCACTTTGTGCCTTGCAGCTCTAGGGCAATGTAGCACACCCAGAGCCGAAGTTCTACTTCCGCTAGATCAGACCTGCAAAGAAACTGCGTTTCACAGGCCTTTGTAAGAGATGTTCCCGGTAGGCTGTAAGAGCACTGTGCAGAGCGACTAGTTTCTTAGCTTCCCAGAGAGCTGGAAGCAAGATGCTTTGGGGCCCCTCTGCCCCTATGGAAACAACGCAGCACTTTGTGCCTTGCAGCTCTAGGGCAATGCAGCACACCCAGAGCAGAAGTTCTACTTCAGCCAGATCAGGCCTAGTAAGAAACTGCGTTTCACAGGCCTTTGTAAGAGATGTTCCCGGTAGGCTGTTAGAGCACTGTGCAGAGTGAGTTCTTTCTTAGCTTCCCAAAGACCTGGAAGCAAGATGCTTTGGGGGCCATCTGCCCCTAAGGAAAGAAGGCAGCACTTTGTGCCTTGCAGCTCTAGGGCAATGTAGCACACCCAGAGCAGTTGTTCTACTTCTGCAAGTTCAGGCCTGCAAAGAAACTGCGTTTCACAGGCCTTTGTAAGAGATGTTCCCGGTAGGCTGTTAGAGCACTGTGCAGAGCGAGTTGTTTCTTAGCTTCCCAAAGAGATGGAAGCAAGATGATTTAGGGGCCATCTGCCCTTAAGGAAAGAAGGCAGCACTTTGTGCCTTGCATCTCTAGGGCAATGTAGCACACCCAGAGCAGTTGTTCTACTTCTGCCAGGTCAGGCCTGCAAAG
Organism: Equus asinus; assembly: GCF_041296235.1. Taxonomy (NCBI): domain Eukaryota; kingdom Metazoa; phylum Chordata; class Mammalia; order Perissodactyla; family Equidae; genus Equus; species Equus asinus. The sequence continues at coordinate 70,109,675 of NC_091790.1, read as the reverse complement.
AAACTGCGTTTCACAGGCCTTTGTAAGAGATGTTCCGGGTAGGCTGTTAGAGCACTGTGCAGAGCGACTTGTATCTTAGCTTCCCAAACAGCTGGAAGCAAGATGCTTTGGGGCCCTACTCACCCTTTGGAAAGAAGGCAGCACTTTGTGCCTTGCAGCTCTAGGGCAATGTAGCACACCCAGAGCCGAAGTTCTACTTCCGCTAGATCAGACCTGCAAAGAAACTTCGTTTCACAGGCCTTTGTAAGAGATGTTCCCGGTTGGCTGTAAGAGCACTGTGCAGAGCGACTAGTTTCTTAGCTTCCCAGAGAGCTGGAAGCAAGATGCTTTGGGGCCCCTCTGCCCCTATGGAAAGAACGCAGCACTTTGTGCCTTGCAGCTCTAGGGCAATGCAGCACACCCAGAGCAGAAGTTCTACTTCAGCCAGATCAGGCCTGCAAAGAAACTGCGTTTCACAGGCCTTTGTAAGAGATGTTCCCGGTAGGCTGTTAGAGCACTGTGCAGAGCGAGTTCTTTCTTAGCTTCCCAAAGACCTGGAAGCAAGATGCTTTGGGGGCCATCTGCCCCTAAGGAAAGAAGGCAGCACTTTGTGCCTTGCAGCTCTAGGGCAATGTAGCACACCCAGAGCAGTTGTTCTACTTCTGCAAGTTCAGGCCTGCAAAGAAACTGCGTTTCACAGGCCTTTGTAAGAGATGTTCCCGGTAGGCTGTTAGAGCACTGTGCAGAGCGAGTTGTTTCTTAGCTTCCCAAAGAGCTGGAAGCAAGATGATTTAGGGGCCATCTGCCCTTAAGGAAAGAAGGCAGCACTTTGTGCCTTGCATCTCTAGGGCAATGTAGCACACCCAGAGCAGTTGTTCTACTTCTGCCAGGTCAGGCCTGCCAAGAAACAGCGTTTCACAGGCCTTTGTAAGAGATGTTCCGGGTAGGCTGTTAGAGCACTGTGCAGAGCGACTTGTATCTTAGCTTCCCAAACAGCTGGAAGCAAGATGCTTTGGGGCCCTACTCACCCTTTGGAAAGAAGGCAGCACTTTGTGCCTTGCAGCTCTAGGGCAATGTAGCACACCCAGAGCCGAAGTTCTACTTCAGCTAGATCAGACCTGCAAAGAAACTGCGTTTCACAGGCCTTTGTAAGAGATGTTCCCGGTAGGCTGTAAGAGCACTGTGCAGAGCGACTAGTTTCTTAGCTTCCCAGAGAGCTGGAAGCAAGATGCTTTGGGGCCCCTCTGCCCCTATGGAAAGAACGCAGCACTTTGTGCCTTGCAGCTCTAGGGCAATGCAGCACACCCAGAGCAGAAGTTCTACTTCAGCCAGATCAGGCCTGCAAAGAAACTGCGTTTCACAGGCCTTTGTAAGAGATGTTCCCGGTAGGCTGTTAGAGCACTGTGCAGAGCGAGTTGTTTCTTAGCTTCCCAAACAGCTGGAAGCAAGATGCTTTGGGGCCCTAATCACCCTTTGGAAAGAAGACAGCACTTTGTGCCTTGCAGCTCTAGGGCAATGTAGCACACCCAAGGCAGAAGTTGTACTTCAGCCAGATCAGGCCTGCAAAGAAACTGCGTTTCACAGGCCTTTGTAAGAGATGTTCCCGGTAGGCTGTTAGAGCACTGTGCAGAGCGAGTTCTTTCTTAGCTTCCCAAAGAAATGGAAGCAAGATGCTTTGGGGGCCATCTGCCCCTAAGGAAAGAAGGCAGCACTTTGTGCCTTGCAGCTCTAGGGCAATGTAGCACACCCAGAGCAGTTGTTCTACTTCTGCAAGTTCAGGCCTGCAAAGAAACTGCGTTTCACAGGCCTTTGTAAGAGATGTTCCCGGTAGGCTGTTAGAGCACTGTGCAGAGCGAGTTGTTTCTTAGCTTCCCAAAGAGCTGGAAGCAAGATGATTTAGGGGCCATCTGCCCTTAAGGAAAGAAGGCAGCACTTTGTGCCTTGCATCTCTAGGGCAATGTAGCACACCCAGAGCAGTTGTTCTACTTCTGCCAGGTCAGGCCTGCAAAGAAACTGCGTTTCACAGGCCTTTGTAAGAGATGTTCCGGGTAGGCTGTTAGAGCACTGTGCAGAGCGACTTGTATCTTAGCTTCCCAAACAGCTGGAAGCAAGATGCTTTGGGGCCCTACTCACCCTTTGGAAAGAAGGCAGCACTTTGTGCCTTGCAGCTCTAGGGCAATGTAGCACACCCAGAGCCGAAGTTCTACTTCAGCTAGATCAGACCTGCAAAGAAACTGCGTTTCACAGGCCTTTGTAAGAGATGTTCCCGGTAGGCTGTAAGAGCACTGTGCAGAGCGACTAGTTTCTTAGCTTCCCAGAGAGCTGGAAGCAAGATGCTTTGGGGCCCCTCTGCCCCTATGGAAAGAACGCAGCACTTTGTGCCTTGCAGCTCTAGGGCAATGCAGCACACCCAGAGCAGAAGTTCTACTTCAGCCAGATCAGGCCTGCAAAGAAACTGCGTTTCACAGGCCTTTGTAAGAGATGTTCCCGGTAGGCTGTTAGAGCACTGTGCAGAGCGAGTTGTTTCTTAGCTTCCCAGAGAGCTGGAAGCAAGATGCTTTGGGGCCCGTTAATTTTATACCCTGCTACTTTGCTGTAGTTGTTGATTATTTCTAATAGTTTTTCTGTGGATTCTTTGGGGTTTTCTATGTATAAGATCATGTCGTCTGCAAACAACGCGAGTTTTACTTCTTCGTTACCTATTTCGATTCCTTTTGTTTTTTTTTCCTGCCGAATTGCTCTGGCCAGCACCTCCAGTACTATGTTGAATAGGAGTGGTGAAAGTGGGCACCCTTGTCTTGTTCCTGTCCTCAGAGGGATGGCTTTCAGCTTTTGTCCATTGAGTATGATGTTGGCTGTGGGTCTATCATATATGGCCTTTATTATGTTGAGGTACTTTCCTTCTACACCCATTTTACTGAGGGTTTTTATCATAAATGGGTGTTGGATCTTGTCAAATGCTTTCTCTGCGTCTATTGAGATGATCATGTGGTTTTTGTTTTTCATTTTGTTGATGTAGTGTATCACGTTGATTGACTTGCGGGTGTTGAACCATCCCTGTGTCCCTGGTATAAATCCCACTTGATCATGGTGTATAATCTTTTTGATGTATTGCTGTAATCGGTTTGCCAAAATTTTGTTGAGGATTTTTGCATCTATGTTCATCAGTGATATCGGCCTGTAGTTCTCCTTCTTTGTGTTGTCCTTGTCAGGTTTGGGGATCAGAGTGATGTTGGCTTCATAGAATGTGTTAGGGAGTTCTCCATCTTTCTCAATTTTCTGGAACAGTTTGAGGAGAATAGGTACAAAGAACTCACACTGCTTAACAACAAAAAAACAAACAACCCGATCAAAAAATGGGCAGAGGACATGAACAGACATTTCTCAAAAGAAGATATGAATATGGCCAATAGACACATGAAAAGATGTTCATTATCGCTAATCATCAGGGAAATGCAAATCAAAACTACACTAAGATATCACCTTACCCCCGTTAGATTGGCAAAAACATCCAAAACCAAGAACGACGAATGTTGGAGAGGTTGTGGAGAAAGAGGAACCCTCATACACTGTTGGTGGGAATGCAAACTGGTACAGCCACTATGGAAAACAGTATGGAGATTTCTCAAAAAGTTAAAAATAGAAATACCCTATGACCCAGCCATCCCATTACTGGGTATCTATCCTAAGAACCTGATATCAGATATCTCAAGAGTCCGTTGCACCCCTATGTTCATCGCAGCATTATTTACAATAGCCAAGACGTGGAACCAGCCTACATGCCCAGAAACTGATGATTGGATAAAGAAGATGTGGTATATATACACAATGGAATACTACTCAGCCATAAAAAAAGACGACATTGGCCCATTCACAACAATGTGGAAGGACCTCGAGGGCATTATTTTAAGCGAAATAAGTCAGTCAGAGAAAGACGAACTCTATATGACTCCACTCATAGGTGGAAATTAGTATATTGAGAAGGAGATCTGATCGGTGGTTACCAGGGAAAAGGGGGGGTGGGGGGAGGGCACGGAGGGGGAAGTGGTGATCCCACAACATGACTAACAAAAATGTACAACTGAAATTTCACAAGCTTGTAATCCATCATAACATTAATAAACAAAAAAAAAATAAAAAAAAATAAAGATGATTTGGGGCCCATCTGCCCCTATGGAAAGAACGCAGCACTTTGTGCCTTGCAGCTGTAGGTCAATGTAGCACACCCAGAGCAGAAGTTCTACTTCATCCAGATCAGGCCTGCAAAGAAACTCCGTTTCACAGGCCTTTGTAAGAGATGTTCCCGGTAGGCTGTTAGAGCACTGGGTAGAGCGACTTGCTTCTTAGCTTCCCAAAGAGCCGGAAGCAAGATGCTTTGGGGCCCTTCTCACCCTTTGGAAAGAAGGCAGCACTTTGTGCCTTGCAGCTCTAGGGCAATGTAGCACACCCAGAGCAGAAGTTGTACTTCAGCCAGATCAGGCCTGCAAGGAAACTGCGTTTCACAGGCCTTTGTAAGAGATGTTCCCGGTAGGCTGTTAGAGCACTGTGCAGAGCGAGTTGTTTCCTAGCTTCCCAAAGAGCTGGAAGCAAGATGCTTTGGGGCCCTTCTCACCCTTTGGAAAGAAGGCAGCACTTGGTGCCTTGCAGCTCTAGGGCAATGTAGCACACCCAGAGCAGAAGTTGTACTTCAGCCAGATCAGGCCTACAAAGAAGCTGCGTTTGACAGGCCTTTGTAAGAGATGTTCCCCGTAGGCTGTTAGAGCACTGTGCAGAGCGAGTTCTTTCTTAGCTTCCCAAAGACTTGGAAGCAAGATGCTTTGGGGGCCATCTGCCCTTAAAGAAAGAAGGCAGCACTTTGTGCCTTGCAGCTCTAGGGCAATGTAGCACACCCAGAGCAGATGTTCTACTTCTGCCAGGTCAGGCCTGCAAAGAAACTGCGTTTCACAGGCCTTTGTAAGAGATGTTCCCGGTAGGCTATTAGAGCACTGTGCAGAGCGAGTTGTTTCTTAGCTTCCCAGAGAGCTGGAAGCAAGATGCTTTGGGGCCCGTTAATTTTATACCCTGCTACTTTGCTGTAGTTGTTGATTATTTCTAATAGTTTTTCTGTCTATTCTTTGGGGTTTTCTATGTATAAGATCATGTCGTCTGCAAACAACGCGAGTTTTACTTCTTCGTTACCTATTTGGATTCCTTTTATTCTTTTTTCCTGCCGAATTGCTCTGGCCAGCACCTCCAGTACTATGTTGAATAGGAGTGGTGAAAGTGGGCACCCTTGTCTTCTTCCTGTCCTCAGAGGGATGGCTTTCAGCTTTTGTCCATTGAGTATGATGTTGGCTGTGGGTCTATCATATATGGCCTTTATTATGTTGAGGTACTTTCCTTCTATACCCATTTTACTGAGGGTTTTTATCATAAATGGGTGTTGGATCTTGTCGAATGCTTTCTCTGCGTCTATTGAGATGATCATGTGGTTTTTGTTTTTCATTTTGTTGATGTAGTGTATCACGTTGATTGGCTTGCGGGTGTTGAACCATCCCTGTGTCCCTGGTATAAATCCCACTTGATCATGGTGTATAATCTTTTTGATGTATTGCTGTAATCGGTTTGCCAAAATTTTGTTGAGGATTTTTGCATCTATGTTCATCAGTGATATCGGCCTGTAGTTCTCCTTCTTTGTGTTGTCCTTGTCAGGTTTGGGGATCAGAGTGATGTTGGCTTCATAGAATGTGTTAGGGAGTTCTCCATCTTTCTCAATTTTCTGGAACAGTTTGAGGAGAATAGGTACAAAGAACTCACACTGCTTAACAACAAAAAAACAAACAACCCGATCAAAAAATGGGCAGAGGACATGAACAGACATTTCTCAAAAGAAGATATGAATATGGCCAATAGACACATGAAAAGATGTTCATTATCGCTAATCATCAGGGAAATGCAAATCAAAACTACACTAAGATATCACCTTACCCCCGTTAGATTGGCAAAAACATCCAAAACCAAGAACGACGAATGTTGGAGAGGTTGTGGAGAAAGAGGAACCCTCATACACTGTTGGTGGGAATGCAAACTGGTACAGCCACTATGGAAAACAGTATGGAGATTTCTCAAAAAGTTAAAAATAGAAATACCCTATGACCCAGCCATCCCATTACTGGGTATCTATACTAAGAACCTGATATCAGATATCTCAAGAGTCCGTTGCACCCCTATGTTCATCGCAGCATTATTTACAATAGCCAAGACGTGGAACCAGCCTACATGCCCAGAAACTGATGATTGGATAAAGAAGATGTGGTATATATACACAATGGAATACTACTCAGCCATAAAAAAAGACGACATTGGCCCATTCACAACAATGTGGAAGGACCTCGAGGGCATTATTTTAAGCGAAATAAGTCAGTCAGAGAAAGACGAACTCTATATGACTCCACTCATAGGTGGAAATTAGTATATTGAGAAGGAGATCTGATCGGTGGTTACCAGGGAAAAGGGGGGGTGGGGGGAGGGCACGGAGGGGGAAGTGGTGATCCCACAACATGACTAACAAAAATGTACAACTGAAATTTCACAAGCTTGTAATCCATCATAACATTAATAAACAAAAAAAAAATAAAAAAAAATAAAGATGATTTGGGGCCCATCTGCCCCTATGGAAAGAACGCAGCACTTTGTGCCTTGCAGCTGTAGGTCAATGTAGCACACCCAGAGCAGAAGCTCTACTTCATCCAGATCAGGCCTGCAAAGAAACTCCGTTTCACAGGCCTTTGTAAGAGATGTTCCCGGTAGGCTGTTAGAGCACTGTGCAGAGCGAGTTGTTTCTTAGCTTCCCAAAGAGCTGGAAGCAAGATGCTTTGGGGCCCTTCTCACCCTTTGGCAAGAAGGCAGCACTTTGTGCCTTGCAGCTCTAGGGCAATGTAGCACACGCAGAGCAGAAGTTCTACTTCAGCCAGATCAGGCCTGCAAAGAAACTGCGTTTCACAGGCCTTTGTAAGAGATGATCGCGGTAGGCTGTTAGAGCACTGTGCAGAGCGAGTTGTTTCTCAGCTTCCAAAAGAGTTGGAAGCAAGATGCTTTGGGGCTCATCTGCCCCTTCGAAAAGAAGGCAGCACTTTGTGCCTTGCAGCTCTAGGGCAATGTAGCACACCCAGAGCAGAAGTTCTACTTCAGCCAGATCAGGCCCGCAAAGAAACTGCATTTCACAGGCCTTTGTAAGAGATGTTCCCGGTAGGCTGTTAGAGCACTGTGCAGAGCGAGTTGTTTCTTAGCTTCCCAAACAGCTGGAAGCAAGATGCTTTGGTGCCCTACTCACCCTTTGGAAAGAAGGCAGCACTTTGTGCCTTGCAGCTCTAGGGAAATGTAGCACACCCAGAGCAGATGTTCTACTTCTCCCAGGTCAGGCCTGCAAAGAAACTGCGTTTCACAGGCCTTTGTAAGAGATGTTCCCGGTAGGCTGTTAGAGCACTGTGCAGAGCGAGTTCTTTCTTAGCTTCCCAAAGACCTGGAAGCAAGATGCTTTGGGGGCCATCTGCCCCTAAGGAAAGAACGCAGCACTTTGTGCCTTGCAGCTCTAGGGCAATGTAGCACACCCAGAGCAGTTGTTCTACTTCTGCAAGGTCAGGCCTGCAAAGAAACTGCATTTCACAGGCCTTTGTAAGAGATGTTCCCGGTAGGCTGTTAGAGCACTGTGCAGAGCGACTTGTATCTTAGCTTCCCAAACAGCTGGAAGCAAGATGCTTTGGGGCCCTACTCACCCTTTGGAAAGAAGGCAGCACTTTGTGCCTTGCAGCTCTAGGGCAATGTAGCACACCCAGAGCCGAAGTTCTACTTCAGCTAGATCAGACCTGCAAAGAAACTGCGTTTCACAGGCCTTTGTAAGAGATGTTCCCGGTAGGCTGTAAGAGCACTGTGCAGAGCGACTAGTTTCTTAGCTTTCCAGAGAGCTGGAAGCAAGATGCTTTGGGGCCCCTCTGCCCCTATGGAAAGAACGCAGCACTTTGTGCCTTGCAGCTCTAGGGCAATGCAGCACACCCAGAGCAGAAGTTCTACTTCAGCCAGATCAGGCCTGCAAAGAAACTGCGTTTCACAGGCCTTTGTAAGAGATGTTCCCGGTAGGCTGTTAGAGCACTGTGCAGAGCGAGTTGTTTCTTAGCTTCCCAAACAGCCGGAAGCAAGATGCCTTGGGGGCCATCTGCCCTCAAGTAAAGAAGGCAGCACTTTGTGCCTTGCAGCTCTAGGGCAATGTAGCACACCCAGAGCAGACGTTCTACTTCTGCCAGGTCAGGCATGCAAAGAAACTTCGTTTCACAGGCCTTTGTAAGAGATGTTCCCGGTAGGCTGTTAGAGCACTGGGTAGAGCGAGTTGCTTCTTAGCTTCCCAAAGAGCCGGAAGCAAGATGCTTTGGGGCCCTTCTCACCCTTTGGAAAGAAGGCAGCACTTTGTGCCTTGCAGCTCTAGGGCAATGTAGCACACCCAGAGCAGAAGTTGTACTTCAGCCAGATCAGGCCTGCAAGGAAACTGCGTTTCACAGGCCTTTGTAAGAGATGTTCCCGGTAGGCTGTTAGAGCACTGTGCAGAGCGAGTTGTTTCCTAGCTTCCCAAAGAGCTGGAAGCAAGATGCTTTGGGGCCCTTCTCACCCTTTGGAAAGAAGGCAGCACTTGGTGCCTTGCAGCTCTAGGGCAATGTAGCACACCCAGAGCAGAAGTTGTACTTCAGCCAGATCAGGCCTACAAAGAAGCTGCGTTTGACAGGCCTTTGTAAGAGATGTTCCCCGTAGGCTGTTAGAGCACTGTGCAGAGCGAGTTCTTTCTTAGCTTCCCAAAGACTTGGAAGCAAGATGCTTTGGGGGCCATCTGCCCTTAAAGAAAGAAGGCAGCACTTTGTGCCTTGCAGCTCTAGGGCAATGTAGCACACCCAGAGCAGATGTTCTACTTCTGCCAGGTCAGGCCTGCAAAGAAACTGCGTTTCACAGGCCTTTGTAAGAGATGTTCCCGGTAGGCTATTAGAGCACTGTGCAGAGCGAGTTGTTTCTTAGCTTCCCAGAGAGCTGGAAGCAAGATGCTTTGGGGCCCGTTAATTTTATACCCTGCTACTTTGCTGTAGTTGTTGATTATTTCTAATAGTTTTTCTGTCTATTCTTTGGGGTTTTCTATGTATAAGATCATGTCGTCTGCAAACAACGCGAGTTTTACTTCTTCGTTACCTATTTGGATTCCTTTTATTCTTTTTTCCTGCCGAATTGCTCTGGCCAGCACCTCCAGTACTATGTTGAATAGGAGTGGTGAAAGTGGGCACCCTTGTCTTCTTCCTGTCCTCAGAGGGATGGCTTTCAGCTTTTGTCCATTGAGTATGATGTTGGCTGTGGGTCTATCATATATGGCCTTTATTATGTTGAGGTACTTTCCTTCTATACCCATTTTACTGAGGGTTTTTATCATAAATGGGTGTTGGATCTTGTCGAATGCTTTCTCTGCGTCTATTGAGATGATCATGTGGTTTTTGTTTTTCATTTTGTTGATGTAGTGTATCACGTTGATTGACTTGCGGGTGTTGAACCATCCCTGTGTCCCTGGTATAAATCCCACTTGATCATGGTGTATAATCTTTTTGATGTATTGCTGTAATCGGTTTGCCAAAATTTTGTTGAGGATTTTTGCATCTATGTTCATCAGTGATATCGGCCTGTAGTTCTCCTTCTTTGTGTTGTCCTTGTCAGGTTTGGGGATCAGAGTGATGTTGGCTTCATAGAATGTGTTAGGGAGTTCTCCATCTTTCTCAATTTTCTGGAACAGTTTGAGGAGAATAGGTACAAAGAACTCACACTGCTTAACAACAAAAAAACAAACAACCCGATCAAAAAATGGGCAGAGGACATGAACAGACATTTCTCAAAAGAAGATATGAATATGGCCAATAGACACATGAAAAGATGTTCATCATCGCTAATCATCAGGGAAATGCAAATCAAAACTACACTAAGATATCACCTTACCCCCGTTAGATTGGCAAAAACATCCAAAACCAAGAACGACAAATGTTGGAGAGGTTGTGGAGAAAGAGGAACCCTCATACACTGTTGGTGGGAATGCAAACTGGTACAGCCACTATGGAAAACAGTATGGAGATTTCTCAAAAAGTTAAAAATAGAAATACCCTATGACCCAGCCATCCCATTACTGGGTATCTATCCTAAGAACCTGATATCAGATATCTCAAGAGTCCGTTGCACCCCTATGTTCATCGCAGCATTATTTACAATAGCCAAGACGTGGAACCAGCCTACATGCCCAGAAACTGATGATTGGATAAAGAAGATGTGGTATATATACACAATGGAATACTACTCAGCCATAAAAAAAGACGACATTGGCCCCTTCACAACAATGTGGATGGACCTCGAGGGCATTATGTTAAGCGAAATAAGTCAGTCAGAGAAAGACGAACTCTAAATGACTCCACTCATAGGTGGAAATTAGTATATTGAGAAGGAGATCTGATCGGTGGTTACCAGGGAAAAGGGGGGGTGGGGGGTTGGCACGGAGGGGGAAGTGGTGTTCCCACAACATGACTAACAAAAATGTACAACTGAAATTTCACAAGCTTGTAAACCATCATAACATTAATAAACAAACAAACAAAAAAGATGATTTGGGGCCTATCTGCCCCTATGGAAAGAACGCAGCACTTTCTGCCTTGCATGTCTAGGGCAATGTAGCACACCCAGAGCAGAAGTTCTACTTCAGCCAGATCAGGCCCGCAAAGAAACTGCGTTTCACAGGCCTTTGTAAGAGATGTTCCCGGTAGGCTGTTAGAGCACTGTGCAGAGCGAGTTGTTTCTCAGCTTCCCAAAGAGGTGGAAGCAAGATGCTTTTGGGCCCTTCTCACCCTTTGGCAAGAAGGCAGCACTTTGTGCCTTGCAGCTCTAGGGCAATGTAGCACACCCAGAGCAGAAGTTCTACTTCAGCCAAATCAGGCCTGCAAAGAAACTGCGTTTCACAGGCCTTTGCAAGAGATGTTCGCGTTAGGCTGTTAGAGCATTTTGCAGAGCGAGTTGTTTCTCAGCTTCCAAAAGAGTTGGAAGCAAGATGCTTTGGGACCCTGCTCACCCTTTGGAAAGAAGGCAGCACTTTGTGCCTTGCAGCTCTAGGGCAATGTAGCACACTCAGAGCCGAAGTTCTAGTTCAGCTAGATCAGACCTGCAAAGAAACTTCGTTTCACAGGCCTTTGTAAGAGATGTTCCCGGTAGGCTGTAAGAGCACTGTGCAGAGCGACTAGTTTCTTAGCTTCCCAGAGAGCCGGAAGCAAGATGCTTTGGGGCCCATCTGCCCCTTTGGAAAGAACGCAGCACTTTGTGCCTTGCAGCTCTAGGGCAATGCAGCACACCCCGAGCAGAAGTTCTACTTCAGCCAGATCAGGCCTGCAAAGAAACTGCGTTTCACAGGCATTTGTAAGAGATGTTCCCGGTAGGCTGTTAGAGCACTGTGCAGAGCGAGTTGTTTCTTAGCTTCCCAGAGAGCTGGAAGCAAGATGCTTTGGGGCCCGTTAATTTTACACCCTGCTACTTTGCTGTAGTTGTTGATTATTTCTAATAGTTTTTCTGTGGATTCTTTGGGGTTTTCTATGTATAAGATCATGTCGTCTGCAAACAACGCGAGTTTTACTTCTTCGTTACCTATTTCGATTCCTTTTATTTTTTTTTCCTGCCGTATTGCTCTGGCCAGCACCTCCAGTACTATGTTGAATAGGAGTGGTGAAAGTGGGCACCCTTGTCTTGTTCCTGTCCTCAGAGGGATGGCTTTCAGCTTTTGTCCATTGAGTATGCTGTTGCCTGTATGTCTAACATATATGGCCTTTATTATGTTGAGGTACTTTCCTTCTATACCCATTTTACTGAGGGTTTTTATCATAAATGGGTGTTGGATCTTGTCGAATGCTTTCTCTGCGTCTATTGAGATGATCATGTGGTTTTTGTTTTTCATTTTGTTGATGTAGTGTATCACATTTATTGACTTGCGGGTGTTGAACCATCCCTGTGTCCCTGGTATAAATCCCACTTGATCATGGTGTATAATCTTTTTGATGTATTGCTGTAATCGGTTTGCCAAAATTTTGTTGAGGATTTTTGCATCTATGTTCATCAGTGATATCGGCCTGTAGTTCTCCTTCTTTGTGTTGTCCTTGTCAGGTTTGGGGATCAGAGTGATGTTGGCTTCATAGAATGTGTTAGGGAGTTCTCCATCTTTCTCAATTTTCTGGAACAGTTTGAGGAGAATAGGTACAAAGAACTCACACTGCTTAACAACAAAAAGACAAACAACCCGATCGAAAAATGGGCAGAGGACATGAACAGACATTTCTCAAAAGAAGATATGAATATGGCCAATAGACACATGAAAAGATGTTCATCATCGCTAATCATCAGGGAAATGCAAATCAAAACTACACTAAGATATCACCTTACCCCCGTTAGATTGGCAAAAACATCCAAAACCAAGAACGACAAATGTTGGAGAGGTTGTGGAGAAAGAGGAACCCTCATACACTGTTGGTGGGAATGCAAACTGGTACAGCCACTATGGAAAACAGTATGGAGATTTCTCAAAAAGTTAAAAATAGAAATACCCTATGACCCAGCCATCCCATTACTGGGTATCTATCCTAAGAACCTGATATCAGATATCTCAAGAGTCCGTTGCACCCCTATGTTCATCGCAGCATTATTTACAATAGCCAAGACGTGGAACCAGCCTACATGCCCAGAAACTGATGATTGGATAAAGATGATGTGGTATATATACACAACGGAATACTACTCAGCCATAAAAAAGACGACATTGGCCCATTCACAACAATGTGGATGGACCTCGAGGGCATTATGTTAAGCGAAATAAGTCAGTCAGAGTAAGACAGACTCTATATGACTCCACTCATAGGTGGAAATTAGTATATTGAGAAGGAGATCTGATCGGTGGTTACCAGGGAAAAGGGGGGGTGGGGGAGGGCACGGAGGGGGAATTGGTGTTCCCACAACATGACTAACAAAAATGTACAACTGAAATTTCACAAGCTTGTAATCCATCATAACATTAATAAACAAAAAAAAAAAAAAGAAGATGCTTTGGGGCCCATCTGCCCCTATGGAAAGAACGCAGCACTTTGTGCCTTGCAGCTCTAGGGCAATGTAGCACACCCAGAGCAGAAGTTCTACTTCAGCCAGATCAGGCCCTCAAAGAAACTGCGTTTCACAGGCCTTTGTAAGAGATGTTCCCGGTAGGCTGTTAGAGCACTGTGCAGAGCGAGTTGTTTCTTAGCTTCCCAAAGACCTGGAAGCAAGATGCTTTAGGGGCCATCTGCCCTTAAGGAAAGAAGGCAGCACTTTGTGCCTTGCAGCTCTAGGGCAAAGTAGCACACCCAGAGAAGAATTCTACTTCAGCCAGATCAGGCCTGCAAAGAAACTGCGTTTCACAGGCCTTTGTAAGAGATGTTCCCGGTAGGCTGTTAGAGCACTGTGCAGAGCGAGTTGTTTCTTAGCTTCCCAAAAAGCTGGAAGCAAGAAGCTTTGGGGCCCTCTCACCCTTTGGAAAGAAGGCAGCTCTTTGTGCCTTGCAGCTTTAGGGCAATGCAGCACACCCAGAGCCGAAGTTCTACTTCAGCTAGATCAGACCTGCAAAGAAACTTCGTTTCACAGGCCTTTGTAAGAGATGTTCCCGGTAGGCTGTAAGAGCACTGTGCAGAGCGACTAGATTCTTAGCTTCCCAAAGAGCTGGAAGCAAGATGCTTTGGGGCCCATCTGCCCCTATGGAAAGAACGCAGCAGTTTGTGCCTTTCAGCTCTAGGGCAATGCAGCACACCCCGAGCAGAAGTTCTACTTCAGCCAGATCAGGCCTGCAAAGAAACTGCGTTTCACAGGCCTTTGTAAGAGATGTTCCCTGTAGGCTGTTAGAGCACTGTGCAGAGCGAGTTGTTTCTTAGCTTCCCAGAGAGCTGGAAGCAAGATGCTTTGGGGCCCGTTAATTTTATACCCTGCTACTTTGCTGTAGTTGTTGATTATTTCTAATAGTTTTTCTGTGGATTCTTTGGGGTTTTCTATGTATAAGATCATGTCGTCTGCAAACAACGCGAGTTTTACTTCTTCGTTACCTATTTGGATTCCTTTTATTTTTTTTTCCTGCCGAATTGCTCTGGCCAGCACCTCCAGTACTATGTTGAATAGGAGTGGTGAAAGTGGGTACCCTTGTCTTGTTCCTGTCCTCAGAGGGATGGCTTTCAGCTTTTGTCCATTGAGTATGATGTTGGCTGTGGGTCTATCATATATGGCCTTTATTATGTTGAGGTACTTTCCTTCTATACCTATTTTACTGAGGGTTTTTATCATAAATGGGTGTTGGATCTTGTCGAATGCTTTCTCTGCGTCTATTGAGATGATCATGTGGTTTTTGTTTTTCATTTTGTTGATGTAGTGTATCACGTTGATTGACTTGCGGGTGTTGAACCATCCCTGTGTCCCTGGTATAAATCCCACTTGATCATGGTGTATAATCTTTTTGATGTATTGCTGTAATCGGTTTGCCAAAATTTTGTTGAGGATTTTTGCATCTATGTTCATCAGTGATATCGGCCTGTAGTTCTCCTTCTTTGTGTTGTCCTTGTCAGGTTTGGGGATCAGAGTGATGTTGGCTTCATAGAATGTGTTAGGGAGTTCTCCATCTTTCTCAATTTTCTGGAACAGTTTGAGGAGAATAGGTACAAAGAACTCACACTGCTTAACAACAAAAAGACAAACAACCCGATCGAAAAATGGGCAGAGGACATGAACAGACATTTCTCAAAAGAAGATATGAATATGGCCAATAGACACATGAAAAGATGTTCATCATCGCTAATCATCAGGGAAATGCAAATCAAAACTACACTAAGATATCACCTTACCCCCGTTAGATTGGCAAAAACATCCAAAACCAAGAACGACAAATGTTGGAGAGGTTGTGGAGAAAGAGGAACCCTCATACACTGTTGGTGGGAATGCAAACTGGTACAGCCACTATGGAAAACAGTATGGAGATTTCTCAAAAAGTTAAAAATAGAAATACCCTATGACCCAGCCATCCCATTACTGGGTATCTATCCTAAGAACCTGATATCAGATATCTCAAGAGTCCGTTGCACCCCTATGTTCATCGCAGCATTATTTACAATAGCCAAGACGTGGAACCAGCCTACATGCCCAGAAACTGATGATTGGATAAAGAAGATGTGGTATATATACACAACGGAATACTACTCAGCCATAAAAAAAGATGACATTGGCCCATTCACAACAATGTGGATGGACCTCGAGGGCATTATGTTAAGCGAAATAAGTCAGTCAGAGTAAGACAGACTCTATATGACTCCACTCATAGGTGGAAATTAGTATATTGAGAAGGAGATCTGATCGGTGGTTACCAGGGAAAAGGAGGGGTGGGGGAGGGCACGGAGGGGGAAGTGGTGTTCCCACAACATGACTAACAAAAATGTACAACTGAAATTTCACAAGCTTGTAATCCATCATAAGATTAATAAACAAAAAAAAAAAAAAAGATGCTTTGGGGCCCATCTGCCCCTATGGAAAGAACGCAGCACTTTGTGCCTTGCAGCTCTAGGGCAATGTAGCACACCAAGAGCAGAAGTTCTACTTCAGCCAGATCAGGCCTGCAAAGAAACTGCGTTTCACAGGCCTTTGTAAGAGATGTTCCCGGAAGGCTGTTAGAGCACTGTGCAGAGCGAGTTGTTTCTTAGCTTACCAAACAGCCGGCAGCAAGATGCTTTGGGGCCCTTCTCACCCTTTGGAAAGAAGTCAGCACTTTGTGCCTTGCAGCTCTAGGGCAATGTAGCACACCCAGAGCAGAAGTTGTACTTCAGCCAGATCAGGCCTGCAAAGAAACTGCGTTTCACAGGCCTTTGTAAGAGATGTTCCCGGTAGGCTGTTAGAGCACTGTGCAGAGCGAGTTGTTTCCTAGCTTCCCAAAGAGCTGGA
The DNA here is from genome assembly GCF_041296235.1 of Equus asinus. NCBI lineage: Eukaryota > Metazoa > Chordata > Mammalia > Perissodactyla > Equidae > Equus > Equus asinus. Next base: position 70,093,679 of record NC_091790.1, on the reverse strand, counting down.
AGCAAGATGCTTTGGGGCCCTTCTCACCCTTTGGAAAGAAGGCAGCACTTTGTGCCTTGCAGCTCTAGGGCAATGTAGCACACCCAAAGCAGAAGTTCTACTTCAGCCAGATCAGACCTGCAAAGAAACTGCGTTTCACAGGCCTTTGTAAGAGATGTTCCCTGTAGGCTGTTAGAGCACTGTGCAGAGCGAGTTGTTTCTTAGATTCCCAAGGAGCTGGAAGCAAGATGCTTTAGGGGCCATCTGCCCTTAAGGAAAGAAGGCAGCACTTTGTGCCTTGCAGCTCTAGGGCAATGTAGCACACCCAGAGCAGTTGTTCTACTTCTGCCAGGTCAGGCCTGCAAAGAAACTGCGTTTCACAGGCCTTTGTAAGAGATGTTCCCGGTAGGCTGTTAGAGCACTGTGCAGAGCGACTTGTTTCGTAGCTTCCCAAAGAGCTGGAAGCAAGATGCTTTGGGGCCCATCTTCCCCTATGGAAAGAACGCAGCACTTTGTGCCTTGCAGCTCTAGGGCAATGCAGCACACCCCGAGCAGAAGTTGTACTTCAGCCAGATCAGGCCTGCAAAGAAACTGCGTTTCACAGGCCTTTGTAAGAGATGATCCCGGTAGGCTGTTAGAGCACTGTGCAGAGCGAGTTGTTTCCTAGCTTCCCAAAGAGCTGGAAGCAAGATGCTTTGGGGCCCTTCTCACCCTTTGGAAAGAAGGCAGCACTTTGTGCCTTGCAGCTCTAGGGCAATGTAGCACACCCAAAGCACAAGTCTACTTCAGCCAGATCAGACCTGCAAAGAAACTGCGTTTCACAGGCCTTTGTAAGAGATGTTCCGTGTAGGCTGTTAGAGCACTGTGCAGAGCGAGTTGTTTCTTAGCTTCCCAAGGAGCTGGAAGCAAGATGCTTTGGGGCCCGTTAATTTTATACCCTGCTACTTTGCTGTAGTTGTTGATTATTTCTAATAGTTTTTCTGTGGATTCTTTGGGGTTTTCTATGTATAAGATCATGTCGTCTGCAAACAACGCGAGTTTTACTTCTTCGTTACCTATTTGGATTCCTTTTATTTTTTTTTCCTGCTGAATTGCTCTGGCCAGCACCTCCAGTACTATGTTGAATAGGAGTGGTGAAAGTGGGCACCCTTGTCTTGTTCCTGTCCTCAGACTGATGGCTTTCAGCTTTTGTCCATTGAGTATGATGTTGGCTGTGGGTCTATCATATATGGCCTTTATTATGTTGAGGTACTTTCCTTCTATACCCATTTTACTGAGGGTTTTTATCATAAATGGGTGTTGGATCTTGTCGAATGCTTTCTCTGCGTCTATTGAGATGATCATGTGGTTTTTGGTTTTCATTTTGTTGATGTAGTGTATCACGTTGTTTGACTTGCTGGTGTTGAACCATCCCTGTGTCCCTGGTATAAATCCCACTTGATCATGGTGTATAATCTTTTTGATGTATTGCTGTAATCGGTTTGCCAAAATTTTGTTGAGCATTTTTGCATCTATGTTCACCAGTGATATCGGCCTGTAGTTCTCCTTCTTTGTGTTGTCCTTGTCAGGTTTGGGGATCACAGTGATGTTGGCTTCATAGAATGTGTTAGGGAGTTCTCCATCTTTCTCAATTTTCTGGAACAGTTTGAGGAGAATAGGTAGAAAGAACTCTCACTGCTTAACAACAAAAAAACAAACAACCCGATCCAAAAATGGGCAGAGGACATGAACAGACATTTCTCAAAAGAAGATATGAATATGGCCAATAGACACATGAAAAGATGTTCATCATCGCTAATCATCAGGGAATTGCAAATCAAAACTACACTAAGATATCACCTTACCCCCGTTAGATTGGCAAAAACATCCAAAACCAAGAACGACAAATGTGGGAGAGGTTGTGGAGAAAGAGGAACCCTCATACACTGTTGGTGGGAATGCAAACTGGTACAGCCACTATGGAAAACAGTATGGAGATTTCTCAAAAAGTTAAAAATAGAAATACCCTATGACCCAGCCATCCCATTACTGGGTATCTATCCTAAGAACCTGATATCAGATATCTCAAGAGTCCGTTGCACCCCTATGTTCATCGCAGCATTATTTACAATAGCCAAGACGTGGAACCAGCCTACATGCCCAGAAAGTGATGATTGGATAAAGAAGATGTGGTATATATACACAATGGAATACTACTCAGCCATAAAAAAAGACGACATTGGCCCCTTCACAACAATGTGGATGGACCTCGAGGGCATTATGTTAAGCGAAATAAGTCAGTCAGAGAAAGACGAACGCTATATGACTCCACTCATAGGTGGAAATTAGTATATTGAGAAGGAGATCTGATCGGTGGTTACCAGGGAAAAGGGGGGGTGGGGGGAGGGCACGGAGGGGGAAGTGGTGTTCCCACAACATGACTAACAAAAATGTACAACTGAAATTTCACAAGCTTGTAATCCATCATAACATTAATAAACAAAAAAAAAAAAAAAGATGCTTTGGGGCCCATCTGCCCCTATGGAAAGAACGCAGCACTTTCTGCCTTGCAGCTCTAGGGCAATGTAGCACACCCAGAGCAGAAGTTCTACTTCAGCCAGATCAGGCCCGCAAAGAAACTGCGTTTCACAGGCCTTTGTAAGAGATGTTCCCGGTAGGCTGTTAGAGCAGTGTGCAAGGCGAGTTGTTTCTTAGCTTCCCAAAGAGCTGGAAGCAAGATGCTTTGGGGCCCTTCTCACCCTTTGGAAAGAAGGCAGCACTTTGTGCCTTGCAGCTCTAGGGCAATGTAGCACACCCCGAGCAGAAGTTCTACTTCAGCCAGATCAGGCCCGCAAAGAAACTGCGTTTCACAGGCCTTTGTAAGAGATGTTCCCGGTAGGCTGTTAGAGCACTGTGCAGAGCGAGTTGTTTCTTAGCTTCCCAGAGAGCTGGAAGCAAGATGCTTTGGGGCCCTTTAATTTTATACCCTGCTACTTTGCTGTAGTTGTTGATTATTTCTAATAGTTTTTCTGTGGATTCTTTGGGGTTTTCTATGTATAAGATCATGTCGTCTGCAAACAACGCGAGTTTTACTTCTCCGTTACCTATTTGGATTCCTTTCATTTTTTTTTCCTGCCGAATTGCCCTGGCCAGCACCTCCAGTACTATGTTGAATAGGAGTGGTGAAAGTGGGTACCCTTGTCTTGTTCCTGTCCTCAGAGGGATGGCTTTCAGCTTTTGTCCATTGAGTATGCTGTTGGCTGTGGGTCTATCATATATGGCCTTTATTATGTTGAGGTACTTTCCTTCTATACCCATTTTACTGAGGGTTTTTATCATAAATGGGTGTTGGATCTTGTCGAATGCTTTCTCTGCGTCTATTGAGATGATCATGTGGTTTTTGTTTTTCATTTTGTTGATGTAGTGTATCACGTTGATTGACTTGCGGGTGTTGAACCATCCCTGTGTCCCTGGTATAAATCCCACTTGATCATGGTGTATAATATTTTGATGTATTGCTGTAATCGGTTTGCCAAAATTTTGTTGAGGATTTTTGCATCTATGTTCATCAGTGATATCGGCCTGTAGTTCTCCTTCTTTGTGTTGTCCTTGTCAGGTTTGGGGATCAGAGTGATGTTGGCTTCATAGAATGTGTTAGGGAGTTCTCCATCTTTCTCAATTTTCTGGAACAGTTTGAGGAGAATAGGTACAAAGAACTCACACTGCTTAACAACAAAAAAACAAACAACCCGATCAAAAAATGGGCAGAGGACATGAACAGACATTTCTCAAAAGAAGATATGAATATGGCCAATAGACACATGAAAAGATGTTCATCATCGCTAATCATCAGGGAAATGCAAATCAAAACTACACTAAGATATCACCTTACCCCCGGTAGATTGGCAAAAACATCCAAAACCAAGAACGACGAATGTTGGAGAGGTTGTGGAGAAAGAGGAACCCTCATACACTGTTGGTGGGAATGCAAACTGGTACAGCCACTATGGAAAACAGTATGGAGATTTCTCAAAAAGTTAAAAATAGAAATACCCTATGACCCAGCCATCCCATTACTGGGTATCTATCCTAAGAACCTGATATCAGATATCTCAAGAGTCCGTTGCACCCCTATGTTCATCGCAGCATTATTTACAATAGCCAAGACGTGGAACCAGCCTACATGCCCAGAAACTGATGATTGGATAAAGAAGATGTGGTATATATACACAATGGAATACTACTCAGTCGTAAAAAAAGACGACATTGGCCCATTCACAACAATGTGGATGGACCTCGAGGGCATTATGTTAAGCGAAATAAGTCAGTCAGAGAAAGACGAACTCTATATGACTCCACTAATAGGTGGAAATTAGTATATTGAGAAGGAGATCTGATCGGTGGTTACCAGGGAAAAGGGGGGGTGGGGGAGGGCACGGAGGGGGAAGTGGTGTTCCCACAACATGACTAACAAAAATGTACAACTGAAATTTCACAAGCCTGTAATCCATCATAAGATTAATAAACAAACAAAAAAAAAAAGATGCTTTGGGGCCCATCTGCCCCTATGGAAAGAACGCAGCACTTTGTGCCTTGCAGCTCTAGGGCAATGTAGCACACCCAGAGCAGAAGTTCTACTTCAGCCAGATCAGGCCTGCAAAGAAACTGCGTTTCACAGGCCTTTGTAAGAGATGTTCCCGGTAGGCTGTTAGAGCACTGTGCAGAGCGAGTTGTTTCTTAGCTTACCAAACAGCCGGCAGCAAGATGCTTTGGGGCCCTTCTCACCCTTTGGAAAGAAGTCAGCACTTTGTGCCTTGCAGCTCTAGGGCAATGTAGCACACCCAGAGCAGAAGTTGGACTTCAGCCAGATCAGGCCTGCAAAGAAACTGCGTTTCACAGGCCTTTGTAAGTGATGTTCCCGGTAGCCTGTTAGAGCACTGTGCAGAGCGAGTTGTTTCCTATCTTCCCAAAGAGCTGGAAGCAAGATGCTTTGGGGCCCTTCTCACCCTTTGGAAAGAAGTCAGCACTTTGTGCCTTGCAGCTCTAGGGCAATGTAGCACACCCAAAGCAGAAGTTGTACTTCAGCCAGATCAGACCTGCAAAGAAACTGCGTTTCACAGGCCTTTGTAAGAGATGTTCCCTGTAGGCTGTTAGAGCACTGTGCAGAGGGAGTTGTTTCTTAGCTTCCCAAGGAGCTGGAAGCAAGATGTTAGGGGCCATCTGCCCTTAAGGAAAGAAGGCAGCACTTTGTGCCTTGCAGCTCTAGGGCAATGTAGCACACCCAGAGCAGTTGTTCCACTTCTACCAGGTCAGGCCTGCAAAGAAACTGCGTTTCACAGGCCTTTGTAAGAGATGTTCCCGGTAGCATGTAAGAGCACTGTGCAGAGCGACTAGTTTCTTAGCTTCCCAGAGAGCTGGAAGCAAGATGCTTTGGGGCCCATCTGCCCCTATGGAAAGAACGCAGCACTTTGTGCCTTGCAGCTCTAGGGCAATGCAGCACACCCCGAGCAGAAGTTCTACTTCAGCCAGATCAGGCCTGCAAAGAAACTGCGTTTCACAGGCCTTTGTAAGAGATGTTCCCGGTAGGCTTTTAGAGCACTGTGCAGAGCGAGTTGTTTCTTAGCTTCCCAGAGAGCTGGAAGCAAGATGCTTTGGGGCCCGTTAATTTTATACCCTGCTACTTTGCTGTAGTTGTTGATTATTTCTAATAGTTTTTCTGTGGATTCTTTGGGGTTTTCTATGTATAAGATCATGTCGTCTGCAAACAACGCGAGTTTTACTTCTTCGTTACCTATTTGGATTCCTTTTATTTTTTTTTCCTGCTGAATTGCTCTGGCCAGCACCTCCAGTACTATGTTGAATAGGAGTGGTGAAAGTGGGCACCCTTGTCTTGTTCCTGTCCTCAGACTGATGGCTTTCAGCTTTTGTCCATTGAGTATGATGTTGGCTGTGGGTCTATCATATATGGCCTTTATTATGTTGAGGTACTTTCCTTCTATACCCATTTTACTGAGGGTTTTTATCATAAATGGGTGTTGGATCTTGTCGAATGCTTTCTCTGCGTCTATTGAGATGATCATGTGGTTTTTGGTTTTCATTTTGTTGATGTAGTGTATCACGTTGTTTGACTTGCTGGTGTTGAACCATCCCTGAGTCCCTGGTATAAATCCCACTTGATCATGGTGTATAATCTTTTTGATGTATTGCTGTAATCGGTTTGCCAAAATTTTGTTGAGCATTTTTGCATCTATGTTCACCAGTGATATCGGCCTGTAGTTCTCCTTCTTTGTGTTGTCCTTGTCAGGTTTGGGGATCACAGTGATGTTGGCTTCATAGAATGTGTTAGGGAGTTCTCCATCTTTCTCAATTTTCTGGAACAGTTTGAGGAGAATAGGTACAAAGAACTCTCACTGCTTAACAACAAAAAAACAAACAACCCGATCCAAAAATGGGCAGAGGACATGAACAGACATTTCTCAAAAGAAGATATGAATATGGCCAATAGACACATGAAAAGATATTCATCATCGCTAATCATCAGGGAATTGCAAATCAAAACTACACTAAGATATCACCTTACCCCCGTTAGATTGGCAAAAACATCCAAAACCAAGAACGACAAATGTGGGAGAGGTTGTGGAGAAAGAGGAACCCTCATACACTGTTGGTGGGAATGCAAACTGGTACAGCCACTATGGAAAACAGTATGGAGATTTCTCAAAAAGTTAAAAATAGAAATACCCTATGACCCAGCCATCCCATTACTGGGTATCTATCCTAAGAACCTGATATCAGATATCTCAAGAGTCCGTTGCACCCCTATGTTCATCGCAGCATTATTTACAATAGCCAAGACGTGGAACCAGCCTACATGCCCAGAAAGTGATGATTGGATAAAGAAGATGTGGTATATATACACAATGGAATACTACTCAGCCATAAAAAAAGACGACATTGGCCCCTTCACAACAATGTGGATGGACCTCGAGGGCATTATGTTAAGCGAAATAAGTCAGTCAGAGAAAGACGAACGCTATATGACTCCACTCATAGGTGGAAATTAGTATATTGAGAAGGAGATCTGATCGGTGGTTACCAGGGAAAAGGGGGGGTGGGGGGAGGGCACGGAGGGGGAAGTGGTGTTCCCACAACATGACTAACAAAAATGTACAACTGAAATTTCACAAGCTTGTAATCCATCATAACATTAATAAACAAAAAAAAAAAAAAAGATGCTTTGGGGCCCATCTGCCCCTATGGAAAGAACGCAGCACTTTCTGCCTTGCAGCTCTAGGGCAATGTAGCACACCCAGAGCAGAAGTTCTACTTCAGCCAGATCAGGCCCGCAAAGAAACTGCGTTTCACAGGCCTTTGTAAGAGATGTTCCCGGTAGGCTGTTAGAGCAGTGTGCAAGGCGAGTTGTTTCTTAGCTTCCCAAAGAGCTGGAAGCAAGATGCTTTGGGGCCCTTCTCACCCTTTGGAAAGAAGGCAGCACTTTGTGCCTTGCAGCTCTAGGGCAATGTAGCACACCCAGAGCAGAAGTTCTACTTCAGCCAGATCAGGCCCGCAAAGAAACTGCGTTTCACAGGCCTTTGTAAGAGATGTTCCCGGTAGGCTGTTAGAGCACTGTGCAGAGCGAGTTATTTCTTAGCTTCCCAAAGAGCTGGAAGCAAGATGCTATAGGGGCCATCTGCCCTTAAGGAAAGAATGCAGCACTTTGTGCCTTGCATCTCTAGGGCAATGTAGCACACCCAGAGCAGATGTTCTACTTCTGCCAGGTCAGGCCTGCAAAGAAACTTCGTTTCTCAGGCCCTTGTAAGAGATGTTCCCGGTAGGCTGTTAGAGCACTGTGCAGAGCGACTTGTTTCTTAGCTTCCCAAAGAGCTGGAAGCAAGATGCTTTGGGGCCCGTTAATTTTATACCCTGCTACTTTGCTGTAGTTGTTGATTATTTCTAATAGTTTTTCTGTGGATTCTTTGGGGTTTTCTATGTATAAGATCATGTCGTCTGCAAACAACGCGAGTTTTACTTCTTCGTTACCTATTTGGATTCCTTTCATTTTTTTTTCCTGCCGAATTGCTCTGGCCAGCACCTCCAGTACTATGTTGAATAGGAGTGGTGAAAGTGGGCACCCTTGTCTTGTTCCTGTCCTCAGAGGGATGGCTTTCAGCTTTTGTCCATTGAGTATGCTGTTGGCTGTGGGTCTATCATATATGGCCTTTATTATGTTGAGGTACTTTCCTTCTATACCCATTTTACTGAGGGTTGTTATCATAAATGGGTGTTGGATCTTGTCGAATGCTTTCTCTGCGTCTATTGAGATGATCATGTGGTTTTTGGTTTTCATTTTGTTGATGTAGTGTATCACGTTGATTGACTTGCGGGTGTTGAACCATCCCTGTGTCCCTGGTATAAATCCCACTTGATCATGGTGTATAATCTTTTTGATGTATTGCTGTAATCGGTTTGCCAAAATTTGGTTGAGGATTTTTGCATCTATGTTCATCAGTGATATCGGCCTGTAGTTCTCCTTCTTTGTGTTGTCCTTGTCAGGTTTGGGGATCAGAGTGATGTTGGCTTCATAGAATGTGTTAGGGAGTTCTCCATCTTTCTCAATTTTCTGGAACAGTTTGAGGAGAATAGGTACAAAGAACACACACTGCTTAACAACAAAAAAAAAAACAACCCGATCAAAAAATGGGCAGAGGACATGAACAGACATTTCTCAAAAGAAGATATGAATATGGCCAATAGACACATGAAAAGATGTGCATCATCGCTAATCATCAGGGAAATGCAAATCAAAACTACACTAAGATATCACCTTACCCCCGTTAGATTGGCAAAAACATCCAAAACCCAGAACGACAAATGTTGGAGAGGTTGTGGAGAAAGAGGAACCCTCATACACTGTTGGTGGGAATGCAAACTGGTACAGCCACTATGGAAAACAGTATGGAGATTTCTCAAAAAGTTAAAAATAGAAATACCCTATGACCCAGCCATCCCATTACTGGGTATCTATCCTAAGAACCTGATATCAGATATCTCAAGAGTCCGTTGCACCCCTATGTTCATCGCAGCATTATTTACAATAGCCAAGACGTGGAACCAGCCTACATGCCCAGAAACTGATGATTGGATAAAGAAGATGTGGTATATATACACAATGGAATACTACTCAGCCATAAAAAAAGACGAAATTGGCCCCTTCACAACAATGTGGATGGACCTCGAGGGCATTATGTTAAGCGAAATAAGTCAGTCAGAGAAAGACGAACTCTATATGACTCCACTCATAGGTGGAAATTAGTATATTGAGAAGGAGATCTGATCGGTGGTTACCAGGGAAAAGGGGGGGTGGGGGGAGGGCACGGAGGGGGAAGTGGTGTTCCCACAACATGACTAACAAAAATGTACAACTGAAATTTCACAATCTTGTAATCCATCATAACATTAATAAACAAAAAGAAAAAAAAGATGCTTTGGGGCCCATCTGCCACTATGGAAAGAACGCAGCACTTTGTGCCTTGCAGCTCTAGGGCAATGTAGCACACCCAGAGCAGAAGTTCTACTTCAGCCAGATCAGGCCCGCAAAGAAACTGCGTTTCACAGGCCTTTGTAAGAGATGTTCCCGGTAGGCTGTTAGAGCAGTGTGCAGAGCGAGTTGTTTCTTAGCTTCCCAAAGAGCTGGAAGCAAGATGCTTTGGGGCCCTTCTCACCCTTTGGAAAGAAGGCAGCACTTTGTGCCTTGCAGCTCTAGGGCAATGTAGCACACCCAGAGCAGAAGTTCTACTTCAGCCAGATGAGGCCCGCAATGAAACTGCGTTTCACAGGCCTTTGTAAGAGATGTTCCCGGTAGGCTGTTAGAGCACTGTGCAGAGCGAGTTGTTTCTTAGCTTCCCAAAGAGCTGGAAGCAAGATGCTTTAGGGGCCATCTGCCCTTAAGGAAAGAAGGCAGCACTTTGTGCCTTGCATCTCTAGGGCAATGTAGCACACCCAGAGCAGATGTTCTACTTCTGCCAGGTCAGGCCTGCAAAGAAACTTCGTTTCTCAGGCCCTTGTAAGAGATGTTCCCGGTACGCTGTTAGAGCACTGTGCAGAGCGACTTGTTTCTTAGCTTCCCAAAGAGCTGGAAGCAAGATGCTTTGGGGCCCTTCTCACCCTTTGGAAAGAAGGCAGCACTTTGTGCCTTGCAGCTCTAGGGCAATGTAGCACACCCCGAGCAGAAGTTCTACCTCAGCCAGATCAGGCCCGCAAAGAAACTGCGTTTCACTGGCCTTTGTAAGAGATGTTCCCGGTAGGCTGTTAGAGCACTGTGCAGAGCGAGTTGTTTCTTAGCTTCCCAGAGAGCTGGAAGCAAGATGCTTTGGGGCCCGTTAATTTTATACCCTGCTACTTTGCTGTAGTTGTTGATTATTTCTAATAGTTTTTCTGTGGATTCTTTGGGGTTTTCTATGTATAAGATCATGTCGTCTGCAAACAACGCGAGTTTTACTTCTTCGTTACCTATTTGGATTCCTTTCATTTTTTTTTCCTGCCGAATTGCTCTGGCCAGCACCTCCAGTACTATGTTGAATAGGAGTGGTGAAAGTGGGCACCCTTGTCTTGTTCCTGTCCTCAGAGGGATGGCTTTCAGCTTTTGTCCATTGAGTATGATGTTGGCTGTGGGTCTATCATATATGGCCTTTATTATGTTGAGGTACTTTCCTTCTATACCCATTTTACTGAGGGTTTTTATCATAAATGGGTGTTGGATCTTGTCGAATGCTTTCTCTGCGTCTATTGAGATGATCATGTGGTTTTTGTTTTTCATTTTGTTGATGTAGTGTATCACGTTGATTGACTCGCGGGTGTTGAACCATACCTGTGTCCCTGGTATAAATCCCACTTGATCATGGTGTATAATCTTTTTGATGTATTGCTGTAATCGGTTTGCCAAAATTTTGTTGAGGATTTTTGCATCTATGTTCATCAGTGATATCGGCCTGTAGTTCTCCTTCTTTGTGTTGTCCTTGTCAGGTTTGGGGATCAGAGTGATGTTGGCTTCATAGAATGTGTTAGGGAGTTCTCCATCTTTCTCAATTTTCTGGAACAGTTTGAGGAGAATAGGTACAAAGAACTCACACTGCTTAACAACAAAAAAACAAACAACCCGATCAAAAAATGGGCAGAGGACATGAACAGACATTTCTCAAAAGAAGATATGAATATGGCCAATAGACACATGAAAAGATGTTCATCATCGCTAATCATCAGGGAAATGCAAATCAAAACTACACTAAGATATCACCTTACCCCCGTTAGATTGGCAAAAACATCCAAAACCAAGAACGACAAATGTGGGAGAGGTTGTGGAGAAAGAGGAACCCTCATACACTGTTGGTGGGAATGCAAACTGGTACAGCCACTATGGAAAACAGTATGGAGATTTCTCAAAAAGTTAAAAATAGAAATACCCTATGACCCAGCCATCCCATTACTGGGTATCTATCCTAAGAACCTGATATCAGATATCTCAAGAGTCCGTTGCACCACTATGTTCATCGCAGCATTATTTACAATAGCCAAGACGTGGAACCAGCCTACATGCCCAGAAACTGATGATTGGATAAAGAAGATGTGGTATATATACACAATGGAATACTACTCAGCCATAAAAAAAGACGACATTGGCCCCTTCACAACAATGTGGATGGACCTCGAGGGCATTATGTTAAGCGAAATAAGTCAGTCAGAGAAAGACGAACTCTATATGACTCGACTCATAGGTGGAAATTAGTATATGGAGAAGGAGATCTGATCGGTGGTTACCAGGGAAAAGGGGGGGTGGGGGGATGGCACGGAGGGGGAAGTGGTGTTCCCACAACATGACTAACAAAAATGTACAACTGAAATTACACAAGCTTGTAATCCATCATAACATTAATAAACAAAAAAAAAAAAAAGATGCTTTTGGGCCCATCTGCCCCTATGGAAAGAACGCAGCACTTTGTGCCTTTCAGCTCTAGGGCAATGTAGCACACCCAGAGCAGAAGTTCTACTTCAGCCAGATCAGGCCTGCAAAGAAACTGCGTTTCACAGGCCTTTGTAAGAGATGTTCCCGGTAGGCTGTTAGAGCACTGTGCAGAGCGAGTTGTTTCTTAGCTTCCCAAGGAGCTGGAAGCAAGATGCTTTAGGGGTCATCTGCCCTTAAGGAAAGAAGGCAGCACTTTGTGCCTTGCATCTCTAGGGCAATGTAGCACACCCAGAGCAGTTGTTCTACTTCTGCCAGGTCAGGCCTGCAAAGAAACTGCGTTTCACAGGCCTTTGTAAGAGATGTTCCCGGTAGGCTGTTAGAGCACTGTGCAGAGCGACTTGTTTCTTAGCTTCCCAAAGAGCTGGAAGCACGATGCTTTGGGGCCCTTCTCACACTTTGGAAAGAAGGCAGCACTTTGTGCCTTGCAGTTCTAGGGCAATGTAGCACACCCAGAGCCGAAGTTCTACTTCAGCTAGGTCAGACCTGCAAAGAAACTTCGTTTCACAGGCCTTTGTAAGAGATGTTCCCGGTAGGCTGTAAGAGCACTGTGCAGAGCGACTAGTTTCTTAGCTTCCCAGAGAGCTGGAAGCAAGATGCTTTGGGGCACAGCTGCCCCTATGGAAAGAACGCAGCACTTTGTGCCTTGCAGCTCTAGGGCAATGCAGCACACCCCGAGCAGAAGTTCTACTTCAGCCAGATCAGGCCTGCAAAGAAACTGCGTTTCACAGGCCTTTGTAAGAGATGTTCCCGGTAGGCTGTTAGAGCACTGTGCAGAGCGAGTTGTTTCTTAGCTGCCCAAAGACCTGGAAGCAAGATGCTTTGGGGGCCATCTGCCGTTAAGTAAAGAAGGCAGCACTTTGTGCCTTTCAGCTCTAGGGCAATGCAGCACACCCCGAGCAGAAGTTCTACTTCAGCCAGATCAGGCCTGCAAAGAAACTGCGTTTCACAGGCCTTTGTAAGAGATGTTCCCGGTAGGCTGTTAGAGCACTGTGCAGAGCGAGTTGTTTCTTAGCTTCCCAGAGAGCTGGAAGCAAGATGCTTTGGGGCCCTCTCACCCTTTGGAAAGAAGGCAGCACTTTGTGCCTTGCAGCTCTAGGGAAATGTAGCACACCCAGACCCGAAGTTCTACTTCAGCTAGATCAGACCTGCAAAGAAACTTCGTTTCACAGGCCTTTGTAAGAGATGTTCCCGGTAGGCTGTAAGAGCACTGTGCAGAGCGACTAGTTTCTTAGCTTCCCAGAGAGCTGGAAGAAAGATGCTTTGGGGCCCATCTGCCCCTATGGAAAGAACGCAGCACTTTGTGCCTTGCAGCTCTAGGGCAATGCAGCACACCCCGAGCAGAAGTTGTACTTCAGCCAGATCAGACCTGCAAAGAAACTGCGTTTCACAGGCCTTTGTAAGAGATGTTCCCTGTAGGCTGTTAGAGAACTGTGCAGAGCGAGTTGTTTCTTAGCTTCCCATGGAGCTGGAAGCAAGATGCTTTAGGGGCCATCTGCCCTTAGGGAAAGAAGGCAGCACTTTGTGCCTTGCAGCTCTAGGGCAATGTAGCACACCCAGGGCAGTTGTTCTACTTCTGCCAGGTCAGGCCTGCAAAGAAACTTCGTTTCACAGGCCTTTGTAAGAGATGTTCCCTGTAGGCTTTCAGAGAACTGTGCAGAGCGAGTTGTTTCTTAGCTTCCCAAGGAGCTGGAAGCAAGATGCTTTAGGGGCCATCTGCCCTTAAGGAAAGAAGGCAGCACTTTGTGCCTTGCAGCTCTAGGGCAATGTAGCACACCCAGAGCAGTTGTTCTACTTCTGCCAGGTCAGGCCTGCAAAGAAACTTCGTTTCACAGGCCTTTGTAAGAGATGTTCCCGGTAGGCTGTTAGAGCACTGTGCAGAGCGACTTGTTTCTTAGCTTCCCAAAGAGCTGGAAGCAAGATGCTTTGGGGCCAATCTGCCCCTATGGAAAGAACGCAGCACTTTGTGCCTTTCAGCTCTAGTGCAATGTAGCACACCCAGAGCAGACGTTCTACTTCAGCCAGATCAGGCCTGCAAAGAAACTGCGTTTCACAGGCCTTTGTAAGAGATGTTCCCTGTAGGCTGTTAGAGAACTGTGCAGAGCGAGTTGTTTCTTAGCTTCCCAAGGAGCTGGAAGCAAGATGCTTTAGGGGTCATCTGCCCTTAAGGAAAGAAGGCAGCACTTTGTGCCTTGCATCTCTAGGGCAATGTAGCACACCCAGAGCAGTTGTTCTACTTCTGCCAGGTCAGGCCTGCAAAGAAACTGCGTTTCACAGGCCTTTGTAAGAGATGTTCCCGGTAGGCTGTTAGAGCACTGTGCAGAGCGACTTGTTTCTTAGCTTCCCAAAGAGCTGGAAGCACGATGCTTTGGGGCCCTTCTCACACTTTGGAAAGAAGGCAGCACTTTGTGCCTTGCAGTTCTAGGGCAATGTAGCACACCCAGAGCCGAAGTTCTACTTCAGCTAGGTCAGACCTGCAAAGAAACTTCGTTTCACAGGCCTTTGTAAGAGATGTTCCCGGTAGGCTGTAAGAGCACTGTGCAGAGCGACTAGTTTCTTAGCTTCCCAGAGAGCTGGAAGCAAGATGCTTTGGGGCACAGCTGCCCCTATGGAAAGAACGAAGCACTTTGTGCCTTGCAGCTCTAGGGCAATGCAGCACACCCCGAGCAGAAGTTCTACTTCAGCCAGATCAGGCCTGCAAAGAAACTGCGTTTCACAGGCCTTTGTAAGAGATGTTCCCGGTAGGCTGTTAGAGCACTGTGCAGAGCGAATTGTTTCTTAGTTTCCCAGAGAGCTGGAAGCAAGATGCTTTGGGGCCCGTTAATTTTATACCCTGCTACTTTGCTGTAGTTGTTGATTATTTCTAATAGTTTTTCTGTGGATTCTTTGGGGTTTTCTATGTATAAGATCATGTCGTCTGCAAACAATGCGAGTTTTACTTCTTCGTTACCTATTTGGATTCCTTTTATTTTTTTTTCCTGCCGAATTGCTCTGGCCAGCACCTCCAGTACTATGTTGAATAGGAGTGGTGAAAGTGGGCACCCTTGTCTTGTTCCTGTCCTCAGAGGGATGGCTTTCAGCTTTTGTCCATTGAGTATGCTGTTGGCTGTGGGTCTATCATATATGGCCTTTATTATGTTGAGGTACTTTCCTTCTATACCCATTTTACTGAGGGTTGTTATCATAAATGGGTGTTGGATCTTGTCGAATGCTTTCTCTGCGTCTATTGAGATGATCATGTGGTTTTTGTTTTTCATTTTGTTTATGTAGTGTATCACGTTGATTGACTCGCGGGTGTTGAACCATCCCTGTGTCCCTGGTATAAATCCCACTTGATCATGGTGTATAATCTTTTTGATGTATTGCTGTAATCGGTTTGCCAAAATTTTGTTGAGGACTTTTGCATCTATGTTCATCAGTGATATCGGCCTGTAGTTCTCCTTCTTTGTGTTGTCCTTGTCAGGTTTGGGGATCAGAGTGATGTTGGCTTCATAGAATGTGTTAGGGAGTTCTCCATCTTTCTCAATTTTCTGGAACAGTTTGAGGAGAATAGGTACAAAGAACTCACACTGCTTAACAACAAAAAAACAAACAACCCGATCAAAAAATGGGCAGAGGACATGAACAGACATTTCTCAAAAGAAGATATGAATATGGCCAATAGACACATGAAAAGATGTTCATCATCGCTATTCATCAGGGAAATGCAAATCAAAACTACACTAAGATATCACCTTACCCCCGTTAGATTGGCAAAAACATCCAAAACCAAGAACGACGAATGTTGGAGAGGTTGTGGAGAATGAGGAACCCTCATACACTGTTGGTGGGAATGCAAACTGGTACAGCCACTATGGAAAACAGTATGGAGATTTCTCAAAAATTTAAAAATAGAAATACCCTATGACCCAGCCATCCCATTACTGGGTATCTATCCTAAGAACCTGATATCAGATATCTCAAGAGTCCGTTGCACCCCTATGTTCATCGCAGCATTATTTACAATAGCCAAGACGTGGAACCAGCCTACATGCCCAGAAACTGATGATTGGATAAAGAAGATGTGGCATATATACACAATGGAATACTACTCAGCCATAAAAAAAGACGGCATTGGCCCATTCACAACAATGTGGATGGACCTCGAGGGCATTATGTTAAGCGAAATAAGTCAGTCAGAGAAAGACGAACTCTATATGACTCCACTCATAGGTGGAAATTAGTATATTGAGAAGGAGATCTGATCGGTGGTTACCAGGGAAAAGGGGGGGTGGGGGAGGGCACGGAGGGGGAAGTGGTGTTCCCACAACATGACTAACAAAAATGTACAACTGAAATTTCACAAGCTTTTTAATCCATCATAAGATTAATAAACAAAAAAAAAAAAAAAAGATGCTTTGGGGCCCATCTGCCCCTATGGAAAGAACGCAGCACTTTGTGCCTTGCAGCTCTAGGGCAATGTAGCACACCCAGAGCCGAAGTTCTACTTCAGCCAGATCAGGCCTGCAAAGAAACTGCGTTTCACAGGCCTTTGTAAGAGATGTTCCCGGTAGGCTGTTAGAGCACTGTGCAGAGCGAGTTGTTTCTTAGCTGCCCAAAGACCTGGAAGCAAGATGCTTTGGGGGCCATCTGCCGTTAAGTAAAGAAGGCAGCACTTTGTGCCTTTCAGCTCTAGGGCAATGCAGCACACCCCGAGCAGAAGTTCTACTTCAGCCAGATCAGGCCTGCAAAGAAACTGCGTTTCACAGGCCTTTGTAAGAGATGTTCCCGGTAGGCTGTTAGAGCACTGTGCAGAGCGAGTTGTTTCTTAGCTTCCCAGAGAGCTGGAAGCAAGATGCTTTGGGGCCCGTTAATTTTATACCCTGCTACTTTGCTGTAGTTGTTGATTATTTCTAATAGTTTTTCTGTGGATTCTTTGGGGTTTTCTATGTATAAGATCATGTCGTCTGCAAACAACGCGAGTTTTACTTCTTCGTTACCCATTTGGATTCCTTTTATTTTTTTTTCCTGCCGAATTGCTCTGGCCAGCACCTCCAGTACTATGTTGAATAGGAGTGGTGAAAGTGGGCACCCTTGTCTTGTTCCTGTCCTCAGAGGGATGGCTTTCAGCTTTTGTCCATTGAGTATGATGTTGGCTGTGGGTCTATCATATATGGCCTTTATTATGTTGAGGTACTTTCCTTCTATACCCATTTTACTGAGGGTTTTTATCAAAAATGGGTGTTGGATCTTGTCGAATGCTTTCTCTGCGTCTATTGAGATGATCATGTGGTTTTTTTTTTCATTTTGTTGATGTAGTGTATCACGTTGATTGACTCGCGGGTGTTGAACCATCCCTGTGTCCCTGGTATAAATCCCACTTGATCATGGTGTATAATCTTTTTGATGTATTGCTGTAATCGGTTTGCCAAAATTTTGTTGAGGACTTTTGCATCTATGTTCATCAGTGATATCGGTCTGTAGTTCTCCTTCTTTGTGTTGTCCTTGTCAGGTTTGGGGATCAGAGTGATGTTGGCTTCATAGAATGTGTTAGGGAGTTCTCCATCTTTCTCAATTTTCTGGAACAGTTTGAGGAGAATAGGTACAAAGAACTCACACTGCTTAACAACAAAAAAACAAACAACCCGATCAAAAAATGGGCAGAGGACATGAACAGACATTTCTCAAAAGAAGATATGAATATGGCCAATAGACACATGAAAAGATGTTCATCATCGCTAATCATCAGGGAAATGCAAATCAAATCTACACTAAGACATCACCTTACCCCCGTTAGATTGGCAAAAACATCCAAAACCAAGAACGACGAATGTTGGAGAGGTTGTGGAGAATGAGGAACCCTCATACACTGTTGGTGGGAATGCAAACTGGTACAGCCACTATGGAAAACAGTATGGAGATTTCTCAAAAAGTTAAAAATAGAAATACCCTATGACCCAGCCATCCCATTACTGGGTATCTATCCTAAGAACCTGATATCAGATATCTCAAGAGTCCGTTGCACCCCTATGTTCATCGCAGCATTATTTACAATAGCCAAGACGTGGAACCAGCCTACATGCCCAGAAACTGATGATTGGATAAAGAAGATGTGGCATATATACACAATGGAATACTACTCAGCCATAAAAAAAGACGGCATTGGCCCATTCACAACAATGTGGATGGACCTCGAGGGCATTATGTTAAGCGAAATAAGTCAGTCAGAGAAAGACGAACTCTATATGACTCCACTCATAGGTGGAAATTAGTATATTGAGAAGGAGATCTGATCGGTGGTTACCAGGGAAAAGGGAGGGTGGGGGAGGGCACGGAGGGGGAAGTGGTGTTCCCACAACATGACTAACAAAAATGTACAACTGAAATTTCACAAGCTTGTAATCCATCATAAGATTAATAAACAACAACAACAAAAAAAGATGCTTTGGGGCCCATCTGCCCCTATGGAAAGAACGCAGCACTTTGTGCCTTGCAGCTCTAGGGCAATGTAGCACACCCAGAGCAGAAGTTCTACTTCAGCCAGATCAGGCCTGCAAAGAAACTGCGTTTCACAGGCCTTTGTAAGAGATGTTCCCGGTAGGCTGTTAGAGCACTGTGCAGAGCGAGTTGTTTCTTAGCTTACCAAACAGCCGGAAGCAAGATGCTTTGGGGCCCTTCTCACCCTTTTGAAAGTAGTCAGCACTTTGTGCCTTGCAGCTCTAGGGCAATGTAGCACACCCAGAGCAGAAGTTCTACTTCAGCCAGATCAGGCCTGCAAAGAAACTGTGTTTCACAGGCCTTTGTAAGAGATGTTCCCGGTAGGCTGTTAGAGCACTGTGCAGAGCGAGTTGTTTCCTAGCTTCCCAAAGAGCTGGAAGCAAGATGCTTTGGGGCCCTTCTCACCCTTTGGAAAGAAGGCAGCACTTTGTGCCTTGCAGCTCTAGGGCAATGTAGCACACCCAAAGCAGAAGTTCTACTTCAGCCAGATCAGACCTGCAAACAAACTGCGTTTCACAGGCCTTTGTAAGAGATGTTCCCTGTAGGCTGTTAGAGCACTGTGCCGAGCGAGTTGTTTCTTAGCTTCCCAAGGAGATGGAAGCAAGATGCTTTAGGGGCCATCTGCCCTTAAGGAAAGAAGGCAGCACTTTGTGCCTTGCAGCTCTAGGGCAATGTAGCACACCCAGAGCAGTTGTTCTACTTCTGCCAGGTCAGGCCTGCAAAGAAACTTCGTTTCACAGGCCTTTGTAAGAGATGTTCCCGGTAGGCTGTAAGAGCACTGTGCAGAGCGACTAGTTTGTTAGCTTCCCACAGAGCTGGAAGAAAGATGCTTTGGGGCCCATCTGCACCTATGGAAAGAACGCAGCACTTTGTGCCTTGCAGCTCTAGGGCAATGCAGCACACCCCGAGCAGAAGTTGTACTTCAGCCAGATCAGACCTGCAAAGAAACTGCGTTTCACAGGCCTTTGTAAGAGATGTTCCCTGTAGGCTGTTAGAGAACTGTGCAGAGCGAGTTGTTTCTTAGCTTCCCATGGAGCTGGAAGCAAGATGCTTTAGGGGCCATCTGCCCTTAGGGAAAGAAGGCAGCACTTTGTGCCTTGCAGCTCTAGGGCAATGTAGCACACCCAGGGCAGTTGTTCTACTTCTGCCAGGTCAGGCCTGCAAAGAAACTTCGTTTCACAGGCCTTTGTAAGAGATGTTCCCTGTAGGCTTTCAGAGAACTGTGCAGAGCGAGTTGTTTCTTAGCTTCCCAAGGAGCTGGAAGCAAGATGCTTTAGGGGCCATCTGCCCTTAAGGAAAGAAGGCAGCACTTTGTGCCTTGCAGCTCTAGGGCAATGTAGCACACCCAGAGCAGTTGTTCTACTTCTGCCAGGTCAGGCCTGCAAAGAAACTTCGTTTCACAGGCCTTTGTAAGAGATGTTCCCTGTAGGGTGTTAGAGCACTGTGCAGAGCTAGTTGTTTCTTAGCTTCAAAAAGGAGCTGGAAGCAAGATGCTTTGGGGCCCTTCTCACCCTTTGGGAACAAGGCAGCACTTTGTGCCTTGCAGCTCTAGGGCAATGTAGCACACCCAGAGCCGAAGATCTACTTCAGCTAGATCAGACCTGCAAAGAAACTTCGTTTCACAGGCCTTTGTAAGAGATGTTCCCGGTAGGCTGTTAGAGCACTGTGCAGAGCGAGTTGTTTCTTAGCTTCCCAACGAGCTGGAAGCAAGATGCTTTAGGGGCCATCTGCCCTTAAGGAAAGAAGGCAGCACTTTGTGCCTTGCAGGTCTAGGGCAATGTAGCACACCCAGAGCAGAAGTTCTACTTCAGCCAGATCAGGCCTGCAAAGAAACTGCGTTTCACAGGCCTTTGTAAGAGATGTTCCCGGTAGGCTGTTAGAGCACTGTGCAGAGCGAGATGTTTCTTAGCTTCCCAAAGAGCTGGAAGCAAGATGCTTTGGGGCCCTTCTCACCCTTTGGAAAGAAGGCAGCACTTTGTGCCTTACAGCTCTATGGCAATTTAGCACACCCAGAGCAGAAGTTCTTCTTCAGCCAGATCAGGCCTGCAAAGAAACTGCGTTTCACAGGCCTTTGTAAGAGATGTTCCCTGTAGGCTGTTAGAGCACTGTGCAGAGCGATTTCTTTCTTAGCTTCCCAAAGACCTGGAAGCAAGATGCTTTGGGGGCCATCTGCCGTTAAGTAAAGAAGGCAGCACTTTGTGCCTTTCAGCTCTAGGGCAATGCAGCACACCCCGAGCAGAAGTTCTACTTCAGCCAGATCAGG
Organism: Equus asinus; assembly: GCF_041296235.1. Lineage (NCBI taxonomy): Eukaryota > Metazoa > Chordata > Mammalia > Perissodactyla > Equidae > Equus > Equus asinus. The sequence goes on along the minus strand of NC_091790.1, from coordinate 70,072,965 downwards.
CCTGCAAAGAAACTGCGTTTCACAGGCCTTTGTAAGAGATGTTCCCGGTAGGCTGTTAGAGCACTGTGCAGAGCGAGTTGTTTCTTAGCTTCCCAGAGAGCTGGAAGCAAGATGCTTTGGGGCCCGTTAATTTTATACCCTGCTACTTTGCTGTAGTTGTTGATTATTTCTAATAGTTTTTCTGTGGATTCTTTGGGGTTTTCTATGTATAAGATCATGTCGTCTGCAAACAACGCGAGTTTTACTTCTTCGTTACCTATTTGGATTCCTTTTATTTTTTTTTCCTGCCGAATTGCTCTGGCCAGCACCTCCAGTACTATGTTGAATAGGAGTGGTGAAAGTGGGCACCCTTGTCTTGTTCCTGTCCTCAGAGGGATGGCTTTCAGCTTTTGTCCATTGAGTATGCTGTTGGCTGTGGGTCTATCATATATGGCCTTTATTATGTTGAGGTACTTTCCTTCTATACCCATTTTACTGAGGGTTGTTATCATAAATGGGTGTTGGATCTTGTCGAATGCTTTCTCTGCGTCTATTGAGATGATCATGTGGTTTTTGTTTTTCATTTTGTTGATGTAGTGTATCACGTTGATTGACTCGCGGGTGTTGAACCATCCCTGTGTCCCTGGTATAAATCCCACTTGATCATGGTGTATAATCTTTTTGATGTATTGCTGTAATCGGTTTGCCAAAATTTTGTTGAGGACTTTTGCATCTATGTTCATCAGTGATATCGGCCTGTAGTTCTCCTTCTTTGTGTTGTCCTTGTCAGGTTTGGGGATCAGAGTGATGTTGGCTTCATAGAATGTGTTAGGGAGTTCTCCATCTTTCTCAATTTTCTGGAACAGTTTGAGGAGAATAGGTACAAAGAACTCACACTGCTTAACAACAAAAAAACAAACAACCCGATCAAAAAATGGGCAGAGGACATGAACAGACATTTCTCAAAAGAAGATATGAATATGGCCAATAGACACATGAAAAGATGTTCATCATCGCTAATCATCAGGGAAATGCAAATCAAAACTACACTAAGATATCACCTTACCCCCGTTAGATTGGCAAAAACATCCAAAACCAAGAACGACGAATGTTGGAGAGGTTGTGGAGAATGAGGAACCCTCATACACTGTTGGTGGGAATGCAAACTGGTACAGCCACTATGGAAAACAGTATGGAGATTTCTCAAAAAGTTAAAAATAGAAATACCCTATGACCCAGCCATCCCATTACTGGGTATCTATCCTAAGAACCTGATATCAGATATCTCAAGAGTCCGTTGCACCCCTATGTTCATCGCAGCATTAATTACAATAGCCAAAACGTGGAACCAGCCTACATGCCCAGAAAATGATGATTGGATAAAGAAGATGTGGCATATATACACAATGGAATACTACTCAGCCATAAAAAAAGACGACATTGGCCCATTCACAACAATGTGGATGGACCTCGAGGGCATTATGTTAAGCGAAATAAGTCAGTCAGAGTAAGACGAACTCTATATGACTCCACTCATAGGTGGAAATTAGTATATTGAGAAGGAGATCTGATCGGTGGTTACCAGGGAAAAGGGGGGGTGGGGGAGGGCACGGAGGGGGAAGTGGTGTTCCCACAACATGACTAACAAAAATGTACAACTGAAATTTCACAAGCTTGTAATCCATCATAAGATTAATAAACCAAAAAAAAAAAAATGCTTTGGGGCCCATCTGCCCCTATGGAAAGAACGCAGCACTTTGTGCCTTGCAGCTCTAGGGCAATGTAGCACACCCAGAGCAGAAGTTCTACTTCAGCCAGATCAGGCCTGCAAAGAAACTGCGTTTCACAGGCCTTTGTAAGAGATGTTCCCAGTAGGCTGTTAGAGCACTGTGCAGAGCGAGTTGTTTCTTAGCTTACCAAACAGCCGGAAGCAAATGCTTTGGGGCCCTTCTCACTCTTTGGAAAGAAGTCAGCACTTTGTGCCTTGCAGCTCTAGGGCAATGTAGCACACCCAGAGCAGAAGTTCTACTTCAGCCAGATCAGGCCTGCAAAGAAACTGCGTTTCACAGGCCTTTGTAAGAGATGTTCCCGGTAGGCTGTTAGAGCACTGTGCAGAGCGAGTTGTTTCTTAGCTTCCCAAGGAGCTGGAAGCAAGATGCTTTAGGGGTCATCTGCCCTTAAGGAAAGAATTCAGCACTTTGTGCCTTGCAGCTCTAGGGCAATGTAGCACACCCAGAGGAGTTGTTCTACTTCTGCCAGGTCAGGCCTGCAAAGAAACTTCGTTTCACAGGCCTTTGTAAGAGATGTTCTCGGTAGGCTGTTAGAGCACTGTGCAGAGCGACTTGTTTCCTAGCTTCCCAATGAGCTGGAAGCAAGATGCTTTGGGGCCCATCTGCCCCTATGGAAAGAACGCAGCACTTTGTGCCTTGCAGCTCTAGGGCAATGCAGCACACCCCGAGCAGAAGTTGTACTTCAGCCAGATCAGACCTGCAAAGAAACTGCGTTTCACAGGCCTTTGTAAGAGATGTTTCCTGTAGGCTGTTAGAGCACTGTGCAGAGCGACTTGTTTCTTAGCTTCCCAAGGAGCTGGAAGCAAGATGCTTTAGGGGCCATCTGCCCTTAAGGAAAGAAGGCAGCACTTTGTGCCTTGCATCTCTAGGGCAATGTAGCACACCCAGAGCAGTTGTTCTACTTCTGCCAGGTCAGGCCTGCAAAGAAACTGCGTTTCACAGGCCTTTGTAAGAGATGTTCCCGGTAGGCTGTTAGAGCACTGTGCAGAGCGACTTGTTTCTTAGCTTCCCAAAGAGCTGGAAGCACGATGCTTTGGGGCCCTTCTCACACTTTGGAAAGAAGGCAGCACTTTGTGCCTTGCAGCTCTAGGGCAATGTAGCACACCCAGAGCCGAAGTTCTACTTCAGCTAGATCAGACCTGCAAAGAAACTTCGTTTCACAGGCCTTTGTAAGAGATGTTCCCAGTAGGCTGTAAGAGCACTGTGCAGAGCGACTAGTTTCTTAGCTTCCCAGAGAGCTGGAAGCAAGATGCTTTGGGGCACAGCTGCCCCTATGGAAAGAACGCAGCACTTTGTGCCTTGCAGCTCTGGGGCAATGCAGCACACCCCGAGCAGAAGTTCTACTTCAGCCAGACTAGGCCTGCAAAGAAACTGCGTTTCACAGGCCTTTGTAAGAGATGTTCCCGGTAGGCTGTTAGAGCACTGTGCAGAGCGAGTTGTTTCTTAGCTTCCCAGAGAGCTGGAAGCAAGATGCTTTGGGGCCCGTTAATTTTATACCCTGCTACTTTGCTGTAGTTGTTGATTATTTCTAATAGTTTTTCTGTGGATTCTTTGGGGTTTTCTATGTATAAGATCATGTCGTCTGCAAACAACGCGAGTTTTACTTCTTCGTTACCTATTTGGATTCCTTTTATTTTTTTTTCCTGCCGAATTGCTCTGGCCAGCACCTCCAGTACTATGTTGAATAGGAGTGGTGAAAGTGGGCACCCTTGTCTTGTTCCTGTCCTCAGAGGGATGGCTTTCAGCTTTTGTCCATTGAGTATGCTGTTGGCTGTGGGTCTATCATATATGGCCTTTATTATGTTGAGGTACTTTCCTTCTATACCCATTTTACTGAGGGTTGTTATCATAAATGGGTGTTGGATCTTGTCGAATGCTTTCTCTGCGTCTATTGAGATGATCATGTGGTTTTTGTTTTTCATTTTGTTGATGTAGTGTATCACGTTGATTGACTCGCGGGTGTTGAACCATCCCTGTGTCCCTGGTATAAATCCCACTTGATCATGGTGTATAATCTCTTTGATGTATTGCTGTAATCGGTTTGCCAAAATTTTGTTGAGGACTTTTGCATCTATGTTCATCAGTGATATCGGCCTGTAGTTCTCCTTCTTTGTGTTGTCCTTGTCAGGTTTGGGGATCAGAGTGATGTTGGCTTCATAGAATGTGTTAGGGAGTTCTCCATCTTTCTCAATTTTCTGGAACAGTTTGAGGAGAATAGGTACAAAGAACTCACACTGCTTAACAACAAAAAAACAAACAACCCGATCAAAAAATGGGCAGAGGACATGAACAGACATTTCTCAAAAGAAGATATGAATATGGCCAATAGACACATGAAAAGATGTTCATCATCGCTAATCATCAGGGAAATGCAAATCAAAACTACACTAAGATATCACCTTACCCCCGTTAGATTGGCAAAAACATCCAAAACCAAGAACGACGAATGTTGGAGAGGTTGTGGAGAATGAGGAACCCTCATACACTGTTGGTGGGAATGCAAACTGGTACAGCCACTATGGAAAACAGTATGGAGATTTCTCAAAAAGTTAAAAATAGAAATACCCTATGACCCAGCCATCCCATTACTGGGTATCTATCCTAAGAACCTGATATCAGATATCTCAAGAGTCCGTTGCACCCCTATGTTCATCGCAGCATTAATTACAATAGCCAAAACGTGGAACCAGCCTACATGCCCAGAAAATGATGATTGGATAAAGAAGATGTGGCATATATACACAATGGAATACTACTCAGCCATAAAAAAAGACGACATTGGCCCATTCACAACAATGTGGATGGACCTCGAGGGCATTATGTTAAGCGAAATAAGTCAGTCAGAGTAAGACGAACTCTATATGACTCCACTCATAGGTGGAAATTAGTATATTGAGAAGGAGATCTGATCGGTGGTTACCAGGGAAAAGGGGGGGTGGGGGAGGGCACGGAGGGGGAAGTGGTGTTCCCACAACATGACTAACAAAAATGTACAACTGAAATTTCACAAGCTTGTAATCCATCATAAGATTAATAAACCAAAAAAAAAAAAATGCTTTGGGGCCCATCTGCCCCTATGGAAAGAACGCAGCACTTTGTGCCTTGCAGCTCTAGGGCAATGTAGCACACCCAGAGCAGAAGTTCTACTTCAGCCAGATCAGGCCTGCAAAGAAACTGCGTTTCACAGGCCTTTGTAAGAGATGTTCCCAGTAGGCTGTTAGAGCACTGTGCAGAGCGAGTTGTTTCTTAGCTTACCAAACAGCCGGAAGCAAATGCTTTGGGGCCCTTCTCACTCTTTGGAAAGAAGTCAGCACTTTGTGCCTTGCAGCTCTAGGGCAATGTAGCACACCCAGAGCAGAAGTTCTACTTCAGCCAGATCAGGCCTGCAAAGAAACTGCGTTTCACAGGCCTTTGTAAGAGATGTTCCCGGTAGGCTGTTAGAGCACTGTGCAGAGCGAGTTGTTTCTTAGCTTCCCAAGGAGCTCGAAGCAAGATGCTTTAGGGGTCATCTGCCCTTAAGGAAAGAATTCAGCACTTTGTGCCTTGCAGCTCTAGGGCAATGTAGCACACCCAGAGGAGTTGTTCTACTTCTGCCAGGTCAGGCCTGCAAAGAAACTTCGTTTCACAGGCCTTTGTAAGAGATGTTCTCGGTAGGCTGTTAGAGCACTGTGCAGAGCGACTTGTTTCCTAGCTTCCCAATGAGCTGGAAGCAAGATGCTTTGGGGCCCATCTGCCCCTATGGAAAGAACGCAGCACTTTGTGCCTTGCAGCTCTAGGGCAATGCAGCACACCCCGAGCAGAAGTTGTACTTCAGCCAGATCAGACCTGCAAAGAAACTGCGTTTCACAGGCCTTTGTAAGAGATGTTTCCTGTAGGCTGTTAGAGCACTGTGCAGAGCGACTTGTTTCTTAGCTTCCCAAGGAGCTGGAAGCAAGATGCTTTAGGGGCCATCTGCCCTTAAGGAAAGAAGGCAGCACTTTGTGCCTTGCATCTCTAGGGCAATGTAGCACACCCAGAGCAGTTGTTCTACTTCTGCCAGGTCAGGCATGCAAAGAAACTGCGTTTCACAGGCCTTTGTAAGAGATGTTCCCGGTAGGCTGTTAGAGCACTGTGCAGAGCGACTTGTTTCTTAGCTTCCCAAAGAGCTGGAAGCACGATGCTTTGGGGCCCTTCTCACACTTTGGAAAGAAGGCAGCACTTTGTGCCTTGCAGCTCTAGGGCAATGTAGCACACCCAGAGCCGAAGTTCTACTTCAGCTAGATCAGACCTGCAAAGAAACTTCGTTTCACAGGCCTTTGTAAGAGATGTTCCCAGTAGGCTGTAAGAGCACTGTGCAGAGCGACTAGTTTCTTAGCTTCCCAGAGAGCTGGAAGCAAGATGCTTTGGGGCACAGCTGCCCCTATGGAAAGAACGCAGCACTTTGTGCCTTGCAGCTCTGGGGCAATGCAGCACACCCCGAGCAGAAGTTCTACTTCAGCCAGATCAGGCCTGCAAAGAAACTGCGTTTCACAGGCCTTTGTAAGAGATGTTCCCGGTAGGCTGTTAGAGCACTGTGCAGAGCGAATTGTTTCTTAGTTTCCCAGAGAGCTGGAAGCAAGATGCTTTGGGGCCCGTTAATTTTATACCCTGCTACTTTGCTGTAGTTGTTGATTATTTCTAATAGTTTTTCTGTGGATTCTTTGGGGTTTTCTATGTATAAGATCATGTCGTCTGCAAACAACGCGAGTTTTACTTCTTCGTTACCTATTTGGATTCCTTTTATTTTTTTTTCCTGCCGAATTGCTCTGGCCAGCACCTCCAGTACTATGTTGAATAGGAGTGGTGAAAGTGGGCACCCTTGTCTTGTTCCTGTCCTCAGAGGGATGGCTTTCAGCTTTTGTCCATTGAGTATGCTGTTGGCTGTGGGTCTATCATATATGGCCTTTATTATGTTGAGGTACTTTCCTTCTATACCCATTTTACTGAGGGTTGTTATCATAAATGGGTGTTGGATCTTGTCGAATGCTTTCTCTGCGTCTATTGAGATGATCATGTGGTTTTTGTTTTTCATTTTGTTGATGTAGTGTATCACGTTGATTGACTCGCGGGTGTTGAACAATCCCTGTGTCCCTGGTATAAATCCCACTTGATCATGGTGTATAATCTTTTTGATGTATTGCTGTAATCGGTTTGCCAAAATTTTGTTGAGGACTTTTGCATCTATGTTCATCAGTGATATCGGCCTGTAGTTCTCCTTCTTTGTGTTGTCCTTGTCAGGTTTGGGGATCAGAGTGATGTTGGCTTCATAGAATGTGTTAGGGAGTTCTCCATCTTTCTCAATTTTCTGGAACAGTTTGAGGAGAATAGGTACAAAGAACTCACACTGCTTAACAACAAAAAAACAAACAACCCGATCAAAAAATGGGCAGAGGACATGAACAGACATTTCTCAAAAGAAGATATGAATATGGCCAATAGACACATGAAAAGATGTTCATCATCGCTAATCATCAGGGAAATGCAAATCAAAACTACACTAAGATATCACCTTACCCCCGGTAGATTGGCAAAAACATCCAAAACCAAGAACGACGAATGTTGGAGAGGTTGTGGAGAAAGAGGAACCCTCATACACTGTTGGTGGGAATGCAAACTGGTACAGCCACTATGGAAAACAGTATGGAGATTTCTCAAAAAGTTAAAAATAGAAATACCCTATGACCCAGCCATCCCATTACTGGGTATCTATCCTAAGAACCTGATATCAGATATCTCAAGAGTCCGTTGCACCCCTATGTTCATCGCAGCATTATTTACAATAGCCAAGACGTGGAACCAGCCTACATGCCCAGAAACTGATGATTGGATAAAGAAGATGTGGTATATATACACAATGGAATACTACTCAGCCATAAAAAAAGACGACATTGGCCCATTCACAACAATGTGGATGGACCTCGAGGGCATTATGTTAAGCGAAATAAGTCAGTCAGAGTAAGACGAACTCTATATGACTCCACTCATAGGTGGAAATTAGTATATTGAGAAGGAGATATGATCGGTGGTTACCAGGGAAAAGGGGGGGTGGGGGAGGGCACGGAGGGGGAAGTGGTGTTCCCACAACATGACTAACAAAAATGTACAACTGAAATTTCACAAGCTTGTAATCCATCATAAGATTAATAAACCAAAAAAAAAAAAATGCTTTGGGGCCCATCTGCCCCTATGGAAAGAACGCAGCACTTTGTGCCTTGCAGCTCTAGGGCAATGTAGCACACCCAGAGCAGAAGTTCTACTTCAGCCAGATCAGGCCTGCAAAGAAACTGCGTTTCACAGGCCTTTGTAAGAGATGTTCCCAGTAGGCTGTTAGAGCACTGTGCAGAGCGAGTTGTTTCTTAGCTTACCAAACAGCCGGAAGCAAATGCTTTGGGGCCCTTCTCACTCTTTGGAAAGAAGTCAGCACTTTGTGCCTTGCAGCTCTAGGGCAATGTAGCACACCCAGAGCAGAAGTTCTACTTCAGCCAGATCAGGCCTGCAAAGAAACTGCGTTTCACAGGCCTTTGTAAGAGATGTTCCCGGTAGGCTGTTAGAGCACTGTGCAGAGCGAGTTGTTTCTTAGCTTCCCAAGGAGCTCGAAGCAAGATGCTTTAGGGGTCATCTGCCCTTAAGGAAAGAATTCAGCACTTTGTGCCTTGCAGCTCTAGGGCAATGTAGCACACCCAGAGGAGTTGTTCTACTTCTGCCAGGTCAGGCCTGCAAAGAAACTTCGTTTCACAGGCCTTTGTAAGAGATGTTCTCGGTAGGCTGTTAGAGCACTGTGCAGAGCGACTTGTTTCCTAGCTTCCCAATGAGCTGGAAGCAAGATGCTTTGGGGCCCATCTGCCCCTATGGAAAGAACGCAGCACTTTGTGCCTTGCAGCTCTAGGGCAATGCAGCACACCCCGAGCAGAAGTTGTACTTCAGCCAGATCAGACCTGCAAAGAAACTGCGTTTCACAGGCCTTTGTAAGAGATGTTTCCTGTAGGCTGTTAGAGCACTGTGCAGAGCGACTTGTTTCTTAGCTTCCCAAGGAGCTGGAAGCAAGATGCTTTAGGGGCCATCTGCCCTTAAGGAAAGAAGGCAGCACTTTGTGCCTTGCATCTCTAGGGCAATGTAGCACACCCAGAGCAGTTGTTCTACTTCTGCCAGGTCAGGCATGCAAAGAAACTGCGTTTCACAGGCCTTTGTAAGAGATGTTCCCGGTAGGCTGTTAGAGCACTGTGCAGAGCGACTTGTTTCTTAGCTTCCCAAAGAGCTGGAAGCACGATGCTTTGGGGCCCTTCTCACACTTTGGAAAGAAGGCAGCACTTTGTGCCTTGCAGCTCTAGGGCAATGTAGCACACCCAGAGCCGAAGTTCTACTTCAGCTAGATCAGACCTGCAAAGAAACTTCGTTTCACAGGCCTTTGTAAGAGATGTTCCCAGTAGGCTGTAAGAGCACTGTGCAGAGCGACTAGTTTCTTAGCTTCCCAGAGAGCTGGAAGCAAGATGCTTTGGGGCACAGCTGCCCCTATGGAAAGAACGCAGCACTTTGTGCCTTGCAGCTCTGGGGCAATGCAGCACACCCCGAGCAGAAGTTCTACTTCAGCCAGATCAGGCCTGCAAAGAAACTGCGTTTCACAGGCCTTTGTAAGAGATGTTCCCGGTAGGCTGTTAGAGCACTGTGCAGAGCGAATTGTTTCTTAGTTTCCCAGAGAGCTGGAAGCAAGATGCTTTGGGGCCCGTTAATTTTATACCCTGCTACTTTGCTGTAGTTGTTGATTATTTCTAATAGTTTTTCTGTGGATTCTTTGGGGTTTTCTATGTATAAGATCATGTCGTCTGCAAACAACGCGAGTTTTACTTCTTCGTTACCTATTTGGATTCCTTTTATTTTTTTTTCCTGCCGAATTGCTCTGGCCAGCACCTCCAGTACTATGTTGAATAGGAGTGGTGAAAGTGGGCACCCTTGTCTTGTTCCTGTCCTCAGAGGGATGGCTTTCAGCTTTTGTCCATTGAGTATGCTGTTGGCTGTGGGTCTATCATATATGGCCTTTATTATGTTGAGGTACTTTCCTTCTATACCCATTTTACTGAGGGTTGTTATCATAAATGGGTGTTGGATCTTGTCGAATGCTTTCTCTGCGTCTATTGAGATGATCATGTGGTTTTTGTTTTTCATTTTGTTGATGTAGTGTATCACGTTGATTGACTCGCGGGTGTTGAACAATCCCTGTGTCCCTGGTATAAATCCCACTTGATCATGGTGTATAATCTTTTTGATGTATTGCTGTAATCGGTTTGCCAAAATTTTGTTGAGGACTTTTGCATCTATGTTCATCAGTGATATCGGCCTGTAGTTCTCCTTCTTTGTGTTGTCCTTGTCAGGTTTGGGGATCAGAGTGATGTTGGCTTCATAGAATGTGTTAGGGAGTTCTCCATCTTTCTCAATTTTCTGGAACAGTTTGAGGAGAATAGGTACAAAGAACTCACACTGCTTAACAACAAAAAAACAAACAACCCGATCAAAAAATGGGCAGAGGACATGAACAGACATTTCTCAAAAGAAGATATGAATATGGCCAATAGACACATGAAAAGATGTTCATCATCGCTAATCATCAGGGAAATGCAAATCAAAACTACACTAAGATATCACCTTACCCCCGGTAGATTGGCAAAAACATCCAAAACCAAGAACGACGAATGTTGGAGAGGTTGTGGAGAAAGAGGAACCCTCATACACTGTTGGTGGGAATGCAAACTGGTACAGCCACTATGGAAAACAGTATGGAGATTTCTCAAAAAGTTAAAAATAGAAATACCCTATGACCCAGCCATCCCATTACTGGGTATCTATCCTAAGAACCTGATATCAGATATCTCAAGAGTCCGTTGCACCCCTATGTTCATCGCAGCATTATTTACAATAGCCAAGACGTGGAACCAGCCTACATGCCCAGAAACTGATGATTGGATAAAGAAGATGTGGTATATATACACAATGGAATACTACTCAGCCATAAAAAAAGACGACATTGGCCCATTCACAACAATGTGGATGGACCTCGAGGGCATTATGTTAAGCGAAATAAGTCAGTCAGAGAAAGACGAACTCTATATGACTCCACTCATAGGTGGAAATTAGTATATTGAGAAGGAGATCTGATCGGTGGTTACCAGGGAAAAGGGGGGGTGGGGGAGGGCACGGAGGGGGAAGTGGTGTTCCCACAACATGACTAACAAAAATGTACAACTGAAATTTCACAAGCTTGTAATCCATCATAACATTAATAAACAAACAAAAAAAAAAAAGATGCTTTGGGGCCCATCTGCCCCTATGGAAAGAACGCAGCACTTTGTGCCTTGCAGCTCTAGGGCAATGTAGCACACCCACAGCAGAAGTTCTACTTCAGCCAGATCAGGCCCGCAAAGAAACTGCGTTTCACAGGCCTTTGTAAGAGATGTTCCCGGTAGGCTGTTAGAGCACTGTGCAGAGCGAGTTGTTTCTTAGCTTCCCAAGGAGCTGGAAGCAAGATGCTTTAGGGGTCATCTGCCCTTAAGGAAAGAATTCAGCACTTTGTGCCTTGCAGCTCTAGGGCAATGTAGCACACCCAGAGGAGTTGTTCTACTTCTGCCAGGTCAGGCCTGCAAAGAAACTTCGTTTCACAGGCCTTTGTAAGAAATGTTCTCGGTAGGCTGTTAGAGCACTGTGCAGAGCGACTTGTTTCCTAGCTTCCCAATGAGCTGGAAGCAAGATGCTTTGGGGCCCATCTGCCCCTATGGAAAGAACGCAGCACTTTGTGCCTTGCAGCTCTAGGGCAATGCAGCACACCCCGAGCAGAAGTTGTACTTCAGCCAGATCAGACCTGCAAAGAAACTGCGTTTCACAGGCCTTTGTAAGAGATGTTCCCTGTAGGCTGTTAGAGCACTGTGCAGAGCGACTTGTTTCTTAGCTTCCCAAGGAGCTGGAAGCAAGATGCTTTAGGGGCCATCTGCCCTTAAGGAAAGAAGGCAGCACTTTGTGCCTTGCATCTCTAGGGCAATGTAGCACACCCAGAGCAGTTGTTCTACTTCTGCCAGGTCAGGCCTGCAAAGAAACTGCGTTTCACAGGCCTTTGTAAGAGATGTTCCCGGTAGGCTTTTAGAGCACTGTGCAGAGCGACTTGTTTCTTAGCTTCCCAAAGAGCTGGAAGCACGATGCTTTGGGGCCCTTCTCACACTTTGGAAAGAAGGCAGCACTTTGTGCCTTGCAGCTCTAGGGCAATGTAGCACACCCAGAGCCGAAGTTCTACTTCAGCTAGATCAGACCTGCAAAGAAACTTCGTTTCACAGGCCTTTGTAAGAGATGTTCCCGGTAGGCTGTAAGAGCACTGTGCAGAGCGACTAGTTTCTTAGCTTCCCAGAGAGCTGGAAGCAAGATGCTTTGGGGCACAGCTGCCCCTATGGAAAGAACGCAGCACTTTGTGCCTTGCAGCTCTGGGGCAATGCAGCACACCCCGAGCAGAAGTTCTACTTCAGCCAGATCAGGCCTGCAAAGAAACTGCGTTTCACAGGCCTTTGTAAGAGATGTTCCCGGTAGGCTGTTAGAGCACTGTGCAGAGCGAATTGTTTCTTAGTTTCCCAGAGAGCTGGAAGCAAGATGCTTTGGGGCCCGTTAATTTTATACCCTGCTACTTTGCTGTAGTTGTTGATTATTTCTAATAGTTTTTCTGTGGATTCTTTGGGGTTTTCTATGTATAAGATCATGTCGTCTGCAAACAACGCGAGTTTTACTTCTTCGTTACCTATTTGGATTCCTTTTATTTTTTTTTCCTGCCGAATTGCTCTGGCCAGCACCTCCAGTACTATGTTGAATAGGAGTGGTGAAAGTGGGCACCCTTGTCTTGTTCCTGTCCTCAGAGGGATGGCTTTCAGCTTTTGTCCATTGAGTATGATGTTGGCTGTGGGTCTATCATATATGGCCTTTATTATGTTGAGGTACTTTCCTTCTATACCCATTTTACTGAGGGTTTTTATCATAAATGGGTGTTGGATCTTGTCGAATGCTTTCTCTGCGTCTATTGAGATGATCATGTGGTTTTTGTTTTTCATTTTGTTGATGTAGTGTATCACGTTGATTGACTCGCGGGTGTTGAACCATCCCTGTGTCCCTGGTATAAATCCCACTTGATCATGGTGTATAATCTTTTTGATGTATTGCTGTAATCGGTTTGCCAAAATTTTGTTGAGGACTTTTGCATCTATGTTCATCAGTGATATCGGCCTGTAGTTCTCCTTCTTTGTGTTGTCCTTGTCAGGTTGGGGGATCAGAGTGATGTTGGCTTCATAGAATGTGTTAGGGAGTTCTCCATCTTTCTCAATTTTCTGGAACAGTTTGAGGAGAATAGGTACAAAGAACTCACACTGCTTAACAACAAAAAAACAAACAACCCGATCAAAAAATGGGCAGAGGACATGAACAGACATTTCTCAAAAGAAGATATGAATATGGCCAATAGACACATGAAAAGATGTTCATCATCGCTAATCATCAGGGAAATGCAAATCAAAACTACACTAAGATATCACCTTACCCCCGGTAGATTGGCAAAAACATCCAAAACCAAGAACGACGAATGTTGGAGAGGTTGTGGAGAAAGAGGAACCCTCATACACTGTTGGTGGGAATGCAAACTGGTACAGCCACTATGGAAAACAGTATGGAGATTTCTCAAAAAGTTAAAAATAGAAATACCCTATGACCCAGCCATCCCATTACTGGGTATCTATCCTAAGAACCTGATATCAGATATCTCAAGAGTCCGTTGCACCCCTATGTTCATCGCAGCATTATTTACAATAGCCAAGACGTGGAACCAGCCTACATGCCCAGAAACTGATGATTGGATAAAGAAGATGTGGTATATATACACAATGGAATACTACTCAGCCATAAAAAAAGACGACATTGGCCCATTCACAACAATGTGGATGGACCTCGAGGGCATTATGTTAAGCGAAATAAGTCAGTCAGAGAAAGACGAACTCTATATGACTCCACTCATAGGTGGAAATTAGTATATTGAGAAGGAGATCTGATCGGTGGTTACCAGGGAAAAGGGGGGGTGGGGGAGGGCACGGAGGGGGAAGTGGTGTTCCCACAACATGACTAACAAAAATGTACAACTGAAATTTCACAAGCTTGTAATCCATCATAACATTAATAAACAAACAAAAAAAAAAAAGATGCTTTGGGGCCCATCTGCCCCTATGGAAAGAACGCAGCACTTTGTGCCTTGCAGCTCTAGGGCAATGTAGCACACCCACAGCAGAAGTTCTACTTCAGCCAGATCAGGCCCGCAAAGAAACTGCGTTTCACAGGCCTTTGTAAGAGATGTTCCCGGTAGGCTGTTAGAGCACTGTGCAGAGCGAGTTGTTTCTTAGCTTCCCAAGGAGCTGGAAGCAAGATGCTTTAGGGGCCATCTGCCCTTAAGGAAAGAAGGCAGCACTTTGTGCCTTGCAGCTCTAGGGCAATGTAGCACACCCAGAGGAGTTGTTCTACTTCTGCCAGGTCAGGCCTGCAAAGAAACTTCGTTTCACAGGCCTTTGTAAGAGATGTTCCCGGTAGGCTGTTAGAGCACTGTGCAGAGCGACTTGTTTCGTAGCTTCCCAAAGAGCTGGAAGCAAGATGCTTTGGGGCCCATCTGCCCCTATGCAAAGAACGCAGCACTTTGTGCCTTGCAGCTCTAGGGCAATGCAGCACACCCCGAGCAGAAGTTGTACTTCAGCCAGATCAGGCCTGCAAAGAAACTGCGTTTCACAGGCCTTTGTAAGAGATGTTCCCGGTAGGCTGTTAGAGCACTGTGCAGAGCGAGTTGTTTCCTAGCTTCCCAAAGAGCTGGAAGCAAGATGCTTTGGGGCCCTTCTCACCCTTTGGAAAGAAGGCAGCACTTTGTGCCTTGCAGCTCTAGGGCAATGTAGCACACCCAAAGCAGAAGTTCTACTTCAGCCAGATCAGACCTGCAAAGAAACTGCGTTTCACAGGCCTTTGTAAGAGATGTTCCCTGTAGGCTGTTAGAGCACTGTGCAGAGCGACTTGTTTCTTAGCTTCCCAAGGAGCTGGAAGCAAGATGCTTTAGGGGCCATCTGCCCTTAAGGAAAGAAGGCAGCACTTTGTGCCTTGCATCTCTAGGGCAATGTAGCACACCCAGAGCAGTTGTTCTACTTCTGCCAGGTCAGGCCTGCAAAGAAACTGCGTTTCACAGGCCTTTGTAAGAGATGTTCCCGGTAGGCTGTTAGAGCACTGTGCAGAGCGACTTGTTTCTTAGCTTCCCAAAGAGCTGGAAGCACGATGCTTTGGGGCCCTTCTCACACTTTGGAAAGAAGGCAGCACTTTGTGCCTTGCAGCTCTAGGGCAATGTAGCACACCCAGAGCCGAAGTTCTACTTCAGCTAGATCAGACCTGTAAAGAAACTTCGTTTCACAGGCCTTTGTAAGAGATGTTCCCGGTAGGCTGTAAGAGCACTGTGCAGAGCGACTAGTTTCTTAGCTTCCCAGAGAGCTGGAAGCAAGATGCTTTGTGGCACAGCTGCCCCTATGGAAAGAACGCAGCACTTTGTGCCTTGCAGCTCTGGGGCAATGCAGCACACCCCGAGCAGAAGTTCTACTTCAGCCAGATCAGGCCTGCAAAGAAACTGCGTTTCACAGGCCTTTGTAAGAGATGTTCCCGTTAGGCTGTTAGAGCACTGTGCAGAGCGAATTGTTTCTTAGTTTCCCAGAGAGCTGGAAGCAAGATGCTTTGGGGCCCGTTAATTTTATACCCTGCTACTTTGCTGTAGTTGTTGATTATTTCTAATAGTTTTTCTGTGGATTCTGTGGGGTTTTCTATGTATAAGATCATGTCGTCTGCAAACAACGCGAGTTTTACTTCTTCGTTACCTATTTGGATTCCTTTTATTTTTTTTTCCTGCCGAATTGCTCTGGCCAGCACCTCCAGTACTATGTTGAATAGGAGTGGTGAAAGTGGGCACCCTTGTCTTGTTCCTGTCCTCAGAGGGATGGCTTTCAGCTTTTGTCCATTGAGTATGATGTTGGCTGTGGGTCTATCATATATGGCCTTTATTATGTTGAGGTACTTTCCTTCTATACCCATTTTACTGAGGGTTTTTATCATAAATGGGTGTTGGATCTTGTCGAATGCTTTCTCTGCGTCTATTGAGATGATCATGTGGTTTTTGTTTTTCATTTTGTTGATGTAGTGTATCACGTTGATTGACTCGCGGGTGTTGAACCATCCCTGTGTCCCTGGTATAAATCCCACTTGATCATGGTGTATAATCTTTTTGATGTATTGCTGTAATCGGTTTGCCAAAATTTTGTTGAGGACTTTTGCATCTATGTTCATCAGTGATATCGGCCTGTAGTTCTCCTTCTTTGTGTTGTCCTTGTCAGGTTGGGGGATCAGAGTGATGTTGGCTTCATAGAATGTGTTAGGGAGTTCTCCATCTTTCTCAATTTTCTGGAACAGTTTGAGGAGAATAGGTACAAAGAACTCACACTGCTTAACAACAAAAAAACAAACAACCCGATCAAAAAATGGGCAGAGGACATGAACAGACATTTCTCAAAAGAAGATATGAATATGGCCAATAGACACATGAAAAGATGTTCATCATCGCTAATCATCAGGGAAATGCAAATCAAAACTACACTAAGATATCACCTTACCCCCGGTAGATTGGCAAAAACATCCAAAACCAAGAACGACGAATGTTGGAGAGGTTGTGGAGAAAGAGGAACCCTCATACACTGTTGGTGGGAATGCAAACTGGTACAGCCACTATGGAAAACAGTATGGAGATTTCTCAAAAAGTTAAAAATAGAAATACCCTATGACCCAGCCATCCCATTACTGGGTATCTATCCTAAGAACCTGATATCAGATATCTCAAGAGTCCGTTGCACCCCTATGTTCATCGCAGCATTATTTACAATAGCCAAGACGTGGAACCAGCCTACATGCCCAGAAACTGATGATTGGATAAAGAAGATGTGGTATATATACACAATGGAATACTACTCAGCCATAAAAAAAGACGACATTGGCCCATTCACAACAATGTGGATGGACCTCGAGGGCATTATGTTAAGCGAAATAAGTCAGTCAGAGAAAGACGAACTCTATATGACTCCACTCATAGGTGGAAATTAGTATATTGAGAAGGAGATCTGATCGGTGGTTACCAGGGAAAAGGGGGGGTGGGGGAGGGCACGGAGGGGGAAGTGGTGTTCCCACAACATGACTAACAAAAATGTACAACTGAAATTTCACAAGCTTGTAATCCATCATAACATTAATAAACAAACAAACAAAAAAAAGATGCTTTGGGGCCCATCTGCCCCTATGGAAAGAACGCAGCACTTTGTGCCTTGCAGCTCTAGGGCAATGTAGCACACCCACAGCAGAAGTTCTACTTCAGCCAGATCAGGCCCGCAAAGAAACTGCGTTTCACAGGCCTTTGTAAGAGATGTTCCCGGTAGGCTCTTAGAGCACTGTGCAGAGCGAGTTGTTTCTTAGCTTCCCAAGGAGCTGGAAGCAAGATGCTTTAGGGGCCATCTGCCCTTAAGGAAAGAATTCAGCACTTTGTGCCTTGCAGCTCTAGGGCAATGTAGCACACCCAGAGGAGTTGTTCTACTTCTGCCAGGTCAGGCCTGCAAAGAAACTTCGTTTCACAGGCCTTTGTAAGAGATGTTCCCGGTAGGCTGTTAGAGCACTGTGCAGAGCGACTTGTTTCGTAGCTTCCCAAAGAGCTGGAAGCAAGATGCTTTGGGGCCCTTCTCACCCTTTGGAAAGAAGGCAGCACTTTGTGCCTTGCAGCTCTAGGGCAATGTAGCACACCCCGAGCAGAAGTTCTACTTCAGCCAGATCAGACCTGCAAAGAAACTGCGTTTCACAGGCCTTTGTAACAGATGTTCCCTGTAGGCTGTTAGAGCACTGTGCAGAGCGACTTGTCTCTTAGCTTCCCAAGGAGCTGGAAGCAAGATGCTTTAGGGGCCATCTGCCCTTAAGGAAAGAAGGCAGCACTTTGTGCCTTGCATCTCTAGGGCAATGTAGCACACCCAGAGCAGTTGTTCTACTTCTGCCAGGTCAGGCCTGCAAAGAAACTGCGTTTCACAGGCCTTTGTAAGAGATGTTCCCGGTAGGCTGTTAGAGCACTGTGCAGAGCGACTTGTTTCTTAGCTTCCCAAAGAGCTGGAAGCACGATGCTTTGGGGCCCTTCTCACACTTTGGAAAGAAGGCAGCACTTTGTGCCTTGCAGCTCTAGGGCAATGTAGCACACCCAGAGCCGAACTTCTACTTCAGCTAGATCAGACCTGCAAAGAAACTTCGTTTCACAGGCCTTTGTAAGAGATGTTCCCGGTAGGCTGTAAGAGCACTGTGCAGAGCGACTAGTTTCTTAGCTTCCCAGAGAGCTGGAAGCAAGATGCTTTGGGGCACAGCTGCCCCTATGGAAAGAACGCAGCACTTGGTGCCTTGCAGCTCTGGGGCAATGCAGCACACCCCGAGCAGAAGTTCTACTTCAGCCAGATCAGGCCTGCAAAGAAACTGCGTTTCACAGGCCTTTGTAAGAGATGTTCCCGGTAGGCTGTTAGAGCACTGTGCAGAGCGAGTTGTTTCTTAGTTTCCCAGAGAGCTGGAAGCAAGATGCTTTGGGGCCCGTTAATTTTATACCCTGCTACTTTGCTGTAGTTGTTGATTATTTCTAATAGATTTTCTGTGGATTCTTTGGGGTTTTCTATGTATAAGATCATGTCGTCTGCAAACAACGCGAGTTTTACTTCTTCGTTACCTATTTGGATTCCTTTTATTTTTTTTTCCTGCCGAATTGCTCTGGCCAGCACCTCCAGTACTATGTTGAATAGGAGTGGTGAAAGTGGGCACCCTTGTCTTGTTCCTGTCCTCAGAGGGATGGCTTTCAGCTTTTGTCCATTGAGTATGATGTTGGCTGTGGGTCTATCATATATGGCCTTTATTATGTTGAGGTACTTTCCTTCTATACCCATTTTACTGAGGGTTTTTATCATAAATGGGTGTTGGATCTTGTCGAATGCTTTCTCTGCGTCTATTGAGATGATCATGTGGTTTTTGTTTTTCATTTTGTTGATGTAGTGTATCACGTTGATTGACTCGCGGGTGTTGAACCATCCCTGTGTCCCTGGTATAAATCCCACTTGATCATGGTGTATAATCTTTTTGATGTATTGCTGTAATCGGTTTGCCAAAATTTTGTTGAGGACTTTTGCATCTATGTTCATCAGTGATATCGGCCTGTAGTTCTCCTTCTTTGTGTTGTCCTTGTCAGGTTGGGGGATCAGAGTGATGTTGGCTTCATAGAATGTGTTAGGGAGTTCTCCATCTTTCTCAATTTTCTGGAACAGTTTGAGGAGAATAGGTACAAAGAACTCACACTGCTTAACAACAAAAAAACAAACAACACGATCAAAAAATGGGCAGAGGACATGAACAGACATTTCTCAAAAGAAGATATGAATATGGCCAATAGACACATGAAAAGATGTTCATCATCGCTAATCATCAGGGAAATGCAAATCAAAACTACACTAAGATATCACCTTACCCCCGTTAGATTGGCAAAAACATCCAAAACCAAGAACGACGAATGTTGGAGAGGTTGTGGAGAAAGAGGAACCCTCATACACTGTTGGTGGGAATGCAAACTGGTACAGCCACTATGGAAAACAGTATGGAGATTTCTCAAAAAGTTAAAAATAGAAATACCCTATGACCCAGCCATCCCATTACTGGGTATCTATCCTAAGAACCTGATATCAGATATCTCAAGAGTCCGTTGCACCCCTATGTTCATCGCAGCATTATTTACAATAGCCAAGACGTGGAACCAGCCTACATGCCCAGAAACTGATGATTGGATAAAGAAGATGTGGTATATATACACAATGGAATACTACTCAGCCATAAAAAAAGACGACATTGGCCCATTCACAACAATGTGGATGGACCTCGAGGGCATTATGTTAAGCGAAATAAGTCAGTCAGAGAAAGACGAACTCTATATGACTCCACTCATAGGTGGAAATTAGTATATTGAGAAGGAGATCTGATCGGTGGTTACCAGGGAAAAGGGGGGGTGGGGGAGGGCACGGAGGGGGAAGTGGTGTTCCCACAACATGACTAACAAAAATGTACAACTGAAATTTCACAAGCTTGTAATCCATCATAACATTAATAAACAAACAAACAAAAAAAAGATGCTTTGGGGCCCATCTGCCCCTATGGAAAGAACGCAGCACTTTGTGCCTTGCAGCTCTAGGGCAATGTAGCACACCCACAGCAGAAGTTCTACTTCAGCCAGATCAGGCCCGCAAAGAAACTGCGTTTCACAGGCCTTTGTAAGAGATGTTCCCGGTAGGCTGTTAGAGCACTGTGCAGAGCGAGTTGTTTCTTAGCTTCCCAAGGAGCTGGAAGCAAGATGCTTTAGGGGCCATCTGCCCTTAAGGAAAGAAGGCAGCACTTTGTGCCTTGCAGCTCTAGGGCAATGTAGCACACCCAGAGGAGTTGTTCTACTTCTGCCAGGTCAGGCCTGCAAAGAAACTTCGTTTCACAGGCCTTTGTAAGAGATGTTCCCGGTAGGCTGTTAGAGCACTGTGCAGAGCGACTTGTTTCGTAGCTTCCCAAAGAGCTGGAAGCAAGATGCTTTGGGGCCCATCTGCCCCTATGCAAAGAACGCAGCACTTTGTGCCTTGCAGCTCTAGGGCAATGCAGCACACCCCGAGCAGAAGTTGTACTTCAGCCAGATCAGGCCTGCAAAGAAACTGCGTTTCACAGGCCTTTGTAAGAGATGTTCCCGGTAGGCTGTTAGAGCACTGTGCAGAGCGAGTTGTTTCCTAGCTTCCCAAAGAGCAGGAAGCAAGATGCTTTGGGGCCCTTCTCACCCTTTGGAAAGAAGGCAGCACTTTGTGCCTTGCAGCTCTAGGGCAATGTAGCACACCCAAAGCAGAAGTTCTACTTCAGCCAGATCAGACCTGCAAAGAAACTGCGTTTCACAGGCCTTTGTAAGAGATGTTCCCTGTAGGCTGTTAGAGCACTGTGCAGAGCGACTTGTTTCTTAGCTTCCCAAGGAGCTGGAAGCAAGATGCTTTAGGGGCCATCTGCCCTTAAGGAAAGAAGGCAGCACTTTGTGCCTTGCATCTCTAGGGCAATGTAGCACACCCAGAGCAGTTGTTCTACTTCTGCCAGGTCAGGCCTGCAAAGAAACTGCGTTTCACAGGCCTTTGTAAGAGATGTTCCCGGTAGGCTGTTAGAGCACTGTGCAGAGCGACTTGTTTCTTAGCTTCCCAAAGAGCTGGAAGCACGATGCTTTGGGGCCCTTCTCACACTTTGGAAAGAAGGCAGCACTTTGTGCCTTGCAGCTCTAGGGCAATGTAGCACACCCAGAGCCGAAGTTCTACTTCAGCTAGATCAGACCTGTAAAGAAACTTCGTTTCACAGGCCTTTGTAAGAGATGTTCCCGGTAGGCTGTAAGAGCACTGTGCAGAGCGACTAGTTTCTTAGCTTCCCAGAGAGCTGGAAGCAAGATGCTTTGTGGCACAGCTGCCCCTATGGAAAGAACGCAGCACTTTGTGCCTTGCAGCTCTGGGGCAATGCAGCACACCCCGAGCAGAAGTTCTACTTCAGCCAGATCAGGCCTGCAAAGAAACTGCGTTTCACAGGCCTTTGTAAGAGATGTTCCCGTTAGGCTGTTAGAGCACTGTGCAGAGCGAATTGTTTCTTAGTTTCCCAGAGAGCTGGAAGCAAGATGCTTTGGGGCCCGTTAATTTTATACCCTGCTACTTTGCTGTAGTTGTTGATTATTTCTAATAGTTTTTCTGTGGATTCTGTGGGGTTTTCTATGTATAAGATCATGTCGTCTGCAAACAACGCGAGTTTTACTTCTTCGTTACCTATTTGGATTCCTTTTATTTTTTTTTCCTGCCGAATTGCTCTGGCCAGCACCTCCAGTACTATGTTGAATAGGAGTGGTGAAAGTGGGCACCCTTGTCTTGTTCCTGTCCTCAGAGGGATGGCTTTCAGCTTTTGTCCATTGAGTATGATGTTGGCTGTGGGTCTATCATATATGGCCTTTATTATGTTGAGGTACTTTCCTTCTATACCCATTTTACTGAGGGTTTTTATCATAAATGGGTGTTGGATCTTGTCGAATGCTTTCTCTGCGTCTATTGAGATGATCATGTGGTTTTTGTTTTTCATTTTGTTGATGTAGTGTATCACGTTGATTGACTCGCGGGTGTTGAACCATCCCTGTGTCCCTGGTATAAATCCCACTTGATCATGGTGTATAATCTTTTTGATGTATTGCTGTAATCGGTTTGCCAAAATTTTGTTGAGGACTTTTGCATCTATGTTCATCAGTGATATCGGCCTGTAGTTCTCCTTCTTTGTGTTGTCCTTGTCAGGTTGGGGGATCAGAGTGATGTTGGCTTCATAGAATGTGTTAGGGAGTTCTCCATCTTTCTCAATTTTCTGGAACAGTTTGAGGAGAATAGGTACAAAGAACTCACACTGCTTAACAACAAAAAAACAAACAACCCGATCAAAAAATGGGCAGAGGACATGAACAGACATTTCTCAAAAGAAGATATGAATATGGCCAATAGACACATGAAAAGATGTTCATCATCGGTAATCATCAGGGAAATGCAAATCAAAACTACACTAAGATATCACCTTACCCCCGGTAGATTGGCAAAAACATCCAAAACCAAGAACGACGAATGTTGGAGAGGTTGTGGAGAAAGAGGAACCCTCATACACTGTTGGTGGGAATGCAAACTGGTACAGCCACTATGGAAAACAGTATGGAGATTTCTCAAAAAGTTAAAAATAGAAATACCCTATGACCCAGCCATCCCATTACTGGGTATCTATCCTAAGAACCTGATATCAGATATCTCAAGAGTCCGTTGCACCCCTATGTTCATCGCAGCATTATTTACAATAGCCAAGACGTGGAACCAGCCTACATGCCCAGAAACTGATGATTGGATAAAGAAGATGTGGTATATATACACAATGGAATACTACTCAGCCATAAAAAAAGACGACATTGGCCCATTCACAACAATGTGGATGGACCTCGAGGGCATTATGTTAAGCGAAATAAGTCAGTCAGAGAAAGACGAACTCTATATGACTCCACTCATAGGTGGAAATTAGTATATTGAGAAGGAGATCTGATCGGTGGTTACCAGGGAAAAGGGGGGGTGGGGGAGGGCACGGAGGGGGAAGTGGTGTTCCCACAACATGACTAACAAAAATGTACAACTGAAATTTCACAAGCTTGTAATCCATCATAACATTAATAAACAAACAAACAAAAAAAAGATGCTTTGGGGCCCATCTGCCCCTATGGAAAGAACGCAGCACTTTGTGCCTTGCAGCTCTAGGGCAATGTAGCACACCCACAGCAGAAGTTCTACTTCAGCCAGATCAGGCCCGCAAAGAAACTGCGTTTCACAGGCCTTTGTAAGAGATGTTCCCGGTAGGCTCTTAGAGCACTGTGCAGAGCGAGTTGTTTCTTAGCTTCCCAAGGAGCTGGAAGCAAGATGCTTTAGGGGCCATCTGCCCTTAAGGAAAGAATTCAGCACTTTGTGCCTTGCAGCTCTAGGGCAATGTAGCACACCCAGAGGAGTTGTTCTACTTCTGCCAGGTCAGGCCTGCAAAGAAACTTCGTTTCACAGGCCTTTGTAAGAGATGTTCCCGGTAGGCTGTTAGAGCACTGTGCAGAGCGACTTGTTTCCTAGCTTCCCAAAGAGCTGGAAGCAAGATGCTTTGGGGCCCTTCTCACCCTTTGGAAAGAAGGCAGCACTTTGTGCCTTGCAGCTCTAGGGCAATGTAGCACACCCCGAGCAGAAGTTCTACTTCAGCCAGATCAGACCTGCAAAGAAACTGCGTTTCACAGGCCTTTGTAACAGATGTTCCCTGTAGGCTGTTAGAGCACTGTGCAGAGCGACTTGTCTCTTAGCTTCCCAAGGAGCTGGAAGCAAGATGCTTTAGGGGCCATCTGCCCTTAAGGAAAGAAGGCAGCACTTTGTGCCTTGCATCTCTAGGGCAATGTAGCACACCCAGAGCAGTTGTTCTACTTCTGCCAGGTCAGGCCTGCAAAGAAACTGCGTTTCACAGGCCTTTGTAAGAGATGTTCCCGGTAGGCTGTTAGAGCACTGTGCAGAGCGACTTGTTTCTTAGCTTCCCAAAGAGCTGGAAGCACGATGCTTTGGGGCCCTTCTCACACTTTGGAAAGAAGGCAGCACTTTGTGCCTTGCAGCTCTAGGGCAATGTAGCACACCCAGAGCCGAAGTTCTACTTCAGCTAGATCAGACCTGCAAAGAAACTTCGTTTCACAGGCCTTTGTAAGAGATGTTCCCGGTAGGCTGTAAGAGCACTGTGCAGAGCGACTAGTTTCTTAGCTTCCCAGAGAGCTGGAAGCAAGATGCTTTGGGGCACAGCTGCCCCTATGGAAAGAACGCAGCACTTGGTGCCTTGCAGCTCTGGGGCAATGCAGCACACCCCGAGCAGAAGTTCTACTTCAGCCAGATCAGGCCTGCAAAGAAACTGCGTTTCACAGGCCTTTGTAAGAGATGTTCCCGGTAGGCTGTTAGAGCACTGTGCAGAGCGAGTTGTTTCTTAGTTTCCCAGAGAGCTGGAAGCAAGATGCTTTGGGGCCCGTTAATTTTATACCCTGCTACTTTGCTGTAGTTGTTGATTATTTCTAATAGTTTTTCTGTGGATTCTTTGGGGTTTTCTATGTATAAGATCATGTCGTCTGCAAACAACGCGAGTTTTACTTCTTCGTTACCTATTTGGATTCCTTTTATTTTTTTTTCCTGCCGAATTGCTCTGGCCAGCACCTCCAGTACTATGTTGAATAGGAGTGGTGAAAGTGGGCACCCTTGTCTTGTTCCTGTCCTCAGAGGGATGGCTTTCAGCTTTTGTCCATTGAGTATGATGTTGGCTGTGGGTCTATCATATATGGCCTTTATTATGTTGAGGTACTTTCCTTCTATACCCATTTTACTGAGGGTTTTTATCATAAATGGGTGTTGGATCTTGTCGAATGCTTTCTCTGCGTCTATTGAGATGATCATGTGGTTTTTGTTTTTCATTTTGTTGATGTAGTGTATCACGTTGATTGACTCGCGGGTGTTGAACCATCCCTGTGTCCCTGGTATAAATCCCACTTGATCATGGTGTATAATCTTTTTGATGTATTGCTGTAATCGGTTTGCCAAAATTTTGTTGAGGACTTTTGCATCTATGTTCATCAGTGATATCGGCCTGTAGTTCTCCTTCTTTGTGTTGTCCTTGTCAGGTTGGGGGATCAGAGTGATGTTGGCTTCATAGAATGTGTTAGGGAGTTCTCCATCTTTCTCAATTTTCTGGAACAGTTTGAGGAGAATAGGTACAAAGAACTCACACTGCTTAACAACAAAAAAACAAACAACACGATCAAAAAATGGGCAGAGGACATGAACAGACATTTCTCAAAAGAAGATATGAATATGGCCAATAGACACATGAAAAGATGTTCATCATCGCTAATCATCAGGGAAATGCAAATCAAAACTACACTAAGATATCACCTTACCCCCGTTAGATTGGCAAAAACATCCAAAACCAAGAACGACGAATGTTGGAGAGGTTGTGGAGAAAGAGGAACCCTCATACACTGTTGGTGGGAATGCAAACTGGTACAGCCACTATGGAAAACAGTATGGAGATTTCTCAAAAAGTTAAAAATAGAAATACCCTATGACCCAGCCATCCCATTACTGGGTATCTATCCTAAGAACCTGATATCAGATATCTCAAGAGTCCGTTGCACCCCTATGTTCATCGCAGCATTATTTACAATAGCCAAGACGTGGAACCAGCCTACATGCCCAGAAACTGATGATTGGATAAAGAAGATGTGGTATATATACACAATGGAATACTACTCAGCCATAAAAATAGACGACATTGGCCCATTCACAACAATGTGGATGGACCTCGAGGGCATTATGTTAAGCGAAATAAGTCAGTCAGAGAAAGACGAACTCTATATGACTCCACTCATAGGTGGAAATTAGTATATTGAGAAGGAGATCTGATCGGTGGTTACCAGGGAAAAGGGGGGGTGGGGGAGGGCACGGAGGGGGAAGTGGTGTTCCCACAACATGACTAACAAAAATGTACAACTGAAATTTCACAAGCTTGTAATCCATCATAACATTAATAAACAAACAAACAAAAAAAAGATGCTTTGGGGCCCATCTGCCCCTATGGAAAGAACGCAGCACTTTGTGCCTTGCAGCTCTAGGGCAATGTAGCACACCCACAGCAGAAGTTCTACTTCAGCCAGATCAGGCCTGCAAAGAAACTGCGTTTCACAGGCCTTTGTAGGAGATGTTCCCGGTAGGCTGTTAGAGCACTGTGCAGAGCGAGTTCTTTCTTAGCTTCCCAAAGACCTGGAAGCAAGATGCTTTGGGGACCATCTGCCGTTAAGTAAAGAAGGCAGCACTTTGTGCCTTTCAGCTCTAGGGCAATGCAGCACACCCCGAGCAGAAGTTGTACTTCAGCCAGATCAGGCCTGCAAAGAAATTGCGTTTCACAGGCCTTTGTAAGAGATGTTCCCGGTAGGCTGTTAGAGCACTGTGCAGAGCGAGTTGTTTCTTAGCTTCCCAGAGAGCTGGAAGCAAGATGCTTTGGGGCCCGTTAATTTTATACCCTGCTACTTTGCTGTAGTTGTTGATTATTTCTAATAGTTTTTCTGTGGATCCTTTGGGGTTTTCTATGTATAAGATCATGTCGTCTGCAAACAACGCGAGTTTTACTTCTTCGTTACCTATTTGGATTCCTTTTATTTTTTTTTCCTGCCGAATTCCTCTGGCCAGCACCTCCAGTACTATGTTGAATAGGAGTGGTGAAAGTGGGCACCCTTGTCTTGTTCCTGTCCTCAGAGGGATGTCTTTCAGCTTTTGTCCATTGAGTATGATGTTGGCTGTGGGTCTATCATATATGGCCTTTATTATGTTGAGGTACTTTCCTTCTATACCCATTTTACTGAGGGTTGTTATCATAAATGGGTGTTGGATCTTGTCGAATGCTTTCTCTGCGTCTATTGAGATGATCATGTGGTTTTTGTTTTTCATTTTGTTGATGTAGTGTATCACGTTGATTGACTTGCGGGTGTTGAACCATCCCTGTGTCCCTGGTATAAATCCCACTTGATCATGGTGTATAATCTTCTTGATGTATTGCTGTAATCGGTTTGCCAAAATTTGGTTGAGGATTTTTGCATCTATGTTCATCAGTGATATCGGCCTGTAGTTCTCCTTCTTTGTGTTGTCCTTGTCAGGTTTGGGGATCAGAGTGATGTTGGCTTCATAGAATGTGTTAGGGAGTTCTCCATCTTTCTCAATTTTCTGGAACAGTTTGAGGAGAATAGGTACAAAGAACTCACACTGCTTAACAACAAAAAACAAACAACCCGATCAAAAAATGGGCAGAGGACATGAACAGACATTTCTCAAAAGAAGATATTAATATGGCCAATAGACACATGAAAAGATGTTCATCATCGCTAATCATCAGGGAAATGCAAATCAAAACTACACTAAGATATCACCTTACCCCCGTTAGATTGGCAAAAACATCCAAAACCAAGAACGACGAATGTTGGAGAGGTTGTGGAGAAAGAGGAACCCTCATACACTGTTGGTGGGAATGCAAACTGGTACAGCCACTATGGAAAACAGTATGGAGATTTCTCAAAAAGTTAAAAATAGAAATACCCTATGACCCAGCCATCCCATTACTGGGTATCTATCCTAAGAACCTGATATCAGATATCTCAAGAGTCCGTTGCACCCCTATGTTCATCGCAGCATTATTTACAATAGCCAAGACGTGGAACCAGCCTACATGCCCAGAAACTGATGATTGGATAAAGAAGATGTGGTATATATACACAATGGAATACTACTCAGCCATAAAAAAGGACGACATTAGCCCATGCACAACAATGTGGATGGACCTCGAGGGCATTATGTTAAGCGAAATAAGTCAGTCAGAGAAAGACGAACTCTATATGACTCCACTCAAAGGTGGAAATTAGTATATTGAGAAGGAGATCTGATCAGTGGTTACCAGGGAAAAGGGGGGGTGGGGGAGGGCACGGAGGGGGAAGTGGTGTTCCCACAACATGACTAACAAAAATGTACAACTGAAATTTCACAAGCTTGTAATCCATCATAAGATTAATAACCAAAAAAAAAAAAAAAAGATGCTTTGGGGCCCATCTGCCCCTATGGAAAGAACGCAGCACTTTGTGCCTTGCAGCTCTAGGGCAATGTAGCACACCCAGAGCAGAAGTTCTACTTCAGCCAGATCAGGCCCGCAAAGAAACTGCGTTTCACAGGCCTTTGTAAGAGATGTTCCCGGTAGGCTGTTAGAGCACTGTGCAGAGCGAGTTGTTTCCTAGCTTCCCAAAGAGCTGGAAGCAAGATGCTTTGGGGCCCTTCTCACCCTTTGGAAAGAAGGCAGCACTTTGTGCCTTGCAGCTCTATGGCAATGTAGCACACCCAAAGCAGAAGTTCTACTTCAGCCAGATCAGACCTGCAAAGAAACTGCGTTTCACATGCCTTTGTAAGAGATGTTCCTGGTAGGCTGTTAGAGCACTTTGCAGAGTGACTTGTTTCTTACCTTCCCAAAGAGCTGGAAGCAAGATGCTTTGGGGCCCTCTCACCCTTTGGAAAGAAGGCAGCACTTTGTGCCTTGCAGGTCTAGGGCAATGTAGCACACCCAGAGCCGAAGTTCTACTTCAGCTAGATCAGACCTGCAAAGAAAATTCGTTTCACAGGCCTTTGTAAGAGATGTTCCCGGTAGGCTGTAAGAGCACTGTGCAGAGCGACTAGTTTCTTAGCTTCCCAGAGAGCTGGAAGCAAGATGCTTTGGGGCCCATCTGCCCCTATGGAAAGAATGCAGCACTTTGTGCCTTGCAGCTCTAGGGCAATGCATCACTCCCCGAGCAGAAGTTCTACTTCAGCCAGATCAGGCCTGCAAAGAAAATGCGTTTCACAGGCCTTTGTAAGAGATGTTCCCGGTAGGCTGTTAGAGCACTGTGCAGAGCGAGTTGTTTCTTAGCTTCCCAGAGAGCTGGAAGCAAGATGCTTTGGGGCCCGTTAATTTTATACCCTGCTACTTTGCTGTAGTTGTTGATTATTTCTAATAGTTTTTCTGTGGATTCTTTGGGGTTTTCTATGTATAAGATCATGTCGTCTGCAAACAACGCGAGTTTTACTTCTTCGTTACCTATTTGGATTCCTTTTATTTTTTTTTCCTGCCGAATTGCTCTGGCCAGCACCTCCAGTACTATGTTGAATAGGAGTGGTGAAAGTGGTCAACCTTGTCTTGTTCCTGTCCTCAGAGGGATGGCTTTCAGCTTTTGTCCATTGAGTATGATGTTGGCTGTGGGTCTATCCTATATGGCCTTTATTATGTTGAGGTACTTTCCTTCTATACCCATTTTACTGAGGGTTTTTATCATAAATGGGTGTTGGATCTTGTCGAATGCTTTCTCTGCGTCTATTGAGATGATCATGTGGTTTTTGTTTTTCATTTTGTTGATGTAGTGTATCACGTTGATTGACTTGCGGGTGTTGAACCATCCCTGTGTCCCTGGTATAAATCCCACTTGATCATGGTGTATAATCTTTTTGATGTATTGCTGTAATCGGTTTGCCAAAATTTTGTTGAGCATTTTTGCATCTATGTTCATCAGTGATATCGGCCTGTAGTTCTCCTTCTTTGTGTTGTCCTTGTCAGGTTTGGGGATCAGAGTGATGTTGGCTTCATAGAATGTGTTAGGGAGTTCTCCATCTTTCTCAATTTTCTGGAACAGTTTGAGGAGAATAGGTACAAAGAACTCACACTGCTTAACAACAAAAAAACAAACAACCCGATCAAAAAATGGGCAGAGGTCATGAACAGACATCTCTCAAAAGAAGATATGAATATGGCCAATAGACACATGAAAAGATGTTCATCATCGCTAATCATCAGGGAAATGCAAATCAAAACTACACTAAGATATCACCTTACCCCCGGTAGATTGGCAAAAACATCCAAAACCAAGAACGACAAATGTTGGAGAGATTGTGGAGAAAGAGGAACCCTCATACACTGTTGGTGGGAATGCAAACTGGTACAGCCACTATGGAAAACAGTATGGAGATTTCTCAAAAAGTTAAAAATAGAAATACCCTATGACCCAGCCATCCCATTACTGGGTATCTATCCTAAGAACCTGATATCAGATATCTCAAGAGTCCGTTGCACCCCTATGTTCATCGCAGCATTATTTACAATAGCCAAGACGTGGAACCAGCCTACATGCCCAGAAACTGATGATTGGATAAAGAAGATGTGGTATATATACACAATGGAATACTACTCAGCCATAAAAAAAGACGACATTGGCCCCTTCACAACAATGTGGATGGACCTCGAGGGCATTATGTTAAGCGAAATAAGTCAGTCAGAGAAAGACGAACTCTATATGACTCCACTCATAGGTGGAAATTAGTATATTGAGAAGGAGATCTGATCGGTGGTTACCAGGGAAAAGGGGGGGTGGGGGGAGGGCACGGAGGGGGAAGTGGTGTTCCCACAACATGACTAACAAAAATGTACAACTGAAATTTCACAAGCTTGTAATCCATCATAAGATTAATAAACAACAACAACAAAAAAAGATGCTTTGGGGCCCATCTGCCCCTATGGAAAGAACGCAGCACTTTGTGCCTTGCAGCTCTAGGGCAATGTAGCACACCCAGAGCAGAAGTTCTACTTCAGCCAGATCAGGCCCGCAAAGAAACTGCATTTCACAGGCCTTTGTAAGAGATGTTCCCGGTAGGCTGTTAGAGCACTGTGCAGAGCGAGTTCTTTCTTAGCTTCACAACGAGCTGGAAGCAAGATGCTTTAGGGGCCATCTGCCCTTAAGGAAAGAAGGCAGCACTTTGTGCCTTGCAGCTCTATGGCAATGTAGCACACCCAAAGCAGAAGTTCTACTTCAGCCAGATCAGACCTGCAAAGAAACTGCGTTTCACAGGCCTTTGTAAGAGATGTTCCCGGTAGGCTGTTAGAGCACTGTGCAGAGCGAGTTGTTTCCTAGCTTCCCAAAGAGCTGGAAGCAAGATGCTTTGGGGCCCTCTCACCCTTTGGAAAGAAGGCAGCACTTTGTGCCTTGCAGGTCTAGGGCAATGTAGCACACCCAGAGCCGAAGTTCTACTTCAGCTAGATCAGACCTGCAAAGAAAATTCGTTTCACAGGCCTTTGTAAGAGATGTTCCCGGTAGGCTGTAAGAGCACTGTGCAGAGCGACTAGTTTCTTAGCTTCCCAGAGAGCTGGAAGCAAGATGCTTTGGGGCCCATCTGCCCCTATGGAAAGAACGCAGCACTTTGTGCCTTGCAGCTCTAGGGCAATGCAGCACACCCCGAGCAGAAGTTCTACTTCAGCCAGATCAGGCCTGCAAAGAAACTGCGTTTCACAGGCCTTTGTAAGAGATGTTCCCGGTAGGCTGTTAGAGCACTGTGCAGAGCGAGTTGTTTCTTAGCTTCCCAACGAGCTGGAAGCAAGATGCTTTGGGGCCCTTCTCACCCTTTGGAAAGAAGGCAGCACTTTGTGCCTTGCAGCTCTAGGGCAATGTAGCACACACAAAGCAGAAGTTCTACTTCACCCAGATCAGACCTGCAAAGAAACTGCGTTTCACAGGCCTTTGTAAGAGATGTTCCCTGTAGGCTGTTAGAGCACTGTGCAGAGCGAGTTCTTTCTTAGCTTCCCAAAGACCTGGAAGCAAGATGCTTTGGGGGCCTTCTGCCGTTAAGTAAAGA
This sequence comes from Equus asinus, assembly GCF_041296235.1. Lineage (NCBI taxonomy): Eukaryota > Metazoa > Chordata > Mammalia > Perissodactyla > Equidae > Equus > Equus asinus. The sequence continues at coordinate 70,041,248 of NC_091790.1, read as the reverse complement.
AGGCAGCACTTTGTGCCTTTCAGCTCTAGGGCAATGCAGCACACCCCGAGCAGAAGTTCTACTTCAGCCAGATCAGGCCTGCAAAGAAATTGCGTTTCACAGGCCTTTGTAAGAGATGTTCCCGGTAGGCTGTTAGAGCTCTGTGCAGAGCGAGTTGTTTCTTAGCTTCCCAGAGAGCTGGAAGCAAGATGCTTTGGGGCCCGTTAATTTTATACCCTGCTACTTTGCTGTAGTTGTTGATTATTTCTAATAGTTTTTCTGTGGATTCTTTGGGGTTTTCTATGTATAAGATCATGTCGTCTGCAAACAACGCGAGTTTTACTTCTTCGTTACCTATTTGGATTCCTTTTATTTTTTTTTCCTGCCGAATTGCTCTGGCCAGCACCTCCAGTACTATGTTGAATAGGAGTGGTGAAAGTGGGCACCCTTGTCTTGTTCCTGTCCTCAGAGGGATGTCTTTCAGCTTTTGTCCATTGAGTATGATGTTGGCTGTGGGTCTATCATATATGGCCTTTATTATGTTGAGGTACTTTCCTTCTATACCCATTTTACTGAGGGTTGTTATCATAAATGGGTGTTGGATCTTGTCGAATGCTTTCTCTGCGTCTATTGAGATGATCATGTGGTTTTTGTTTTTCATTTTGTTGATGTAGTGTATCACGTTGATTGACTTGCGGGTGTTGAACCATCCCTGTGTCCCTGGTATAAATCCCACTTGATCATGGTGTATAATCTTCTTGATGTATTGCTGTAATCGGTTTGCCAAAATTTGGTTGAGGATTTTTGCATCTATGTTCATCAGTGATATCGGCCTGTAGTTCTCCTTCTTTGTGTTGTCCTTGTCAGGTTTGGGGATCAGAGTGATGTTGGCTTCATAGAATGTGTTAGGGAGTTCTCCATCTTTCTCAATTTTCTGGAACAGTTTGAGGAGAATAGGTACAAAGAACTCACACTGCTTAACAACAAAAAAACAAACAACCTGATCAAAAAATGGGCAGAGGACATGAACAGACATTTCTCAAAAGAAGATATGAATATGGCCAATAGACACATGAAAAGATGTTCATCATCGCTAATCATCAGGGAAATGCAAATCAAAACTACACTAAGATATCACCTTACCCCCGTTAGATTGGCAAAAACATCCAAAACCAAGAACGACGAATGTTGGAGAGGTTGTGGAGAAAGAGGAACCCTCATACACTGTTGGTGGGAATGCAAACTGGTACAGCCACTATGGAAAACAGTATGGAGATTTCTCAAAAAGTTAAAAATAGAAATACCCTATGACCCAGCCATCCCATTACTGGGTATCTATCCTAAGAACCTGATATCAGATATCTCAAGAGTCCGTTGCACCCCTATGTTCATCGCAGCATTATTTACAATAGCCAAGACGTGGAACCAGCCTACATGCCCAGAAACTGATGATTGGATAAAGAAGATGTGGTATATATACACAATGGAATACTACTCAGCCATAAAAAAAGACGACATTAGCCCATGCACAACAATGTGGATGGACCTCGAGGGCATTATGTTAAGCGAAATAAGTCAGTCAGAGAAAGACGAACTCTATATGACTCCACTCATAGGTGGAAATTAGTATATTGAGAAGGAGATCTGATCGGTGGTTACCAGGGAAAAGGGGGGGTGGGGGAGGGCACGGAGGGGGAAGTGGTGTTCCCACAACATGACTAACAAAAATGTACAACTGAAATTTCACAAGCTTGTAATCCATCATAAGATTAATAACCAAAAAAAAAAAAAAAAGATGCTTTGGGGCCCATCTGCCCCTATGGAAAGAACGCAGCACTTTGTGCCTTGCAGCTCTAGGGCAATGTAGCACACCCAGAGCAGAAGTTCTACTTCAGCCAGATCAGGCCCGCAAAGAAAATGCGTTTCACAGGCCTTTGTAAGAGATGTTCCCGGTAGGGTGTTAGAGCACTGTGCAGAGCGAGTTGTTTCCTAGCTTCCCAAAGAGCTGGAAGCAAGATGCTTTGGGGCCCTTCTCACCCTTTGGAAAGAAGGCAGCACTTTGTGCCTTGCAGCTCTAGGGCAATGTAGCACACCCAAAGCAGAAGTTCTACTTCAGCCAGATCAGACCTGCAAAGAAACTGCGTTTCACAGGACTTGGTAAGAGATGTTCCCTGTAGGCTGTTAGAGCACTGTGCAGAGCGAGTTGTTTCTTAGCTTCCCAAGGAGCTGGAAGCAAGATGCTTTAGGGGCCATCTGCCCTTAAGGAAAGAAGGCAGCACTTTGTGCTTTGCAGCTCTAGGGCAATGTAGCACACCCAGAGCAGTTGTTCTACTTCTGCCAGGTCAGGCCTGCAAAGAAACTTCGTTTCACAGGCCCTTGTAAGAGATGTTCCCGGTAGGCTGTTAGAGCACTGTGCAGAGCGACTTGTTTCGTAGCTTCCCAAAGAGCTGGAAGCAAGATGCTTTGGGGCCCATCTGCCCCTATGGAAAGAACGCAGCACTTTGTGCCTTGCAGCTCTAGGGCAATGCAGCACACCCCGAGCAGAAGTTGTACTTCAGCCAGATCAGGCCTGCAAAGAAACTGCGTTTCACAGGCCTTTGTAAGAGATGTTCCCGGTAGGCTGTTAGAGCACTGTGCAGAGCGAGTTGTTTCCTAGCTTCCCAAAGAGCTGGAAGCAAGATGCTTTGGGGCCCTTCTCACCCTTTGAAAAGAAGGCAGCACTTTGTGCCTTGCAGCTCTATGGCAATGTAGCACACCCAAAGCAGAAGTTCTACTTCAGCCAGATCAGACCTGCAAAGAAACTGCGTTTCACAGGCCTTTGTAAGAGATGTTCCTGGTAGGCTGTTAGAGCACTTTGCAGAGCGACTTGTTTCTTACCTTCCCAAAGAGCTGGAAGCAAGATGCTTTGGGGCCCTCTCACCCTTTGGAAAGAAGGCAGCACTTTGTGCCTTGCAGGTCTAGGGCAATGTAGCACACCCAGAGCCGAAGTTCTACTTCAGCTAGATCAGACCTGCAAAGAAAATTCGTTTCACAGGCCTTTGTAAGAGATGTTCCCGGTAGGCTGTTAGAGCACTGTGCAGAGCGACTTGTTTCGTAGTTTCCCAAAGAGCTGGAAGCAAGATGCTTTGGGGCCCATCTGCCCCTATGGAAAGAAGGCAGCACTTTGTGCCTTGCAGCTCTAGGGCAATGCAGCACACCCCGAGCTGAAGTTGTACTTCAGCCAGATCAGGCCTGCAAAGAAACTGCGTTTCACAGGCCTTTGTAAGAGATGTTCCCGGTAGGCTGTTAGAGCACTGTGCAGAGCGAGTTGTTTCTTAGCTTCCCAACGAGCTGGAAGCAAGATGCTTTGGGGCCCTTCTCACCCTTTGGAAAGAAGGCAGCACTTTGTGCCTTGCAGCTCTAGGGCAATGTAGCACACACAAAGCAGAAGTTCTACTTCACCCAGATCAGACCTGCAAAGAAACTGCGTTTCACAGGCCTTTGTAAGAGATGTTCCCTGTAGGCTGTTAGAGCACTGTGCAGAGCGAGTTCTTTCTTAGCTTCCCAAAGACCTGGAAGCAAGATGCTTTGGGGGCCATCTGCCGTTAAGTAAAGAAGGCAGCACTTTGTGCCTTTCAGCTCTAGGGCAATGCAGCACACCCCGAGCAGAAGTTCTACTTCAGCCAGATCAGGCCTGCAAAGAAATTGCGTTTCACAGGCCTTTGTAAGAGATGTTCCCGGTAGGCTGTTAGAGCACTGTGCAGAGCGAGTTGTTTCTTAGCTTCCCAGAGAGCTGGAAGCAAGATGCTTTGGGGCCCGTTAATTTTATACCCTGCTACTTTGCTGTAGTTGTTGATTATTTCTAATAGTTTTTCTGTGGATCCTTTGGGGTTTTCTATGTATAAGATCATGTCGTCTGCAAACAACGCGAGTTTTACTTCTTCGTTACCTATTTGGATTCCTTTTATTTTTTTTTCCTGCCGAATTGCTCTGGCCAGCACCTCCAGTACTATGTTGAATAGGAGTGGTGAAAGTGGGCACCCTTGTCTTGTTCCTGTCCTCAGAGGGATGTCTTTCAGCTTTTGTCCATTGAGTATGATGTTGGCTGTGGGTCTATCATATATGGCCTTTATTATGTTGAGGTACTTTCCTTCTATACCCATTTTACTGAGGGTTGTTATCATAAATGGGTGTTGGATCTTGTCGAATGCTTTCTCTGCGTCTATTGAGATGATCATGTGGTTTTTGTTTTTCATTTTGTTGATGTAGTGTATCACGTTGATTGACTTGCGGGTGTTGAACCATCCCTGTGTCCCTGGTATAAATCCCACTTGATCATGGTGTATAATCTTCTTGATGTATTGCTGTAATCGGTTTGCCAAAATTTGGTTGAGGATTTTTGCATCTATGTTCATCAGTGATATCGGCCTGTAGTTCTCCTTCTTTGTGTTGTCCTTGTCAGGTTTGGGGATCAGAGTGATGTTGGCTTCATAGAATGTGTTAGGGAGTTCTCCATCTTTCTCAATTTTCTGGAACAGTTTGAGGAGAATAGGTACAAAGAACTCACACTGCTTAACAACAAAAAAACAAACAACCTGATCAAAAAATGGGCAGAGGACATGAACAGACATTTCTCAAAAGAAGATATGAATATGGCCAATAGACACATGAAAAGATGTTCATCATCGCTAATCATCAGGGAAATGCAAATCAAAACTACACTAAGATATCACCTTACCCCCGTTAGATTGGCAAAAACATCCAAAACCAAGAACGACGAATGTTGGAGAGGTTGTGGAGAAAGAGGAACCCTCATACACTGTTGGTGGGAATGCAAACTGGTACAGCCACTATGGAAAACAGTATGGAGATTTCTCAAAAAGTTAAAAATAGAAATACCCTATGACCCAGCCATCCCATTACTGGGTATCTATCCTAAGAACCTGATATCAGATATCTCAAGAGTCCGTTGCACCCCTATGTTCATCGCAGCATTATTTACAATAGCCAAGACGTGGAACCAGCCTACATGCCCAGAAACTGATGATTGGATAAAGAAGATGTGGTATATATACACAATGGAATACTACTCAGCCATAAAAAAAGACGACATTAGCCCATGCACAACAATGTGGATGGACCTCGAGGGCATTATGTTAAGCGAAATAAGTCAGTCAGAGAAAGACGAACTCTATATGACTCCACTCATAGGTGGAAATTAGTATATTGAGAAGGAGATCTGATCGGTGGTTACCAGGGAAAAGGGGGGGTGGGGGAGGGCACGGAGGGGGAAGTGGTGTTCCCACAACATGACTAACAAAAATGTACAACTGAAATTTCACAAGCTTGTAATCCATCATAAGATTAATAACCAAAAAAAAAAAAAAAAGATGCTTTGGGGCCCATCTGCCCCTATGGAAAGAACGCAGCACTTTGTGCCTTGCAGCTCTAGGGCAATGTAGCACACCCAGAGCAGAAGTTCTACTTCAGCCAGATCAGGCCCGCAAAGAAACTGCGTTTCACAGGCCTTTGTAAGAGATGTTCCCGGTAGGGTGTTAGAGCACTGTGCAGAGCGACTTGTTTCGTAGCTTCCCAAAGAGCTGGAAGCAAGATGCTTTGGGGCCCATCTGCCCCTATGGAAAGAACGCAGCACTTTGTGCCTTGCAGCTCTAGGGCAATGCAGCACACCCCGAGCAGAAGTTGTACTTCAGCCAGATCAGGCCTGCAAAGAAACTGCGTTTCACAGGCCTTTGTAAGAGATGTTCCTGGTAGGCTGTTAGAGCACTTTGCAGAGCGACTTGTTTCTTACCTTCCCAAAGAGCTGGAAGCAAGATGCTTTGGGGCCCTCTCACCCTTTGGAAAGAAGGCAGCACTTTGTGCCTTGCAGGTCTAGGGCAATGTAGCACACCCAGAGCCGAAGTTCTACTTCAGCTAGATCAGACCTGCAAAGAAAATTCGTTTCACAGCCCTTTGTAAGAGATGTTCCCGGTAGGCTGTTAGAGCACTGTGCAGAGCGACTTGTTTCGTAGTTTCCCAAAGAGCTGGAAGCAAGATGCTTTGGGGCCCATCTGCCCCTATGGAAAGAAGGCAGCACTTTGTGCCTTGCAGCTCTAGGGCAATGCAGCACACCCCGAGCAGAAGTTGTACTTCAGCCAGATCAGGCCTGCAAAGAAACTGCGTTTCACAGGCCTTTGTAAGAGATGTTCCCGGTAGGCTGTTAGAGCACTGTGCAGAGCGAGTTGTTTCTTAGCTTCCCAACGAGCTGGAAGCAAGATGCTTTGGGGCCCTTCTCACCCTTTGGAAAGAAGGCAGCACTTTGTGCCTTGCAGCTCTAGGGCAATGTAGCACACACAAAGCAGAAGTTCTACTTCACCCAGATCAGACCTGCAAAGAAACTGCGTTTCACAGGCCTTTGTAAGAGATGTTCCCTGTAGGCTGTTAGAGCACTGTGCAGAGCGAGTTCTTTCTTAGCTTCCCAAAGACCTGGAAGCAAGATGCTTTGGGGGCCATCTGCCGTTAAGTAAAGAAGGCAGCACTTTGTGCCTTTCAGCTCTAGGGCAATGCAGCACACCCCGAGCAGAAGTTCTACTTCAGCCAGATCAGGCCTGCAAAGAAATTGCGTTTCACAGGCCTTTGTAAGAGATGTTCCCGGTAGGCTGTTAGAGCACTGTGCAGAGCGAGTTGTTTCTTAGCTTCCCAGAGAGCTGGAAGCAAGATGCTTTGGGGCCCGTTAATTTTATACCCTGCTACTTTGCTGTAGTTGTTGATTATTTCTAATAGTTTTTCTGTGGATCCTTTGGGGTTTTCTATGTATAAGATCATGTCGTCTGCAAACAACGCGAGTTTTACTTCTTCGTTACCTATTTGGATTCCTTTTATTTTTTTTTCCTGCCGAATTGCTCTGGCCAGCACCTCCAGTACTATGTTGAATAGGAGTGGTGAAAGTGGGCACCCTTGTCTTGTTCCTGTCCTCAGAGGGATGTCTTTCAGCTTTTGTCCATTGAGTATGATGTTGGCTGTGGGTCTATCATATATGGCCTTTATTATGTTGAGGTACTTTCCTTCTATACCCATTTTACTGAGGGTTGTTATCATAAATGGGTGTTGGATCTTGTCGAATGCTTTCTCTGCGTCTATTGAGATGATCATGTGGTTTTTGTTTTTCATTTTGTTGATGTAGTGTATCACGTTGATTGACTTGCGGGTGTTGAACCATCCCTGTGTCCCTGGTATAAATCCCACTTGATCATGGTGTATAATCTTCTTGATGTATTGCTGTAATCGGTTTGCCAAAATTTGGTTGAGGATTTTTGCATCTATGTTCATCAGTGATATCGGCCTGTAGTTCTCCTTCTTTGTGTTGTCCTTGTCAGGTTTGGGGATCAGAGTGATGTTGGCTTCATAGAATGTGTTAGGGAGTTCTCCATCTTTCTCAATTTTCTGGAACAGTTTGAGGAGAATAGGTACAAAGAACTCACACTGCTTAACAACAAAAAAACAAACAACCTGATCAAAAAATGGGCAGAGGACATGAACAGACATTTCTCAAAAGAAGATATGAATATGGCCAATAGACACATGAAAAGATGTTCATCATCGCTAATCATCAGGGAAATGCAAATCAAAACTACACTAAGATATCACCTTACCCCCGTTAGATTGGCAAAAACATCCAAAACCAAGAACGACGAATGTTGGAGAGGTTGTGGAGAAAGAGGAACCCTCATACACTGTTGGTGGGAATGCAAACTGGTACAGCCACTATGGAAAACAGTATGGAGATTTCTCAAAAAGTTAAAAATAGAAATACCCTATGACCCAGCCATCCCATTACTGGGTATCTATCCTAAGAACCTGATATCAGATATCTCAAGAGTCCGTTGCACCCCTATGTTCATCGCAGCATTATTTACAATAGCCAAGACGTGGAACCAGCCTACATGCCCAGAAACTGATGATTGGATAAAGAAGATGTGGTATATATACACAATGGAATACTACTCAGCCATAAAAAAAGACGACATTAGCCCATGCACAACAATGTGGATGGACCTCGAGGGCATTATGTTAAGCGAAATAAGTCAGTCAGAGAAAGACGAACTCTATATGACTCCACTCATAGGTGGAAATTAGTATATTGAGAAGGAGATCTGATCGGTGGTTACCAGGGAAAAGGGGGGGTGGGGGAGGGCACGGAGGGGGAAGTGGTGTTCCCACAACATGACTAACAAAAATGTACAACTGAAATTTCACAAGCTTGTAATCCATCATAAGATTAATAACCAAAAAAAAAAAAAAAGATGCTTTGGGGCCCATCTGCCCCTATGGAAAGAACGCAGCACTTTGTGCCTTGCAGCTCTAGGGCAATGTAGCACACCCAGAGCAGAAGTTCTACTTCAGCCAGATCAGGCCCGCAAAGAAACTGCGTTTCACAGGCCTTTGTAAGAGATGTTCCCGGTAGGGTGTTAGAGCACTGTGCAGAGCGAGTTGTTTCCTAGCTTCCCAAAGAGCTGGAAGCAAGATGCTTTGGGGCCCTTCTCACCCTTTGGAAAGAAGGCAGCACTTTGTGCCTTGCAGCTCTAGGGCAATGTAGCACACCCAAAGCAGAAGTTCTACTTCAGCCAGATCAGACCTGCAAAGAAACTGCGTTTCACAGGACTTGGTAAGAGATGTTCCCTGTAGGCTGTTAGAGCACTGTGCAGAGCGAGTTGTTTCTTAGCTTCCCAAGGAGCTGGAAGCAAGATGCTTTAGGGGCCATCTGCCCTTAAGGAAAGAAGGCAGCACTTTGTGCTTTGCAGCTCTAGGGCAATGTAGCACACCCAGAGCAGTTGTTCTACTTCTGCCAGGTCAGGCCTGCAAAGAAACTTCGTTTCACAGGCCCTTGTAAGAGATGTTCCCGGTAGGCTGTTAGAGCACTGTGCAGAGCGACTTGTTTCGTAGCTTCCCAAAGAGCTGGAAGCAAGATGCTTTGGGGCCCATCTGCCCCTATGGAAAGAACGCAGCACTTTGTGCCTTGCAGCTCTAGGGCAATGCAGCACACCCCGAGCAGAAGTTGTACTTCAGCCAGATCAGGCCTGCAAAGAAACTGCGTTTCACAGGCCTTTGTAAGAGATGTTCCCGGTAGGCTGTTAGAGCACTGTGCAGAGCGAGTTGTTTACTAGCTTCCCAAAGAGCTGGAAGCAAGATGCTTTGGGGCCCTTCTCACCCTTTGGAAAGAAGGCAGCACTTTGTGCCTTGCAGCTCTATGGCAATGTAGCACACCCAAAGCAGAAGTTCTACTTCAGCCATTCAGACCTGCAAAGAAACTGCGTTTCACAGGCCTTTGTAAGAGATGTTCCTGGTAGGCTGTTAGAGCACTTTGCAGAGCGACTTGTTTCTTACCTTCCCAAAGAGCTGGAAGCAAGATGCTTTGGGGCCCTCTCACCCTTTGGAAAGAAGGCAGCACTTTGTGCCTTGCAGGTCTAGGGCAATGTAGCACACCCAGAGCCGAAGTTCTACTTCAGCTAGATCAGACCTGCAAAGAAAATTCGTTTCACAGGCCTTTGTAAGAGATGTTCCCGGTAGGCTGTTAGAGCACTGTGCAGAGCGACTTGTTTCGTAGTTTCCCAAAGAGCTGGAAGCAAGATGCTTTGGGGCCCATCTGCCCCTATGGAAAGAAGGCAGCACTTTGTGCCTTGCAGCTCTAGGGCAATGCAGCACACCCCGAGCTGAAGTTGTACTTCAGCCAGATCAGGCCTGCAAAGAAACTGCGTTTCACAGGCCTTTGTAAGAGATGTTCCCGGTAGGCTGTTAGAGCACTGTGCAGAGCGAGTTGTTTCTTAGCTTCCCAACGAGCTGGAAGCAAGATGCTTTGGGGCCCTTCTCACCCTTTGGAAAGAAGGCAGCACTTTGTGCCTTGCAGCTCTAGGGCAATGTAGCACACACAAAGCAGAAGTTCTACTTCACCCAGATCAGACCTGCAAAGAAACTGCGTTTCACAGGCCTTTGTAAGAGATGTTCCCTGTAGGCTGTTAGAGCACTGTGCAGAGCGAGTTCTTTCTTAGCTTCCCAAAGACCTGGAAGCAAGATGCTTTGGGGGCCATCTGCCGTTAAGTAAAGAAGGCAGCACTTTGTGCCTTTCAGCTCTAGGGCAATGCAGCACACCCCGAGCAGAAGTTCTACTTCAGCCAGATCAGGCCTGCAAAGAAATTGCGTTTCACAGGCCTTTGTAAGAGATGTTCCCGGTAGGCTGTTAGAGCACTGTGCAGAGCGAGTTGTTTCTTAGCTTCCCAGAGAGCTGGAAGCAAGATGCTTTGGGGCCCGTTAATTTTATACCCTGCTACTTTGCTGTAGTTGTTGATTATTTCTAATAGTTTTTCTGTGGATCCTTTGGGGTTTTCTATGTATAAGATCATGTCGTCTGCAAACAACGCGAGTTTTACTTCTTCGTTACCTATTTGGATTCCTTTTATTTTTTTTTCCTGCCGAATTGCTCTGGCCAGCACCTCCAGTACTATGTTGAATAGGAGTGGTGAAAGTGGGCACCCTTGTCTTGTTCCTGTCCTCAGAGGGATGTCTTTCAGCTTTTGTCCATTGAGTATGATGTTGGCTGTGGGTCTATCATATATGGCCTTTATTATGTTGAGGTACTTTCCTTCTATACCCATTTTACTGAGGGTTGTTATCATAAATGGGTGTTGGATCTTGTCGAATGCTTTCTCTGCGTCTATTGAGATGATCATGTGGTTTTTGTTTTTCATTTTGTTGATGTAGTGTATCACGTTGATTGACTTGCGGGTGTTGAACCATCCCTGTGTCCCTGGTATAAATCCCACTTGATCATGGTGTATAATCTTCTTGATGTATTGCTGTAATCGGTTTGCCAAAATTTGGTTGAGGATTTTTGCATCTATGTTCATCAGTGATATCGGCCTGTAGTTCTCCTTCTTTGTGTTGTCCTTGTCAGGTTTGGGGATCAGAGTGATGTTGGCTTCATAGAATGTGTTAGGGAGTTCTCCATCTTTCTCAATTTTCTGGAACAGTTTGAGGAGAATAGGTACAAAGAACTCACACTGCTTAACAACAAAAAAACAAACAACCTGATCAAAAAATGGGCAGAGGACATGAAAAGACATTTCTCAAAAGAAGATATGAATATGGCCAATAGACACATGAAAAGATGTTCATCATCGCTAATCATCAGGGAAATGCAAATCAAAACTACACTAAGATATCACCTTACCCCCGTTAGATTGGCAAAAACATCCAAAACCAAGAACGACGAATGTTGGAGAGGTTGTGGAGAAAGAGGAACCCTCATACACTGTTGGTGGGAATGCAAACTGGTACAGCCACTATGGAAAACAGTATGGAGATTTCTCAAAAAGTTAAAAATAGAAATACCCTATGACCCAGCCATCCCATTACTGGGTATCTATCCTAAGAACCTGATATCAGATATCTCAAGAGTCCGTTGCACCCCTATGTTCATCGCAGCATTATTTACAATAGCCAAGACGTGGAACCAGCCTACATGCCCAGAAACTGATGATTGGATAAAGAAGATGTGGTATATATACACAATGGAATACTACTCAGCCATAAAAAAAGACGACATTGGCCCCTTCACAACAATGTGGATGGACCTCGAGGGCATTATGTTAAGCGAAATAAGTCAGTCAGAGAAAGACGAACTCTATATGACTCCACTCATAGGTGGAAATTAGTATATTGAGAAGGAGATCTGATCGGTGGTTACCAGGGAAAAGGGGGGGTGGGGGAGGGCACGGAGGGGGAAGTGGTGTTCCCACAACATGACTAACAAAAATGTACAACTGAAATTTCACAAGCTTGTAATCCATCATAAGATTAATAAACAACAACAACAAAAAAAAGATGCTTTGGGGCCCATCTGCCCCTATGGAAAGAACGCAGCACTTTGTGCCTTGCAGCTCTAGGACAATGTAGCACACCCAGAGCAGAAGTTCTACTTCAGCCAGATCAGGCCCGCAAAGAAACTGCGTTTCACAGGCCTTTGTAAGAGATGTTCCCGGTAGGCTGTTAGAGCACTGTGCAGAGCGAGTTGTTTCTTAGCTTACCAAACAGCCGGAAGCAAGATGCTTTGGGGCCCTTCTCACCCTTTGGAAAGAAGTCAGCACTTTGTGCCTTGCAGCTCTAGGGCAGTGTAGCACACCCAGAGCAGAAGTTCTACTTCAGCCAGATCAGGTCTGCAAAGAAACTGCGTTTCACAGGCCTTTGTCAGAGATGTTCCCTGTAGGCTGTTAGAGAACTGTGCAGAGCGAGTTGTTTCTTAGCTTCCCAAGGAGCTGGAAGCAAGATGCTTTAGGGGCCATCTGCCCTTAAGGAAAGAAGGCAGCACTTTGTGCCTTGCAGCTCTAGGGCAATGTAGCACACCCAGAGCAGTTGTTCTACTTCTTCCAGGTCAGGCCTGCAACGAAACTTCGTTTCACAGGCCTTTGTAAGAGATGTTCCCGGTAGGCTGTTAGAGCACTGTGCAGAGCGACTTGTTTCGTAGTTTCCCAAAGAGCTGGAAGCAAGATGCTTTGGGGCCCATCTGCCCCTATGGAAAGAAGGCAGCACTTTGTGCCTTGCAGCTCTAGGGCAATGCAGCACACCCCGAGCAGAAGTTGTACTTCAGCCAGATCAGGCCTGCATAGAAACTGCGTTTCACAGGCCTTTGTAAGAGATGTTCCCGGTAGGCTGTTAGAGCACTGTGCAGAGCGAGTTGTTTCTTAGCTTCCCAACGAGCTGGAAGCAAGATGCTTTGGGGCCCTTCTCACCCTTTGGAAAGAAGGCAGCACTTTGTGCCTTGCAGCTCTAGGGCAATGTAGCACACCCAAAGCAGAAGTTCTACTTCAGCCAGATCAGACCTGCAAAGAAACTGCGTTTCACAGGCCTTTGTAAGAGATGTTCCCTGTAGGCTGTTAGAGCACTGTGCAGAGCCAGTTCTTTCTTAGCTTCCCAAAGACCTGGAAGCAAGATGCTTTGGGGGCCATCTGCCGTTAAGTAAAGAAGGCAGCACTTTGTGCCTTTCAGCTCTAGGGCAATGCAGCACACCCCGAGCAGAAGTTCTACTTCAGCCAGATCAGGCCTGCAAAGAAATTGCGTTTCACAGGCCTTTGTAAGAGATGTTCCCGGTAGGCTGTTAGAGCACTGTGCAGAGCGAGTTGTTTCTTAGCTTCCCAGAGAGCTGGAAGCAAGATGCTTTGGGGCCCGTTAATTTTATACCCTGCTACTTTGCTGTAGTTGTTGATTATTTCTAATAGTTTTTCTGTGGATCCTTTGGGGTTTTCTATGTATAAGATCATGTCGTCTGCAAACAACGCGAGTTTTACTTCTTCGTTACCTATTTGGATTCCTTTTATTTTTTTTTCCTGCCGAATTGCTCTGGCCAGCACCTCCAGTACTATGTTGAATAGGAGTGGTGAAAGTGGGCACCCTTGTCTTGTTCCTGTCCTCAGAGGGATGTCTTTCAGCTTTTGTCCATTGAGTATGATGTTGGCTGTGGGTCTATCATATATGGCCTTTATTATGTTGAGGTACTTTCCTTCTATACCCATTTTACTGAGGGTTGTTATCATAAATGGGTGTTGGATCTTGTCGAATGCTTTCTCTGCGTCTATTGAGATGATCATGTGGTTTTTGTTTTTCATTTTGTTGATGTAGTGTATCACGTTGATTGACTTGCGGGTGTTGAACCATCCCTGTGTCCCTGGTATAAATCCCACTTGATCATGGTGTATAATCTTCTTGATGTATTGCTGTAATCGGTTTGCCAAAATTTGGTTGAGGATTTTTGCATCTATGTTCATCAGTGACATCGGCCTGTAGTTCTCCTTCTTTGTGTTGTCCTTGTCAGGTTTGGGGATCAGAGTGATGTTGGCTTCATAGAATGTGTTAGGGAGTTCTCCATCTTTCTCAATTTTCTGGAACAGTTTGAGGAGAATAGGTACAAAGAACTCACACTGCTTAACAACAAAAAAACAAACAACCCGATCAAAAAATGGGCAGAGGACATGAACAGACATCTCTCAAAAGAAGATATGAATATGGCCAATAGACACATGAAAAGATGTTCATCATCGCTAATCATCAGGGAAATGCAAATCAAAACTACACTAAGATATCACCTTACCCCCGTTAGATTGGCAAAAACATCCAAAACCAAGAACGACGAATGTTGGAGAGGTTGTGGAGAAAGAGGAACCCTCATACACTGTTGGTGGGAATGCAAACTGGTACAGCCACTATGGAAAACAGTATGGAGATTTCTCAAAAAGTTAAAAATAGAAATACCCTATGACCCAGCCATCCCATTACTGGGTATCTATCCTAAGAACCTGATATCAGATATCTCAAGAGTCCGTTGCACCCCTATGTTCATCGCAGCATTATTTACAATAGCCAAGACGTGGAACCAGCCTACATGCCCAGAAACTGATGATTGGATAAAGAAGATGTGGTATATATACACAATGGAATACTACTCAGCCATAAAAAAAGACGACATTGGCCCCTTCACAACAATGTGGATGGACCTCGAGGGCATTATGTTAAGCGAAATAAGTCAGTCAGAGAAAGACGAACTCTATATGACTCCACTCATAGGTGGAAATTAGTATATTGAGAAGGAGATCTGATCGGTGGTTACCAGGGAAAAGGGGGGGTGGGGGAGGGCACGGAGGGGGAAGTGGTGTTCCCACAACATGACTAACAAAAATGTACAACTGAAATTTCACAAGCTTGTAATCCATCATAAGATTAATAAACAACAACAACAAAAAAAGATGCTTTGGGGCCCATCTGCCCCTATGGAAAGAACGCAGCACTTTGTGCCTTGCAGCTCTAGGGCAATGTAGCACACCCAGAGCAGAAGTTCTACCTCAGCCAGATCAGGCCCGCAAAGAAACTGCATTTCACAGGCCTTTGTAAGAGATGTTCCCGGTAGGCTGTTAGAGCACTGTGCAGAGCGAGTTCTTTCTTAGCTTCACAACGAGCTGGAAGCAAGATGCTTTAGGGGCCATCTGCCCTTAAGGAAAGAAGGCAGCACTTTGTGCCTTGCAGCTCTATGGCAATGTAGCACACCCAAAGCAGAAGTTCTACTTCAGCCAGATCAGACCTGCAAAGAAACTGCGTTTCACAGGCCTTTGTAAGAGATGTTCCCGGTAGGCTGTTAGAGCACTGTGCAGAGCGAGTTGTTTCCTAGCTTCCCAAAGAGCTGGAAGCAAGATGCTTTGGGGCCCTTCTCACCCTTTGGAAAGAAGGCAGCACTTTGTGCCTTGCAGCTCTATGGTAATGTAGCACACCCAAAGCAGAAGTTCTACTTCAGCCAGATCAGACCTGCAAAGAAACTGCGTTTCACAGGCCTTTGTAAGAGATGTTCCCGGTAGGCTGTTAGAGCACTTTGCAGAGTGACTTGTTTCTTAGCTTCCCAAAGAGCTGGAAGCAAGATGCTTTGGGGCCCTCTCACCCTTTGGAAAGAAGGCAGCACTTTGTGCCTTGCAGGTCTAGGGCAATGTAGCACACCCAGAGCCGAAGTTCTACTTCAGCTAGATCAGACCTGCAAAGAAAATTCGTTTCACAGGCCTTTGTAAGAGATGTTCCCGGTAGGCTGTAAGAGCACTGTGCAGAGCGACTAGTTTCTTAGCTTCCCAGAGAGCTGGAAGCAAGATGCTTTGGGGCCCATCTGCCCCTATGGAAAGAACGCAGCACTTTGTGCCTTGCAGCTCTAGGGCAATGCAGCACACCCCGAGCAGAAGTTCTACTTCAGCCAGATCAGGCCTGCAAAGAAAATGCGTTTCACAGGCCTTTGTAAGAGATGTTCCCGGTAGGCTGTTAGAGCACTGTGCAGAGCGATTTGTTTCTTAGCTTCCCAGAGAGCTGGAAGCAAGATGCTTTGGGGCCCGTTAATTTTATACCCTGCTACTTTGCTGTAGTTGTTGATTATTTCTAATAGTTTTTCTGTGGATTCTTTGGGGTTTTCTATGTATAAGATCATGTCGTCTGCAAACAACGCGAGTTTTACTTCTTCGTTACCTATTTGGATTCCTTTTATTTTTTTTTCCTGCCGAATTGCTCTGGCCAGCACCTCCAGTACTATGTTGAATAGGAGTGGTGAAAGTGGTCAACCTTGTCTTGTTCCTGTCCTCAGAGGGATGGCTTTCAGCTTTTGTCCATTGAGTATGATGTTGGCTGTGGGTCTATCCTATATGGCCTTTATTATGTTGAGGTACTTTCCTTCTATACCCATTTTACTGAGGGTTTTTATCATAAATGGGTGTTGGATCTTGTCGAATGCTTTCTCTGCGTCTATTGAGATGATCATGTGGTTTTTGTTTTTCATTTTGTTGATGTAGTGTATCACGTTGATTGACTCGCGGGTGTTGAACCATCCCTGTGTCCCTGGTATAAATCCCACTTGATCATGGTGTATAATCTTCTTGATGTATTGCTGTAATCGGTTTGCCAAAATTTGGTTGAGGATTTTTGCATCTATGTTCATCAGTGATATCGGCCTGTAGTTCTCCTTCTTTGTGTTGTCCTTGTCAGGTTTGGGGATCAGAGTGATGTTGGCTTCATAGAATGTGTTAGGGAGTTCTCCATCTTTCTCAATTTTCTGGAACAGTTTGAGGAGAATAGGTACAAAGAACTCACACTGCTTAACAACAAAAAAACAAACAACCCGATCAAAAAATGGGCAGAGGTCATGAACAGACATCTCTCAAAAGAAGATATGAATATGGCCAATAGACACATGAAAAGATGTTCATCATCGCTAATCATCAGGGAAATGCAAATCAAAACTACACTAAGATATCACCTTACCCCCGGTAGATTGGCAAAAACATCCAAAACCAAGAACGACAAATGTTGGAGAGGTTGTGGAGAAAGAGGAACCCTCATACACTGTTGGTGGGAATGCAAACTGGTACAGCCACTATGGAAAACAGTATGGAGATTTCTCAAAAAGTTAAAAATAGAAATACCCTATGACCCAGCCATCCCATTACTGGGTATCTATCCTAAGAACCTGATATCAGATATCTCAAGAGTCCGTTGCACCCCTATGTTCATCGCAGCATTATTTACAATAGCCAAGACGTGGAACCAGCCTACATGCCCAGAAACTGATGATTGGATAAAGAAGATGTGGTATATATACACAATGGAATACTACTCAGCCATAAAAAAAGACGACATTGGCCCATTCACAACAATGTGGATGGACCTCGAGGGCATTATGTTAAGCGAAATAAGTCAGTCAGAGAAAGACGAACTCTATATGACTCCACTCATAGGTGGAAATTAGTATATTGAGAAGGAGATCTGATCGGTGGTTACCAGGGAAAAGGGTGGGGGGGGAGGGCACGGAGGGGGAAGTGGTGTTCCCACAACATGACTAACAAAAATGTACAACTGAAATTTCACAAGCTTGTAATCCATCATAAGATTAATAAACAACAACAACAAAAAAAAGATGCTTTGGGGCCCATCTGCCCCTATGGAAAGAACGCAGCACTTTGTGCCTTGCAGCTCTAGGACAATGTAGCACACCCAGAGCAGAAGTTCTACTTCAGCCAGATCAGGCCTGCAAAGAAACTGCGTTTCACAGGCCTTTGTAAGAGATGTTCCCGGTAGGCTGTTAGAGCACTGTGCAGAGCGAGTTGTTTCTTAGCTTACCAAACAGCCGGAAGCAAGATGCTTTGGGGCCCTTCTCACCCTTTGGAAAGAAGTCAGCACTTTGTGCCTTGCAGCTCTAGGGCAGTGTAGCACACCCAGAGCAGAAGTTCTACTTCAGCCAGATCAGGTCTGCAAAGAAACTGCGTTTCACAGGCCTTTGTAAGAGATGTTCCCTGTAGGCTGTTAGAGAACTGTGCAGAGCGAGTTGTTTCTTAGCTTCCCAAGGAGCTGGAAGCAAGATGCTTTAGGGGCCATTTGCCCTTAAGGAAAGAAGGCAGCACTTTGTGCCTTGCAGCTCTAGGGCAATGTAGCACACCCAGAGCAGTTGTTCTACTTCTTCCAGGTCAGGCCTGCAACGAAACTTCGTTTCACAGGCCTTTGTAAGAGATGTTCCCGGTAGGCTGTTAGAGCACTGTGCAGAGCGACTTGTTTCGTATTTTCCCAAAGAGCTGGAAGCAAGATGCTTTGGGGCCCATCTGCCCCTATGGAAAGAACGCAGCACTTTGTGCCTTGCAGCTCTAGGGCAATGCAGCACACCCCGAGCAGAAGTTGTACTTCAGCCAGATCAGGCCTGCAAAGAAACTGCGTTTCACAGGCCTTTGTAAGAGATGTTCCCGGTAGGCTGTTAGAGCACTGTGCAGAGCGAGTTGTTTCTTAGCTTCCCAACGAGCTGGAAGCAAGATTCTTTGGGGCCCTTCTCACCCTTTGGAAAGAAGGCAGCACTTTGTGCCTTGCAGCTCTAGGGCAATGTAGCACACACAAAGCAGAAGTTCTACTTCACCCAGATCAGACCTGCAAAGAAACTGCGTTTCACAGGCCTTTGTAAGAGATGTTCCCTGTAGGCTGTTAGAGCACTGTGCAGAGCGAGTTCTTTCTTAGCTTCCCAAAGACCTGGAAGCAAGATGCTTTGGGGGCCATCTGCCGTTAAGTAAAGAAGGCAGCACTTTGTGCCTTTCAGCTCTACGGCAATGTAGCACACCCCGAGCAGAAGTTCTACTTCAGCCAGATCAGGCCTGCAAAGAAATTGCGTTTCACAGGCCTTTGTAAGAGATGTTCCCGGTAGGCTGTTAGAGCACTGTGCAGAGCGAGTTGTTTCTTAGCTTCCCAGAGAGCTGGAAGCAAGATGCTTTGGGGCCCGTTAATTTTATACCCTGCTACTTTGCTGTAGTTGTTGATTATTTCTAATAGTTTTTCTGTGGATTCTTTGGGGTTTTCTATGTATAAGATCATGTCGTCTGCAAACAACGCGAGTTTTACTTCTTCGTTACCTATTTGGATTCCTTTTATTTTTTTTTCCTGCCGAATTGCTCTGGCCAGCACCTCCAGTACTATGTTGAATAGGAGTGGTGAAAGTGGGCACCCTTGTCTTGTTCCTGTCCTCAGAGGGATGTCTTTCAGCTTTTGTCCATTGAGTATGATGTTGGCTGTGGGTCTATCATATATGGCCTTTATTATGTTGAGGTACTTTCCTTCTATACCCATTTTACTGAGGGTTGTTATCATAAATGGGTGTTGGATCTTGTCGAATGCTTTCTCTGCGTCTATTGAGATGATCATGTGGTTTTTGTTTTTCATTTTGTTGATGTAGTGTATCACGTTGATTGACTTGCGGGTGTTGAACCATCCCTGTGTCCCTGGTATAAATCCCACTTGATCATGGTGTATAATCTTCTTGATGTATTGCTGTAATCGGTTTGCCAAAATTTGGTTGAGGATTTTTGCATCTATGTTCATCAGTGATATCGGCCTGTAGTTCTCCTTCTTTGTGTTGTCCTTGTCAGGTTTGGGGATCAGAGTGATGTTGGCTTCATAGAATGTGTTAGGGAGTTCTCCATCTTTCTCAATTTTCTGGAACAGTTTGAGGAGAATAGGTACAAAGAACTCACACTGCTTAACAACAAAAAAACAAACAACCTGATCAAAAAATGGGCAGAGGACATGAACATACATTTCTCAAAAGAAGATATGAATATGGCCAATAGACACATGAAAAGATGTTCATCATCGCTAATCATCAGGGAAATGCAAATCAAAACTACACTAAGATATCACCTTACCCCCGTTAGATTGGCAAAAACATCCAAAACCAAGAACGACGAATGTTGGAGAGGTTGTGGAGAAAGAGGAACCCTCATACACTGTTGGTGGGAATGCAAACTGGTACAGCCACTATGGAAAACAGTATGGAGATTTCTCAAAAAGTTAAAAATAGAAATACCCTATGACCCAGCCATCCCATTACTGGGTATCTATCCTAAGAACCTGATATCAGATATCTCAAGAGTCCGTTGCACCCCTATGTTCATCGCAGCATTATTTACAATAGCCAAGACGTGGAACCAGCCTACATGCCCAGAAACTGATGATTGGATAAAGAAGATGTGGTATATATACACAATGGAATACTACTCAGCCATAAAAAAAGACGACATTAGCCCATGCACAACAATGTGGATGGACCTCGAGGGCATTATGTTAAGCGAAATAAGTCAGTCAGAGAAAGACGAAGTCTATATGACTCCACTCATAGGTGGAAATTAGTATATTGAGAAGGAGATCTGATCGGTGGTTACAAGGGAAAAGGGTGGGTGGGGGGAGGGCACGGAGGGGGAAGTGTTGTTCCCACAACATGACTAACAAAAATGTACAACTGAAATTTCACAAGCTTGTAATCCATCATAAGATTAATAACCAAAAAAAAAAAAAAAAGATGCTTTGGGGCCCATCTGCCCCTATGGAAAGAACGCAGCACTTTGTGCCTTGCAGCTCTAGGGCAATGTAGCACACCCAGAGCAGAAGTTCTACTTCAGCCAGATCAGGCCCGCAAAGAAACTGCGTTTCACAGGCCTTTGTAAGAGATGTTCCCGGTAGGGTGTTAGAGCACTGTGCAGAGCGAGTTGTTTCCTAGCTTCCCAAAGAGCTGGAAGCAAGATGCTTTGGGGCCCTTCTCACCCTTTGGAAAGAAGGCAGCACTTTGTGCCTTGCAGCTCTAGGGCAATGTAGCACACCCAAAGCAGAAGTTCTACTTCAGCCAGATCAGACCTGCAAAGAAACTGCGTTTCACAGGACTTGGTAAGAGATGTTCCCTGTAGGCTGTTAGAGCACTGTGCAGAGCGAGTTGTTTCTTAGCTTCCCAAGGAGCTGGAAGCAAGATGCTTTAGGGGCCATCTGCCCTTAAGGAAAGAAGGCAGCACTTTGTGCTTTGCAGCTCTAGGGCAATGTAGCACACCCAGAGCAGTTGTTCTACTTCTGCCAGGTCAGGCCTGCAAAGAAACTTCGTTTCACAGGCCCTTGTAAGAGATGTTCCCGGTAGGCTGTTAGAGCACTGTGCAGAGCGACTTGTTTCGTAGCTTCCCAAAGAGCTGGAAGCAAGATGCTTTGGGGCCCATCTGCCCCTATGGAAAGAACGCAGCACTTTGTGCCTTGCAGCTCTAGGGCAATGCAGCACACCCCGAGCAGAAGTTGTACTTCAGCCAGATCAGGCCTGCAAAGAAACTGCGTTTCACAGGCCTTTGTAAGAGATGTTCCCGGTAGGCTGTTAGAGCACTGTGCAGAGCGAGTTGTTTCCTAGCTTCCCAAAGAGCTGGAAGCAAGATGCTTTGGGGCCCTTCTCACCCTTTGGAAAGAAGGCAGCACTTTGTGCCTTGCAGCTCTATGGCAATGTAGCACACCCAAAGCAGAAGTTCTACTTCAGCCAGATCAGACCTGCAAAGAAACTGCGTTTCACAGGCCTTTGTAAGAGATGTTCCTGGTAGGCTGTTAGAGCACTTTGCAGAGCGACTTGTTTCTTACCTTCCCAAAGAGCTGGAAGCAAGATGCTTTGGGGCCCTCTCACTCTTTGGAAAGAAGGCAGCACTTTGTGCCTTGCAGGTCTAGGGCAATGTAGCACACCCAGAGCCGAAGTTCTACTTCAGCTAGATCAGACCTGCAAAGAAAATTCGTTTCACAGGCCTTTGTAAGAGATGTTCCCGGTAGGCTGTTAGAGCACTGTGCAGAGCGACTTGTTTCGTAGTTTCCCAAAGAGCTGGAAGCAAGATGCTTTGGGGCCCATCTGCCCCTATGGAAAGAAGGCAGCACTTTGTGCCTTGCAGCTCTAGGGCAATGCAGCACACCCCGAGCAGAAGTTGTACTTCAGCCAGATCAGGCCTGCAAAGAAACTGCGTTTCACAGGCCTTTGTAAGAGATGTTCCCGGTAGTCTGTTACAGCACTGTGCAGAGCGAGTTGTTTCTTAGCTTCCCAACGAGCTGGAAGCAAGATGCTTTGGGGCCCTTCTCACCCTTTGGAAAGAAGGCAGCACTTTGTGCCTTGCAGCTCTAGGGCAATGTAGCACACACAAAGCAGAAGTTCTACTTCACCCAGATCAGACCTGCAAAGAAACTGCGTTTCACAGGCCTTTGTAAGAGATGTTCCCTGTAGGCTGTTAGAGCACTGTGCAGAGCCAGTTCTTTCTTAGCTTCCCAAAGACCTGGAAGCAAGATGCTTTGGGGGCCATCTGCCGTTAAGTAAAGAAGGCAGCACTTTGTGCCTTTCAGCTCTAGGGCAATGCAGCACACCCCGAGCAGAAGTTCTACTTCAGCCAGATCAGGCCTGCAAAGAAATTGCGTTTCACAGGCCTTTGTAAGAGATGTTCCCGGTAGGCTGTTAGAGCACTGTGCAGAGCGAGTTGTTTCTTAGCTTCCCAGAGAGCTGGAAGCAAGATGCTTTGGGGCCCGTTAATTTTATACCCTGCTACTTTGCTGTAGTTGTTGATTATTTCTAATAGTTTTTCTGTGGATCCTTTGGGGTTTTCTATGTATAAGATCATGTCGTCTGCAAACAACGCGAGTTTTACTTCTTCGTTACCTATTTGGATTCCTTTTATTTTTTTTTCCAGCCGAATTGCTCTGGCCAGCACCTCCAGTACTATGTTGAATAGGAGTGGTGAAAGTGGGCACCCTTGTCTTGTTCCTGTCCTCAGAGGGATGTCTTTCAGCTTTTGTCCATTGAGTATGATGTTGGCTGTGGGTCTATCATATATGGCCTTTATTATGTTGAGGTACTTTCCTTCTATACCCATTTTACTGAGGGTTGTTATCATAAATGGGTGTTGGATCTTGTCGAATGCTTTCTCTGCGTCTATTGAGATGATCATGTGGTTTTTGTTTTTCATTTTGTTGATGTAGTGTATCACGTTGATTGACTTGCGGGTGTTGAACCATCCCTGTGTCCCTGGTATAAATCCCACTTGATCATGGTGTATAATCTTCTTGATGTATTGCTGTAATCGGTTTGCCAAAATTTTGTTGAGGACTTTTGCATCTATGTTCATCAGTGATATCGGCCTGTAGTTCTCCTTCTTTGTGTTGTCCTTGTCAGGTTTGGGGATCAGAGTGATGTTGGCTTCATAGAATGTGTTAGGGAGTTCTCCATCTTTCTCAATTTTCTGGAACAGTTTGAGGAGAATAGGTACAAAGAACTCACACTGCTTAACAACAAAAAAACAAACAACCCGATCAAAAAATGGGCAGAGGACATGAACAGACATTTCTCCAAAGAAGATATGAACATGGCCAATAGACACATGAAAAGATGTTCATCATCGCTAATCATCAGGGAAATGCAAATCAAAACTACACTAAGATATCACCTTACCCCCGTTAGATTGGCAAAAACATCCAAAACCAAGAACGACGAATGTTGGAGAGGTTGTGGAGAAAGAGGAACCCTCATACACTGTTGGTGGGAATGCAAACTGGTACAGCCACTATGGAAAACAGTATGGAGATTTCTCAAAAAGTTAAAAATAGAAATACCCTATGACCCAGCCATCCCATTACTGGGTATCTATCCTAAGAACCTGATATCAGATATCTCAAGAGTCCGTTGCACCCCTATGTTCATCGCAGCATTATTTACAATAGCCAAGACGTGGAACCAGCCTACATGCCCAGAAACTGATGATTGGATAAAGAAGATGTGGTATATATACACAATGGAATACTACTCAGCCATAAAAAAAGACGACATTAGCCCATGCACAACAATGTGGATGGACCTCGAGGGCATTATGTTAAGCGAAATAAGTCAGTCAGAGAAAGACGAACTCTATATGACTCCACTCATAGGTGGAAATTAGTATATTGAGAAGGAGATCTGATCGGTGGTTACCAGGGAAAAGGGGGGGTGGGGGAGGGCACGGAGGGGGAAGTGGTGTTCCCACAACATAACTAACAAAAATGTACAACTGAAATTTCACAAGCTTGTAATCCATCATAAGATTAATAACCAAAAAAAAAAAAAAAAAGATGCTTTGGGGCCCATCTGCCCCTATGGAAAGAACGCAGCACTTTGTGCCTTGCAGCTCTAGGGCAATGTAGCACACCCAGAGCAGAAGTTCTACTTCAGCCAGATCAGGCCCGCAAAGAAACTGCGTTTCACAGGCCTTTGTAAGAGATGTTCCCGGTAGGGTGTTAGAGCACTGTGCAGAGCGAGTTGTTTCCTAGCTTCCCAAAGAGCTGGAAGCAAGATGCTTTGGGGCCCTTCTCACCCTTTGGAAAGAAGGCAGCACTTTGTGCCTTGCAGCTCTAGGGCAATGTAGCACACCCAAAGCAGAAGTTCTACTTCAGCCAGATCAGACCTGCAAAGAAACTGCGTTTCACAGGACTTGGTAAGAGATGTTCCCGGTAGGCTGTTAGAGCACTGTGCAGAGCGAGTTGTTTCTTAGCTTCCCAAGGAGCTGGAAGCAAGATGCTTTAGGGGCCATCTGCCCTTAAGGAAAGAAGGCAGCACTTTGTGCTTTGCAGCTCTAGGGCAATGTAGCACACCCAGAGCAGTTGTTCTACTTCTGCCAGGTCAGGCCTGCAAGGAAACTTCGTTTCACAGGCCCTTGTAAGAGATGTTCCCGGTAGGCTGTTAGAGCACTGTGCAGAGCGACTTGTTTCGTAGCTTCCCAAAGAGCTGGAAGCAAGATGCTTTGGGGCCCATCTGCCCCTATGGAAAGAACGCAGCACTTTGTGCCTTGCAGCTCTAGGGCAATGCAGCACACCCCGAGCAGAAGTTGTACTTCAGCCAGATCAGGCCTGCAAAGAAACTGCGTTTCACAGGCCTTTGTAAGAGATGTTCCCGGTAGGCTGTTAGAGCACTGTGCAGAGCGAGTTGTTTCCTAGCTTCCCAAAGAGCTGGAAGCAAGATGCTTTGGGGCCCTTCTCACCCTTTGGAAAGAAGGCAGCACTTTGTGCCTTGCAGCTCTATGGCAATGTAGCACACCCAAAGCAGAAGTTCTACTTCAGCCAGATCAGACCTGCAAAGAAACTGCGTTTCACAGGCCTTTGTAAGAGATGTTCCTGGTAGGCTGTTAGAGCACTTTGCAGAGTGACTTGTTTCTTACCTTCCCAAAGAGCTGGAAGCAAGATGCTTTGGGGCCCTCTCACCCTTTGGAAAGAAGGCAGCACTTTGTGCCTTGCAGGTCTAGGGCAATGTAGCACACCCAGAGCCGAAGTTCTACTTCAGCTAGATCAGACCTGCAAAGAAAATTCGTTTCACAGGCCTTTGTAAGAGATGTTCCCGGTAGGCTGTAAGAGCACTGTGCAGAGCGACTAGTTTCTTAGCTTCCCAGAGAGCTGGAAGCAAGATGCTTTGGGGCCCATCTGCCCCTATGGAAAGAACGCAGCACTTTGTGCCTTTCAGCTCTAGGGCAATGCAGCACACCCCGAGCAGAAGTTCTACTTCAGCCAGATCAGGCCTGCAAAGAAATTGCGTTTCACAGGCCTTTGTAAGAGATGTTCCCGGTAGGCTGTTAGAGCACTGTGCAGAGCGAGTTGTTTCTTAGCTTCCCAGAGAGCTGGAAGCAAGATGCTTTGGGGCCCGTTAATTTTATACCCTGCTACTTTGCTGTAGTTGTTGATTATTTCTAATAGTTTTTCTGTGGATTCTTTGGGGTTTTCTATGTATAAGATCATGTCGTCTGCAAACAACGCGAGTTTTACTTCTTCGTTACCTATTTGGATTCCTTTTATTTTTTTTTCCTGCCGAATTGCTCTGGCCAGCACCTCCAGTACTATGTTGAATAGGAGTGGTGAAAGTGGGCACCCTTGTCTTGTTCCTGTCCTCAGAGGGATGTCTTTCAGCTTTTGTCCATTGAGTATGATGTTGGCTGTGGGTCTATCATATATGGCCTTTATTATGTTGAGGTACTTTCCTTCTATACCCATTTTACTGAGGGTTGTTATCATAAATGGGTGTTGGATCTTGTCGAATGCTTTCTCTGCGTCTATTGAGATGATCATGTGGTTTTTGTTTTTCATTTTGTTGATGTAGTGTATCACGTTGATTGACTTGCGGGTGTTGAACCATCCCTGTGTCCCTGGTATAAATCCCACTTGATCATGGTGTATAATCTTCTTGATGTATTGCTGTAATCGGTTTGCCAAAATTTGGTTGAGGATTTTTGCATCTATGTTCATCAGTGATATCGGCCTGTAGTTCTCCTTCTTTGTGTTGTCCTTGTCAGGTTTGGGGATCAGAGTGATGTTGGCTTCATAGAATGTGTTAGGGAGTTCTCCATCTTTCTCAATTTTCTGGAACAGTTTGAGGAGAATAGGTACAAAGAACTCACACTGCTTAACAACAAAAAAACAAACAACCTGATCAAAAAATGGGCAGAGGACATGAACAGACATTTCTCAAAAGAAGATATGAATATGGCCAATAGACACATGAAAAGATGTTCATCATCGCTAATCATCAGGGAAATGCAAATCAAAACTACACTAAGATATCACCTTACCCCCGGTAGATTGGCAAAAACATCCAAAACCAAGAACGACGAATGTTGGAGAGGTTGTGGAGAAAGAGGAACCCTCATACACTGTTGGTGGGAATGCAAACTGGTACAGCCACTATGGAAAACAGTATGGAGATTTCTCAAAAAGTTAAAAATAGAAATACCCTATGACCCAGCCATCCCATTACTGGGTATCTATCCTAAGAACCTGATATCAGGTATCTCAAGAGTCCGTTGCACCCCTATGTTCATCGCAGCATTATTTACAATAGCCAAGACGTGGAACCAGCCTACATGCCCAGAAACTGATGATTGGATAAAGAAGATGTGGTATATATACACAATGGAATACTACTCAGCCATAAAAAAAGACGACATTAGCCCATGCACAACAATGTGGATGGACCTCGAGGGCATTATGTTAAGCGAAATAAGTCAGTCAGAGAAAGACGAACTCTATATGACTCCACTCATAGGTGGAAATTAGTATATTGAGAAGGAGATCTGATCGGTGGTTACCAGGGAAAAGGGGGGGTGGGGGAGGGCACGGAGGGGGAAGTGGTGTTCCCACAACATGACTAACAAAAATGTACAACTGAAATTTCACAAGCTTGTAATCCATCATAAGATTAATAACCAAAAAAAAAAAAAAAAGATGCTTTCGGGCCCATCTGCCCCTATGGAAAGAACGCAGCACTTTGTGCCTTGCAGCTCTAGGGCAATGTAGCACACCCAGAGCAGAAGTTCTACTTCAGCCAGATCCGGCCCGCAAAGAAACTGCGTTTCACAGGCCTTTGTAAGAGATGTTCCCGGTAGGGTGTTAGAGCACTGTGCAGAGCGAGTTGTTTCATAGCTTCCCAAAGAGGTGGAAGCAAGATGCTTTGGGGCCCTTCTCACCCTTTGGAAAGAAGGCAGCACTTTGTGCCTTGCAGCTCTAGGGCAATGTAGCACACCCAAAGCAGAAGTTCTACTTCAGCCAGATCAGACCTGCAAAGAAACTGCGTTTCACAGGACTTGGTAAGAGATGTTCCCTGTAGGCTGTTAGAGCACTGTGCAGAGCGAGTTGTTTCTTAGCTTCCCAAGGAGCTGGAAGTCAGATGCTTTAGGGGCCATCTGCCCTTAAGGAAAGAAGGCAGCACTTTGTGCTTTGCAGCTCTAGGGCAATGTAGCACACCCAGAGCAGTTGTTCTACTTCTGCCAGGTCAGGCCTGCAAAGAAACTTCGTTTCACAGGCCCTTGTAAGAGATGTTCCCGGTAGGCTGTTAGAGCACTGTGCAGAGCGACTTGTTTCGTAGCTTCCCAAAGAGCTGGAAGCAAGATGCTTTGGGGCCCATCTGCCCCTATGGAAAGAACGCAGCACTTTGTGCCTTGCAGCTCTAGGGCAATGCAGCACACCCCGATCAGAAGTTGTACTTCAGCCAGATCAGGCCTGCAAAGAAACTGCGTTTCACAGGCCTTTGTAAGAGATGTTCCCGGTAGGCTGTTAGAGCACTGTGCAGAGCGAGTTGTTTCCTAGCTTCCCAAAGAGCTGGAAGCAAGATGCTTTGGGGCCCTTCTCACCCTTTGGAAAGAAGGCAGCACTTTGTGCCTTGCAGCTCTATGGCAATGTAGCACACCCAAAGCAGAAGTTCTACTTCAGCCAGATCAGACCTGCAAAGAAACTGCGTTTCACAGGCCTTTGTAAGAGATGTTCCTGGTAGGCTGTTAGAGCACTTTGCAGAGCGACTTGTTTCTTACCTTCCCAAAGAGCTGGAAGCAAGATGCTTTGGGGCCCTCTCACCCTTTGGAAAGAAGGCAGCACTTTGTGCCTTGCAGGTCTAGGGCAATGTAGCACACCCAGAGCCGAAGTTCTACTTCAGCTAGATCAGACCTGCAAAGAAAATTCGTTTCACAGGACTTTGTAAGAGATGTTCCCGGTAGGCTGTTAGAGCACTGTGCAGAGCGACTTGTTTCGTAGTTTCCCAAAGAGCTGGAAGCAAGATGCTTTGGGGCCCATCTGCCCCTATGGAAAGAAGGCAGCACTTTGTGCCTTGCAGCTCTAGGGCAATGCAGCACACCCCGAGCAGAAGTGGTACTTCAGCCAGATCAGGCCTGCAAAGAAACTGCGTTTCACAGGCCTTTGTAAGAGATGTTCCCGGTAGGCTGTTAGAGCACTGTGCAGAGCGAGTTGTTTCTTAGCTTCCCAACGAGCTGTAAGCAAGATGCTTTGGGGCCCTTCTCACCCTTTGGAAAGAAGGCAGCACTTTGTGCCTTGCAGCTCTAGGGCAATGGAGCACACACAAAGCAGAAGTTCTACTTCACCCAGATCAGACCTGCAAAGAAACTGCGTTTCACAGGCCTTTGTAAGAGATGTTCCCTGTAGGCTGTTAGAGCACTGTGCAGAGCGAGTTCTTTCTTAGCTTCCCAAAGACCTGGAAGCAAGATGCTTTGGGGGCCATCTGCCGTTAAGTAAAGAAGGCAGCACTTTGTGCCTTTCAGCTCTAGGGCAATGCAGCACACCCCGAGCAGAAGTTCTACTTCAGCCAGATCAGGCCTGCAAAGAAATTGCGTTTCACAGGCCTTTGTAAGAGATGTTCCCGGTAGGCTGTTAGAGCACTGTGCAGAGCGAGTTGTTTCTTAGCTTCCCAGAGAGCTGGAAGCAAGATGCTTTGGGGCCCGTTAATTTTATACCCTGCTACTTTGCTGTAGTTGTTGATTATTTCTAATAGTTTTTCTGTGGATCCTTTGGGGTTTTCTATGTATAAGATCATGTCGTCTGCAAACAACGCGAGTTTTACTTCTTCGTTACCTATTTGGATTCCTTTTATTTTTTTTTCCTGCCGAATTGCTCTGGCCAGCACCTCCAGTACTATGTTGAATAGGAGTGGTGAAAGTGGGCACCCTTGTCTTGTTCCTGTCCTCAGAGGGATGTCTTTCAGCTTTTGTCCATTGAGTATGATGTTGGCTGTGGGTCTATCATATATGGCCTTTATTATGTTGAGGTACTTTCCTTCTATACCCATTTTACTGAGGGTTGTTATCATAAATGGGTGTTGGATCTTGTCGAATGCTTTCTCTGCGTCTATTGAGATGTTCATGTGGTTTTTGTTTTTCATTTTGTTGATGTAGTGTATCACGTTGATTGACTTGCGCGTGTTGAACCATCCCTGTGTCCCTGGTATAAATCCCACTTGATCATGGTGTATAATCTTTTTGATGTATTGCTGTAATCGGTTTGCCAAAATTTTGTTGAGCATTTTTGCATCTATGTTCATCAGTGATATCGGCCTGTAGTTCTCCTTCTTTGTGTTGTCCTTGTCAGGTTGGGGGATCAGAGTGATGTTGGCTTCATAGAATGTGTTAGGGAGTTCTCCATCTTTCTCAATTTTCTGGAACAGTTTGAGGAGAATAGGTACAAAGAACTCACACTGCTTAACAACAAAAAAACAAACAACCCGATCAAAAAATGGGCAGAGGTCATGAACAGACATCTCTCAAAAGAAGATATGAATATGGCCAATAGACACATGAAAAGATGTTCATCATCGCTAAGCATCAGGGAAATGCAAATCAAAACTACACTAAGATATCACCTTACCCCCGTTAGATTGGCAAAAACATCCAAAACCAAGAACGACGAATGTTGGAGAGGTTGTGGAGAAAGAGGAACCCTCATACACTGTTGGTGGGAATGCAAACTGGTACAGCCACTATGGAAAACAGTATGGAGATTTCTCAAAAAGTTAAAAATAGAAATACCCTATGACCCAGCCATCCCATTACTGGGTATCTATCCTAAGAACCTGATATCAGATATCTCAAGAGTCCGTTGCACCCCTATGTTCATCGCAGCATTATTTACAATAGCCAAGACGTGGAACCAGCCTACATGCCCAGAAACTGATGATTGGATAAAGAAGATGTGGTATATATACACAATGGAATACTACTCAGCCATAAAAAAAGACGACATTGGCCCCTTCACAACAATGTGGATGGACCTCGAGGGCATTATGTTAAGCGAAATAAGTCAGTCAGAGAAAGACGAACTCTATATGACTCCACTCATAGGTGGAAATTAGTATATTGAGAAGGAGATCTGATCGGTGGTTACCAGGGAAAAGGGGGGGTGGGGGAGGGCACGGAGGGGGAAGTGGTGTTCCCACAACATGACTAACAAAAATGTACAACTGAAATTTCACAAGCTTGTAATCCATCATAAGATTAATAAACAACAACAACAAAAAAAAGATGCTTTGGGGCCCATCTGCCCCTATGGAAAGAACGCAGCACTTTGTGCCTTGCAGCTCTAGGACAATGTAGCACACCCAGAGCAGAAGTTCTACTTCAGCCAGATCAGGCCTGCAAAGAAACTGCGTTTCACAGGCCTTTGTAAGAGATGTTCCCGGTAGGCTGTTAGAGCACTGTGCAGAGCGAGTTGTTTCTTAGCTTCCCAAAGAGCTGGAAGCAAGATGCTTTGGGGCCCTTCTCACCCTCTGGAAAGAAGTCAGCACTTTGTGCCTTGCAGCTCTAGGGCAGTGTAGCACACCCAGAGCAGAAGTTCTACTTCAGCCAGATCAGGCCTGCAAAGAAACTGCGTTTCACAGGCCTTTGTAAGAGATGTTCCCTGTAGGCTGTTAGAGAACTGTGCAGAGCGAGTTGTTTCTTAGCTTCCCAAGGAGCTGGAAGCAAGATGCTTTAGGGGCCATCTGCCCTTAAGGAAAGAAGGCAGCACTTTGTGCCTTGCAGCTCTAGGGCAATGTAGCACACCCAGAGCAGTTGTTCTACTTCTTCCAGGTCAGGCCTGCAACGAAACTTCGTTTCACAGGCCTTTGTAAGAGATGTTCCCGGTAGGCTGTTAGAGCACTGTGCAGAGCGACTTGTTTCGTAGTTTCCCAAAGAGCTGGAAGCAAGATGCTTTGGGGCCCATCTGCCCCTATGGAAAGAAGGCAGCACTTTGTGCCTTGCAGCTCTAGGGCAATGCAGCACACCCCGAGCAGAAGTTGTACTTCAGCCAGATCAGGCCTGCAAAGAAACTGCGTTTCACAGGCCTTTGTAAGAGATGTTCCCGGTAGGCTGTTAGAGCACTGTGCAGAGCGAGTTGTTTCTTAGCTTCCCAACGAGCTGGAAGCAAGATGCTTTGGGGCCCTTCTCACCCTTTGGAAAGAAGGCAGCACTTTGTGCCTTGCAGCTCTAGGGCAATGTAGCACACACAAAGCAGAAGTTCTACTTCACCCAGATCAGACCTGCAAAGAAACTGCGTTTCACAGGCCTTTGTAAGAGATGTTCCCTGTAGGCTGTTAGAGCACTGTGCAGAGCGAGTTCTTTCTTAGCTTCCCAAAGACCTGGAAGCAAGATGCTTTGGGGGCCATCTGCCGTTAAGTAAAGAAGGCAGCACTTTGTGCCTTTCAGCTCTAGGGCAATGCAGCACACCCCGAGCAGAAGTTCTACTTCAGCCAGATCAGGCCTGCAAAGAAATTGCGTTTCACAGGCCTTTGTAAGAGATGTTCCCGGTAGGCTGTTAGAGCACTGTGCAGAGCGAGTTGTTTCTTAGCTTCCCAGAGAGCTGGAAGCAAGATGCTTTGGGGCCCGTTAATTTTATACCCTGCTACTTTGCTGTAGTTGTTGATTATTTCTAATAGTTTTTCTGTGGATCCTTTGGGGTTTTCTATGTATAAGATCATGTCGTCTGCAAACAACGCGAGTTTTACTTCTTCGTTACCTATTTGGATTCCTTTTATTTTTTTTTCCTGCCGAATTGCTCTGGCCAGCACCTCCAGTACTATGTTGAATAGGAGTGGTGAAAGTGGGCACCCTTGTCTTGTTCCTGTCCTCAGAGGGATGTCTTTCAGCTTTTGTCCATTGAGTATGATGTTGGCTGTGGGTCTATCATATATGGCCTTTATTATGTTGAGGTACTTTCCTTCTATACCCATTTTACTGAGGGTTGTTATCATAAATGGGTGTTGGATCTTGTCGAATGCTTTCTCTGCGTCTATTGAGATGATCATGTGGTTTTTGTTTTTCATTTTGTTGATGTAGTGTATCACGTTGATTGACTTGCGCGTGTTGAACCATCCCTGTGTC
Source organism: Equus asinus (assembly GCF_041296235.1). NCBI lineage: Eukaryota > Metazoa > Chordata > Mammalia > Perissodactyla > Equidae > Equus > Equus asinus. The sequence goes on along the minus strand of NC_091790.1, from coordinate 70,008,783 downwards.
CCTGGTATAAATCCCACTTGATCATGGTGTATAATCTTTTTGATGTATTGCTGTAATCGGTTTGCCAAAATTTTGTTGAGCATTTTTGCATCTATGTTCATCAGTGATATCGGCCTGTAGTTCTCCTTCTTTGTGTTGTCCTTGTCAGGTTGGGGGATCAGAGTGATGTTGGCTTCATAGAATGTGTTAGGGAGTTCTCCATCTTTCTCAATTTTCTGGAACAGTTTGAGGAGAATAGGTACAAAGAACTCACACTGCTTAACAACAAAAAAACAAACAACCCGATCAAAAAATGGGCAGAGGTCATGAACAGACATCTCTCAAAAGAAGATATGAATATGGCCAATAGACACATGAAAAGATGTTCATCATCGCTAAGCATCAGGGAAATGCAAATCAAAACTACACTAAGATATCACCTTACCCCCGGTAGATTGGCAAAAACATCCAAAACCAAGAACGACGAATGTTGGAGAGGTTGTGGAGAAAGAGGAACCCTCATACACTGTTGGTGGGAATGCAAACTGGTACAGCCACTATGGAAAACAGTATGGAGATTTCTCAAAAAGTTAAAAATAGAAATACCCTATGACCCAGCCATCCCATTACTGGGTATCTATCCTAAGAACCTGATATCAGATATCTCAAGAGTCCGTTGCACCCCTATGTTCATCGCAGCATTATTTACAATAGCCAAGACGAGGAACCAGCCTACATGCCCAGAAACTGATGATTGGATAAAGAAGATGTGGTATATATACACAATGGAATACTACTCAGCCATAAAAAAAGACGACATTGGCCCCTTCACAACAATGTGGATGGACCTCGAGGGCATTATGTTAAGCGAAATAAGTCAGTCAGAGAAAGACGAACTCTATATGACTCCACTCATAGGTGGAAATTAGTATATTGAGAAGGAGATCTGATCGGTGGTTACCAGGGAAAAGGGGGGGTGGGGGAGGGCACGGAGGGGGAAGTGGTGTTCCCACAACATGACTAACAAAAATGTACAACTGAAATTTCACAAGCTTGTAATCCATCATAAGATTAATAACCAAAAAAAAAAAAAAAAGATGCTTTCGGGCCCATCTGCCCCTATGGAAAGAACGCAGCACTTTGTGCCTTGCAGCTCTAGGGCAATGTAGCACACCCAGAGCAGAAGTTCTACTTCAGCCAGATCAGGCCCGCAAAGAAACTGCGTTTCACAGGCCTTTGTAAGAGATGTTCCCGGTAGGGTGTTAGAGCACTGTGCAGAGCGAGTTGTTTCCTAGCTTCCCAAAGAGCTGGAAGCAAGATGCTTTGGGGCCCTTCTCACCCTTTGGAAAGAAGGCAGCACTTTGTGCCTTGCAGCTCTAGGGCAATGTAGCACACCCAAAGCAGAAGTTCTACTTCAGCCAGATCAGACCTGCAAAGAAACTGCGTTTCACAGGACTTGGTAAGAGATGTTCCCTGTAGGCTGTTAGAGCACTGTGCAGAGCGAGTTGTTTCTTAGCTTCCCAAGGAGCTGGAAGCAAGATGCTTTAGGGGCCATCTGCCCTTAAGGAAAGAAGGCAGCACTTTGTGCTTTGCAGCTCTAGGGCAATGTAGCACACCCAGAGCAGTTGTTCTACTTCTCCAGGTCAGGCCTGCAAAGAAACTTCGTTTCACAGGCCTTTGTAAGAGATGTTCCCGGTAGGCTGTTAGAGCACTGTGCAGAGCGACTTGTTTCGTAGCTTTCCAAAGAGCTGGAAGCAAGATGATTTGGGGCCCATCTGCCCCTATGGAAAGAACGCAGCACTTTGTGCCTTGCAGCTCTAGGGCAATGCAGCACACCCCGAGCAGAAGTTGTACTTCAGCCAGATCAGGCCTGCAAAGAAACTGCGTTTCACAGGCCTTTGTAAGAGATGTTCCCGGTAGGCTGTTAGAGCACTGTGCAGAGCGAGTTGTTTCCTAGCTTCCCAAAGAGCTGGAAGCAAGATGCTTTGGGGCCCTTCTCACCCTTTGGAAAGAAGGCAGCACTTTGTGCCTTGCAGCTCTATGGCAATGTAGCACACCCAAAGCAGAAGTTCTACTTCAGCCAGATCAGACCTGCAAAGAAACTGCGTTTCACAGGCCTTTGTAAGAGATGTTCCTGGTAGGCTGTTAGAGCACTTTGCAGAGCGACTTGTTTCTTACCTTCCCAAAGAGATGGAAGCAAGATGCTTTGGGGCCCTCTCACACTTTGGAAAGAACGCAGCACTTTGTGCCTTGCAGCTCTAGGGCAATGAAGCACACCCCGAGCAGAAGTTCTACTTCAGCCAGATCAGGCCTGCAAAGAAACTGCGTTTCACAGGCCTTTGTAAGAGATGTTCCCGGTAGGCTGTTAGAGCACTCTGCAGAGCGAGTTGTTTCTTAGCTTCCCAGAGAGCTGGAAGCAAGATGCTTTGGGGCCCGTTAATTTTATACCCTGCTACTTTGCTGTAGTTGTTGATTATTTCTAATAGTTTTTCTGTGGATTCTTTGGGGTTTTCTATGTATAAGATCATGTCGTCTGCAAACAACGCGAGTTTTACTTCTTCGTCACCTATTTGGATTCCTTTTATTTTTTTTTCCTGCCGAATTGCTCTGGCCAGCACCTCCAGTACTATGTTGAATAGGAGTGGTGAAAGTGGGCACCCTTGTCTTGTTCCTGTCCTCAGAGGGATGGCTTTCAGCTTTTGTCCATTGAGTATGCTGTTGGCTGTGGGTCTATCATATATGGCCTTTATTATGTTGAGGTACTTTCCTTCTATACCCATTTTACTGAGGGTTTTTATCATAAATGGGTGTTGGATCTTGTCGAATGCTTTCTCTGCGTCTATTGAGATGATCATGTGGTTTTTGTTTTTCATTTTGTTGATGTAGTGTATCACGTTGATTGACTTGCGGGTGTTGAACCATCCCTGTGTCCCTGGTATAAATCCCACTTGATCATGGTGTATAATCTTTTTGATGTATTGCTGTAATCGGTTTGCCAAAATTTGGTTGAGGATTTTTGCATCTATGTTCATCAGTGATATCGGCCTGTAGTTCTCCTTCTTTGTGTTGTCCTTGTCAGGTTGGGGGATCAGAGTGATGTTGGCTTCATAGAATGTGTTAGGGAGTTCTCCATCTTTCTCAATTTTCTGGAACAGTTTGAGGAGAATAGGTACAAAGAACTCACACTGCTTAACAACAAAAAAACAAACAACCCGATCAAAAAATGGGCAGAGGTCATGAACAGACATCTCTCAAAAGAAGATATGAATATGGCCAATAGACACATGAAAAGATGTTCATCATCGCTAATCATCAGGGAAATGCAAATCAAAACTACACTAAGATATCACCTTACCCCCGGTAGATTGGCAAAAACATCCAAAACCAAGAACGACGTATGTTGGAGAGGTTGTGGAGAAAGAGGAACCCTCATACACTGTTGGTGGGAATGCAAACTGGTACAGCCACTATGGAAAACAGTATGGAGATTTCTCAAAAAGTTAAAAATAGAAATACCCTATGACCCAGCCATCCCATTACTGGGTATCTATCCTAAGAACCTGATATCAGATATCTCAAGAGTCCGTTGCACCCCTATGTTCATCGCAGCATTATTTACAATAGCCAAGACGTGGAACCAGCCTACATGCCCAGAAACTGATGATTGGATAAAGAAGATGTGGTATATATACACAATGGAATACTACTCAGCCATAAAAAAAGACGACATTGTTCCATTCACAACAATGTGGATGGACCTCGAGGGCATTATGTTAAGCGAAATAAGTCAGTCAGAGAAAGACAGACTCTATATGACTCCACTCATAGGTGGAAATTAGTATATTGAGAAGGAGACCTGATCGGTGGTTACCAGGGAAAAGGGGGGTGGGGGGAGGGCACGGAAAGGGAAGTGGTGTTCCCACAACATGACTAACAAAAATGTACAACAGAAATTTCACAAGCTTGTAATCCATCATAACATTAATAAACAAAACAAAAAAAAAAAAGATGCTTTGGGGCCCATCTGCCCCTATGGAAAGAACGCAGCACTTTGTGCCTTGCAGCTCTAGGGCAATGTAGCACACCCAGAGCAGAAGTTCTACTTCAGCCAGATCAGGCCTGCAAAGAAACTGCGTTTCACAGGCCTTTGTAAGAGATGTTCCCGGTAGGCTGTTAGAGCACTGTGCAGAGCGAGTTGTTTCTTAGCTTCCCAAAGAGCTGGAAGCAAGATGCTTTGGGGCCCTTCTCACCCTTTGGAAAGAAGTCAGCACTTTGTGCCTTGCAGCTCTAGGGCAGTGTAGCACACCCAGAGCAGAAGTTCTACTTCAGCCAGATCAGGCCTGCAAAGAAACTGCGTTTCACAGGCCTTTGTAAGAGATGTTCCCTGTAGGCTGTTAGAGAACTGTGCAGAGCGAGTTGTTTCTTAGCTTCCCAAGGAGCTGGAAGCAAGATGCTTTAGGGGCCATCTGCCCTTAAGGAAAGAAGGCAGCACTTTGTGCCTTGCAGCTCTAGGGCAATGTAGCACACCCAGAGCAGTTGTTCTACTTCTTCCAGGTCAGGCCTGCAACGAAACTTCGTTTCACAGGCCTTTGTAAGAGATGTTCCCGGTAGGCTGTTAGAGCACTGTGCAGAGCGACTTGTTTCGTAGTTTCCCAAAGAGCTGGAAGCAAGATGCTTTGGGGCCCATCTGCCCCTATGGAAAGAAGGCAGCACTTTGTGCCTTGCAGCTCTAGGGCAATGCAGCACACCCCGAGCAGAAGTTGTACTTCAGCCAGATCAGGCCTGCAAAGAAACTGCGTTTCACAGGCCTTTGTAAGAGATGTTCCCGGTAGGCTGTTAGAGCACTGTGCAGAGCGAGTTGTTTCTTAGCTTCCCAACGAGCTGGAAGCAAGATGCTTTGGGGCCCTTCTCACCCTTTGGAAAGAAGGCAGCACTTTGTGCCTTGCAGCTCTAGGGCAATGGAGCACACACAAAGCAGAAGTTCTACTTCACCCAGATCAGACCTGCAAAGAAACTGCGTTTCACAGGCCTTTGTAAGAGATGTTCCCGGTAGGCTGTTAGAGCACTGTGCAGAGCGAGTTCTTTCTTAGCTTCCCAAAGACCTGGAAGCAAGATGCTTTGGGGGCCATCTGCCGTTAAGTAAAGAAGGCAGCACTTTGTGCCTTTCAGCTCTAGGGCAATGCAGCACACCCCGAGCAGAAGTTCTACTTCAGCCAGATCAGGCCTGCAAAGAAATTGCGTTTCACAGGCCTTTGTAAGAGATGTTCCCGGTAGGCTGTTAGAGCACTGTGCAGAGCGAGTTGTTTCTTAGCTTCCCAGAGAGCTGGAAGCAAGATGCTTTGGGGCCCGTTAATTTTATACCCTGCTACTTTGCTGTAGTTGTTGATTATTTCTAATAGTTTTTCTGTGGATCCTTTGGGGTTTTCTATGTATAAGATCATGTCGTCTGCAAACAACGCGAGTTTTACTTCTTCGTTACCTATTTGGATTCCTTTTATTTTTTTTTCCTGCCGAATTGCTCTGGCCAGCACCTCCAGTACTATGTTGAATAGGAGTGGTGAAAGTGGGCACCCTTGTCTTGTTCCTGTCCTCAGAGGGATGTCTTTCAGCTTTTGTCCATTGAGTATGATGTTGGCTGTGGGTCTATCATATATGGCCTTTATTATGTTGAGGTACTTTCCTTCTATACCCATTTTACTGAGGGTTGTTATCATAAATGGGTGTTGGATCTTGTCGAATGCTTTCTCTGCGTCTATTGAGATGATCATGTGGTTTTTGTTTTTCATTTTGTTGATGTAGTGTATCACGTTGATTGACTTGCGCGTGTTGAACCATCCCTGTGTCCCTGGTATAAATCCCACTTGATCATGGTGTATAATCTTCTTGATGTATTGCTGTAATCGGTTTGCCAAAATTTGGTTGAGGATTTTTGCATCTATGTTCATCAGTGATATCGGCCTGTAGTTCTCCTTCTTTGTGTTGTCCTTGTCAGGTTTGGGGATCAGAGTGATGTTGGCTTCATAGAATGTGTTAGGGAGTTCTCCATCTTTCTCAATTTTCTGGAACAGTTTGAGGAGAATAGGTACAAAGAACTCACACTGCTTAACAACAAAAAAACAAACAACCTGATCAAAAAATGGGCAGAGGACATGAACAGACATTTCTCAAAAGAAGATATGAATATGGCCAATAGACACATGAAAAGATGTTCATCATCGCTAATCATCAGGGAAATGCAAATCAAAACTACACTAAGATATCACCTTACCCCCGTTAGATTGGCAAAAACATCCAAAACCAAGAACGACGAATGTTGGAGAGGTTGTGGAGAAAGAGGAACCCTCATACACTGTTGGTGGGAATGCAAACTGGTACAGCCACTATGGAAAAGAGTATGGAGATTTCTCAAAAAGTTAAAAATAGAAATACCCTATGACCCAGCCATCCCATTACTGGGTATCTATCCTAAGAACCTGATATCAGATATCTCAAGAGTCCGTTGCACCCCTATGTTCATCGCAGCATTATTTACAATAGCCAAGACGTGGAACCAGCCTACATGCCCAGAAACTGATGATTGGATAAAGAAGATGTGGTATATATACACAATGGAATACTACTCAGCCATAAAAAAAGACGACATTGGCCCCTTCACAACAATGTGGATGGACCTCGAGGGCATTATGTTAAGCGAAATAAGTCAGTCAGAGAAAGACGAACTCTATATGACTCCACTCATAGGTGGAAATTAGTATATTGAGAAGGAGATCTGATCGGTGGTTACCAGGGAAAAGGGGGGGTGGGGGAGGGCACGGAGGGGGAAGTGGTGTTCCCACAACATGACTAACAAAAATGTACAACTGAAATTTCACAAGCTTGTAATCCATCATAAGATTAATAACCAAAAAAAAAAAAAAAGATGCTTTCGGGCCCATCTGCCCCTATGGAAAGAACGCAGCACTTTGTGCCTTGCAGCTCTAGGGCAATGTAGCACACCCAGAGCAGAAGTTCTACTTCAGCCAGATCAGGCCCGCAAAGAAACTGCGTTTCACAGGCCTTTGTAAGAGATGTTCCCGGTAGGGTGTTAGAGCACTGTGCAGAGCGAGTTGTTTCCTAGCTTCCCAAAGAGCTGGAAGCAAGATGCTTTGGGGCCCTTCTCACCCTTTGGAAAGAAGGCAGCACTTTGTGCCTTGCAGCTCTAGGGCAATGTAGCACACCCAAAGCAGAAGTTCTACTTCAGCCAGATCAGACCTGCAAAGAAACTGCGTTTCACAGGACTTGGTAAGAGATGTTCCCTGTAGGCTGTTAGAGCACTGTGCAGAGCGAGTTGTTTCTTAGCTTCCCAAGGAGCTGGAAGCAAGATGCTTTAGGGGCCATCTGCCCTTAAGGAAAGAAGGCAGCACTTTGTGCTTTGCAGCTCTAGGGCAATGTAGCACACCCAGAGCAGTTGTTCTACTTCTCCAGGTCAGGCCTGCAAAGAAACTTCGTTTCACAGGCCTTTGTAAGAGATGTTCCCGGTAGGCTGTTAGAGCACTGTGCAGAGCGACTTGTTTCGTAGCTTTCCAAAGAGCTGGAAGCAAGATGCTTTGGGGCCCATCTGCCCCTATGGAAAGAACGCAGCACTTTGTGCCTTGCAGCTCTAGGGCAATGCAGCACACCCCGAGCAGAAGTTGTACTTCAGCCAGATCAGGCCTGCAAAGAAACTGCGTTTCACAGGCCTTTGTAAGAGATGTTCCCGGTAGGCTGTTAGAGCACTGTGCAGAGCGAGTTGTTTCCTAGCTTCCCAAAGAGCTGGAAGCAAGATGCTTTGGGGCCCTTCTCACCCTTTGGAAAGAAGGCAGCACTTTGTGCCTTGCAGCTCTATGGCAATGTAGCACACCCAAAGCAGAAGTTCTACTTCAGCCAGATCAGACCTGCAAAGAAACTGCGTTTCACAGGCCTTTGTAAGAGATGTTCCTGGTAGGCTGTTAGAGCACTTTGCAGAGCGACTTGTTTCTTACCTTCCCAAAGAGCTGGAAGCAAGATGCTTTGGGGCCCTCTCACCCTTTGGAAAGAACGCAGCACTTTGTGCCTTGCAGCTCTAGGGCAATGAAGCACACCCCGAGCAGAAGTTCTACTTCAGCCAGATCAGGCCTGCAAAGAAACTGCGTTTCACAGGCCTTTGTAAGAGATGTTCCCGGTAGGCTGTTAGAGCACTCTGCAGAGCGAGTTGTTTCTTAGCTTCCCAGAGAGCTGGAAGCAAGATGCTTTGGGGCCCGTTAATTTTATACCCTGCTACTTTGCTGTAGTTGTTGATTATTTCTAATAGTTTTTCTGTGGATTCTTTGGGGTTTTCTATGTATAAGATCATGTCGTCTGCAAACAACGCGAGTTTTACTTCTTCGTCACCTATTTGGATTCCTTTTATTTTTTTTTCCTGCCGAATTGCTCTGGCCAGCACCTCCAGTACTATGTTGAATAGGAGTGGTGAAAGTGGGCACCCTTGTCTTGTTCCTGTCCTCAGAGGGATGGCTTTCAGCTTTTGTCCATTGAGTATGCTGTTGGCTGTGGGTCTATCATATATGGCCTTTATTATGTTGAGGTACTTTCCTTCTATACCCATTTTACTGAGGGTTTTTATCATAAATGGGTGTTGGATCTTGTCGAATGCTTTCTCTGCGTCTATTGAGATGATCATGTGGTTTTTGTTTTTCATTTTGTTGATGTAGTGTATCACGTTGATTGACTTGCGGGTGTTGAACCATCCCTGTGTCCCTGGTATAAATCCCACTTGATCATGGTGTATAATCTTTTTGATGTATTGC